>NC_065416.1:7777500-8402500 GCF_024362695.1 Pectinophora gossypiella | reverse complement strand
ACGTATGAGCTGGAGGTGCGAAGACCAAGAGAAGACCATCTGCCTTTCGTGTGCCATCTCAACTTCACTGCCAATGGGGGTAACTACGGGGATATAATACAGGTAACAACTGAAGTCTTACTCCAATCATAGAATAAAAAATAAAATAAATAAATAAAATAATAATGTGAAACGGTAACTCCCCGCCCCGCGCAAATTCGTATCGGGCGCCGACTTTACCCCCTCTGGGTCTTCCTTTAGTCTTAAATGGCCGTAAACCGCTAATGAGTAAGGGAGAGAACGTACGGAATGAGACACGTTCGCACTTACGTGTTAGGTAACATGAATAAGAAATAGAAATAGAAATGTTTTATTGCAACCATGTGTTCGTACAAATTGTGGTGTTGTAAAAATACAGAAATAAGAAGTATTATAGTATCAACATGGACCCGGTAACGGCACTGCAACTGGTAGAGAGGACAACATACTTAATTATTTTTTTGTGGGAGTCTCATATCCCCATTTAAACGCGGTAAGAACCCGTTATTATGGGCTATAATTACTTAATTATTAGTTTTGTATAGTGTCCGGAGTGTGTTACAGTGTCATCTTGAACTCCGGGTTACTTTCAACCCAGTCTTATCATATTTTTTAAACTTTGTATTTTTTTTCCTAATTGATTATTAAGTTGGCAAGACATAATGTTTAGATGCTCTACAAGGGAAACTAACGCTAATACACTTTAGCTTTGTCTTCGTTAAATATTTCAAAAAAGTGAATCTGCAAAAAATATTTTTATAACTAAAGATTTTGAACAAAATCTGTAACCAACATACACCGTTTAAGATGGTAATTGAATCCTCATTACGAAGTTTTCCTTTTCTATGTGAGAACGAGGAAAATCTTGTGAGAAATGGGAGACTCGACAACTTAAGGAAACTTGGATAGCAACTCTAACCGTTTCGTAAATAAGTGCTAGTTTCCAAATTCTATGGACGTAGAGAATTACGGTACGCATTGTGTTATATAACTTTATTTATATTATTTCCCTTGTGTCTATGCAGATGGGAATTTACAGGCAAAATAAAAATCAAATTGAGTAAGAAGTAGGTACATAAAAATAAATAATAATTAAATACCTACCAACTAATCTTTTTTGTTCTCTTATTCTAGAAGCGGGTCGGGCAGTATCTATCCACAATGGTTTCAAAAAGTGATAATTATAATGTTTTTGAAATATAAACTTTCCAAATATTTAAAGCTGGTCACACTTTTAGTTATTGTAATTTCGAAACGATGTTGACATGATAAAAGAAATGTATAGCTACTTTTCCTAGTTTGTTACTTTGTTTCTTACTTAAGTAAAGGTTGAATCGAATATATTCGGAGTTACTAAGTTCTACATTATAACTTCGCTGATAGAATAAAAGAATTTATTTTATAAATATTGTTAGCGAACTAACTGGGTATTACGAATAGTACAGTACTTAAATGAAAAATGTACGGAATGTATCATACAAAAAAGGAAGAAAGAGAGAAAATATTTAATAACATATTGTTAAGTGGCAGTTAGTAATTAACAATAGAATTATAATAAATAATTCCGAAACAGCAGCTCAGCAAATACTGTACCTAGATTACAACGCCACAACGCAATTAATTATTCATCATAGGGAATTATTTTTAACGGTTCGATACGTGATTAAATGTCAAATAAGGTAAAAATAATTATCTTATTAACTTTGTTTTCCCGACGTTATCAAGGTATTTTTTTATACTTTATTTAATATTTAATCACGCATCGACCTGTTCAAGTATAGTTAACATGAATATAATATAGGCAGCCTATTTACGTCCCATTACTGGGCACAGGCCTCCTCTTAATCAACTGGATGAGGTATGGAGTATACTCCACCACTCTGCTCCACTGAGGGTTGGTGGAGGTATCACTTATGATGACAACAGTGTTGATAGATTTTATAATGTATCCATTAGATAAATTACTAATCTGAGAACGACGTTCATCGCACGATAGAGTCGTAAGGAATCCAACGACCTCTGCTCCTAGTTCCAATAATGACGTCTCTTCTTACGCATAAGTACTGAAATATTAAAAGGGCCTATTCATCCACGTTTTATGTTCAAAAACTCCTCTTTGTTTCAGCTAACATTCGACACATTCACAGTGGGGAAGTTCGTGTCATTCACCGCGGATGGGTGTCCTGACGGTCACATGACCATAGTGGAGAGGAGTCCATCGCCCCCCACTGGCCAATGGTGTGGCTCCGCATGGGGGTACACCGTATACTTCAGCGAGTCTGATTCTATTAACATGACATTGAGATTAGACAGGCTTAGTCAACAGGTGAGTTGGATAGTGTAATGTTATAGAAGGGAACAATAGGTTATCTTAAGCGCTAGTTTGCATGACTCTGCGTGTATTATTCGAACATCCAACCACTTACGCAAAGTAATAAGCTTCTGTAAAAACTAAACGAAGAGTCTTACGTGCGCGAATAAAATATACCGATACAAAAATATCTTACGTCGATAGCTGGCAGATGATGATGTTTTAATGTATTTATTATTTTCAATAAATTTATGAAGTACGAGTATTTTCGAACTTGTTTTGTCTAGATTAAAGTGTCCTGGGCAAAGACCTTCTTCCGTTTCATATACAATCATTGTATTTTCGATCCTTGATTCATATAATTCTTACCCGAAAAATACTTGTTCTCACTTTCGTCCTTAACCCATTGAAATGACTACGAAATTTTAACGATATCAGGCAGCGAAATTAAAACCGTTAGTAAAATTATCCGCAACAGGAAAACTGAGGCATGCATTATGTATTTTTCATACATATGGAAAACCCAACCTAAGTCTTACATTATTTGGACAATAATGACAGTATATAAAATGTTACATTACATTGTTTTGGTAACGTTGCGCGGTATGGAACTTGATTTTTATGTTACGCGTGTTATCCTCGTAACGCCGAAGCATAATTACGATTTCGAAGTAATAAACGACGGTGGTACCTTGAAAAGGACCAAATTTTTGTAGTCGTAAAGGCCGAGCACTTCAAGTACAAATTTTAAAGTGTTAGAGTTATCCGATCGGGTTCAAATTAAGTGGAGACCTATGTAAGGATGAATAGAAGACATTTTTGAAAAAATTACGTTTTTTTTTTAGTTCTTCCAGAAGGACTCCCGGTTTAAGTCACTACTTTTAGTAAAATCTGAAAAATATTATTATTATAAAGGGTTATGTATTTTTTCATTAAAAAACATACATATTTGTAAGTCATAAATATGTGTATATACTTACATATTTAAATATAAAATAAGTAACGAGTTTTAGTTTTTTTGATGTAGTTTGTGATTAGTCCCTCTGGAAGTACGTTAGGTTTTTTTTTATTAGGAAAGAAATTAATTCATGGTGTCAGTTTAGATCATCATTAGAAGGAAAAAGGAAATAAAATGAAGACGGTAGTTTTTTTTAATAATAAGATCACGTAAGCAAGTCAGTCTATATCGGTATGATTTAATCACATATAACAATTTAAAAAAGTATTTGAAAAATATCCGGACATGACACCTAAAGTCCTTTGCAAAGGACTAAAAAAGTTTGCTTTCATATTGCTAACGATATCGATACGAAATTGATAAAATAACTATGTCATGTTGTTTATTATTATATTACCTGCGATTTCTGAAAATAATGTGTATGAAAAACTACGAAATTCGATTATTAACTTGATTTTTTTTTACCTCGTCGCCGTGTGCGCACCATCTTTACCAATAAAATGACAAATTACGACAAGTGACACATATTTCTTTTTTATTAAAGCCACCTATTCACGAAATTGAATGAACTAGTTCATAGACAAAATACTTTTTTTCTCAATCGGCGCAAAGGTTTGAATTAAATTGACAGGCAAAGTTTTGGTACTTTTAAAAGTACCTTCGTTGATTATTAGAACAAACTATTTCAAAACCTTCGGCCTTTATGACTACAATTATTTGGTCCTTCTCAGAGGACCCCAGGGCTTACGAGGGTATGTATTCGTTATCAATTTAATAGCCTGCAGGTAAGAACACGGCTCGAGGTACGTAACAATAAATGATAGGAGCTATTTTCTATATCGCTTACGTCAATAACTAAGTTATTTACGTCAATGTTGAATGTCAAAATATCCATTTCATTGATTCCATTTGTCAACCATTTGTAATTACCAAAATGGGCGACAGATAATATCGATTTCTTTTGTTTTTACATTTGTATTTGTGACTGTTGTTTTCGAAAGGAAACCCGATAGTTGTAACTAGTAATTTACTTATTACATATTCCCGTACTATGTAGTTTCTTGAGCAGATTATTGGAAAAGATAATGACAGTCTATTATCCATTGTATGTAGTAAGAACTTTTGTTATACGACTGTTTTCATTTGACACATAATGTGTTGTGAACATAGTTGTGAAGCAGAATAGTTGTACGCTGTGATTATGTAAAAAGTTCTTTATCAATGTTTTGATAATTATTTTACATATATATTTTCCTTTGAAGTAAACTTTTATTTGTTCTTCCACGTCGTAATAACTTTTGAGAATGAAACTCGAAATTAAAATAATTAACGTGTTATTATTTTAGTAGAATTAAAATATTACATGGTCACATTAGCCGTATTATCAATATTTTGAGTTAATATTACACCTATATACATCTTATAAAGTACTCTTTTTGTCGACGCAACATCGACCCTATTAGCAGGCAAAAGATGCCTACTTGCTATGATCGAGTCATACACTTGCATCATACACGTCACATACGACGTCATACACTCGAACCAATCGCTTCACTCAATTCAATCGATTCACTCTCCACACATTCAACTCATCGCACTCAACGGACATCCATCTCATATTGTACGTATAAAAATACGAATAATTGCAAATTAAACCCACAATTCTAAATCAAGAAGACTATCGTTGTTGGACGTTGGACACTTTTTATAATTAACTATAATTCTTTGTTACATACTAGTGATATATCGTAATTACAATTCCCTTATTTGTATCAGAAACCTTGTAGATTCTTTAATAATCAACTCCTCACTTTCTTGTAACAAAACGTTCCCCCAAATTCTCGTGACAGTCACGCTGACACGAAAATTTACACTTTTTGCACATAACAAACTTAATTTGTATAAATGAACAACGGTATTTATCTTCATTAAGAGACTCCTTCTAAGCAAACCTTTGTGTTGATGGTGTTACCAGCTGTACAAAGCTATATATATAATATACGTATAATGTTGTGACGTCGAATAGGTAACGTGTACACTGGGGAAGGAAAGAGATTTGAATACAGGAAAACAGAACGTTACTTTTTTGAATATTACTTATATCGTCATCATCATCAATTTAAGAGCCACGCTCTAGTCGGTGCAGCATTTTCTAAGCTACTTGCTTATATCGTGCTTCGTATAATTTATTCCATTTATGTAACAATCAGAATCATTTACTGAATGTAAATTTCATAGTCAATTTTTCATTTTTTTATCTACGAATTTTTGCAACGTTTTATGGGTGAAAACAAGAAATGACAAGAAATTGCAAAGCAACACTTCTTTTAAATCAATGTATACGTCAGAAGTGATTCAACAACTAAAGAAACATATTTAACACCAGGCATTTTTCATCATTTAGGTAATCAATAAGCTTTTTTACATAAAGTTTATATAAGCTACAATGTGCTGTCTCCTGAATATTGATTGGCTTAGGCCACAGTGTTCCATAAAATATCTAAGTACCTTTGATTATATCGTAAGTGATAAATTGTACACTGGTTTAGCTCCACTTTGCATGAACTTCCTCATATTTTTTATAACTCTGCGCATTGACGGGCAACAATGCAGCAAGCGTCACGTTATCAACTCGGTAATAAGACTCGCTTACTCTACATAGCATTGTCGAGGCGGAGTCGCATATCAAGCGGCATTGTGTGAGAATCGCTTAAGACAGAAACCATGTTCACGCGAGCGAATCGGCAAGGTAACTTCCTCTAACTTGATTGTCACGCCTGCAATGCGTACATCGCTTTACTAACTACACGTTTTCGACGTTGTGACTTGAGTAATATTTCACATCACCCACGTTTAACGGATTGCCGCGTTCCCTTTATCTGGCTGTTGCCAGCCATATTATGTGCAGTAAGGGTTGAACATTCGATCAATTAATTAACCGACGATTTAGCACACCCCGGGACTGCGGATAAGGGCTTACAGTGCAATTACCGTAATTAATGTTATTACGTCCCAGGAAATTTTATTCAGCACATCTATAAGGATTTTGGGAGCCCTATGTGTGGGATTTATTGGTAGAATAAGTGCGATATAAATCGTACTTTTTCTTTATTCTTCTCGTTACATTATCCATACTTATTTTTCAACTTTTCTGAAAGGTCTTTCAGTTTTGTATATACATATTTTCTTATTTTGTACATTGTATTTTGAATTTACAACATCATCTGCCACTCGTCACTAATCTCTCGTCTCACAAGCAAGTTCAGTCCGTGATGAACAACACAAATTAATAAGGAACTTGCTGACATCCCTATTTGTTATAGGGTGTGGGGTACAATTTCGATTTCAAGTTGGCGTACAAGTTTCTGAGGAGGAGTGAGGCACGTCTGCGGTACGGGAATTCTACTCTCGGTGCGTGGCGCGGGGAGAGGGTACCTGGCACTTATTGCGACCGCATCCTGAGTGATTGTGACCTTCGAGCCTGTCGCATCCAGTCACCCAACTTCCCCGGGGTATATCCTCGGAACGCTACTTGTACATACCGCATTGAACATACTAAGGTGAGTAAGGGAAATTCAGATTTTTTTTTTATTTATTAAAAATAAGTACAGTACTTAATACATTTTTTACAATTGACGGTGCAACAAAAACCAATTATTGAATTCTACCTATGTCACTTCGACTCATTTTTTATCCGAAAGGAAATTAATCCAGCCAGACCTAAGAATTAACAGGAATTATATTGAGCCTTAACAAATACACTCAAAAGAGTTTATATATGAAAACACGGAGAAATGTTACATGTAATAATTATAGGTAGCGCGGCCTGGTAGGCTTGTGGTTGGAGCGGCTGTCAAAGTTAATATTTAATTTAAAATTCGCACCAAACAGTGTGTTTGTAAATATTTTATGTACAAGAGTGAAGTGAGAGGCTTATCTGTCCCTAAGGGATTCTTGCACGTGGCGGAAAGCTTATTCAAGGTCAGGTTTGAACTAGTGATTTTCAAGGTAGCAATTTAAAAACTAAAAAAAATTTAGGAGTGTTTCAGAAACTTTGTAAATGTAGACAACTAAAATATTTTAGGTAATTTATTACCTACCATTTTATGAAACTGATGATACTTCTTAAAGACTTACTCAAAATTATTTTGCAGATACCAGCTGACAAACACGTGTTGCTAGCAGTAAGACAGACGAACAGTCATAAAATACATATCAAAGACCAAATAGTGAAGTATGATAGAAGTCAACGAGTCTTGAAGTAAGTACATTTGCGACATATTCGTAAAACTAGAAGTACTGCTCATAATATTTTAAATAATTCTCGCTTTATATTTCTCATGAATACAGTCATATTTTTCTGCTTACGACAAAATATTTATTGAATAAAATATAATTTACGACCTAAGAAGATTTTGAGAATTGCATGAAGCGTAACATTTAAGATCATAGGATTATGAAAATTTGGAGACAAGACGTACTTCAGCAATATTGCTGACTTCAACGTATTTTTAAAAGTACCGTAAAGCTTTCTAGTACAATTTTATATCAGTCAAGAATATTGGAACTAGAGGAACAGTGGCACCCGTCACTACTATATGACAATCTTTCTTGTCTGTGATAAAAACTTATACAGCATTCACTGAACACGATATGGACTTATTGATGTATGAGTTCTAGTGTCTTGAGAAATATATTTATTTTATCGAATTTTCCAGATGTTCCTAAGTTATATGTATTATAGCTCCATCGTTTCTGCCAATATACGGTGAAATTGAAATCGTGTTACATTTTTGACAAGATGATTACGTATAGTGTACTTACTTATACATAAAAATGAGTAGAGAGCATTTTATATGCAAACAATGTTTATATTTCGTTGTTAATGTCTATGGAATTTCACGACACGTTCTCTATCTTCCTTCTTTAGCGTTATAATAAAAAAATGGAATTTCTAACAAAGTAAATAATGTGTTTAAATTATCTATACGTTTCAAATGTTTTACATGTCATTGCATATTCATGCATGTGATGTTAATGGAACTGACTGCTTTTTGTATATTGTCGGTTAGCCGTCCTCTTCAATGCTGAAACATAGGTATACATTTGTCTTTGTGATGCATAGTTTCAATTTTGGAATGTTGCACATAAACAACTGGTCATTTTTAAACATGAATCCTAAAACAATCGAACCTCAAATTTTATTTTCGTTACCAGAATTTGGGACCAGTGCAATGTGGTACAAGACTACTTGACCGTATGGGATGGTGCAACTCGTGACTCTCCAGTGTTGGTGCGTTTGTGTGGAGGTGACGCTGTCCCAGACATCGTCAGTCGAGGACCTAACATGTTACTGGAATTCCATACATCACCGTTTGACAATCCGTTCCACCCGGTACCATTGAGCTATTTGCCTGGATTCGAGCTTGAAGTTCAGGTCAGTAATAAAAGCTAAATACAACCTGTTAAATGCTATCAGAATTTTCTTCGTTCTTTCTTTTATTGCGTTCAATTTGCTGAAACGTGTTTAAAACTGCAGATGGGGCCAGACACCGTTTTAGAATGTTCTCTTTAAAATCTAAATTCGCAACACAAATTGTCTTTGGTATTATATCCTCAAATATTTCGCCGGACAGGTGTTGTACGTGGACAAAGAGTCTCATTCGTACGTGCGCTCCGACGGCCGCTGCCGCTTTGTGCTTCGCTCGTCTGACAAAACGAGCGGCGTTCTGCGAAATCCGAGACATTCTCTGCCACCGAATAGTTCGTGCGTCTACTATTTTCAGGTATGGCTGCCAACAATGTTGTAAACGCACTAGCTTGACCCCTGACAAATTTTTGATCTTTATTGCCTAACCTTTGAACTCTACTTGGCATTTTAATATATTTTTAAGTATAATACCAATAATATAAAATTATCTAAAATATACCAAAAATATTTTTCTTGGTATTTTTGTCCGAAATCTAGTCGGAAACATGGCATACTTCTTTCTACAATTGAATGTTGACATAATCTTGCTGCACAATTTTGTTGGACGTTACACGTTAGTTTATGACGTTTCAAAATATTTTTAGCAATAAGAGTAGGGATAATAAAACGAGTTGATAGTGAAAGTTCAAATGAACAAATCCGAACAAGTTACCATCCTCCATAAGAGAAATACGGCATCAAGTGAAGCACGCAATTTAAACCATTTAGTGCCAACTGAGTCGAAAGGGGCAGAAATACGGTAGCGTGCGGAACGACCTTCTAGTTCTATTTAAAATGATTTATTGTTTCACAGGGTCGTGCCAATGAAATAGTATGGGTATCATTCGTGAAGTACCACTCAGCGGGGACCGAGCCCGCAGGGTTTGACCAGCAAAAGGACTGCTCGTCCCAACTGACCATATGGGACGGGGCGGCCCCTGACGCTGACCTCGACAGAAAGGTACGTTTTACGAGCAATAAAACTTTAGCAACTTCACTGCAAGTGTACAGTGTGTGTAGGTGTTAGAGCCCCAATCAATTAGTGAATTGGAAAGTGTGTTGGAAGAGGATAGAGAAATAGATTGTTTGGAAACGTTTTATCCACTACTTGAGCCCAAATTCGAGAGTCGGTTACTGGAAGTGGTGTGCGATTTGTAAGTCAATTGATTGCTATTGTAAAAGGTACAGGTCTAGTAGTTCAGCACTTTTTATATATAGTACAAGTACTTACTTGAAGTGTGTTGATACAGCTTAAAGCTTACATTTTAAGAGGATTGAAAGTCGTTTTCAAGGTTTTGAAAGGAAACATTTCTCTCTAAGTCTTTGTAAGAATTATACTTAGTTCCATTACTTACTTGAAACCTGCAGTACTTATTGCTTGCTATAAAATTAAATGTATTATTTTTATGTCAACCATAAAACACAATTTCAAAATTGCCGTTACCGCAGTTACTACAGTTCTTTCTATTGTTATTGTTGCTAATAAATATTCGTGTTGATGCTATACTGTGCCATTTTACGATACAAAATTGTTGTTGAAACTATAGCGCATGAATTTAAATGGTAAAAAGTTCCGTTCAGACCGAGCAGGGTAATGAAATGTGGATTAACTTAAGCGTGCTATGTAAAACTTCGGAGAACTAATGTGATACAAATACAGAGCGGTATAAAATTGGGTGGCTTTTTCGCCTTTGTGCGATTCCCGTTGCCAACGGTACCTCCCGTACCATTCCGGTCTGCCAACTGCCGCTACCTCCCCACTTGACGGCGGGAGCCAAACATTAATTTTCTTTAATGTGTCTGAGTACTCTTACCGACTTCTCAACCCAACTGCAGTGCGGTGTTTCGTTTCATTCATTCGGCATTCCACCGCTTACATTAAGAATGGATAAGCGGTTCTTTTCGTTGTTATTTTTTGCTGGCACTTTAATAAGAAAAGTTTCCCGGAAGTGTTCCGTACAAAAGAGTAGATTCAAATAGCTCGTCACTGATTTTATTCTGTTAAATAAGCAAGGCTCTGGATGGGTAATTGTGAAGCGAGGAACACGCAAGAACTGTTTTATGTTAAGTTCTCCTAAAATCCCAAATAACTTTAACGTCATTTTGAAGCGCATTAACTTTTATTTTAATATAATTTCTTATTCCTTTTTCTTCTTCAACAGTTGGATATGAGTGACAAGAAGTCTCTTCTCGGTTCATTCTGTCGAGAGGAATCACCCCGATTATGTGATCATGCGTTGTTGTCTAACGCCACTCGTGCTACGCGACCCTGCGCACCCTCGGAGAGTTACATCACTACAGGCCCTGCACTGACTATTCTACAGGTATTTTTTTTTTAAAGAAATAAGAAATTTTTCGTTATTTTTTATTGTAGGCTCATATTTTTTAAGGTAAAATAATATACGCAAATCTATAACTAGGTATTATTCACTGTGGTCCTGTGTGTCTCCGGCGTACTTCTCAAACGTGAAGCGCCGTTACGATTCCCGATATCTGGTAGGTGAGTACCTACCGAGGAAAAATTAGTTATTATTTTATCTTACGAGCAATTTTCACTAAAGCAGCGGCTTGAAGGCTTTATGGCGATACGGCGGACCAACTATAACATTGGTCTAACAGAAAGCTCGGAGGCATTCATCAGGCGATGAATGTTGCTATGACTACTCCAATCCAACGGCCTCCGTGGTCCAGTGGTTGAGCGTTGGGCTCACGATCCGGTGGCCTTGGGTTCGAATCCCGATGGGGACATATCACAAAAATCACTCTGTGAGCCTTGGTTTGATTAGGACATTACAGGCTGATCACCCGATTGTCCAAAATGTAAGATGATCCGTGCTTCGGAAAACACGTTAAGCCGTTGGTCACGGTTACTACTTAATGAAGTTAGTGAGTAGTGGTTACATAGGCCATATCAGGGGCGTTAGGCGGCTCAATAATAACCCTGACACCAGCGTTGTTGTGGTTGGTAATTCATCTCGCTACTCACACTATAGAAGATTTAATTAAATAATTCAGTTTATGTGTCCACTCTAGCAATACATAACATAAACAGCCAAAACTCCCGTTGCTGGGCACAGACCTCCCCTCGATCGGGCAAAGGAGGTATGGAGCTCCCCTACGCTGAACCAATATTTTTTTATAAATTACAGATCAAATTCGCATCAGAGCAAAACATTTTAATATAAAAAGTAACAGTTACGCGAAAAATTTCATTTAATTTAATAACAGTATGGAATATCGTATGGAATTTCCCTATGATATTACACATCAGAATAAAAAGAACATAAAAAACTGTATCGCGCATGCCAAACGTGAAATTGCACCGAATTTTTCGGGAAAATGGACGGTATTTACTCAAACTGTAGAACACATGATAAGTTAATCATTTCAACAACGTCAGAATGTCAAAATTTTACAAAAGTGAGTGAATCCCAACTCTTTGATCGATTGCAATGTTACAAAGATACTTTCATATTACAACATGGACTGAATAATAATGTTAGGATAGACGATGCCCTTACAGTCTAGTTTCCTTGGGGATTTTGGTCGTGATTTCATTTCCTACGATAATTCATTTTGGTCAGACAATGTTATGTTTTTATAAAATGTTTGTGTGCAATAAATTATATTTTGATTTGATTAGACTCTCCTTAGTCTAACCTGGTCCCGGTTAGGCTCACAATCTGGATGGAGGTCATTATCGAAATCACTTTGTGAGACTGTCCTTTGTTTGGTAAGGATTTTGCAGGCTCGAATCACCTGATTGTCCGAAAGTAAGACGATCCGTGCTTTGGAAGGCACGTTAGTCCCGGTTGGTCCCGGTTACTAGTTACTGATGTAAGTGATCGTTACATGAGCCTCGTCATGCCAGGGTTGATGAGGTTGGTAATTCACCTCATAACCCACACGATAGAAGATCTATGTCAAACTTAATTCATACCATCACCTTCTTGGCAACGGAAACATAAGCTTTATTACAATCACACAAAGTCATAAAGAGGTATTACGAAGGCGGTATGAATTTTTCCACCCGGTGAAACATTCATCGGGAGTCCGACAGATAAGTCACGTGACTGCCAGAGCATTGCATTTGCCATGGTGAATAATGCAAGGGGCACGTGCTACTCCACTCAGCGGTGTAGCCCTCAGGGACGAATCAAGGCCCCCGCCTCGGGACCCCCAAAGTTTAGAAGGCCCCTAAATTCCTGAGTCTCTCAGGAAAACCCCATTAGATCGACACCGTTATTTTATTTCCCTATAGCGAATACCTTGCTATTAACTGTGATGGTTTTCTTATTCAGTATATTTCGTTTCTTACTTTGTTACTTGGCTGCTTTAAAATCACCACACGATAAAGTTTTATTAACTATTCGAATGTTTTAGAATTGTAACAAAACTATTAATTTTATATTGTATGGTCAGACCTAAAAGTTATAACTTATTTGCTGCTTTTTATCTTGGGCATATCGTATAAGTCATCTAACCACGGTCTGAGTCAATAAAGCGGTAATAAAATCGGTGCTCAATAAAGTATATCTTATCTTAATCTAAGTATGTATTATATTTACGGATGGGAAAGTAATAACTTAGCAAGGTGTGAGTCTAAATTCTTATCGCCTCGGGGCCCTACATGACCGAGTTACACCCCTGGCCCCACTCTCGTCGTGATGGAATGTTTTAGTGTTGACGCTATTGCGACACTCTACTGCATGTAACACGCCTCTGAAAATTTAAACCTGGATTTATTAGCTTTTATAATAACATACGGCGGAATAAATTTTGTATTTAGAACGGTTTTTTGGCTACAATCACATTTAAATACTGAATATTTCGGAGGGTACGGCAAAAGTAATTAGAAAACAACCTGCAGTCACTCTAGATACAAAGTTCCAAGATGGGTATTATAGTGACAGAACATTTGTCCATCACCCGTATATGGTCCATAATTTTGGAGAAGACACAATTTCTTATTCGCTTTTTACGACACGCTCGGACTGACAAGCAGGTGGACGCATCCTATATTTTTTTCGTCATTACCAATTCAACCACACAACAACATAACATAGCAACACGCGTGTTTCCCTGCCTGAGTTGTGTAGTATATACGCCCACTTCTCGCCAGCTACGTTCAATTCCCACGTAATAGCCGACGAGACTTGTCATTAACTGGAAAACACATTGTAACAATTACCTATCTGTGATTGAAATATGAATTCAAACTCATAAAGTCGAATTCAGTCGTTTAGGGCCCGAGTCGTTATTCGAACCCGCGATACTCACCGTAAGTCACGCATACTCTGAACATGGATATTATAGATTTCACCGCGGATTTCGTGGATCATCAGTTCAACAGATAAGTAGTAATAACTCGGAAACCACGCGGTAACCTGGCGGTGTAATAGTAAGCATACTCGTCCCGGCTTAACAAGAGTTGCGGGTTCAAGTCCCGTCCGAGTTGTTTTCGATTTAGTTTTCTCCTTAGGTACCTACTTCTATCAATTGCCGTTCTGTCTCTCAATCGATACGAATTTGCCGTAAAATACTACCCTGCAGTGCCAGTGTACTTAAATTGTAACATTGTAAGAAACTATAACTCAGGAAAATGGTTATAAGCATCTTCAACTTGAAGCTGCGATACAAAATAAAATACAATTCCTTTTCAGTAACAAACTCAGATAATTAAATTGTAAACGTGTTCATGACAGCGTTACTTACTTCGAGAAACTAAATAATTCTTTGAACTTAATTTATATGACGAGTGAGCATTATTTACTGTGTTACGTTTATTTTACTCATATTCTGATACGAGTGTTATGTTTTTGTTTAATTTGACTTTCTGTGTTGGATGTTCCATCTATGCAATAAAGTATTGTATTGTATTTAGTAGATAGTACACAATTAGAACCGATGGCCGATGGGGCGGAAAGGTTCTGGAGTGGCGACCACATGTCGGACGACGCTCAGTGGGTAGGCCCGCTACAAGGTGGACCGACGATCTGGTGAAGGTCGCGGGAAGCCGCTGGATGCGGGCAGCGCAGGACCGATCGTCGTGGAGATCCTTGGGGGAGGGCTATGCCCAGCAGTGGGCGTCAGACGGCTGATGATGATGACATAATTAGAACCTTACTAAAATGTTAAAGACCAGTGTTTAGAGCAGTCAAATTAAAAAAAACATATTTATGCACTGAAATTGATACTAGTTAGTGTTTAAATTTTTGTTCACGTCTCTAGTACTTACCTACTTTATATTTCGCGGGATGATAGTCCTAGTTAATGTAGGAAACCTGTTCTTAAGCAAGTTGTTAAAGTCACAAGTTGAGAACTGCTTTATTATTCAATATTAAATTCAACAGAGGAAGGACTGAGGCAAGTTTCCTAACTAAATATTTGAAGTTTTACTACACCATGCAGACTCGGGAGTCGTTTGCTGAACGACCTTGGAGAACGGACGTTATTACTTTGAAATAAAGCATTTCTCATTAGCTAATTAGAACAATATTCCCTAACAAGTTATTTATTGTTGAAATTTTGGCAAAGTATAAATGGTCGAAGTGTCGAATATATTTGCGCAATACTAGGGCAATTAAATTAACACTTGCTATAAAATTCCGAGTTATAACAATCGAACGCTAACAAAATGCTGAAACGTTTCCAATATCTTCCCACTTGAAGACGCTAAGTCAGTACTTTTTTCTACAGGAACTTCGTCAAGGCTCGGCGCTATACCCCATCTCGTTCTTACTTCGCTATGAATTCGTGGACGTGAGCGAGCAAGGACAACCATTGGCTGGGTCTCAATCAGCTTGCGACAGAGTTTTCAAGTCTGCTCAAACTTACTCGGGAAGGTTCCAAGCCCCCAGGGCGATATTCTACTACGGGCGCGGCGGAGCACAAAATCTCACCTGCATTTTGAGGTAAGAAAGTTTCGACCAAGTATTTAATCTTAAATGAATTGTTTGAGTATTTAGAGTACTTATCATACTTTATTTGTTGACAGATTTGAAGCAAAACAAGGTGAAAGGGTTCAAATAACGTTTACGAGTACATATTTTGGAAATAAACACTGTAATACACACAAAGACCCGCGGACTGGTCGTTGGAAATGCGATAGGCCTGCGAAAAGGACCATCGGTGGCGAAGGTTTCGCCCAAATCATTATTACGGAGTATCCTTGGGACGGAGTGCCTATAGAAAGAGATTGTTTATGTACTAATAGATCAGATCCTTTAACTATCCACACTTTGACAGCACCAGTTGTAGAAATCAACTTTACTATAACGATGATGAATATTACTGAGGATTACGATGACTTTGCCTTTGAAGGAGAATATAAATTTGTTCCAACGGGGCCTGGCGACGAGACTGTCTGTTCCTCAGGGTGGGGTGAGAGGCGTCTCAGGGGCAGTAGCGGGGAGATCCGCCTTTATGATAAGAGACACACGCCGATCGCCCCCGAGATTGTCGGAGATAGGAATGTTATATCGGAAAGCGTTAGAGCGGAAGTTGCTTGTGTCCATAGACCATGGCTTATTGAACCTGGAGGGGACGACATGACCCCTGTACAAGGTCGATATTTGTACGTCAAAATACCTGGCCATGAAATAACATCGGGTTTACCTGTCTGTTCTACACCTAACCGATTATTTATATACGAAGCCCGTGACACATCCAAACTCCGAGAAATATGCCCAGACGATAAGAACTTCATAGAACTCTATTCACCTGGATGGAAATCAGCGCAAACTCCTTTAGAATCCTCTCTTAAACCACATGCAAGGAGCTATGTCATTGACTTTTTGCAACATGAACAAGCTGATTACTCGATAAAATGGATAGAGCTCATGAAGAAACCTATCTTCGATCACGATCCAGAATCCAGCATACTGACAGCTTCTTTCTCATTGGATTGTCGTTACAGGTAAGTTAATGAACTTCTTCTCTCGTATTGTTTGTGAAGTCAATGACCGATCTCATCGACTTGGTGTCATAGTTACACCTAAGGTTTTTTAAAGTGTTTTTTTTTTTGTCTGTGTCTTTATCACGAAATTCTAACATGATATTTTATTTCTTAGCTGTCCGGAGTTAAACGCCTGCATCCCGAACGCATTATGGTGTGATGGAAGTCCTCACTGCCCGTCAGGATACGACGAAGACGACTCTAACTGTTCCTTCAGAATATCTCTACCACCACCTTACGTTGCCGCCGCTGCCGGTGCTGGTCTTCTCCTATGCGCTGTGTCTGTTGCCCTTTGCGCGTGTAGAAGAAGGCGAAGAAAGGACAAAGAGTTCAAAGCAAGATTGGACGGTGCGTTACCTCCTGAGGAACGACCATATGACCGTGCCAAAACGAATGGTGTTGTCGCCGCGCCGGAAGCAGCTCGGCAATACGCTACGGTGCAGAAGTATGCCACTATAGATAAGTACAGCTTAAGTCAGAAGTACAGCGCCGGGCTGAATGACGCCCGGTACTATGACGAAGTGGCACAAAGGGATAAGCTCGCGGATACAAGGTACGCTAGTTTAGGTCGAGGCGGTCGGGGTTTACGAGTTGAAAATAATAGAGGCAACGGCTCTAGAAGAGCCATGCCTGATCTAGGATATCCGGACCTCAAAGACGGCTTTTGTTGACCCTCTCCGGATCTTTTAGAAACGACGGTCTAGCAATTTGGGACTTTCGGAGCTCCTCCGGAACCATTTGAAATCATTTAATGATTTGTGTTTATTGTGGACTACTAGAATGAAGACTGAATTTGGCGAAAGTGCCTCCCTAATATTTTTGGTCAAATCCGTAGAGTTACTTGGAAATAAAACGTGCTGCATAAACGATTGTACGTATATGTTACCCTATCATTAAAGTAATGGCTTTAATGTTTGTTTGAGGCCTAGTTTCATTCCTCATATTGTAGTGAATTTGTAAATAAGATAAACTAATATAGCTGTCTACTCGAACCCCAACTAAAGCAATCGGTTCCGGTTCATCAGTTTCAATATACTTTAATTCATCAAATAACATATCTAATTGTATATAAAACGCTTGACAATACAACTTTAAGATACAAGATCGGTTTAAAGTGTGTTAAAGGAATGAGTTGTTAGTGTACATAACATTTACATCATTTTGGACATAAACTCTGTATAAAATCAAATGCTGTTCATTATTAATAAATATAAATAATTTTAAAATCATAAGACATCTGCATTTTGTGGATAATCACAGCTGTAATGAAATAGATATAAAATGAAATGTGATATAGGTTGTAAAAAAGTAGCTAAGCGTTCATAAACTGTATAACTTGTATTAGGTAAAATTTCTTTTGTGTATAAAATAACAGTAAATGTAACTAACACTAACGATTGGTTGTACATAAATTATAGAATAAGATTTTTAAAGTCTGTATAATTATTTCCAGGTAAAAGGAAAATTAAAGTCATTTCTAAAAACTGATAGTTTGTTTTATTGAAATGTTCCAAAAATATGGGTCCTTGAATAGTGACAAATTATCTACAATCATAATTATGCTTAAAACAAACTTATTATAATATTTTAATGACAGTCAAATCAAAAGTCTTATCCATGGAAAAAACCACATTACTTCCTACACGTTAAATATAACGTGTAGGAAGTCAATAGACATCCAACATTAATTATACACTTACTTTTTGTTTCGATTATCTACCAATGACCAGTATTTATTCAATACGACTAATATAATTAAATATCTGTAGTTCAATCATGACCAATCCTTTTCGCTCCCGATCGTCAACTGTCTTCTTTTCTTGTTTTCTTCTTAAAAATGCATGCCATTTTGTTTCTTTTTAATGGACTGAACCATAAAGTTTTATCCAAAGGAGTACTTACTTCATTCGGCGATAACACAAGTGTTTATCGTTAGAAACTTACAATTCGTTAAAAAGCCGATTCAAAAACACAACATATTTATAAAACTTCAAAGTCACATATAAAGCCTAACCTAAAATTATTAGCCTTGTTACTAAAATCCAAAATCACAGCTCTTTTAAAAGACGGTATTTGTATAAAACTAACCTAAAACAATATTTTTCTTACACGACGTAACCATTTTAAATAGCAAAAGCAAACTCCGAAAGAAAAAAAGTAAAAAACAAAGACTGAAAAACAACTCAAGGATACAAACTTTTACCTACTTTATTTCTCCGACAATTAAGCCTCCATGTTGGTCCGCAATAAAACATAAAAAAGAGACTAATGCGAAAAGAAACATTGTGCGCGACACTGAAATATTTTTATTTAGTACACAAAAAATGAGGCCCATTTCGTCGGGTCGCATGCAGGGGTGGCAGATTCAGTAAGTCGCAATGTGTTTTTAAATTTAAAAAATGGGACACCGGGTTTATTACCCCTGACACAGATAAGCATAAATTATGGATGTGACTTGGCGTGCTGAACGTTGACAATTGTTCTGTCGATCGTAAAAATATATGGCACATGTTATTTTATATCTGGGAATTTGTTTCTGATGTCTGAAAGAAAAGATCGTAACAAGACGAGCTGGTTGATGGGTAAGTATTATAAGCCATTTATTATTATTCGTCTGTGGAAATTGATCTTGCTCTTATATAATGATGATTCGAAGGGGAGTGTATTCTACAAGTCTTCTTTGTTGGATAATTTCATAATGTTTCTTTAGATCCTTGAGATCTCAGGCATGTAAGATCTTTGGTAAGTACCTATTAATTTTGATAATTATTATCCGTAAGCAAATACGGAATAACCTGCATCAAAAATTCGAAACATAAGATCATTTATTTAATACATTATGCATGCAAGCTTTTGGTGGAAAAGGATCGTATAATGGCAAATAACATTTTCTTTTGACGTGAATTATTGTAGGTTTGCCTCAGATCGCATTATCTACACCGTGGCCCAGAGAAACGAAGCAACGACCCTAAACAAAAGATCACCTTACGAGTATTTACGTAAGAATTTTCGCGCCTTGTCCGAACAAAGAAGTCTTCAGGTAGGGACTGCTATGCCCCTTATACACTGCGACTTTTTGCAGCTATACTGTCGCGATGTAGCATCGATGCCAGCGCACAACGTCAACCATTTAATTACACACACGCTAACGGCCTCTGTGGTTCAGTGGTTGAGTGTTAGGCTCACGATCCGGAGGTCCCGGGTTCGAATCCTGGTGGGGATATATCACAAGAATCACTTCGTGGTCCATAGTTTGGTAAAAACATTACAGGCTGATCATCTGATTGTCCAAAAAGTAAGATGATCCGAGCTTCGGAAGGCACGTTAGATGTAAGTAAGTAGTCGTTACATGGGCCGTATCAGGGGCCTTTGGCGGCTCAGTAATAAACCTGACACCGGGTTGATGAGGTTGGTAATTCACCTCACAACCCACACGATAGAAGGAGACATACACGCTGCCAAAAGCAGTAATGCTGTTGCGATCTAATATCGATACTGCATCGCGCGCGACTGTGTCGCTATTTTTAGTAGCGTATAATGTGTCTTCTAGTGTGCATGCAAATGCGATACAGAATCGCAACTGAATCAATTTTATATGACTGGGCTTGTTGTAGTGATTCTGTCGCGCTGCTGTCAAACGCGAGTTTGCATCACTTCAAAAAGTAGCAGTGTATAAAGGCAAGTATTTGTCTCGTCTTACAATTAGATTATAGGCTTAGTCTGCATTACCCTGTCCACTCTACTGGCTAACGAGCGCGACGCAAACTGAATTATCTGATGAACTAATTAAAGCGGGAACAGACTTGGACAACAATGCGATTCTGAACAGTCTGAACACGATGACGGCACTCTAGGACCGGTGACTGAAATTGTGTTTTGAAACGTACTGGAAAGCAAAGAATGTGTTTAAATGGTCTTTAAATTTAGTACCGATCGCCATCGACTAGCAAAGAAGAAGAAGAAGAATGGTCTTTATCTCGGATTTGTTGCAAATGTTAACTGAGGGATTGTGTACCAGGAATACTGAATGATGCCTAGTTGGAAGATCGCTTGATTCTCTGTGTGACCTCACAATGATTTCGAAAATCATCGGTTTAGGCCGGGAACCTGCTAGGTAGCAGGTTCGAATCTCAGCAGGGTCCCCTCGAAACCCTCGTTTTACCTAACGTATCCCTTTCGTTTTTCATAAATACTAATTTAATTACCTGACTGTAGCGAAGAAACAAGGAGGATTATGTGTTTGACAGCCATGATCAATCACAGCGCGGTACCGTGTCAAGCCAAGTTCAAGAAACAGAACTGGCGAACCGCACCGTGCCTACCAAGACAGACCTTAGGCTATAATACATTATCTTATGTAATAAGAAGATATGAATGTTATACTGTTACTGATAAATAAATTTCAGGACTGACCATTGAACTTGGCACCAAGGCATTTATCATAATATTGAACTTGGCTCTTTTTCACATTTATGTTTTTGATTGGATTTAAATTATTTCCATTCGCGATAAAAAGCATAAATGTTTACAAAACACCTGAAACATTTAATAATCATAAATTAATTAGTTACCATGAGTAATCGGATAATTTAATTTTAAAATTGTTTCGCTAATGAGAGTTTCTCAAACTTATTAATTTAATCAAATATTTTGAGCTGAGAAGGACAACCGAAGTCCACTCTACTCATTGTCTGAGCCTCCCAGGCATTTGGAAGTTCTAAACTTGTGACAATGATTGACAGAAAGTTTCTATTTAGAACGCAGTTAGGTATTTCAATAAAGCTGGAAATTAATTGAAATGTTCGTGGTTTCAAGTCAATGTTAGGAGCTGATTTTCCCGTGTGAACTTTATTATTCTGACTAGATAATGTCTAAAATATTATAGTGATAATGTCTAAAATAGTATATATTAAAGTGATAAAATATTATAGAGACCTTAACATGATAGGTAAGTATGTATATTTAAGATGTCAAGTAGTTTATAATGTACTTACTTTGAATGAGATTGATATTAAATTTATATGGGAAACTTCAGTATAAATCGTTCCGTGTTCTTCTTCTATCGTGTAGGTTGTGTGGTGAATTACCAACCTCATGAACCCTGGTGTCAGGGTTATTATTGAGCCGCCAAAGGCCCCTGACATGGCTCATGTAACGACTAATTACTTTTATCAGTAAGTAGTAACCGGGACCAACGGCTTAACGTGCCTTCCGAAGCACGGATCATCTTACTTTTTGGACAATCAGGTGATCAGCCTGTGATATCGTAATCAAATTAGGGATCACAAAGTGATTTTTGTGATATGTCTATGAGATTCGAACCTGGGACCTCCGGATCGTAAGCCCAACGTTCAACCACTGGACCACGGGTCCGTTTATTTACCAGACAGCTTGCAGTATTTCCTATATTTGCGTACAGCAAAGTAACCCTAATTGCTTTATATTATGCGAACTAATATTAACACAGCAGTGATTGCTATCCTGTCAACAATCTATAGTCTAGACTTAATTAGATATACTCCATTTACAATTTCCATTACGCCAATATGTACCTACATTACGCAGGCAAACCGGTAATGGAATAGTATTGAATTGGATTAAGAGTCCATTTTCACTACAAATTGCATTTTTTAAATCTTATTGGTAGACTGAATAGCTTTATCTAGAATTATAGATTATTGCTTTATAAAAGCGGGTAAAAATAATAAAATAACATTATTTATTCATTCCTAGTAAGTAGATACATTAATATGTAATTATACAGGTGTTAGTGACATCGTAACGAATTCTGAGGGGGATGAGTCAAACCATGATTCTAGTTGGTACAAAGTGGAATCTTCCGTCACAAAAAACACTAAAATTTTCCTGAATTTTCGGACTGGAAATTTCACTTGATATCAACTCAGAATCATCCTCCAATGGTTTCGTTACGATGTCATTAGCAGCCTGCATATGAGTAAAATAAAATACAAAAATATTACTTTATTGCAGTTCCTTCGCAAGCCCCGTAGTGGTTTTACTTATTACAGAATATTCTAAGAGAAAAAACAAAACGCAGTCTGTTTACATTTAGAACTCGACAAAAACACTTTATGGAACTAAAGTTCTTAGTCACGTTTACAATGCAAAACAGTCTTCGGAATATTTTGCGGTGACGCGTCGCAGTGTCGTACACATCGCTAGAATTTCCATATCTAAATGGAAAACGGCCCTCCACAATCAATTTTGTCCCAACATTCCATTTGAAAAGTGTGCACCTGTACTCAGGGTGTGGATTCTTTGTTTTAGTTGGAATTGGAATCGAGAATTGAAATGTTTGGTCACTATTTGTAGTATGCTCTCAATTGGCGGCTTCGGAGTTTTTGCGACGACTTTTATGGGGCTCAGTTTCATTTATAAGAGGATGATGGGTGTTAGACGTGTTAGTTAAATATCAAAACCTGGAGCTCATAATATTCTATATAGGCTTCGATAAAATATTATAGGCTTCTTAGATAGATAGATGAGAATTGCTGTTTATATGTTTTGTGCAATAAAGAATTATTGATTGATTGATAGATAATTGTTTTCCGAACTTTGACAAATGTACTGTGAAAGTGTGTGAATCGGCCCATCCACTGGCTACTCTCAGACTTGTTTTCTTTGTACCAGGTGAGAGCTGTCAGCGCTCCCTATTTGTTCGGTCGAGTAATCAATGGCATATGCAGCAAATCTACAATGACGTCAAACAATTTGTAAATATACCTGTTATTACTTCAGCTTGTCCATACACTGTAGAGACAAAACCTACTTACCATTAAACGGGTCAAGTATGTTCTAAAATTTAAAACAACAAGATGTTTTAATCAATATTCGATAGTTCTAAGGGCTTCATCTAAAATATCAATAATATTCTTCAAATTAAACAGGGAATCCGAAATTGGCGAAGTAGGAAATGAAAATCTAATAATAATAACAGTCAACGAACCTAATACCAACCTCGACGTTATTATTTCTAAAACGATATTGAGCAAAACGGCTTTCAACTTCTTAAATGTTCGTCCAAATAAGTAGAAAATCGATTCCTATTATTACGATCAAAGTTTAAGTGGAACCTCTTGGTTCAATTGCTCCTGTGGTATTCTTAGAATCACTACCACTTAGTTTTATGCGTTCACAATTTTGTTGCCGATGGGCTTTAGAGATACGAAATGTAATCAAGTGAGTGGTTTTTTCATACATGGATGGGCTGTATGAAATATTGTAAGTTTCTAATCGAAACGTGTATTTGTGACAGTTCTACTAGCACTATACTTAATTGTTATGGGGAATTAGGGACTAGATTAGCCTACTTTTTAAGCGGTTCATATTAGTCATTCAGGGCCGCATCGTTAACGGAAAGCCAATGTGGGTCAGTGGTAGAGTATTGGGCTGACGATCTGGAGGTCATGGGTTCAAATCCCCGTGCGGACATTACTAAAATCACTTAGGACATTACAGGCTGATCTCCTGATTCTCGGGAAGTAAGATAATCTGAGTTTCGAAAGGCACGTTAAGCCGTTGGTCCCAGTTGCTACTTGTTGTTGTAAGTAGGTAAGTAGTCGGTACATGAGCCATGTCATAGATCTTTGGTGGCTCAATAATAACCCTAACACCTGGGTGATGAAATTGGTAATTCCCTTCACAACTCATACGATAGAAGAATAGAGATTCCTATTCCTATCTTACTAGGATATCATGGTGGCCAGACCGCGGTGGCGACGCTACGGTATCCTAAAGACATATGACCTATATTTAATCTATTTCGAAGATCGGTTACAGTTATTAACCTACATACCATCAAAGAGCCCTATGGTTAACGATAAGATACCTACGACGAGTTGGAATTGATGATCTGGTATAAGTTTACATGTATGCGATAATTTATCTTCAACCCACTCAAGGAAATTGCTTAAGTCAGTTTTTTTCATTGAATTGAGGTTAAAATTTTATTAGTAGGTAGGTATGTGTTACTTCATTTCACCTAAATTAGATTCTAAACGTACTTTTAATTAAAGAAAAGCCGTTGGGAATTGACTTCGAATTTTATTTGAAACTCTGTACGACGCATACCAAATAACTCAATCAAAAAGTTACCTAGTCATTACCCTAAAACAAAAAACAAAAGTTTCTAAACCGTTGGTGTATAATATTTTACTCTCGTATGCTAAACTAGATGATTTAAAAAAGTATTTATATTACTTCGACGTTAGTTTGTCGAAGTTATGTAAGTAACTAAATGCCAGCAGGTAGTATATAACACAACATATACATAAGCAGCCTATATGCGTCCCACTGCTGTGCACAGGTCTTCTCTCAATAATCAACCAGAGGGGGTATGGAGCGTACTCCAACATGCCGCTGCACTGCGGGTTGGTGAAGGTGTTTTTACGGCTAATAGCCGGGTGCCCTCCATACATACATACATACATAAACTCGGGTAAGCAGAGACTATAGAATTCCATTAGCTTCGATCCTGACACACTTCTCTTGCTTCCTCCACATTCATCAATCGCTTCATACACGCACGCCGGTTCAGAGTAGATCGTATTGAACTTTTACACCACATCTCTGTCTTATCACACTGTTTCTCACTCTATCTCAACATCAAAAAAAAATTTCTCAAATTTCTCTATGTTTGTTACTCAACTTCACACCGCAGATGCTACGCAAAGACCTCATTTCTATGAGGTGATTTGGGTGCCCTCCAAAGCTCGAAATAAAAAAAATCATCTATTTATCTTACTATTGATAACAAACAGGTAATTCAAGCCTGCAAAGTCCTTACCAAAGAAAGGACAGTCTCACAATTTCGACAATTTCCTCGTCGGCATCAAATCCGGGCCTCCAGATCGTGAGCTTAACGCTCTAATCTCAAGACTACGGAGGATTTTCATTAAATGATTTACTTTACCCTGTCCAATTCATTCAACTTCAGACCCAGGTAATAAGTGAACCCAGTTATAACTCCGCAGATCAAAATCTCCCTTCACAACAATCTTTATAAAGAATGCTATTAATTTTTTCCTTGTCAAAATTTAATAAAGTCCCTTCTGGGCTTCAGTCAAAAAATGTTTTGTGAATAATAATTGGCGAACTAGGTCGGAGTATTATTTTTCACGACAAAGGCGGGTGAAATGAAAATACTTTCAATGTTTCAAAACCAACACCTGTCACTCTCAAAGACTTTTGTAAAGGTTATACTTAGTTATATTTCATCAAAGCCTGTTTTAACATTACTTTTCAATTTGTGGCTAGCAGACGTCGTCGATTCCTCTCAGACGACGCCCTGAGCCGAGGTTCGCGCCGAACTGGGCACCCTCAGGCCTGTTTTCTTAAATTTTGTACCGAGTGAGAGCCCTCAGCAGTCCCCATTTGTCCGGCCAAGTAGTTAATGCCATCTGCGGCAAATCTACAATAAGTCACGTCAAAAAATAAATAAAAAAACGTCGATGATAAGTTTAAAACTTTATTTATATTTTTTATCAATGTTCATGACTATTCTCTTCTCCCGTGAGGGTTGTGAGACCAATGACAGTAACAACAATACAATGCCGCCAATGACGCCCATTGAGCCGCCAAAAGCCGCTGGCCTAGCTCACATAATGACTATTTTATACTCTTTTATTATCGTGTGGGTTGTGAGGTGGATTACCAACCTCATCAACCCTGTTGTCAGGGTTATTGAACCGCCAAAGGCCCCCAACATAGCTCATGTAATGACTACTTACTTACATCAGTAAGTAGTAACCGGGACCAACGGCTACTACTCGTATATATTATAACTAACTATGGGTAATTGACTATCTGATGTTAAAAATATGAATAACAATTTAACTAACATCCTTAACTAAAATCTTAGATGAAACTTTGTTGCTCGGCTAAAAATGTCTTGTGCGTTATGTTTTGGAATTTAATTAATAAATTAACAAACTTAAATTGTGAAACAATAATGAATAATAATAATAATTATTATTATAATTTTATTTATTTATTTATTAAATTAATTATTAGACATACCAGCTAACCGTGTTTTATATTCTTCTTTCTTTCTTTTTTTTTTTTATTTCTAGTCTTCGTTGACTTTGTATATTTTCACTGATACACTTAAAATGCATTTAAATGATTACACCTATACCAAAATTCAATCGAATAATATAAAGGTAACCGTTTACCGTTTGTGTCAATACATACGGATTTTGGTATTCAAATAATTACTAGTAGATATATGCCGTAATGTAATTCCCACCATAACTTTAATATCAGTATCGATGTGGACACAAAGCTATATTAAAACCGGATGATTTTTCATATTTGCTTTTATAATAGCGTATAAACGTAATATCGTGTCATGAAACGTATTACCCGACCAAATGAGCAATATTTCTCTTTGATGTTGCTGTTAAATGAATATTCAGCCGTTCGCGAATTATTTCGTTAATTACAAACGATATGCAATGTGGTCTGTTCATTTCCACTTTAGTCAGAATCATATTGCCGTTCACATTATATTGGCATGATACAATGGCTTACCTTATCCTTACATACATACATACATAAACTCACGCCTATTTCCCACCGGGGCAAGCAGAGACTATAGAATTTCATTTGCTTCGATCCTGACACACTTCTCTTGCTTCCTCCACATTCATCAATCGCTTCATACACGCACGCCGGTTCAGAGTAGATCGTATTGAACCTTTTCTAAGGACATCTCCAATTTGGTCATCGTAAGTCCTTTTCGGTCTTCCTCTGCCAGCCCTACCATCAACTTTCGCTTTATATACCGCTTTTGCAATTCTATTATCCTTCATCCGCTCTACGTGTCCAAACCAACCTAACATTCCCTTCTCAATCCTCACTCCTCCTCACCTTATCCTTACTCTCTCTAATTCTCTACATCAGTTTTAAGTTACGTCAGCTTCTTTTTTACCCTTTCACGGACAGAGACCAGAATAGGTAGTATGACACCTTGGAATCGGAACGTCCGTAGACGTTCTGTCGTTGAAAGTGTTAAGTAACTTTCACCTCAGATGGCATTAAGTAAGTAGTTAATTTCTGAATAAATGAGAAGCTCTGAGGTCTTGGACCCGCTACAAAAACTTAGGACAACTGCCGTGAGGGTGCCCAGTTGAACGCGAACGGTGGCTTAGTTCGTTGTCTAACAGGTTTATATTTTAAAGAATTAATCGACCTTAGTGGGCCGCTAAGTAGCGATAAGCACTAAACGGGGGGAAATATTTGTGTCCGACGAATATTAAACTTTTCAATGTCCACAGAGTCTGTTTGTCACTTATCTAGAAAGTAACTATTTACTTACTGTATGTGTCTGTGATCGTGTGTTTAATGCGAAGTTCGGTTTTGCCAGCCACATAAGGGCGCATAACAGACATGATATTATACGTTGAAAGTCTCTCTTGTCACGTAGGTCAGCTGGAAGAAATCTCTTTGTTTAGAGATAAGCTTGCCTGTACTATCTGTTTTCTTTGTATGTTTCTTGTGTCTGTTTCATTGTGTACAAATAAATAAATAAATATAAATAAATAAATGACTAAGGTCGCCGTTATCGGACACGATAAGGAGACTATATACTGTTATAGTTTTAAAGTTGTAACTGGCTAAATTGTTTGACTAAAGGTGAACTAAAATAACGCACTTTGAATGTAGTAATGTGGTACGGACTCTAGATATACTCGTAAGATCTGGGTTTTAGGTAGGTAATGTACGCGCGGCGCGGGCTGCGGGAAAAACAAACCTATGACAATTTATGGTGCGTTCACGGAGAAGCGTTTTTGCAGGCGTTTATTTGAATTGTAGCGTCACATATAGTTGGTGACGCCGCGGACGATGCAGCAGGCAACGTGGGGGGACAAGAAGCGCCAGCAGCTTTTTTTAAATAAAAAAGGGTATATTGGTAAAAATAAAATAATTATTTCAGTTGCTGGAGATACTTGTAAACGCCTAAGACATTTTATCATAGTAGCAAGTACCTAGTTGCCGTGGAAACTTTAGATGTGAATTAACAAACCTGACGGAATTTCGTCTGAAGTCTGAAGTAGAGGTACAAAATAAAAAAAACCTATCTAAGTAATTGTACATCTGCAAATTGATTTACTCAAAGAGACCCGTACAAATTGATTTCTATACCCGAAAAAGCTCAGACTTGTTATTTTTCTTACAATTCTTATTCGTTTTCTGGCCAACTATTGTACGTAAGTCCCTACGTACTTACTCGCATTTTTTGTTAATTCGATACTAATCGAACATCATATAATAATAGGTTATTACTGGTATATATGTAATATGTATATAAGATATATATAATACTTTAAATACTTTTAAGAGAGTAATTTAATATTTGGTCTAAGAGAGCAAAAGATCTGGTAAAGATCATACCAGCGATATACCTATTCAATTCGCCCGGTTTATTAATTGATTCACTCATCAATTTAAAAATTAACACCCGTCAGTCATCCATTCCTTTACTTTAAAATAAAATAAAAATAAAATGAGGTGATGTGTAAAGGAATACTTAAGCACTAATAATAATATACAAATACAATATAAACTTTAGAGAACTTATTGCATATTTAAAAACATAGAGAAATAGTTAAAAACATCATAGGCCTCATAAGTCTGGTTCAAACGATTTCTGACAACATTGTCGCGAAGTTACAAATATTATGCTAGTAATCTGTATAGAAGCTCGCTCATTACGCAAATAAAGCCGTAGCGGAATCAACTACCATTTATAAATCGGTGGCAACTGCCACCTAATCGTAACTCGCACGCAACCCCGCCCTACTATAAATCTTTCACTAACTATAGCACATTCATTAAAATTTCTTCCAGCGTGCGTGCGATAAACCAGTCGAAATACCTTCCACGCCGAAAACTTCGACTTATCTTTCTCACGTAGTCGGTCGTTACGTAGAAATTATGGTCGTGGTTTAAACATATGCTACATTTAATAGAACTTCAAGCCCGAAGTTCTTGTTAACGGTAAGAAGAGTCCTTAACTGTAAACAATAGTAAACCATCAAACCATAAGAACTTAAGTATGATAATAGTTTCAAAGAAACTATAGAGTTAAGTATATCTTTTTATTGAGATATATTAGAACAGGAATAATTGGTAGAATTGGTGGAACAGGATGCTTGTTTTGAAGCATCTTGAATATGATAAGTAAATGACACATACAAGTGTCATCATTTATACCCAAAAAAAGTCAAAAGATGCATTATGACTGTTATCCATGAAATGAGAAGGTACAACGAAGGCAACTCTGTACAACGCCATTTATATTTCTGTTAGGGTAGATAGCTATTTGGAAAGTAAGAAGCATTAATTATTCTACCATCTAACATTTTTGTCCATATGATTAAAAATATACTAAACATTGTGTGTATGTCTAAACAAATATATAGTACCCCGAATCTTTAATGAGCAACCTATTCTAATGAAAATACCCAAACTGCCAAAACAAGCAATTAAATCAAAATTAGTAAAAGCACTGCTTGAATTAAAATGTCATGGTAAAGACAGTGTGATACATATGTTGTAACCAAGAGATAAATGGTATTTACGTGTACATAGTATAATCAAACATTGCTATAGCGTACTCGCCAACAAACTGGTGTAACTTTGGCGAGAGAATGTTATGTGCAAAAATGCCTATTTGATGGTTCAAATAAAAAAAAAACATGTACCTAAATGTTACTCTACTGATTCACTAAGCTCTTACTTTCTTGAACACTTACTTTTATCGCCCTCACCCAAACCACTCACAAAAGCAACCACAAAATTTAACAAGCAACTACTCACGACCCCTCTCTTAGCGGATTACTTATCAAATCCAACCTACTATCACATTTTCAATTATCTATTTTAACATTAGCCGCTTCGGAAAGAGAGACGGCCCTCCCAGAGGGAATTATAATTATCTATTCCACTCCAATTACTCCATGCCGATCCTTTTCACTTCCCATCTTCGTCAAGTCTCTTTATTTCGTCCCGTTATGGGGAGGCGCCTTTTGACGTTTGCGAATAATAAAAATTATTTTAATCCTGCATTTTGCTGGTGGATTATAATGGAAGGACAAGATCAATATTTGCAGAAATGAAAACGTAAGGTCGTCCAAATGTACGTACTCTATGTTTGCCTACCAATATTTTGTCTGAAAAACTTTTTTCGGAGGCGAGTTTTTGATTATTAATGAATAAGTAAGTGAGTGTATTTTTATGTGTGAATAAACAAATACAATCAGTTCTCTTTAAAAGCTTAAAGCGCAAATTCGTGGATTTCATAAAATGACTCGTACATAATGTAAAGGTAATCATCATCATGAATTTAAGAGCCACGCTCTTGTCTGTGTAGCATTCTCCATGCTACTTTTATAAGGGGGGAAAAATAGAGCAGTGGTTTCCCTTTTGCCTTCTTGGATGGCGCCCAGAGTAGTCTATTTCAAGACTAGGACTCCTATCTTCCGCCTCTGAATAGTACTGACAGTTACTGCTGCTCTATTGATGTCTGTTGATGTAAAGGTAATAATAAAATAGCTAAATAAAAAATGATTTACCTAAACATTTATTTTGCCATAGTTTTAAATAAGTAAAGACGGCTTTCATTCTTCTTCGGATGGCACGTTAAGCCGTTGGTCCCCATTACTACTTACTGATGTAAATGTGTAGTCCTTACATGAGCCATATCTAATTCAGCTCACTACCGGTCGATAGAAGAATAATGTATTTGACGCATATTACCATTATTGAAAGTTTTAAACTCCTCTTTCGCATTTTTACCAAATCCAATCAATTACAGATTTCCCCCTTCATTCAAAATCTGCTGACATTTATCAGGATAGGGTGAATGTCGACATTCTTCAACCCCAATATTATCCGTTAAAACACTAATGTGCCCGCACAAACGTTCCCTTATAACCGTGAAATTCATTTCACGTCCCCTTGCGAAATGTCAAACGTGTGAGAAGGCGATTCGGCTGGGACTACAGAATATAGTGTTAGATACGACATCAAAATAGAACATTTTGTTCTACACTTTTAATATTCTGCGAGCACATAAGGCATATTACTGAATTATTCATGAAGTCGTATTTAATTCAAAATTCAAATTCAAAAATATCTTTATTCAATAAGTAACATAGTTACACTTTGAATCTTCAATTTTTACATAACGAACGTCTCATCCGCCTAAAACTACTGCAGCTTCTCACAACCTGTATAGCTGGAGAAAAGAAGCTGCAAGAAATACCTCGGCAAAGGGACTTAGACGTACTTTAAAAAAAAAATTAATTATGGTATTTTCGTATATAAAATTATTATCCTACGCAATTATTTTTACTATTCTATAAGTTCAATCAATCATCAAAAATGGAGTCAATCGATTCAATCTATTAATCGATCAACTGATGTTCAATCATTTTTTCTGTATAAACATAAACTTGAAAAAGACATTTATTCCAATAAGTAGGTATTTATTTTTCTAAAAGAATTAAAAATGAATGTGATGTATAATTTATTCTTCATTCAGTTAAAATTTTGAAGCCACCATATTTTCCAAAAAAGAGGCATTTGCATAATATTTTACCAGGTCCAACTAATACTGAATCTTTGACTCGAATTTCTGCAAGTGGGGTCTCCAGTCCTTGACAGCCCTAACCGGTAATCCGTTAGAACCGAAGGGTCATTTTCCAATTACATAATTGTCAACTCGAGCGCATAGCCAGCTATTTCAAATGTCAGCCAAACATCGAGTACCTACTAGTAATGATTTGTCAATAATACTTAGAAGTTTGTAGGTTTGATGGTAATATAATGAACCGAGATGGAGGGTAGATTAGAAGTAGATTCACTTAATCGGATATTTAAATCTTCAAAGTGTAGTCACGACAGTGAGAGAAAAAGCATCATAATCCTGTCTCCCTTGCTCTTGTGTGATGGTATCTTCACCGTTTGTGATCGCTATCCGTGTCTGTCTTTCCCTTTCTGTCGTTAGTCCGTTAAGTTTTCGTTATCAATTCAAGCATTTTTTCTAGAAAGTTTCGTTCGTAGATCGAATTTCTAAATGTACAGAAAAATCTATTATTGATACTCGTATTGTATACCATATTGGCTACCTGCGCGAAGTCAGGATTAACCATTTGTTTTTCATGATAAGTACTTTTATTGTCGTTCACGGTAACTTTTTAGGTTTGTGTATATTTTGGCTGAAACTACTTACAACTACAAGTTAATGGCGGGTTAGAGGTTAAATAAAAAAAAACCTTTCAAGTTCCGTCTCGTAACATTTTTTTTTATAACAAATTAATATCAAGGAAGCTTTATACAAATAGACGTGCAGGACAAAATACGCAACGTAATAAAATTATCGATCGATTCAATAAATTTTGTCGAAATCGTTAAGATTATTTTTTTCTCTAACATGCATGTCACGTGATTTTGTTCGTATTATGATATAACGACATGACTTATTTGGGTTTTGTATAATGGCACCAATCGACAAAACAACATAATTATATCGTCGGGATCGATGAAATGACCGTGACAAAATTATATCACGTTCATTGCGTAAGTTAGTCCACAGGAAGCACATCACTAATGTCAAAGCACTGGATTTTTAATATTTGAAAGCTCTCTTGAGAAATATTATATTGTATTAAATTGAAAGTTCTACTCAATAGTATTACTTATATAAGATCCCTCGAGTTTCCCATCGTACAAGCAGAGACGACAATATGCCACTTTGTGACACCACTTTCACTATTTAATCCCTCATCAAAATCTCCCTACAATACAATATGCTAATCGATTTATAGAAACCTGTTTAAAAAAAATCATGTCACAAAAATACGACCCAAATACTGCATAGTAATTTCCTGACAGCCCTTTGTAAGAAAGATTTCTATATTACTGTACGCATATAACAAAGGGTTCTTGAGTTCGCGCCTGTTACCGCCCCACACAAAATCCTCGGACAATAGGGCGAATTACACTCGCTCCTTGTTCGAGAGGTTTTTAACAGTGTAGTCTACGTCTTATGCTCCAGCATCGTCACAATTTTCAAAGCTCATATCCAAAGCTAAAAAAAAAGTTAGTTTCCCGCTTCCTGAACGCAGCTGTCAACTAATGTCATTACGGTTTTTGTGCACCGGCGCGTCACTTCGCCTCCGTAAATAAACTAATTGAAAACTAATATTTAATACAAAAACATGATTGATATAGTGCGAAAAATCTGTTACTTACATAATCAAGTGCTTTTTTTTCTAAAAAAGCTAGAAACAGTACCAAAGAAAAAATGTGGATGACGACGAGCGTAAGTTCTTTTTGATAAAACAAAATGTGGATTAAACTGGTAAGTCTTAACATTATCCATCTACTAAAACAAGAGAATATATAATTATGATCAATTCAATTTAATTCCTTTTATTGTCGAAAACAAATTACTTTTTTTTGAGGTTATAATTTTATAATCCTAACATTCGAAGAAGTAACTTAAGTTGGTACTTATTACTAATAAAAGTAACTAGTTTTATTAACAGAAATAATAATAATATTAAAATTGTATCGTGTTCGTGTTATAACATGATTTAAAAGTCATACTTTATTCCGATGTTGATGTTGTTTAAATTCGCCTTATATAAGGCAGGCAAAGATCTGAGGACTATACAGTCTTGACTTTAGTAATTTAATATTCGAAAATCACGATCAAAATAGGCCTAAGCCTTGTCTTCAGTCCCTGATTGCTGCGTTTTTATTTTCATCTGTCAAAAAAAAAAAAAATTTTTGTTTCTTTTTGTAATTCGTGTTCTTGGCTTATGTTGCGGTTGATAACTTACTATCAGCGAATGAAATGAGCAGTTTTATTATAAAACAAAGAGAACCAGTGAAATATAACCGCAGAAGGGCATAAAAAAGTAAATAATTAACTCGGAAATAATTTGACAAGTTCAGATAATTAGATGACAGAAGCACTTCATGTTTACCCTGTTCATCAAGAAGTACCTATGACACAGTAGTACTCGATATCACAGAGGTCATCTACACCATTGGTAGACAAGATACATAACTTATTCAAGATAACACTTAAAACATTTAGAGGATTATAATTGGTTTACTACAAGATAACCATACTTAAAAATGATATTATATATATGTATTATAACAGTACATAATCCCTTCTCACAGTCTCTGTTAAGTGGTGTTAATAATGTTATCTTCTCCGAATGATACTTACAATATAAGATGATGATAATATACCCTAACAATAAAAACAGAAAGAGTGTTAAGAGAGTACAGGCAAAAGATAGCCTTATTATAGTAAGCAATTTCTTCCAAATTACTCTAATATTATTATAATTCAAGCTTCCAACGTATGGGTGATGATTATTGGTACCAACCTAACCAACAAGAGAACACCACTTGGAGAGTCACCTAGTTAAGCACTAGTAGTGAACTGTCTGACTAGAGAATAGACAGACTATTTGTTTCCTTTTAGAGCTATCACAATAGAGGATAGACAATGGACTTGATGTATCAACCCTATTAACATAAAATAAATCAACCACTAAGACTGTTGCAAAGCGCAAATATACCTATGCCTTATTTTAATACCTAGAGCTATCATTTAGCGGATGGACAGTGGACTTGATGGTACCAACTTAATGTACATAAAAGCTATCACTAGGAAGTTTGCCATTGCTAAGCGCTAATATACCTATTTTACATTTCCATACCTAGAGCTATCACTTAGAGGATAGACAATGGACTTAAAGGCACAATGCACATAAGAGCTACCATTAGGAAGGTCGCCATTGATAAGCGATAATATACCTATTTGTCATTTCCATACCTAGAGCTATCACTTAGAGGATAGACAATACACTTGAAGGTATCAATGCAATGACCATAAGAGCTACCACTAGGAAGGTCGCCACTGACAAGCGCTAACATACCTATTTCTCATTTCCATACTTAGAGCTATCACTTAGAGGATAGACAATGGACTTGATGGTATCAACCTAATTACCAAAAGATCTACCACCAGGAAGGTCGCCATTGCCAAGCGCTAATATACCTTTATCATTTCCATGCCTAGAGCTATCACTTAGAGGATAGACAATGGACTCGAAGGTATCAACACAATGAATGTAAGAGCTACCACTAAGAAAGTCGCCATTGACAAGCGCTAACATACCTATTTCTCATTTCCATACTTAGAGCTATCACTTAGAGGATAGACAATGGACTTGATGGTATGAACCATATTAACATAAGAGCTACCACGATTATGGTCGGCATTGGCAAGCGCTATATACCTATTTCTCATTTCCATACTTAGAGCTATCACTTAGAGGATAGACAATGGACTTTATGGTATGAACCCTATTAATATAAGAGCTACCACGATTATGGTCGGCATTGGCAAGCGCTATATACCTATTTCTCATTTCCATACCTAGAGCTATCACTTAGAGGATAGACAATGGACTTGATTGTATCAACTCAAATAACATAAAGCTACCACTACAAGTATCGCCTTTTGCTAAACGCTAGTAGATAGCTAGAACATAGACCAACTATTTTTTATACTTTTATTTCCATGTTTGGTTTGTCAGTTGAGGAATCGAAGATAAACCATTGAATTGTAGGGGCTTACCTACCCATGTTGAAACTCAAGATTAGACTAATGCTGAGAAACAATAGACTATTATGTCAAATTGATTATTATAAAATAATGAGAGTACAAATTCTGAAGAAATAACCGACAATTCAAAACCTAAAAGCCTCTGTTCTATTAATCAACCTCAACTGTGCTAGAAATCAAAGTATTAATAGTATGTAATGTCAGAGATTACTTTCAAAAGAGATAACTGTACACAAGACATGGTTAGAGAATACTGCTATTAAATTCTTTCAACCAACATCATAAAATTCAAATAGTACATAAATAATAATGAATAACATTGCCCGAAGAGTGAGTAAACGAGGTAGCAACAGGATCTGTGGAAAAGAGACAACAGTATCAGCAGGCAGCCCCACAGCCAACAGCATGAACAGAAAGCCCACAAGGAACAGAATCAGCAGGCCGCCCCACAGCCAGCAAAAAAAGCAGTGATGCAACCAGTCATGATCAGCAGTGCCATAACCAGCAGTACCAGCAGCCCTACAGCCAGCAGTAGTAGCAGAGCTACAACCAGATGTATTAGCAGTCTCACAGCCATTAGTATCAAATTCAATTCAATTCAAAATATTTATTTCGGAAACTAGTCCATATTTAGTTAGTAACAAAAGGCTTAACCTAGTATTAGTAACAGATTCGAAAGACGAACAATCATAAAAATAAAACACAAGAGACCGGCCCGAATCACCGAAGCCGCGGGCAGCTATGTAACAGCGTGCAATCGCACCCAGCGGTTCAGCAGCGGCGAGTCGTACCGGTCTACCAATGCGCTCATGATGGTGTTGGGGCTGGCACGCGCACGACGCAACAGAGACGCACAGCGCTTACGCATGATCGCGTGGAAGTCGTCTACGCGCGCCTCGCAGAACATACCGGAGGCGCTACAGCGTCGCGACAGCCCCAGCAGCGCCCTGAACTCATTGTTGTATTGCACTCTCAGGTCACTGTATATACGCTTCGTAAAGCTGGTCCACAAACCGCACGTGTACAAAGATGTACAAAATGCTTTGAAGAGCGTAATCTTTACTTGTTTGGTACATCGTGCAAATCTGCGAGCCAACATATTACAGCGCACAGACAGAGACCGGCGCTCCCTCTCGATGTCCAAGCCATCACTGAGGTCGTCGGCGACCCAGTGACCAAGATACTTAAACTTAGAAACCGTCCTCAGCGAAGTGCCTTGAAGTGCAATAGTAGGGGTTTGAGGAAGATCCCTCCCTCGTACTCTAAACACCATTATTTCACTTTTATTAGCATTGTATCTCAGTCCATGGGCCACCGAATATGCCTCACATATGCTCAAGAGCCTTTTGAGTGCCCTAACTGATGGACTCAGCAGCACCATATCGTCAGCATAACTTAATAAGTATCAACAGTGGCGCAGGCAGCAAAGCCGTTTAAGAATAGTACCTCATGAGGAGGAAGAATTCCCTATAAAGTTATAATGGGAAAATTTGCACAAGCAAATATATTTTTCAAAATTCTGGAAAAATTAATTCCGAATGTCTATCACTAAAAGTTTTAGCATTATCATTAAGACATGGGATTCAAATCCTGTCTTTGTTAATCAGGAATAACAATACTAATCTCAGTATAAATTGAGGTACCTACCTGATAATATTATAACTTCAATGAAAATTTCCTTCAAGTATTACATTCGAAATTGTAAAATATTGATACCTAGTTCGGTTAGATAGAATAGTTGCCCTTTTTCGGTTAGTGTTGTAACGTAAATCAGGCAGGTCCCTTCACTAAATAACTTGACATATTAAATCTTCAGGATGGGTACGAGAAGTGACTGTGCAAACAACAGGATCATGTTAAGTTAGGTTAAAGGAAAGGATGATTTTTACGAACGATGATAATATACCTACACGACCGATAATTAATAAATTAATGTTATCCTTATATGTAACTGCATACCTAAGGGTAAAATATGTTTTGTTCATTTATTTATTTTTTCCAGTAAATAATAGGACGTTACTATTACTGTCCTAAAAACAAATTCAATAATTATTACACTAAAGAGATAGCTGCGTAAACAATGTTACGTGTGTTAATGTGTTGTGTGTACGTTGTTCTATCATCTGATTGGTGGGTGAAAGGTTGCATAGAGGAATAGGAAAAAAATCCACAACAAGTTATATTTATTATTACCACATAAAAAAATATACTAAATGTTATTACCAAGCCCATATGGTCGATATTAGGTAATACACAATAACTTGGGCTCAGGTAATCTATTTTAATAAAAACAAAATCTTAATTATTACGAAGATAATTATCACACAAGTACATAATGTAAATGCACTTCCCCTCTTTATACTTTCAGCCTCATTTAACAATATCTTATAATAAAGAGGAAAGTTTAGTTCAGTGGTTCTGAATATTTTAATGAAAAAGGTCATTTGAATAAATGTATCGAAATTCTTACTTGCACTTATACACTTCTCATCAAAAAAATCGAAACACCTTGCAAGTTTACGTTTTGTCAGGATTATCAGAAAAATGTGTACATTTAGGAATAAATGTTAAATGTCGTTTAATAGTGAGTAATATGAGCTTATCAAATCTTAATGTTAATGTTCTAAATTTAAATGAATTTTTCATAGGTTTCGTATTTTGTTAAATGAGTCATTTTTATTCCGTATGGAGTATAAAGGAAATGGATAAAACAACACACGTAAATGAAAAAAAAAGCTAAAAAACGTTTATTTAATAACTTGTATTCCCTCCCCGAGCTCTAATTACTGCTTCCATACGGTTCTTCATCGATCGGATGAGAGTCACGATCACATGCTGTGGTATATTGTCCCATTCCTCTTGGATTGCATCTTGCAGCTGGCTAAGTGTTTCTGGGGCAGGATCTCTTGCTCGAATTCGTCTCTTTAATTCATCCCACAGATGTTCAATGGGATTCATGTCCGGGCTTCTTGCTGGCCATTCCATAATAGAGATATCGACTTCGTTAAGATAATCTCGTACGACGCCCGCGGTGTGAGCCCTAGCATTGTCGTGCATGAATATGAAGCCGTTGCCAATAAAATGTGCATAGGGCATCACATGAGGCTCGAGACACTCTTCGACGTACCGATGACAGTTTAGTGCAGGCAGACGTGGCCCAGACACGAAAGCAAGCTCTGTCTTACCGTCGGCGCTGATTCCTCCCCAAACCGTCCACGAATCGCCACCATAGCTGACCTTTTCTTCAATGCAGCATTGTGCATAGCGTTCTCCGTCTCTTCTGTAGACCTTGTTCCTTCCGTCGTTACCATACAGCATAATTTTACACTCATCAGAAAAGAGAACTTTGCTCCGCTGTAGGTATGACCAATTTAGGTGCTCACGTGCAAAGTTAAGGCGCGCTCTTCGATGGTCTGCAGTTAATTTCGGCCCATTTGCTGGCTTATGCGGTACCAGTCCACGATCCTTCAACCTTCTTCTAATTGTAGAGTCACTTACAGCCACCCTTCGTACAACACGAAGCCGCTGCTGCAGTTGAAAAGCGTTAAGGCGTCGATTTCTTAAAGAAGTTGTTACAATAAATCGATCATCTCGCTCAGAAGTGACACGATTCCTGCCAGATCCTGAACGGCGCGTGAACAAACCAGTCTCCCGATAACGTTTATAGACTCTATGAACAGATGACAGGCTTAGATGCAGTCTTGCAGCCACAACACGCTGACTAAGGCCAGAATCCAGCAATGCCACAACTTGGGCGGCTTCTGTGGGCGAAGTATCCATACGTTTTAGAAAAAAAACCTTTTTTCAGACGTCCCAAAGTCACAGTATTGAAATAAAAAACAAAAAGTTTAAGGATAGGCGCCAATTTTTAGTTTTTAAACGCTAAATGTACTCCAACCCTAAACACACATTTGTCTCAAAACAGTGATTCATTTCGTTTATAAGATAAACAAATGAAATTCTAATTTTGAATTTAGAATTTTCGCTTATTACTGTAATGGCCAAACTGCCAGCTATACATTTATGTATTTTTTTTCATCGTATGAATTCTTTTTTGTGTTAAATTCGGACAGAAACAATGAAAACGGAAGTGTTTCGATTTTTTTGATGAGAAGTGTATTTGTATTTTCTCCAATCAATTTGACATGTTGTCTTAGGATTCATTTAACTACTCAATGTCGACAACAATTGCCAACTTAGCACAGGATGTTACAATCAATCTTGTGTCTGGGTGCCCTCGTCATTACCCGTTCTTCTTTATGTATTTCTTCTTCTTTTATGTATGTAAACATATAATGTGTAACTTTGATAATTATTGTAGCCCTTGGTATGCCAATGAAAAATGAGTGTTATACTATATGATGAAGTCTCACAGTGGTGAGGTCCCTGTGAGGCTCTTATAGCCAAATCTTGATGTTGAGCTTATTCAGAAATTTGTTCTTGTGTAGTTCTTTTGTTGTGAAATTGATAGTAATGTGAAATAGGTATTTAATGTACTTGCTCAACTTCAACTTTATTATTTAGAACTATGTATCTATTCTAGTACAGTATAGTATAACCATATATAACATACATAATATCGATTCCATTCTTGAGAACTGGTGAAACTTGTTTAGCGAACAGTTATTATTCTTATTGTTTTTTACATGATAATATCAAAACGTTTGGTGGAACGCCGCGCTGAGTTTATCAGGCGACGGCTGTGCCTTTGACTGCCTTTATTGGGATTAAAGTCATGGGCAGCTTAATTAGCTTTCGTGATAACAATGTACTTTATTCATTAATGAATAATCATATTATTGGTACTCGTTTCAATTTAAATGTTTCATTCCCAACTAAACTTTGAACATCTACACTGTTAAAAACCTCTCGAACAAGGAGCGAGTATAATTATGAGATTAAACGAACTTACCTGTAAGTGAAGTTCTATCTCAATTATACGAAGCTCCTTGTTCGAGAGGACTCCCTCCCTTCAATTTTAATATCCCGCCCTAAAGCTTCCACAGGTGATGGAGTTGTTCATGAAACATGCTTTAAACATAATGACATTAGTTGACAGCTGCGTTCAGGAAGCGGGAAACTAACTTTTTTTTTAGCTTTGGATATGAGCTTTGAAAATTGTGACGATGCTGGAGCATAAGACGTAGACTACACTATTAAAAACCTCTCGAACAAGGAGCTTCGTATAATTGAGATAGAACTTCACTTACAGGTAAGTGCGTTTAATCTCATAATTCTTCCTCGACCACCCTCACACTAGAGTAAGTCAGCTGAAATATCGACAAGGGCACTATAAAATATAGAAGTTTTAAGAGCCAACGACCTTTCTTTGGGAAGTGGCAGTAAATGCGATCTGTATTTATGGGTCCTGTTCGGTTCCCACTATTATTTATACTTTAATATTAGGAAATATATTGTAAGTTTATAAGATCCGTTTGATTACACACGGTGTTAATGACATCGTAACGAATACTGAGCGGGATGATTTAGCTCATGATTCTAGTTAATATCAATTAACCGTGGTCCAGTGATTGAGCGCTGGGCTCACGATCCGGAGGTCCCGGGTTCGATTCCCGGTGGAGACATATCACAAAAATTACATGTGGTCCCTAGTTTGGTTAGGACATTAATGGCTGATCACCAGATTGTTCGAAAGTAAGATGATCCATGCTTCGGAAGACACGTTAAGCCGTTGGTCCTGGTTACTACTTACTGATGTAAGTATGTAGTCTTTACATGAGCTATGTCAGGGGCCTTTCGCGGCTCAATAGTAACCCTGACATCAGGGTTGACGAGGTTGGTACTCCACCTCACAACCCACACGATAGAAGAAGAAGAATATCAATTGAAATTTTCCGTGGCAAAATTAATGATATTTTACAGACGTGATGCGGTTTAAGTTATGGCATGTTACATTTAAAAATATAGATATGGTATCTAGTTCTATGAATGTAAATGTGGTATTGGGTTATTATACAATTTCCTTTTCACTCCTAGCCCAAAAGAAGAAATAAATTAAATTGTTTAAGAATTAGCAAGTTGGTAAACTTTTTCTAACTACCCTACATAAAATGTAGGTAACTTTTCTACACCTACACCTTGATTTATCGGCCTTGAATCCTCCATTCTAACCTCCAACTTTGCTAATTAAGGAAAAGATTAATTTCCCTCTTCCCTTAAACAATTTCCTTAAAAAGTTAGCGACTTATTAAAAATTCGAATAAAATTCAAATTGACATTTTTAATTAAAACTCCTTTTTTTATTTGCCCAGTTACCTCAATTTTGTTGAGAAAGATTTTACGTGAAAGCGTGACGTTTTGTGCCCTTAATGGTTTAAGTTTTTGTGTGTATAAAAGAAGCCTGTAATAATGATATTTCGGGAATAAATGAGCCGTGAAAAATGCGTGCCACCTTTCTTTGTACAAAAGAATTATACAAACATGCAACGGTAGAAGCGTAGTTGATCGCTAATGATACAATGTCGGTAAATTATTATCACGCCATAAACTCATTTGCTACCGAGACCCTAATCTTCGGCTTGGAACGCATTTAGGCCCGGCTACACGGAATCCGTTAAACGCCCTTTCAACAAGCGATTAAAACATTGCGTCGGAAAAACTTAAAGACAGTCATAAATGTGTTATTTACTTTTCCTATATGATTTTTTCGATTTCAAAATGTTAACGTGCAATAAATTAATTGTTTGCTTCATTCGTGTATTTCTTTCTGCTAGGTTTAAACTAGTGACTAAAAGCAATTTAATTTCAGTTTTTATTTCCTGCAAATGACGTTTTATCTGTAACTAAACAACACGGGTGGCACATACATTATAGCTTAGTATAATCCTATAGATAACTAATTCAGCTGAATATGACAATTTTCTACACAATGTACGATTACCAACCTATCATCAATTATAAATACTTCATCATGTTTTCTTCAACCATCTTTTTCCATTACTTTCTGTCCAACAACCGACCGAGAAGACCAAGAAGGACTTACGATGATCAAATTGGAGATGTTCTTAGGAAATGTTTAATACGATCTACTCTGAACCGGCGTGCGTGTATGAAGCGATTGATGAATGTGGAGGAAGCAAGAGAAGTGTTTCTCCGCATTCATCAATTCTATAGTCTCTGCTTACCCCGATGGGAAATAAGCGTGAGTTTATGTATGTATGTATGTTCTGTCCAACAGGGAAGATTTGTCAATTTTTGATAACAGTAGGTATACCAATTCCAAGTGTAAAACGCGCGCAAACCCGACCAAAACGATTATTAACTATTATTACATTGAGAGTATTAAATTTCATCTAAATTCTACAGGCTGCGGCGACCGCCGCCGCGCCGGTACGAAGTTTGTAGCTCCGGGCCAACTTCGGTCGGACTTCATTTCTGTGCCACTGCCCGCCATATTGTGGAAACTAGCTGAAATAAATGAGACCATTTTTCTGGCGGGAAAGTTAGTAAGGAAGGTAGATTCAGTTTAACATTGTTCTGAGGAAAAGATAAGTTTGATGTTGGAGTAAATACAGTCCAGTTCTCTCTTCTCAGATGCGCTGAATCACAATTTTCTCAAACAAAATACTTCGAATCGGTTTTTGCCAGATTTCAATTTGATGACACTCTCTGTCAAATTAATGGCAACTATAGGGGCGATTTAGTAAGGAAAGTAGATTTAGTTACATTGTTAGTTTGTGATGGTGTAGTAATTTGTAGACTTTTCAGATTCTTACAAATTCTTTTGGTTGAACTTCATTTCTGTAGCACAACAAAGCCCACAATATTGTGGCAAGCTAGCTGAAATACATGAGACTATTTTTCTGACAGGAAAATTAAGATTGCTATATGCGGATGTAATTTTTGAGCTAAAAAGATGAATTTCAAGTTTAATTGTATGTTTATATTCAATACAAACTGCTTGTGTATGGTTGTATTGTATTTAAGATCCTTGACAAAAATTCAAAATAATCACCCAAATAATTGTTAATTGACTTTCATAATTTTCTAAAGTTAATTTAGTATACCTAATCAAAAACTTATATTTAGTTTAACCACTTTTTGATTAAAATATGCTTTTAAAACTTGGTGTTAATTATTTTCTATTAGATTTAAACAATATTGAAACTAGGCAGATTAAAAGTGGTTTATTTGAAGATTTTTAAATAAAGTACTTTGTTAACGAAGATTTAATCAATCAAATTGTATTACCACGTAAAGCAATATTTAATAAAATGCTGTATAATGGGAGAGGTCTTATAAATAGTTAAAGAAGAGAATGAGTGATTGAGTGAGTGAGTAAAGAGTGCTATGAATAAAATCACTTCGGTAAGTAACACTTTTAGTCCCTTGTTTTGTTATTTTTTTTTTTTTAATTTAGCTTATACTCCGTATATTGGTTGACAGACATCCGGATTTTTCGAAATAAACTACTTACATAATTAGTTTTACCTTGTTGACGTGTCTGGTTGCGCTATAGTGTTGGAGTTTAGATCCATCTAGGCAGAAATGGAATTACTATTTTTTATTAGCCTGCATAAACGATAGGTGGCGTTAGTAGACTTTTCGTTCAAAAAAATCGACTGTTCGATGTTCGTTTCCGAGCGCCTCCGTTGTCGCGTTCGAACCTTTACGCGTCGGGTGTGGTAAAAAACCGTTGAACAATCGCTAAGTTGTTCTCGCTTTTGCTTTTTTGACGCTAATAACTGTGATCTATCTGTGTTGGTGTAACAGAACTAAAAAATAAGTAAACTCTGGAACTGCGCACGTGTTTTTGTTTGTGTATCCGCGTTGCCGTCTGAGCAGCTGATGGGCCGGCGCCATGATAAAGGTTAGTGCACTGCTTCTTGTTTTGATTTGTTAACCTAGAATTGCTTTTACGTTACTTACTTGTAATGACTCAACTATAAATCTCGCGAGTATGAGGTACTTACTTACTTAGACATATTTAATGTCGGTAAGAAAATTTAAGACTACCCACAAGATGAACGCGGGATCCACACGTGCAAGCTGGGAGGGTGTTGGATACGCAACATACACTAGCGTGCAAAATTATGTACAACACCTAAAATTTGAAAAATTTGAGATTTAAAATAAAAACGTTTTATAGATAATTTTATCAGCTTTCTTTGTATCTATTAAACTATAATACTTATTAGTAACATTTATCATAAAAAAATATAAAGTAACTAAACTAGTCTTTTTAGTTATTACAATTATAAATTGTGATACTTCGTTTTGCAGACCAGTGTATATAAATACCTACAGTACCTATAGTGCCCAGAGAGGCAACGCTGCAAGCATAATGGGAACGTTCGGGCGGGGTTCGCTTTCCGGAGGGCTTTTTGACGCCTGATATGGTATATGTGTGAGTGTATTTTAACGTATTGTAGTGTAGGTTTTTAATTTGACTATGTTATATATTTTATTATCATTGTATATAGTAATAAAATTACTCAGTCTATCATAATATATATTATATAATAAACGAGTCATACCTATAGTACTTATAAATACCTACATTTAAATATGAAAGAATTTGCATTATAAAAATTGTTAAGAATATATCACATTTCATAGGACACGACAAAGACTGACGAAAAAAAAAACAATACGGAAATTATAATAATCATTATTTGACTAAGAATAAGAAAATTAAAGACAGCGTCGTAAGAATATTCACAATGCGGGTAGTGATAAAATACATACTTCCTATATATCAGCCAGTTTCGATTCGTACGTACATCGAATTCAGATCAACGTCGGCCGCACTGATGGAGTTCTGATGTCATCCAACGGCCATGCAACGCATTGATTTTGTAATTTGTTTTGTTTTTAGTTCCTTTTTTGTGTAGAATTTCCAGAAGAGTAATATTTTTCAATTTGTTGTAGATACCTCAAAATAGTATCGTATTTGCTACGATCGGCGTAGCACGTCTTAACTACATCGTAGAAATTGCTACACTGCACTAAAATTAGGAAAATGGTAAGAAAAGATAACGATTTCAGCTTCTTTTTTAAATACGACATAATAAAAAAAAATGCTTAGAGCCGCAATATACTGTAGATATAACGTCCGCCTGTTCTTAGGTCACACGATTAGCCCCATAATTACTTACGTTACGTTACGTTTTTATTATTATTTTTAGGTACGTTGTTTTCATATCTCGGGTCCATTGCATCTCGCATATTTGGAATATTATTATTAACTACACACTTATGTTAATACATCAACATTTTTTATCTAAATAAATAGAAACTTCACCTTAATACAAACATCATCTATAAAACCTTTAATTTCTGACTAAACCTTTAGCGCCAGCATCACACAAAGTATCAAATTGAACGTCAGCAATGCCACTCAACTGTAATGAGACCGTTCCATCCATTAAGGTATTTAGTAATTAGGTGCGAGAGCCACGTTGCAAATGTAGCACAATGGCACATACCGCGCTCTGCTTCGGTATTGCATTTTCTGTGATTAAAGGTTACTTTAAAAAAAACATGACAACGCTTAACGCCTGTATCCCCGAAGGGGTAGGTAGACGTGATATATAGTTTTAGGTGGATGAGACGTTCGATAAAACATATATTTATATAAAAAGTGACGATACAAAGTGTAATTGTTACAATACAATACAAATATACTTATTTGCAACCAAAGTTAAAGAAAATAATTACAAAAGAGACTTAAATATGTTCATGGTAAATGCCGGTCTTATCGCTTAAAGCGATACCTTCCTACTGATAAGAGATATTTTTGAGTTTGATACCCCAAAGTATTATACAGGACGTTAGTGACATCGTAACTAATTCTGAGGGGGTTGAATCATTATATGCTTGTGATAAGTCCCCACCGGGATTTGAATTCAGGACCTCCGGATTGTGAACCCAACGCTCAAACCACTGGACCATGGAGGCTATGGAGGTTATGTACTTGGTAATTAGCTGCGAGAGCTACGTCGCAAATGTAGCACAATGGCAATATCCACGCTGTGGTTCGATATGGCGTATTCTGTGTTTACAGGCAGATATTTCCACTGGCTCATAATTATTTAAACCTCATTTTATGCTAGGCCATTTTTATAAATCCATATTCGTACTGATTCCAGCAGACACCAATTAATTATATTTTAAATTATACCCGCCGAATAGGAGAGGTACGGGTATTCGACAGGCCAAGAAGTACGGAATACACACAGAAATCTTCAACAACCATTTCAACATTTTACGCTTAGAAACGCGTAATATATCAGTGAGTTGCCTATTTAATTCGTCCGGATTATTGTTTTATTGACTCATCCATTTTTAAATGAAAACCTGTCAATCATCCGTCCTTTTATTTTTTGGCGGGTAATAAAATGAAAGATATATTTAACTTAACATTAGTGTTTCTTTCTGCCTCTTTATTTACAAATAGGTGTTACAAAAATGCGAAAGGCATTCACTTTGTTACCGTTTTACGCCAAAGTGGCAAAGCTTATTGGGATAAAAATTGGCACATATATCCACATTACTCCATGGATCGTTGTAGGGTCATCCATTAAGGTGATTAATTTAGTTGCAAATGTAGCACAAAGGCATATACCGCAGTGTGGTTTGATATTGCTTTTGCTGTGTTGGAAAGTAAATATTACCGCTAGCCGATGTTTATTTTACTCACAAGGTATACTGTACAAGTCCATTTATATACATCATACTAATACCACAAAAACATGCATGCACGCATGTTATGCATGCACATACGCATAACAGTTGAAAGTAGGTAACTTTTGCCTATTTTCTTTCACACTGAATAGCAGGGTTGATTAGATAAACACATATTTAGACTCACGCCTATTTTTCACCAGGGTAAGCTTTGATTAGGGAAAGACCTTGATTTGATGCATATTGGAATATTGTATCCATGGTATAAGAAAACCAGGTATGCTCAAAAGTGACAGCTGACATTTCAAGATTGCAATTTCATCCACGACCATTATTTTTATATTTACTTTGTAAGGAAATTTTGAACTTTTAGTAAAAGATGTACCTACACTTTTAATGATTTTCATATACGTGACAAGTAATAGTAATTAAATACATAAGTCAGTAATTCAAATTAATTTTCAATAATAAAATTTACGTCCTTGGAATGTTGGAGATACCAATTTAGTGGTAACACAGTGGTAAAACTTACGCCATCAAAGGGAATTACGTCGTCTAGCAATGGCGGCTTGTCATAGGATTGAGCATACTTGTCTACTTATACCGTGATTGTGCCATCAATACATGTGTGCGTCTTTCTTCTTCATCGATCTCTCATTATAGATCGCGTCTACGAGTCATTTCTGTCCATTCCAAGCCTTTCTCAGTTGTATGGGCAGCTCGATGCAGATTTTCTTCAACTGTCATCCTCATCGTATACTATTCATAATACCAATGTCAACAGTTGTCTTCCAACAACTCTCCCTACCAACCCTACGCATTACTACCTAGGATTACTTAAGTATAACAAATTCACGTCTGCAATAATTATACTAATAAGTATTAGATAAAAGTTTGGAACTTCAAATTATTGTACCTTATCCCTGAATTTGGTTTACTGCATAAACTGTGTTAGTTAAACTTCTTAAGCCATTTAGTCTCAGGAAAACTTTGTACCGGAAGATATGAAGTTCTTGTACTTTGTTATAACGTTATTATTGTTGTTATAAATTATTGTCGAATATCTTCAGATAACGTTTATTTGTTAGACTGTATAAATACATTTTGATTTGAATACATTTATTAGATAGGTACGAAGAAAGTTTTATGTATATTTTTGTTATTGCCTTTTGGGGTGATTTATTATGTACCTATACCTATATCTAGGTATATTTCTAGGTAACGTAGTAACCTAATTGCTAGAAGGTGGATAGGTCGCAGGATCCAATTCAGCACACGCCTAAACCAATGATTGTCGAATTTGTTTTCGAATTCATGTTTGGATCGTAAATGATTATCACGTGCTTAGCGGTGAAGGAAAAACATCATGAGGAAACCCACATTCCCAGAAAGCAGAAATGCATTTCCGGAGGTATATGACCCAACCTGTATTCGGCTGGTTTTCCCTTCGCGGGTTGGAAGGTCAGACAGGCAGTCGCTTCTGTAAAAAACCAGACCTGTCAAATCTTGAGGTTAGATAAACGGACCCTCTGAAAAACGGGATAATGCTAGGCTAGGCTAGATGATGGTGATGATCTAAGTACGTACTAAGTATTCATAATATTTTTACTGAAGTAGCTTTAAATATAATTATGACAATATTAGTTCTCAATCAAAAGCATATAGCTTCAGGCTGTGACATAATTATTATGAGTTATGAGTCAGCTAGTATAAATAAAGACACGTAGGTATCAAAGTATGAATTTAATGCTGGACATTAACTTAACTAATGCTAATTTTAAATTGTAAATAAACTCCACCACGCTGCTTCACTGTTTCAGTCTTTTAAGTTTATGAGTGCAAGAGATAGCAATATAACTTCCTCTTTCGTTCCCGTACGGAAAGTACGTACCGTAAGTACCGCTTGATATTTTATAAATATCATAACTATATGAAATATCTTTTGTTGTTCAATGAAATGTTTTAATACGCCGCATCGAAACGAATCTATGTACAATCAATGCAGCTTAATACCCGTTCACGGTTAGAAGCTACCTGCCAATTAGCTTTTACAATTATTTCGCTTTAAGCACCACCATTTGTTCCCAAGTAAAGCCTTCTATTGTAGGTAATGCGATAACCAGGCGCGAGCGACGGCGTGTAACAATACTATGTCGCTCTACAATACGAATTCTATCAGTAGGAGTATTCATTACCTCACAATGTTCTGCACTGTTATACCAACGCTTTTGTGCTCGCGATTCAATGGAAACTTTCCTTAGTTAATTAATACAAGCCAAAATTCAATCGACATTGTAGCACTGTGATTAGTGGTCTAGCAAACTACATGTTAAATTTGATCATGCTTTTTTATTACCAACAGAAAAAAAACGACAACGACTTTTTTATTATTTTTTTATATTTGAAACGAACTAAAGTTGGAAAGAAATGGTCATGAAATAACATCTCAGTAGGTACCTATTTTGTCAACATAATAGTTTTAGTTTATTGATATTTTCAAACCGATACTATAATTGTCGTTTCTACGACTTTTTATCTTAATTGTAATTTTAAAAACTTCCAAACGTAAACGTTGGGTAAGTTTTCAAAAATCGATGTTCGTGATTTGAAAACGTTAGTTCATCTATGACTTTAATCCTTGGCCATGAAAATAAAAAAAAAAAATGTTTTTGTCACAAATCGTACGACAATGCCCCACAATATGTATTTTCCCAGATTAACAGGAAAGTAACCGATATTAGTCATAACCTAGTTACTAGTTAGCTCGTGGTCCAGTGGTTGAGCGTTGAGCTCAAGATCCGGAGGTCCCGGGTTCGAATCCCGGTGGGGACATATCACAAAAATCATTTTTGTGATCCCCAGTTTCGTTAGAACATAACATAATGAAACATAAACTACCTATATACGTCCCACTGCTGGGCACAGGCCTCCTCTAAAACAACCGGAGGGGGTATGGAGCATACTCCACCACGCTGCTCCACTGCGGGTTGGTGGAGGTGTTTTTACGGCTAATAGCCGGGACCAACGGCTTAACGTGCCCTCCGAAGCACGGAATCATCTTACTTTTTCGGACAATCAGGTGATTCAAGCCTGAAAAGTCCTTACCAAACAAAGGACAGTCTCACAAAGTGATTTCGACAATGTCCCCATCGGGAATCGAACCCGGACCTCCAGATCGTGAGCCTAACGCTCTAACCACTAGACCACGGAGGCTGTCCATAATCAGACTGTTCACCTGATTGTCTGAAAGTAAGATGATCCGTGCTTCGGAAGGCACGTTAAGTCGGTGGTCCCGGTTTCTACTTACTGATGTAAGTGAGTAATCGTTACATGAGCAATGAGCCAGGGCCTTTGGCGGCTCAATAATAACCCTGACACCAGGGTGGATAAGGTTGGTAATTCACCTCACAACTCACACGACAGAAGAAGACTAGTTAGCTGTGCATTGAAAACTTGACCTTGTAGATTTTATAACGCTCTGTTAATTAACAACTAATAAGTATTATAAGTTTTTGTAGGCAGAACCTATTTCTATTTAAAATTAAATCAGAAAACATTTTACATGAAAGAAACACCCCATATAAGCATTTGCAACGTTCTCTATTCTCTTTTTGTCTTTCTTGATGAGATTTGGCCCCAAGAATTGTTATTATACCACGGAAACCATTTCTTAACCAGGTGAACTGCATTGCATTATGTAAAATGACTCGCTACTATTGACGTCAAAGGAACCTCGCTGTTGAGGCACTTATCTATTATGCAAATAGACTAAACAAGAGATAGTGCCTACTTACCTCAAAATCGATACATTGTAAGTTTGAAGTTTCCTTTTAAACAAAGCAGCTTACGTCGACATCCTCAGCAAGTACGGTGAACCAAATACTTAACTACTTTTCTGTTTGCACGTACTTTAAAACTTATTGACTAGTTTGACTTAGAGAATGTCTGGAGCGTTACTGACGTATTTCACGCTTTCTTATGACGTAAAGTATGTACTAAGTCTAAAATAGGTGTTGTTACCGGTACGTATGCTACGGAGGAGCTCGGTGGCGCAGCGTTAAACGCTGCGATTGTTGAAGTTAAGCAACTTTCTCAAAGGCCGGTTATAGGATGGGTGACCACAAAAAAAAGTTTTCATCTCGAGCTCCTCCGTGCTTCGGAAGGCACGTTAAGCCGTTGGTCCCGGCTGCATTAGAAGTCGTTAATAACCACCAATCCGCACTGGGCCCGCGTGGTGGTTTAAGGCCCGATCTCCCTATCCTCCATAGGAAAGGCCCGTGCCCCAGCAATGGGGACGTTAATGGGCTGGTGATGATGATGATGACCGGTACGTACGTACCTTTTCTTAGTCAAACTATCCATAAAAACAGAGAACCTAGATTTATTAAGTGTTAATACTTTAATTTGTAAGTAATTCAGCAAGCTGAATGAAATGAAAGGTTTTTGGATATGTTCTTGGATGACTTGAATAGGTACCTATAAAAATTCGGAATCAAAGTAATGTCACATCTACTTACAAGATTTACTAGATGCAGTCTTTGTGAGTTCAGGTTCAGACCTGTGTGAGTGGATACTATGGTACCACATCATCAGCTCCGTAGCGTTATCTCGATTTTCACGGGTTCGCTTACCAAACCTGAAGTTTTGACTGCTTCATTTTTTACAGATGCATGTCTGTCTTTCCGACCTGAAAGGAAGTTCAACTACAGATTAGGTCACATACCTCCGAAAACCATTTCTTGAGGCTTTCTTTAGGATATTTTACTTCACAGCTGAGTACATGATAAACATTGAGATCCAGAACATGAATTTGAAAACGCCCACGACAATCGTCGGCTTAGGCCTGTGGTGGATTTGAACCTACTGTATGGTACGGTACGGTCTTATTATTTATTCTTGTTAGTTAAACATGCTTCCTACTTTCACAAAGAAGCTGTGTCGGAAGTAAGTACACGCTTCAATAGGCTCTGATCGCAAATTAATTTCCACGCAAAGAAAATTGTGGGAAGTCTTGGTGGTAATGAAAGAGTCATGGTATAGTTTATGATATTTCAACATTTTATATTAAAATAAAAGTCAAGATTTTAATCAAATTTAATAACAGTCATAATAATTATTTGTATTAAATAACAAAGTTGTTTTTGAGTAATGAATAAATTTATTTATGTTTATTAAAATTCACAGAAAAGTGTACCTAAACAATTTATTGAAATTAACGTTTATTTACTTACTTTAAAGACCGTTTTCCCGCAAATGTTCGGTTTATTTAATTTATTCGAAACATGAATATTATAAATAGATTATTCAACAGTAGCTTTGCAAAGATCAAATGGGGTTATATTTAATGAAAACGAGTATAATTCTGAAGCATAAAATCTATGATAATATCTTTGAGGTTCCTTTTTAAGGCAAATCATGACTAAGAGGGCGATATAACTGAAATGGTTTTAGAAGAGCATTTCCCCTTTATTTAATATACTAGCAAGTGACATTTAAAATTTAAATAGACTAATATATCAACTAAATTACGAGCTCTAATGCCACTTTTCCAAGAATAGCGCGAGGTCATTTATTGTGGTTATTTTATTTAATTTTATAAGGAGGGGGAGGCTATTTTTATGGAGAACGGTTCTTGGGTTTTGTATTTAAAATAAACTCTGGTACAGCTTAAATTGCGCTCTGCGAAAGTGCTTCCACTAAAGTGGCTTTTAATTAGAAAAAACTGAGGCTTCATGCTGTTCCTTTGCAACATGAAATTCGTTCAGAAATGTATAATTAAATGTCACTTTCTTAGCTTTGTTTAAAGTAATTTTCTTATAAAATTATTTCGTGGCATGGCCTTCATAATGTAAAAAATATTCGTGGCTGAATCTATACAAAACCATAAATATCATTATAAAATAGTAAGTAGTAAATTTTCATAGATGATTATTGACATTAATGAAAACTGCAGTAAAATTTAATAACGGTCCGTTTCATACGAATCCGGAGATCACGTAACGTTCTCATAGAACTGGAAAATTCCAAATGTTGCATTGTTGTTCTGGACAAAGAAATATAGGAGACTTCCTTCACATTAATAAACTCACGCCAGTAATTTCTAATGGGTCGCCAGAGCCACAGGTGATCAAAAGACAACTTTTTACAGTAATTCCTAAGATGGATAATATGATGAACTGCATCGTATAGCAGACGACATGTAACCTAGTGTTCTGTTTCCTAAATTAAAATTTCGTGTCAATATTTTTTTTAACTCCTCCACCAACCCGCAGTGGAGCAGCGTGGTGGAGTATGCTCCATACCCCCTCCGGTTGATTGAGGAGAGGCCTGTGCCCAGCAGTGGGACTTATATAGGCAGTTTATTTATTTTTTTAACATAACACGAAATTAACAATATTTATAAATAATTATGTGTTAAAAAAAGCAACTGAATGCGTCATATGTTTTTATTCACTCCCAATGTAGCATACAAGCAAAAATAAATCTGATAAGAAATAAATATTTAGGTACACAGTCGACTCGATAGCTTCTGTAGTTCAGGCCAAGGTAAGGAACGCTCACGTTTGTGACCACGGAATGTCCTCGTTGCAGTTACCGGCGGTGACGCGTTTGCCCGCGATTTCATATTTCCTACCATACCTACCTGCTGCACTTTATTATTATCTGACTATAGCAATGAAAAGTGGCTTTTCCCTAGAGGTTTGAAAGAATTATTAAGTATAATTTGTTCATTAAAATCAAAGTCACATAAGTAACCTTTAATAGTGATACGAGTATAGACCGATATGACTAAAAAGGGTGGTCTGGTTTTTGGCAACCCCGTGTTTCCTTAATTGCGTCTCAGGCAATGCAGTGTCTGCTGATGACTGAAAAGTAATGTAAAATAAATTGTAAAAAATCTTATTTTTTAACAAAATATGATAGGTTTGGGCGGAAGGCAAGAGAGAAACCACTGCCTTATTTTTCTCTAAAAAGTAGCGTGGAGAATGCTACACCGACAAGAGCGTGGCTCTTGAATTAGAGATAATGATGCGTGAATGAATGACTTAAGTAATTACCACATTTGGGTCTAAATACATGTATTTATAAAAAAATATTTAAATAAATTATAAATTCCTACAAAATTATTACAAATTGAATTTGCCATAACAATTAAATATTACCTAATTATACAAAATATAGTTCTATATACATATCTAAAAACAATATTGTACCAGAAAGAACATCAAGTAGACTACCACAAACCTGTGTTTTATCGAATTTACACATTTCAAAAATCCAATCGACGTTGTGAACGAAAAATGTCACTGCAAAATAGGACTTCATAATACAGAGGGTGCTTGCAATATGCTGACGTCACTACACTGAGCACTTGAAATTCCATTTCCACAGTAACTGCGAAATGGTGAAATAAGTCCAGTTTGGTTTTCGCCTCCGACAAAACCGATTTCGTTCGACACCCCCTCCTTTTTGGGAACAATCGCTTTCTTTGTTAGATTTTGCATTTTGCACTGTAGGTTACCTATGCTACGAATAAGGTTACGAACAATTTCTCATACAAACTGAATCGTTGTTTGGTTTACAGTTTATAAATATGCCTTGTAAACTGTGCGACCTAAACTGACGGATGATTCATTTATACGTATCACCCACGCATAAAATATAAATAAATAATTATAAATATTACATATCGCTTCTGTTTGAGAAAAATCGAACAATAAAACTTTGAAACCGGCGTGCGTGTATGAAACGATTGATGAATGTGGAGGAAGCAAGAGAAGTATGTCAGGATCGAAGCAAATGGAATTCTATAGTCTCTGCTTACCCCGGTGGGAAATAGGCGTGAGTTTATGTATGTATGTATGTAAAACTTTGAAAGCTATCTGTAAAGATATACCTAGTCCAATATTTAGACATTGGTTAAAGGTCCATCTGAGCTCGAACCAAAAATAACTTTTAGGTAACCACTTGACTGGGTTGTATTTTATTACACTCTTGTACTTATTTGCTTTTCTCTTTTTATGTGGGTTTATTGCCTCAATAACGAAAAAATATATTGTGTAGACTAAGCCAAAAGTCGATATAACCTCACAGCCACTTTTGATATTGATGGTTAAAGATCAATACGCTGAACAATGGCAGGCCAGCAGTCCAAGACATCCAAATTAATCGATCAGGTTAGAAAGAAAGGTTAACCTTTCAATATCATATCTTACGTCCTTTTAATACATTTAATACTTCATGATACGGTTGGTTTTTACAGATCTTTTTCTACAAGAAGAAGACTATTACAAAAACTAGATGACATTCAATTCTTTGAAATCTTCTCATATGTACTCGTACGGAATTAGTCCCTATCTTTCTCCGTCCCCGTTAGAAGAAAATATTTGTTTGGTTTTACTACTAAATAAGTAAAGACTTGGCAACTTTGTTGTTCCCTCCCTGAGAATGTTTCAATTTTTTTTTCACCCTTTTAGGCTAACAGGTACCTAAAGTGCTTTACCTGAGAAGGATATTTTTCTTGAAAGTACTCTTGGGATTAGTAAGTTAGACAGACTTTTATATTTATCGACCATTCAAGGAAAATTGGTAGTACTTACATCATCTAAATGATGAGCGTCAGGTGAGTATATGGTATAGAATAATGAATAACAATACGTATGGAAAGGTAACTCCCCGCCCCGTACCAATTCGTATCGCGTGCTGACCACACCTCTTCTTGGTCTTACTTGTCAACATTGACTTACCACTTAAACAACAGATTAAAGGAGGAGAAAGATTTTATTTCATTCAAGCTTCGAAATATAGCTAATTAACAACGAAAGCCAACTACGAAAAGACATCTTATTTTTACAATTTCCCTCTTAAATTACCTTTGTTATCCTTATGTGGATTGGGACCCGATGACCAATCGATTCACGTGCCTTTGGTGTTTAGGGAGATGATTTTGTAATGGACTGTATCTGCCTTAGGCGGTCCCAAAGCGCTACGGCCTGGACAGATGCCTTATTCAATAGATATGTGCGTTCCCAATATCCCGACTATGAGCAAATATATTGCATACAGAATGGCTTGGGATATTGAATGTTTGTGAGTTATGTAAATACATGCATAGGTACATGAACCTACACCCGTGCAATGGAAATTATAGCCCATAATCTTTGGGGTGATTGGAACGACACAACGCCATATAATACGAGTAATTCGACAAACGTACTGATGTTTTTATGGAGACTGAAATAAAAATAATTATGGTCATTCTAGCAGATAAAAACTTAATTTTATTTTAATCGGACAGTTCTAGAAAAGAAATAGCTCGAACTCTTTCTTGCACTTATTGAAAGTGAAGGATGGTCCTAGTTTTCATCATCATCAATTTAAGAGTCACGCTCTTGTCGGTGTAGCATTTTCCATTCCAGTCTATCAAAGGCCAATTCCTTGAATTCTCTATAAGACACGACTATTAATATGTTCCATGTAAGCTCTTCTTGGTCTTCCCCTTCCTCTCTTTCCTTCTAGCTTTCCTTTAATACTACTACTACTACCACGGTACCAGTTTAGGTGGTACTAGTTTTAGAGCTGTAGAATATTTTTATTCACAGAATGGCCTTGATTGTGAAAGCTACACACAAGAGGCACGCAAGAGACGAAACAGCATAAAACATTTTAAGTGTTGACTAAAGATTTCCGACATACGCTGCGAATTGACTGTTTGCTAACTAGCCGTTCAACCTTTATGTCTAAATATACAAGAAATGCACGTGACTATCAACTATCATGACGTATAAGACTATCGCAAAGACATGAGAATAGGTGCTATCGATTCGTATATTCAGGTCGAGTGGTTCCGAATTGGACTGGCGACGGACCGGTCCGTCCGGGCGGACGTGCCCGGATTGCGATCGGAACGCACTGATCGCAGTGATCGCATTTGTTCGATGACGGCTATCCGGTCGCTTAGACAACTCGACGGGAATAAATTGACGTCTGCAATAGATCTGTTTGATGTTTATTTGAAGTATTTTTGACTAAACACTGCGGCACGCTGAGAGGTGAGGATATGGTATCCCGACGTGCCGGCAGAGTAGGGGAATGATTGGTGATAAAGTAGAAGCAACAGCAAGCAGTAGTAGTATAGTTTATTAAAAACACTTCACAAACTTAGTAACATAGTCACAAAAATAATAGTTCACAATATACACATTTCACAAAAGGAGGGCACTGAGGAGGGTTTCAGAGGGCACGGCCCTAAACAGTATTATACACTTGTTGTTTATATGAAGGTCAGGGATGCAGTGAGTCAAAAGTGAGTAAAATGAAAGGAAATGCGAATGGAATGGAATGAGAATTTCGTAATTTAAAATGATGATGGTCCGAACAAAAGGCCAGTATGTGCAGAGTTTGTACTCTGCTACAACACTAAACAACTAAATTCGACTTTCGTCATGACGTGGTTTCTTAATAGCAAAGGGCTCGCCCCCTATTACATGAAACTTTAGACCGCCTACCCTTTCGAGGATAAAGGCGTAGTGATATATTTATTTTATTATGATTATTTATTTAGATTTCATAGTCAAAGTAGGGCTGACGTGACGGTTGATTTCCAAAAGCTGATCACCTGATTGTTCCAAAAGTAAGATGATTTTGAGCTTTGGAAGGCAAGTTAAGCCGTTGGCTCTGACTGTTATTACGCTGTACAGTAATAACAGCTGGAGCCTAGGGGCATAGGCGAATACTGTGCACTTTGAAACCAACACGAATTAGTAGATCAGATATATTTTTTTAATGATGTCGGTAATATTGTGTCTGTCGCTAATTAACAAAAGTCGGAAGCAAGGCAGACATTACAGAGGGCGTGATAATGGCACTTTCCTGTATGTCTAACTGTAACACCTTTTCAACGGGCATTCGAGTGATAGTACCTGACCTTTGAAGAAGAATTTTTTTGCTGAATTGACGTCGTCACAATCCGTTGACGTTCATTGACAGTGTTCTACAAAAAAGAGCTTAATTGTTTAATGAGAAAGGTGAAATATCAAGGACTTGGAAGGCTTAGCCTAGAGTCTCGTACGAACTTTACCTTCTTCTTATCCTGTGGGTTGTTAGGTGGAATACCAACCTCATCAACTCTGGTGTCAGGGTTATTATTGAGCCGCCAAAGGCCGCTAACATGGCTAACGACTACGTACTTACATCAGTAAGTAGTAACCGGGACCAACGTTAGTGCCTTACTTACCTTAGAAAGTGTTGAAAAAGGAACACTTGCAACTTTCAGACCCTCTATTTAAAATAAAACATATAACACGCAACTACGATAGCTCAGACATAAAGCCATACTCACCATCCAATAACATCTACATCAAAATAGGATTCTATTACTGCCACAATGGGCGAACAAGCCAGAAATCACTAGTTCAGAACTCTATTGGTATATGGCGAAGTATCCGTATTTCGTCGAATCGCAACTTTTTGTTCAACTATACAATTGTTTGTCATGTTTCCGGGGGTAGATTTATGGTGCTGCACAGCCGTGACCACTGATCACAGACTAAGTGCAATATAGTCTGTCAAACCTATAGTTTGCAACAAAAAAATAAGTATCGTTTACTGCTGTGTGTACATGCATGCACATACTATGTTAGTATTATACAAATTCATATAACCCAAGTGCTTTCAAAGCCAAAGTCAACAGGCACCTTTTCGCTCCATCTTAGGCCTCGTCAATGCCTTCAGGCAAGTCTGGGGCCAAGAGCATGTTGGAGGCGATGGTCGCTCCGGTAAATAAAACCTCTTCGATATGTTAAATGGACAGTATTGTAATTAAAAAAACTAGCAAATATTTACAAAAAGTAGGCAGCGAGATATAAGAAAACGTGCCTCGTCGGCAAAGTCCGTGGCGTAAAGTCCTGTAATATTGCCATAGGAAAATATATTACAGTAAAATTTAAATTAATACTTTGATATTGCCAACAGAGCAAACCCATCAAAAAGAGAAATATATGATCTGTGCACATACATTCATAAGATTATGACTTTTTCCCACTATAGGCAGAGTTTATGGAATTCCACTTAATTGAATTCTACTAAGAATCTGACACACCACGTTCGCTTCTTCTACTCTGCTCAAAACCTTTTTAGATTGTTCTTAGATCTTGCTTTTAAAACATTGAATTTGATGACATTATGTTCACTTCAATCCTACTACTATTATAAAAAAATGTATTTCGTTTCATAATTATAATATACAACTTATACGTACATATTTATATTGGAGTTAGTTTGCAAAGAGTGACAAATAGTATAATTATGTAAGTATCAGAAGTCTAGTTGCATTTTAGTCTGTGTCTTGGAAATACAGTCGGAAGCGATTCCTACGTAAATAAGGGAAAAACGCTAGCAATCTCGTAAAAATATTTTATCTCCAATGTGGATGAAATATCGGAAAGCAATACGATGAGGCATCGATATATATTTTAGTGGGGCCGATTAACTTATTTTTTTATATTTTGCCGATTAACTTATTTTGGTCGGCTTATGTTTAAAGTGCAGTGCATAGGAGAGGCGCTGCGTTCTGGGTTTATTTTTTGACATGACTTGTAATTACGTAAACAGTATCTTCTTACAGGGAGTAAAAAATGATGGCAATTCTTCAATATCTGTTTTGAGTACAAGCGATATTTTCGAAAGCATGCGATCATACCGCGATCTTAGCTTACCAAAATCGAATGTCCTCTTTTCCAAAATGGCCGACAAATAATCGCTCACATTATAATGTTATAACTTCGATATAAAGTTATTAGAAATATGAATTTTTAATTATTATTATCATAAATCAAATAAGATTCCGCGATAAATTGATGCAACCCTATCAATCAAAACTGACAATCAAAACTTATGGCCGGAGAAATAGAGAGAACTGAGGGCTCCCGGGACACCGCACAAAAACAATAGGAATTATCTTGATTTGAAGAATTAATTAACCCTTGTGGGCCGATACTGATAAGGGTTGAATGAAGGTAATGGTCGACCACGCCGGCGGCATCAGTATCGAAGTATTTTTTGTCTCGAGCCGATTGGCCGCTTCTATTCCGGTCAAAAGAGGGGTTTGTATGAAACCGCACCGCGCCGAGCCCTGATTCTTTGTGAACTGGAATGTTATTTACAAAAAGTTTAAAAACTAAAACCCGACTACGGAAAAATCACGCTGCATCAGTATGAAACAAGAAAATATTTCAATATATATAATGCTTATGAGATAGTCGTTATGTTATGTTATGTTAGTGGGCTCTGTTTTCCGCATTTAGACTCTAAGATGGCCCATCTAAGATGGTAATTGTTGACTACGTAAGCCAACCTATCTCCTTCCAGAAGCTCAGAAGCCTCCTGGGGTTTTCACAGGCTTCGCGGAGCGACCCCATTCCTTTGAGGATTTTTACCCGTTGTGCTGACACTCCCGTGCATTCCAGGATTACATGGGGGGCAGTTTCTTCTGCGTCCAGACAGCCTCTGCAAAGTGGGCTGTCCGTTATCCCTAAGTTAAATAGGTGCTTGTTGAGTGGGCAGTGACCCGTAATACTGCCCACTACTATTCGAAGGTCATTGCGGTTTAAGCGAAGCAGTCGGCGAGTGAAGCTCTTGGATATCATAGGCATGAGATAGTCGTGGTCGTATGCCAATCTATTCGAAGAGTTTGCGTACTACGACATATACATACATAAAGGTCAAACACATAACCCTTCTTTTTGCTTCGCAGTAGTCAGGTGGAAAAACTGCCCAGGACGCTCTCGATGCTGCGTTTATATGCATGGAGCTTTATTGTTTAAAGTTGCATAACTAACGCGATAACGAAGATGAATAACAGGCTCCATATTCTAGTGCACGCAGGTCCGAGTTTGATTCCCGATTGTCTAAATCGCTTTCTGAGACCGACCTATATTTCACCTGATTGTCCGAAAAATCTTCGGGGGGCAAGTTAAACCGATGGTCTCGGATATTAACCGTACCTAACAAAATCCCCGCCATCCTGCAGTGGAGCTATATGATGGACTATGCTTCATACCCTTTCCGATTGATTGAAGGGAGTCCTGTGCCCAGCCGTGGGACGTATATAGGCTGTTTTTGTTATGTAACTAACGCGATAAAAAAATATGTTTGTGTCACATTTTTCTTGTCTATTTCCTATTACAAATATTGTACAAGGTAATGGAACCGTAAAAAAGACAGTACAACACTTCTAGCCCCATTTAAACGTACCTATCTCGAAACAGAACAATAAATAAGTTGATGTAACGACGCCATTACCGGGTTTTATTTTATTTACACCCCTCAAGTATTCACAAGTAGGCGCACGAGTATTAAACTGTGGGAATTATCTACCACACGTCCGCCGGAGTTGCCAATTACAATATATTTATTTTTACCGAAAATAGTATTATAAAAATTATGTATTTACAATTCTTGGTATGAAACTTGCTTTAGGTAACGCTAAATCTTAAGTATATTTTTTTACAGATCCGCATTTTTGTCTGCAATCTCATCAGATGGTAAGTTTTTTTATATATTTTTTATATATATCATTTATATAAATGGAAATAATAAAATTACACATTGATCACATTTTAAGTAATAATAGAAAATAATCATCGTCTAAGCCCATTCAGAAAAGCGCAAACCCATTTCAACCATCCCAATTGCATATTCCACTAAATTCGGGCTGTAAGCTTTTATAATGGCAACACTGACGGTACCCATGCCCAGAAAGGCGATAAATAAAGTACCTTATGGCGGTATCTCCCGCCCGGCACCGAATATGTCGAATAAATTAAAAAATATGAATCCCCATGTGAAAGTAAATCAACTCTGTGAAATTAATACGGTGCTGAAATTGTTCAATTAAACCGGCTAATTTGTTGTATTAATTAAAACGAAAGGTGCTTGTAATTGGGTAAGTAAAAGCAACGGAGCGACAAGTAAACGTAAATATTGGAATTCCCGCCAAGCCCCGCTCCTTGGGTCGTAAAAGGAATTGTTTGTAAGAGCGCTTTAGGTTTTTTTGCGTTTTTTTCTCGTTTTGTAGTCGATCACGTTCCCTCGCTACAGGGTATAAAGGGCGCCAGCTGCTGCTAACCTAGCCCGCTAACTAGCTAGCCAGACTCGCCACAGCTGTCCTTTTTAACAGTGCTAACTATTCGTATAAATAATATCATTTGTACTTATAAGAGTTGAGTCACGGTTTCGCATTTCTTATTCAATTAAATTATTGTACTATAATAACTTGTGTTTTTAAAATTAGAACAACCTTTATACTCATTAGTTAAGTAAGTACCTATAAGAATTGTTTTCTTCTAAGAATAAGACAATCACAAGCATGACATCGAAATTTGCTTGTTTATAGACATTATCTATGGATTATAAGTTGTGTTTAGACTCAATGAACATAGAGCCAGAGCATTATTTTCTTGTAAGCTTGATAATTAAACATAAATTATTCTACCGCCATCTTCTTTTCACGAATAAAAACGATATCACTAAAACTAGAATAAAATCGCTAGAACACAAGAAACGAGCTCTTTGGAACATTCCATAGAATGCTTGCCATAAAAAAATATATATAGGAAAGCTCTATCGCTGTCATGAAAAAAACAAAGATAAAATGAGCTCGTTCGGTCTACCAACCTTTACTTTCATTGGAATCATTTGACCCATTCATTAGTAAAGCGCAACGTAGAGTTAGTTATCCTTGAAAGCAAAGCTAACATCCATTTACAAAGCTGTTCCCAGTAGTGACAGTAATTAATAAGTGGCGGTAATAATAAAATACTTCATTTTACTACTACTATTGGTTGCATTTAGCCATTTTCTTTTCCTATACGGATCTGCTTACTGCTCTCTACGTAAACACAGGCGCTTAATCCCTACTGCGAAAATGAGAGAAATTCGTATAATATTAGTAATAATGCATATCCGTTGGATTCGTTTATTCATTTATTTATTTTTGAAACAAAAATAAATCCAATACATAAAATCTATATTCTTTTCCCAATAAATTCATCTTAGGATTTCGTATCAAAAGTAATTGTAAATTAATTGTCGTCTGATTGTTTCTAACCTATTAGTCTTACGGCCTAAAGTCCTTTTAAAATCCTAACAAAGTTATTTAACCATTGCCTATATCTGAAAATCGAAGCCGCAGCAGCGGATTTGTCTAAAAGCCTCGCGGGATTTTGTATATCATATAAAATGCATATTAATAAATACCTTTTTCGACTGAGTATGAATTATGTAATTACATTCGAATATGGACTATGTAGATACATTCTCTTCATAGGTTCTACTCGTAATAGAGCTGCTGCAATAGTAATCAAGCCGCTACATCAAACAGAGATTATCACATACGCCACATATTCGAGATATACATTTGACATGATACAATTGGCGATCATTCTACTCTGATAAGCTGTGACAAATACACAATATCTATCTATTCATGCAATTACGGCTATTATTAGACACAAGATAATTATTTAAAAAATCTATTCAATTTTCTATTTATTTGCCCCACCCAAGATGTTTCTAATTTTAAATTATATAAAAAACTATCCCTATAAAAAGAAAAAGTCATCAAAATCGGCCTGTCCCTGGCAAGTTCGAAGTGAAACCCTTCATTGACTCTAATCGCCAATCAGTATTGAAAGATAGTAATTATATAACCGAGTGGGAACGAGTAATGTCAATAAAATCAATCGTTTTAACCGCTGGCAAATTAATTCAGATATAAGTAGGTATATTGTACGATTATGTTTTCTATAACTATATTTAACTAAGTATAGGTTCACACTTCTTCATATCTTCGGCGTATTCTGCTACATATTATAAGTAGCCAAGGTCATTACAAAATGTATTTATTGTTGTTCTTATGCTATCGTTTAGGTTGTGTGGACTGTTGACTGCAGCAACCCACCAGGGTTATTATTGACTCCCCAAAAGCCCCTGACATCGCTCATGTATCGACTACTTACTTAGATCAGTAATTAGTGCCTTCCAAAGCATTTCTTGTTGTTATAATAAATTCACAAATTTTCGCTATGAAGTGACGTTTTTAAGGTAGCAGCAAGGTAGTATATCACAGACACCGATAGCAATCTAGCCAGTGCATTAAGCAGATCATCAGACTTGCCCGCTACCCGTGATATTCCATGTGACTAGGCATGAATAGCCCATGACAATGCATCTCTTTACTAAGCTATCTGTGCCAAAAGCACGTTCAATTCCAAATCAGCTCTCTCTGAATGGAAATTCCGAATATTCGATCAAATTTCTATTTCTCACATAAGGGGTCAAATATAATTAAGTTTTCATTATTAGCATTCATTATCGAATAACCGGGATCTAATTATAGACAGGCTTTGAACAAACTTCATTCTTATTGGTTTTCAACTACCTATCCGAACCGATTGTACCTAGATTTTACTTACGCAATTTCTTAATTTTGATTACGTCCTAGTAACTATTTCAAGTTCGAAAAAGCAATTTTGATTAAGAAAAACGGCGACTAATTGATATCAAAGTTTGCATAATTACTTCAAGCACTCAAAAAATAGGCAATAAAAATTTCCTTCTCGGAAATAAAGAAATTCTCACGAAAATAAACAGTTAATGTCGAAAGGTACATAAAAAATCCATTCCAGTTTCCCAAGTTCAGAAAAGTTAAATTTAAAATCAACTGCCAACATCCCTCGAAGAAAATCAAATTATATTTGCCACCGTGAAAAATGGAAAAATATTTTTTTCTTTAGATGTTTGGGAACAAGTTGCTTCTGATATTTTGGGCAAACGCCAATTTTACGTAATAACTTGTTTCGGGAAACCGGCTGAACCAGTTTGGGTCTCTGATAATCATTTAAGCGCTTCTACAGTACTAAATATTCTACATAGGTACGTTTTCATAAAATAACAATTTATAAAATCGTTACTACTCGTGTACTTCTTAATACTTAAGAACTAGGCATGGTCAGAGATGTTGCAAACAATATAATGTAAGTACACTTACATTTCATTGTACGAGTACCTACTTAGTGCTTTACTTAGTTCATAAAGGTGTGCAGAATGTTAGGTATAATTCTTATCATAAGTACTTAGACGAATTAGAAATATCGTCGCTGAAAATCTCAGTTGACGTAAGGAATAAATGACAGGTTTTTAGGAGAAACAAAAATCATTTCTTGATACTTAAAGTCTCATAACTTTTGTAATTCTAAACGTATTGAAAGATGTTAAATACCAAAATTCTTAGAATTTTCTTGTCTACCACTAAAAAATAGAATTACTTTAATAACTTAATTAGAATTACTTTAATAACGTTATTTTATTTATTTATTTATTATTATAACGTTAGCTCACGACTATATCCAAATTGGGGGAGTCAGACGAATTAGGATTGCAATTAAAATTCAAGTAGGTTTGTTTTGAATAAAATTCGAATAAAGTAGTTCACTGTAATTTCACATGATCTATATGTTCCTTGATCCATTAACAATACCTAGGGAATAAAGTAAAGCTTCCTTCTAAGTACTAGATAGTCTACAGGGGATTAACTTAAAATCTTTAAAGCCTGTAAACTGTAATATAATATTTATCTACGTATTCACTACCTATTTTAATCTTCATTTCTGGGAATAGGACATCAATCGAATTGTATCGTTTGTAGGGATTTGCAAGTTATATACCTACTGTCTGAGTAGATAGATAAGTATATATTTAGAAATGTTCAAAATTCAATATATAAACTTTTAAGCACTGTTTTAAGTTTACGCGGTTATTATCATAATTAAGACTCCCGATATTTCGACACTGTTGCAAGTGCCATGATCACGGGATGACTGATGAGACATATCTCTATTTTAAATGCGATAAGAACCCGTTATTATGTGTTTTAATTATAAACTTTTAAGTTTTGAAGAATTTAAACAAAGGAACGACGTCAAACAAGACGTAGTCAAAACGTTCTCTACAAGCAGTACCGGATGGGAACATACCCACGACACGTGCTGCGTTGTGGTGTATGGCCATGGACACCCTTGCATCAGGGAGACCCGGAAAAAGCATCATACCACCTCACCTATAGAAATGAATTTTGAAAAAGTGAGTTGTTGAACACTCGATTACCATGGCGGCCTATCTAACTTAGCCGGTGGTAAAAGATGTCCGAGACAAAACAATTTATGGAAGATTTGGCAATAATAGCCTCCGTGATCTAGTGGTTAGAGCGTTAGGCTCACGGTCCGGGTTCGATTCCCGATGGGGACATTTTCGAAATCACTTTGTGAGACTGTCCTTTGTTTGGTAAGGACTTCAAGCTTGAATCACCTGATTTTCCGAAAAAGAAGTAAGATGATTCCGTGCTTCGGAGTGCACGTTAAGCCGTTGGTCCCGGCTATGAGCCGTAAAAACACTTCCACCAACTCGCAGTGGAGCAACGTGGTGGAGTATGCTTCATACCCCCTCCGGTTGATTGAGAAGTAGTTGAGAGAGTAGTTGAAGGATAAAATTGGCGTTATAGACAAAGGTAGTAATTTCTGTCCAAAGTCTCCGCAGCTCTTTATTATCCTTACTATTTTTGGTGCCTTGTAAACTATCTAAGATGAGCAAGCATGTGACCACAAACTTCCTTGATGGCAACACTTTGTATTCTAATCTACCTCTTCTCACATCCACTCACTACTTCCCTCTCCCTTCGTTGGCAAAATGAAAGTCATATATTTTTTACCTTAATATTATTTGCTCTGGTCACTATGCCATGGATTTTTCCGATGAGGCATGTTTTTCTTGTCTCTTTAAATAATTCCACTTTACCATCACCTCGAAGGAGTTTTATTTACCGGAGCTAACACCGCCTCCAACATTAGGTCTCCAAGTGTCGTCAACACCGTTTATCGCGATTCTAATTTCAGTAGTATTATCATTATATATAATTAGTAACATATACAGGGTGTTAGTGACATCGTAACGAATACTAAGGGGGGGTGATTCAGACCATAATCCTGAGTTGATATCAAGTGTAATTTTCCGTCGCATTATTTATGACTATTTTATTGTTTTTTTTAAATTATTTTCGAGTCTACTTTTGCGATCGAAAGTTCCACTGGATATTAACTCAGAATAATGAACTGAATCAGCCCCCTCAGTATTCGTTACGATGTCTCTTACACCCCGTACCAGTAAGTACAGGTAGCCATACCAGTAGGTATGGGTGTAAGTGACACCGTAACGAATACTGAGGGAGATGATATCAAGTGGAATTTCCTAACAGAAAATTAATGAAAATTATTGTTTCATACTTTTGCGACGGAAAATTCCACTTGATATAAACTCAGAATCATGGTCTGAATCATCCCTCAAAGTTTTCGTTACGATGTCACTTACACTCTGTATAATATATCAGTATAACATACTATATCAGTAGTAACATAATATGTAGTTGATTCTCTTTGGTGAGCTTCTTTGTTGTTGCTAGCTCTTCATAATTCTAAATAATTTCAAATTATCATGCCCACGATCGTGATACAGACTCATTAGGTTTATACAAAGCATTAAAGAATAAAACTAGAAGTATCAAACAACACGCCATTCGTCTGATGAAGCAGAAATTAAACCAAGTCATAGCAATATTTTTACCTTGAATGTTGCTTAAACGTAGAAAATTATGGTTTTATGAAGACCATAGAAGGTACCTTTACAATTACTAATGTTAAGTAGGTCATTATCATCATCAATTTAAGAGCCACGCTCTTGTCGGTGTAGCATTTTCCATTCCAGTCTATCAAAGGCCAATTCCTTGACTTCCCTATAAGACACGATGTTAACCTTTTCTTTAATCTGTTCCATGTAAGCTCTTCTTGGTCTTCCCCTTCCTCTCTTTCCTTCTATGATGTTTTTAATAAATTAGTCGTGTCTTATTAGGTGTCTATCTTGCCTCTTCTGTCCTCAATAATTCTCAGTATTTGTCTCTTTTCCCTTACTCTTACTAGCACTTCCTCATTTGTAACCCTTTCTGTCCAACTTATTCTTTCCATCCTCCTCCAACACCACATTTCAAAGGCCTCGAGTCTCTCTCTGTCCTTCTGTGTCAGTGTCCAAGTTTCACATCCATAGTGGGCTATACTCTTTAAGTAGGTATCTCACAAAAAAATAAACCTACTTAAATGACTACTTAAATAACATTAATCAAAATATTGACTTGATATATTTTAATTAAAGCTTATATATATATATATATAACAAGTAAGTGAATATTAAGTACAATAATAATTTATGATATCATAATACTGACCCGCTTCTACTTACAAATTTTGCTTCAAAATTATTAGTAAAGACGGCAAAAAGAAATATCTAAGCCAAATCAGTCGAGCAAACAACAAATGGTAATTATTTATATAGATAAGCTGCTTCTTCGATCCAATAAACGTAGTAAGTAAGTAAATATAAATAGTAAATAAAGGGATTTATTAACATGTTCCACATTTAAATGTATGTGTGTGTTAAATCTTATTTATTTCTAAAGCATTACAAACTTTTAGTCTGTCGCTGCATAGGAAAAATAAACGCAAGCAATGACGTAATTATGTCCTAAATTCCATCTAGATTTGCCTTTAAAGCCTACTGTAGCTGTATAAACACCATTTTATTTCCAAACTCAAACCACGCAAGCTATTTTCATGCCAGTTATAAAGCAATGAAAAGCTTTTTACGCCATTTGTTATGTAAGAAACTCATTTGCAGGTTTTTGTTGGTAACTTCAAGAGCCTGCCACACATCGATGTGGGTGATCATAATTAACTAACCTCATGATTATATCCCAAATGGCTACTTGAAAGTCTTCAATTTTGAACCAACTATGTTAGTGAAAACTGCACTTAAGATAAATTAATATCGTAATGAATTTGTATTTTTTATTTACTTTTTTATCTTTTTTTTATTTTTATTTTATTTTTATAAGTGACAAATTGTATTCACCGTTCTCTCTCACTCTCTCTTTATTTAAGAGCTGCACTCTTGTCGGTGAAGTAATCGCCATTCCTCTCTTCTTTCCACCAAAACCGTTACCGGTACCGTTATTATATTAATAAATTTTCATTTAATTCTATGATCCAAAACACTTGTACGAGACGTTGAGTGAAATACAAAGAACTAAGGACTAAGCATTTAACTACCGTCGTGCGGTGAGTTGAGACTTATAGCGATCTACTTAGAGCGTTCGTGCTCAGAAAGTGATAGTCAAGGACGAGGTAATAGTACCCTTAACGAGATTCCCAGTGTAATATGATACTAAAAGCTGTATTTTTTCAGCTAGTAGTCCACTTTCTTAGGATTAGGTATGAAGTAGGCGAAAAGAATTATCAAGAAAGAGATAGCGACAAAATTTGAAGTTAGAAAATCTTGAAGAAGTTACAAAATAGGTATATTCTAAACCGTGAATAGTCGCTGTATATACATGGGGGTGTTTCTGGTAGCCAATAAGACCCTCTATCATTTTTTTTACTTTTAACGTGAACATGCGGGCCACTCTGTATGTTATATAAAAGGTACCTAATATAAACTGTAATATATTCTACTCTACAATACTCGCATAAAATTCATAATATTTATTTGAACTCATTTTCAATTTCGCACAACACAAACCGCTTAAGACAAACACATTCCTTGAAATCTCGTAAGGAAGGCAACAGATTTGAAATGCGACAAAACATTTACAAACTCCGACAATGCCGAGCCTACTCATACATAGGGAAAGAAAAGTTCAAAGTTATGCGGAAGGAGGTTGAAACAAAGGAGAGGTAAATATGTGGCGAGAGAGTGAATAATGAATGCCCGAGCCTCCATAGCATAGGTTTATTCTTTTGTTAAGAATCACGGAGTTGTCTGAGTCGTGCTCGGGGGATATTCCGCAGATTCAAATGCCATTCCTTGGAAATGTAGACATTGCTTTGTCTAAAGCCAACGTACGTTTGTTATTCTAGAGATCGGAGATGTTGAATTATTTGCAACTAGCGTTTTGCGCATTCTCGTGACGTAACCTGTACGTTAATCTCTCTGAATGTTTCGTTTAAGACTAGTTTTCTTGTGGACAAGATTATCAGCGAATGTTAAAGTCAGATTTTGTAATGGTATATTCCGTTTCAATCCACTCCAGCTGAGCAAAAGGTCAAGTTTCGTGTTCACCAGAATGTTCATCATAAATAATCCATTAAAAATTAATAATAATATCAGGTGTAGCTGCGGGTCGTCTCTCGTTAAAGACACTGCCGTTTATTTGTGTGTGTGATATTGAATATATTTTTTTGTCATAACCTGCTTCACAAATTTCTCAATAACTAAACCGCATCCCGGACACTCCATACAATAATCTCGTTAGAAAGTGTGAGCGAGACCGACAGTTCGCGCGCGCTCCCTCCCTCCTCAACGGCTTATGGCGATTTACGCTAAAGTGAGACCTAGTGAGAGGGGGGAGGGGGGGGGAGGGGGGGAGGGGGGGAGTAAATCTAGCTTCATACGAATGAGTACGGGGCGGAGAGTGTCCTTTCTATAATGTATAATTATTATTTTATTCTATGACTAGCCTCCACAAAACAATAGGTACCTACGCGATTAATAAAATAATATTACTGAATACCTGACGTGACGTGTCCGTGCTTTATAACAATAAACACGGTATTAATTACCTAGTGTCCACTACCATAGCAATCATTGTTCCACGTTCCAACATGCTCTAACATACCGTTCATGAAAATAAATATAGTATGTTAACGTGAATGCCACTGGGACTAATCTTTAAAAAAAATGACAGTAATACGCAAAAATGAAAGTAAACAGCTTATACTTGTCCTACTGATGGAAATTTATAGAACAAAAATACTTACGTAGCACATACCTAATGCTTAAATCAACCTCTTCGTTCTCATTTTGTATAGATAGAGCACAGCGTACAGTCCCAAACTCGTTTTCTTCCTTTTAAGGAACCCTTTCAGTGTCTTATCTTTTAATTACGCGAAACAAAATCTGTGAACAAGCCTGTGTGACGTCACAAACAAATGCAAATCAGACCACGGCCTGTCGCATGATCTCCCAAGAGTTTAATGCGCCATGAAATTACGTATTTACCTACTTACCTAGTCGGTAGGAAAATTGGTTTCTAGAACCTTTTTGTTGTCCATTCGAAGAAAGCGATTGGCATCTGACAGCCGAGGCGCTCTCATTCGCCTTGAGAGAGCAGGTAACTCGGGCTTCCGCCATTCAAATTTAGATTAGGATCTTTTGTAAAACTCGACAACCGACGTTGTTGTATACAACTTACGTCGACCTTATGCAGCCTTACCTCTTAATAAAAAATCGTCCTACAAAAAGCCTTGAAAATAGCTTAAGATTTATCGCTACTTATTTGAATTGAATTAACTTTCGACTAATAACCATTTATGCTTGTCTATGTTTTAAAGAACCAGAGTAAAAGAAATTGTTACTCCAAACTTTCGTGGTCGTAAAACAAAACTTGTTTATAACCGCCGTAAAAACTAACTAAGCTACTGTTTATATTAAAAGCAATATTTTTCGATCCATTTTATTATACCTAGTTGAATTTCTCGCTTGGCAGCGCCCTCCGGAACCGAATTAATATTTATACCGCCTAAGTAAAGAAAGTTTTTGGCTGTCAATTTTTTTTTGCGTGGGGAACCACTGAAAAATTAGCAGTCATCAAAGGTTCCGAGGCGGGATCATAAATTCTGAGGTGGTACTCTCGCCGTGATTCTGTTCGCATTCCCCTTAGAACACGGGGTGGCCAAATGCGATAAATTATGCCCATCAATAATACGCAGCTAGGCGCTGTGTCAACAACACTCTACCTAGTCGGATATTTGTAGGTATTTATTTAGGCATTACCTACCCTCCGGTCGTAGTAGGCACGTTTTAGATAAAGTTTTGTGGGCCAAATTCAACACAAGATATATGAGTATTAGTCAAACATATTGTGGGAGTCCTCCGAGGACTTTCAACACAAAACGAGAGCACTACATTGTGTGAACCACTAAGGGGCGAATGAGGCCTGAAAACCTGTAAAAAAGTAAATTTATATAAAATGGAAGGTAAAATACTAAAAGCCCAGCGGTCGCAGCACAATAGCGCAACATTTCGTTAAACAATATATCGAATGTTGACGTAAAGTAAAAAATAGCCCAGTTTACCTTTTAACAAAATAAAAACATTTTTTACCTTTTCCTTTTTAGTAGTTATTGTAAGTTAAGTACTTCCATGTTTTAAATAATTATAAATCCATTTATTTATTCCTAGCTGAAACAGATTACGCTCCACTTAGTCCGAAACTAGTCTTTGTAATGGCTGTTCTTAGTGATTCTTATTACAAAGATTAGACGGGAAGGGGGTTTGACTCTCCCTTAACACGTCCCTGGTCTCAGCGGTACAATATCAACGTCAAAGCTCTTGGACTCCGGCATGAATTGGGAAATGCATAATAAATAATTAGGGACCCGAATATCAATGGGGCGGTTAAACATTAAGATATTAAAGAGGTATATACAATATCTCCATAGTTTGAGCACCAGCAAGTAAGGGTGGAATTATTAAGGGACTTGCTCTAATGACGTCATCATTCATCATACACTGTCAAGGCAAGTAAGAGTACATGTCAAATCACTTAAATGACAGTAACGACCTGCGTGGTCCAGTGGTTGAGCGTTGGGCTCACGATCCGGAGGTCCCGGGTCCGATTCCCGGTGGGGACATATCACAAAAATTATTTGTGGTCCCTAGTTTGGTTAGGACATTACTGGCTGATTACCAAATTGTCCGAAAGTAAGATGATCCGTGCTTTGGAAGGCACGTTAAGCCGTTGGTCCCGGTTACTACTTACTGATGTAAATAAGTAGTCGTTACCATGAGCCATGTCAAAAAGCCTTTGGCGGCTCAATAGTAACCCTGACACCAGGGGTGATGAGGTTGGTACTCCACCTCACAACCCACACGATAGAAGAAGAAGAATGACAGTAAGAAATTACTTCGTAATTATATTCATTATTTACAAACAAATCGTTGTTGCGGTAAATAGAACATGAGGATTTTTCAGCTTTTTAAACATGACGCTTTTTAAACAAGATGTCATGTAAGGTGAAGATTGATACTTACTTACACTTCGATTATATCTATTGGGGTTTGCGGAAGTAACTTTCTAAAGAATAATTATGTTTACTTCGAAGCTATTTACGAACTTACAGTTACGTACACGGCTGAAGGGGTACAACCAGCATTTCAACAATACAGGGTGTTAGTGACATCGTAACGAATACTCAGAGGGATGACTCAGACCAATATTCTGAGTTAATATCAAGTGGAATTTTCTGTCGCAAAAGTATTGAACGGAAAATAAAAAAAACAGTTAAATTTTCATGAATTTTCTACTCAGAATTTTCACTTCATCAACTCAGAATCATGGTCTGAATTATCCCTCAAAGCTTTCGTTACGATGTCACTAACACCTTGTATATATTTTTTGATACCCAAACGTCGTTTTATGGTATTTTCCGATACCAATTTCATTAAGAGCGAAGATATCGATACGGTTGATTTTATTTTTCTCCCCTATCCAGTTTTGATTTTACGGAAAATTCGTTTTGATTAAACATAAACGTGACGTTTCACGGCGATTTTGAATGACTTAGGTGAATGTATTCATTTCTGTGTATACAATACAAAAACGCTTTATTGCACATATAAACACAACACTAAAAACAACTACAAAAGTGACAAGAGAAGCACAATCGGCGGCCTTATTGCTAAATAGCAATTTCTTCCAGGCAACCTTAGGGTGAAATAACTTACTACATTTTTGAGTCGGGGACGGTGTAATACAGGTACAAGTAAATAATGCAAATAACCTAAAACGATCTACATAAAACATAATGATACTACATCTTTTTTGATACTTAGTACTCATGTAAAAAAATATATATCTATTAATCTGAATTACGCCTGAAAGAGTCGCCAACTGAAACCCTGACTCTGTATTTGCGACCTACCCAACCTATCTATAAGCGTAGGTACTTAAATCTCCCGCGAGAGTGACACATTTAAGGCTGATCATCAGGCGAATCAATACAAAAACCTTACCCCAGTTCCAAGTACACACCCCTTTCAGGGTTCAATCGAAATAACCACAAAACATTCTATCCTATTTCCGATTCCCGTCACATCGCTTCATCACGTAGAGGTACGGAGAGGTTCGGTAGAGGCACTTTCGAATCGTGTTCGCAAAATATACGACAAACAAGCAGAATTTGTACACTCGTGCACAATTTGTCTGTTTTAATACTTGAGAGTTGCTCTCGGTAATAGCTTTTGAGATTGAGACCCATTTTGAAGAGAATTCGTGCGCTTCATATCGATCTCTGGGTTCGAACAGTTATTAATAAAAGCTTTCCTGGAAAGTCATTTCATTATCAAGTCCTTAAGGTAAGATATGGGAAATAACACTTACACATACGCCTAACATTATACACACAACATAACTAACATTAATGTAAACATTTACTGCAGGTATCTTTTTTAACATTTAAGAATATGCAATAATGCAGGATTTTCCATTTCCTTTACTATAAACATAGTAAGTACTTACCTAGTGAATTCCATCTACAATATTACGCGTAGCCAATAAATTAACTATATCCTAATTAACAAACGAAACTGAAATCGTTAAAAAATGAGCATTTAAATACCAGGAAAACATAACTATGTTGAAATTAAAGACAGAAATCTGTTTCGTGCAGAAAAATGCTAATGGTAAACAATTCGTGTGCAATTTAGTCATTCAGTCACGACACGAACTAACAACCAATATTTTTAATCATATTCAATTCACAACATTGCTATAACACGATGCTCGTATTTCCTTATAATAGGATGTTTCAAAATGTTGTTGAAACGGTAACAATGTAACCGTTACATGAATACTATCCCAACTAATATTATAAAGCGAAAATCAGTTTGATTTTTTTATGCTTTCACCGATCATCTATTACCATGTGGGTTGTGACTTGTCACGTGCTTCACCAGTCTCAGCCATCCTAGTGTCAGGGGTTATTATTGAGCCGCCGAAGACCCCTGTAATACCTCATTTAACAACTACGTACATACATAAGTAATTAGTAAGAGAGGTGTCTCTCTTACTTTTGGACAACCGAGTGCCTCCTGGTCTGCCTGTAAACTAACCCAACTCTATCTCAAAGTAATTATTGTAATATGATTTGAACCCACTAGACCGCCGATTCCGTTGACCGACCATGAAACTTTATCACGGGTACAGAAAAGGTTGGACAGACATCTCCCATCTATGCACAGCAGTGGGATTATTTATTACGTTTTTCTGTTTATGTTACGTAACGCTTTAGTTTTGGTAAAGTTTTACTTCTTTTAATACAACGTACAACGTAGAGAAGAGTCATGTCAGGGGCCTTTGGCAGCTCAATAATAACTCTGACACCAGGGTTGATGAGGTTGATATTCCACCTCACAACCCACACGATAAGAAGAAGATTCAACGTGACATATCATAAACTCACAACTATATCTCAAGTGGGTTAGTCACGAGGTACACCTATCCTAAGTTGAACTAAGTACCCACGCCGAACCGCACACCACACCAAGCTTCCTGTTTCAGTGATACTTCTATTACCTTCTGCCATAGCTACGTTTGTTAAAATAGAGGAATATTTCCGACGAGTAGGTATTAATATCCACTGTAAGAAGTAGTTGACCTAGTTGCTAGGCGGACCCGTCATACAAGTCGAGTGACAGTTTGTGTTCTGTCGTCTCATTCCGGTCCCAAGATAGGTACGATATGAGTTTCCCTGCACGCCGGCATGTCTAGTAGAATATAAATTAAAAGCTTAGTATTAAAATCTGTGATTGTCCTGTTCAGAGAACGCCTGGCTTGCGTCTTGGTGACACGGGTTGTAATCCCGCCTTGCGCTCAACACTACTAAATTAGACTTCACGAGCGTGTATTCATATTTAGATCATAGACAATTGATATTACGTGATTTCCAGGAGTTGTGCTCGGTTAATGGCAATAGACTCCTTCTCGTGCGGGGACGAAGCATATCTGGCGAAGAGTGGGTGTATCACTATATATAGACCTCTTCTTACCCCTTCGGAGAAATATGCCTGGAAAACAATAATATATGAAGCCCTTGCCTAAAATTAACTGTTTATTATAAGTTTTTAATTTAACTCTCAACTTAGTAAACTTCTATCGCTGTCACTTTTGGCACCATTTTTTGCAGAAACATGGCGAAAATATCATCTTTACCCCACCCAGTTGATCAGATATACGGAGAAAATACACAAAATCACACCCATAATCCGTAATTCGCGTCTTCTAAAGACATCTGTTGCAACAAAAATCTAACAGCACACTAAGATGTTAATATGATGGACTACATACCGAAATGCCAGCCGTTGTCTAGAATTATAACATCGTGTTTCAGTACAGGTTGATCTGTTTATATAATGTTGTTGACATATTTTATACAAAGCTAACCAACACCTCAGGGTACGCTCTCATAGGTTATGCTGAAGTGGAATCAATACCGGTGTTCGTATGCTGTATCACGTAGAATCAATTTAGGATCTCCTGCTGCGGCCAACGGATATTTATGGAGATGACGGCGATTTATAGAGATTACCACCACTTCTTAGCAGAATAGCCTCGTGTATAGGGAACGTTTGTTTTAATAAAATATATTTATTTCAACTAACGCTCTTGTGGTGAGCGCGGCGCCGAAGAGGATTTGAGTGAAGGAGTGTGAATGAGAGACTGATAGTAGTGAGAAGGGAAGGAGAGCGAGAGAGATAGATGATGGCGGATGGTAAACGATGATGGTGTAAATAGTTGGACTCGGAGAAAAATAAAAGAAGTCTTTGCACCGTACTTTACTATTTCATTGAGCAGACGAACATTCTTACGGGAAAGTGTTTATGACGGAAATCGGACTAAAGAAAAATTGAAGGTTAACCTTTATACTTCTGGTACACTCATACATAAGTACATAAGATCACGCCTATTTCCCGTTGGGGTAAGCAGACACCACGGAATTCCACTTGCTACGATCCTGACCCACCACTTTCGCTCTTCAATAATAAATAAATAATATCAATTGAATTAAGTAAACAAATGATAGTGATTATGAATAATAATACCTATAACAATAGAAGCTATTTAGAGAAACTTTCTATAAAGATTACGGTACCCCCATCTTTATTCTCTTTTCTGTGGTTGGTTATGTTTTAAGCGACATGTATTTGTTAATTGAAATGTGAACAATTCATAGAGTAATAATAATAGTAACACTATCGTGAACTTTACATTAGTAGTGCAACTCCTTTTTTATAATTTATATTTAAAAAAACCTTACGTTTGGATTCATTTCACTGAGTTCACGCCAAAATGTAAAATTTTATAAATTAAAAAAAAATGTTTATTTGCAGACTACTTACTTAAGTCCATAGAGAGACTAAAAATTCCCTAAAACTATGTGCATATTTATTATAATACTGGGTAGGTTAAAATTACACCGTAAATATTAATGCCTATGCAATTTCTTACAATAAATAACATAAAGCTCAGTCCCCATTTTGATTACGTCGAGTGCTAAAGTGTATTAAGTCGTACATAAAGGCATCAGTGTGATTTTACCCATAAATATTGATAATATTGAATTTGTCGGTAGAATATATTGGAAAGGGGAATGCTCTCAAGATTTATAAGGGAGAGGTGAAGAATACCACTGGTATTGGAGAAAACAAATGCTATTAACAATTTATGCAGAAACATTTTTCCATGTAAAATATTCTCAAACAAATGTTAAGATTTTCAGCTTTTGTCATTACTCGAAATTCAACCGTTAGTTAAATGATTATAATTGCAACTGGCCAAAAGATCGTTTCGCAAGAATGTTGGTCTAAATTTAAAAAAAGTCGCAATGAAAAGAGAATCGCCATTCATAAACTAACGTAGGTACTTAGTTAATATGCGACCAGAAACACCGCGCCAAACAATTCGATGGCACCTCTTATTTTTACGTGGAAGGTAAAAAGTAAAATGAAGTATCACATAGTAAATAACTAAGCCAAATAAGGTAAATAGTCAACTTTATGATATGTTTAATATTTTAGAAATATCACGGTGCATTCAAAATTATTTACACATGAAAAGTTTTACAGCAACAATAAGTGTAGCAACCATTTTAAAACGCCCCTATATTTATGACTCACCTCTCTTTGAATTCAAAGATAAACACCTCAGGACAAGTATCATTACTTTTGTTTCCGAAAATATTCCCTAGTTCAAATTTGCGAAGGGAACAAATGCTTCTCGCAATGTGCTAGTGTAATGCGCGCCGGCCCCTTGAATTTTTCATTCCCTCGTGGCTCGACAACTAAGCATTACCAAAATTGCGTCATATTTCTTTTCTCAACACATTCCACGGCGGGAAATAGTTAGGAGAATTGCTACTTTACAGCCTGTTTGCCAACAATGTCTGATGGAGACGCGGTAATTATTTTCTAGATGTCGAATTCGTAAGGGGGCGGTGACGTCATGTGGTGTTTTAAAGATGTAACACGGGGGTGGACAATGCACTTCTTAAAGAGATAGATTATTTGTTTTGGACGATTTATTTCGGTTACTAAAATGAGTAACTATAATGTAGTATTAACTGGGAATTACTAAGGGAGTATTTGTCTTATGTGTTTGCCGGAGTCATACAAAAAATGGCGTGTGTTGTCTTGTGATAACATTTCTGGATTTATCTTGGTATATATTGGAAGAAAGATGAGAAAACACGATGAAACCAATACTAGTTTGTGTATCTGTCGTTGCCAGATCATAGAATTGATCATTTCATGATGTGCTCGATCATTTCATGAAATGGTCATATTTCGAGAAATAAAAATATCATTCGTTGGCCACATCACATCATGATGTAGTTTGGCCAGATCAATGAACACAAAACGTTTAACGATATGAGCAACTAAATGCATGATTACTTCATGATATGGCTCATATCATAAAATTAGTAACATTATCCACCGATAGAGGCGCTGGTGTCGATTATATCTAAAACTTGATTGATATTATGATCGATGAATCAATGTAATTGTACAATTTTCCAATTTTGAACCTATGAAATTATTCGCATTTTTAATACACCACATAGCATGGACACCGCCTACATTAACGATATGTTCAAACGTTGATTGATATATCATTAAACGTTGACTTTTCAACGATATGGTTAACTTAAGTTGACCATATCGAAAATTTGACAAAACACTACCCATATTGTAACAAGATGCCACAAATCATTATAATTTCTCTCAAAATCGTACTCAGAACACCAACGCACCCTTGATTGTAGATCTTCATATTATAATATAAATACAGTTGCGTAGGTATTCCGCCGATACACGGGACTCGGCGAACCAATTCAAGTTCACGCATCACATCAGATTAAAGAGGAATGCTCGACGCGTTACCATAGATTGGGATAATTTCTAATTTGAACTATTTAGTTCTAATTAGAAAACTTGTAGGTGTAAATATAATATTTGCTTCTTCTTCTAGTAATTTTATCCCCTATTGGGATGTAAGGCTCGATTATAGATTTCCACTCCTCGCGATCTTTTGCAGCCTCAGTAGCAAATTAATATGCTGCTGTAATTAAATTTGTGTGTATGTTTGCTTAGTAGCTAAATAAACTAAAAAAATAGTCATAATAATTTAATGGACATAAGCACAACTTCTGCAGTTTTTTAATAAGTATCTTTGTTTTTGTGTAGGATTGTAAATATACCTAATATATTATTTTGATAATAACTAAGAATTACTTTAAGTTATTTCGCCCGGAAAACGTAATATACGATCCCGACAACCCGATTACTCTAGCCATAGAGGCGGTCAATCAGCTCGCGACAAACTTTTCAGAACCCCGATACCGACCACGCCAGGGTGGTCGACTATTTCTCTCATTCAGCGCGTATCGCTATAGACGCACTAGGATCGATACATTCTTTCAAATATTATCCTCAATACGACGCCCTGAGCCCAGATTCACACCCAACTGGGTACCCTCATGTTGTTTTAAATTTTGTACCGGTTGAGACCCCTGAGCTCTCCATTTGTCCGGCCAAGTAGTTAATGCTATTGGCGGAAAATCTACAATAAGTCACGTCAAAAAAAAGTTTCATACAGGGTGTTAGAGACGCCGCCGTAACGAAAACTTTCAGGTGTTCTGTCGGAACTGTTTAATTAAGACAAAATATTAAATGACAAGAAAATCCACTCAAACAGCCTGTATAGTTTGCCGTATTCTACATAACGCATACTGCAACGCAAACTTACTAAATACGTCCCCAATTAGATATTTCCAATTATCCTCTCAAACTCGTACCTAACGTCAACCGTCGTCCTCAGAGTCCCATTGCATCTAAATGCCTCTGGAATAATAATATATAGTTTATGTATTCGAGTCGGATTGCCATGGTAACCCATCGGTTTATTCTCTTTCCCATCTGAGTGAGTGCGCTGCCTAATAAATAACGGGTCATCAATAAGTAAGAGCCCTCAGTTCCGTCCAGAGCAGAAGCCTATCTATCGATATGTATTATTAAACATCTCCCTCTTTATTTTTCTGTTTTATTTTTCAAAGCAAAATATTTTTTTTAATAAATGAAATAAATTGCATCTTATTAGCACACATTCCACGTTTCCATTCACAGGTTTTTTTGGTAAAACAGATTTGTACCTGTTGCAATTATCAATAAGACACAAATTACTTTGGCAAAAATATAAAGATACGTCAGTTAGCAAAATCAGCCATGATATATTCCGTTAGAAAAACAATTTCATTGACGCCAGGTGTCTACGCATGAATTATCTTTGAGGAAATTTATAAAACTCGTAGGTGTATATATAAGTTAAGATAAGAAATTATAAGATACGATAAGATGCCGCATGATATTTCGCTGATAAGTTAGGTATACGAATGCCTGTAGGCTTTGCACGGTAACCGCGCCGAACGCGTCGCGAATTATATCGTGGCCTGCGACCAACAGCTCTTTGACGTCATTCGTATATTGACATTCGTATCGTTTATTGGTCGAAGCGCTCAGTATAATTCGCACCGCGCGCGGCGCGGTTGTCATGCAGACCCGGCTGGACGCAAAACTGTCGAAAGCCAACCAACTTATAGAAGACAATCTATAAAGGGCCAGCGCCAATACCGTTCTGTGGATAATTGCCAATGGGTTGGATTGTCTATATCTGAACTACCGCTTGCATGTCACATCTTCTTCTTATATCGTGTGGGTTGTGAGGTGGAGTACCAACCTCATCAACCCTGGTGTCAGGTTACTAGTGAGCCGCCAAAGGCTCCTGACGTGGCTCATGTAACGATTACTTACATCAGTAAGTAGTAACCGGGACCAACGGCTTAACGTGCCTTCCGAAGCACTGATCATCTTACTTTCGGACAGTCAGGGTGATCAGCCTGTAATGTCCTAACTAAACTAGGGACCACAAAGTAATTTTTGTGATATGCTCGTCACATAAGTGTAGTTTCCTGTAGGTAAATGTCTTAACCGTAGTATATAGATAAGTCTGTTAATAACCATTTATATGAGTCATTGTTAAATGAATGTATTTTATTTATTTATAAATGAGAGCCAAATACTTGCATTATAATACCGGTATACGTAGGGTAATTATACTTACTTACAGAGTAAGTATACAAAATAATTTTCTGTCAAGATCTATAGCCGCAGTCTTAATGGTAACGCTGAAATTGGGCGGTCGCAAACGAATTTCATTGCTGGCAAGTGCGGAGGTAATTTCATGGGACATTTACCCCAGTCCAGGGGTTTGTTTACACAGCGACCTTCCGAAATACTCCCTATAACCACCAATCTCGGATTTTCATGTACAATATTGCCGGAATCAAATTTTGAATTGGATTTTTCGTCAATATAGAGTAAAATTGAAACCGTTGTTGCTAAGTTACAGTAAGTTTAATTGGAATCATTTTTTGTTAAAAAAACACAAGGTGTTAGTGACATCGTAACAAAAACTTTGAGGGATGATTCAGGTCATGATTCTGAATTAATATCAAGTGGTATTTTCCGTCGCAAAAGTAAGGAACGGAAAATATTTTTTTTGAGAAACACTAATTCATAAATTCTCGGACAGGAATATCCATTTGATATTAACTCAGAGTCATAGTCTGAATCACCCCCCTCAGTATTTGTTAAGATGTCACTAACACCCTGCATATCTTTTGTTACAAAGTTAGTTTTAGGTACCTATATTAATGATAAAAGTGTAGCAAAAATCACAGGAACTTCACTTGTTAGTAGATATGATACTGGAAAAGCCCGGATTAATCCTAAAAGTTAATAATAGGTGACAGTGAAACGCCGGAAAGAATCAGGGGATTTCAGCTTACAATGTCCTGTCCCATAATCCCACAGCTTTTACTGTTAATATATACAACAATGAGCATAGATTTATATTAAGTTAGGTCAAAATTATGCCAAAAATGTATAATTGCGCGCTATAACTGGATTACTAGAAATACTGCTTATTAAATAAATCTATTTTTAAATAAATACCCTATACTTACACACATCAAGGTTTAAACAGGGATTCACTAGCCGACGAAACCACTGCAGGAAGATCATAACCTGGCCACACAATTCTATTTTTAATCTTTATTTTATTATCGAATGTTTAATCAATTTAAAAAAGTGTCATTCACAACATGAAATAGGTTGTTTTAGTTATTACTTTTTTATATTATTTTTAGGTTGGTATCTAACTCATTAAGTACGTCACAAATAATACGCAAGGAACACCACGCAATCAGACGAAATACCTCTTGTAAACATTTCAGACGCGAACCAACTTTCTTCTGGCATTCAAAACTGTAATTAAACTTATATAACCAATTGGCTTAATTAGAACAAGATGAATGTACAAAGTTTTCTGGCCATTATTCAACGTTCGCGGCGCTCACGTTATTACAGGTACCTGATCGAACAAATGTTACTCGGTTCTGCAGTCACTATTTGTTTGAAACTTGACGTACCGAGGGCGTTTGAGGGCCGAGGAGGTTTGAGGGCCTGGCTATCTGAAGTTTCGTGTCATCATTTTAATTTTTACCTATTACACACCCGCAGGACCGATCGTCGTGGAGATCCTTGGGGGAGGCCTATGCCCAGCAATGGGCGTCGTCCGGCTGATGATGACACACCCCGGACACTTTATACAAACAACCTCGTTTTACACAGACACGCGCATCTGTGTGTGTGACGTTTGACGACTATTATACGATTGAAGACGAACTAAAGTACGACCGAGTAAGGGTGAGGTTAACCAGCTTAGCCGCTGGTGGGAAGCGGAGAGTTGCCATTCTGTACGTAGTCATCATCATCTCCCTAGCCTTATCCCGTTTACACAGGGTCCGCTTACCTAACCTGAAGATATGGCAGGTCCGGTATTCTAAAGAAGCGACTACCTGTCTGACCTTCCAACCCGCGACTGGAAAACCAGCCCAATACAGGTTAGATCACATACCTCCAAAAATGCATTTCTCGAGAATGTGGGTTTCCTCAAGATGTTTTCCTTCACCGCTGAGCACGTGATAATCATTTTTGATCCAAACATGACTTCGAAAACAAATTCTACATTCATCAAACCTGCGACCTCAAAGTGAGAAGCAAGCGTTCTACCAACTGGGCCCCCACGGCTCCACGGACCGCTCCATACGTAGTATTATTCCTTATTTCATGTCTATTAGTCGTTTCTACTATACTACCACTATGGGTCACTTTAGTCCTGTATATTGTACATTGGCTTGCTTCTTAAACAGCTTCTCGAATCTCGGTACCGGATTCGCAGCAATGACTTATGAATTTATCTTAAGTGTAGTTTTCACTAACACAGCTGCCTTCACCATTCTAGGTGGCGTTACGGCTCACCACCTATCGCGTTGGTCTAACAGGAAGCTCGGTGAGGTGTGGGTACCTCTAACTACCCTTATATTATATTATTGTGCTATGCTACACAACCAATACAATTAAAATTACTGTTCTTTATTGGTCACTAAAGGACACTTGGTATAGAAATTACAGAGAAGCAAAACAGACAGTAATATCTTCAGCTCTTCTTGACAAAACATTATCAAAAGTAACTTTGAGAGTATCATCCATTTTTTTAAGACATGACTTAGGGTGGCTTGCTTAAGGGTCTTTAAACATGTTTAGTGGCCCACTAAACATGTTTAAAGACCCTTAAGCAAGCCACCCTTATTATAGATTTGCCGCATATGGCATTACTTGCCCGGAAAGTAAAATCCAATATGTTACGTAACATCCAAAATTTAGTATTATTCTTCCGAATTAATTATAATGTAATGAACTGAAATAGTACCAACTAATATAATCAATCATGCATATTTTTTATTGTTTTTTACAAGAAAAATAGGTACATTTTTGTATTTTTATCATACCTATCTAAAAGTACAAACATGTAACTGCAAAGACTTGATAAAATTTCATAACACCTGTTTTTCCGAATTGGTACCAAATTTAAACTAATTGATTTTTCCTGTTCGGGTAAGTACAATCTTAAATTTCCCTTATAAAGTATCTTTATTGTTTTACGTTGAAAATGTAATACTTAAATTAATTTTCAAAGGATTTACACGTGTCACTCTCGACAAATTAACTTTTGGATTCTCGGAATTTTAGAGAGGTTTACAATTTCTCACTCTTAGACAGCACTCATTCCAATAATTAGACAGGAAATTTTTTGGTAACTGCTCAACGGAAAGTTTTACCGCAGGCAATGCACTGAAAACGGTAAAGAATGCTTTAATTTGTCATATAGGTAAGTACCTATATGACAACACAACAGCCAGGATTGTTAAATACACACATAACTCATGCATATTAAAAATAAAGGAAGTAAAAAATCAAAGGACATGAAGAAACACATTTTTGGTTTTATTGGTTGTAGGTTGCACAACCAACAAAACACCAGATGAGGTAGCGTTTATACAACTGCATATTTTTTTTTTTTGGTGTTGCAACGTGCGTTAGGACTTTAATATAATTTGCCGTTAACAATGATTCAAACAAATAAAACAATTGTTCATACTACAAATTATTAAATACACGAGTCAGTTTGAAAGCTGATATTCTATTCTTCTTCATTTCAATACAACGAATTGTTCTTTGTACTACACCCGAAATAGAAATCCAAATATTCATTCGCAGTAAAATAAGTTACGTATTTCAGACGTTTCGTGGGATCAAATAATAGAATATTCGTATCATCCTTACTCTAACGAGATAACAATTTGGTGGCTACGTGTGACACAATTATTTCCAGACAAATAATATTAGCTGTAACCAACATTTATCTCAGATATATCTTTTCCAGTAAACATTTCAAGCAACCAGTAAGTCATAAATTGTCAGCAAGTCGGAAATAAAGTAGCAAGATCAGCACAACTGTGTTGATACGATGCTACAAATCGACGTAACTTACTCGCCACTCAACAATGTAAAACACACTGTCGAATCAGCTTAAATATTCGTCAGTTACCTTATTATTTACGACTACACCGCTAAACTGATTCAGATGAAACTTATCACATACTTTGACAAATAAATACTCAGATAAGTACTCAAAAGGACTAAGAGTTTATTTTCTTGCCAGTCAAGATATTCTATACGAATTTTGGTTAATATAAAATTACTTTTATGACAAGTCTACGTCGTTTAACTGCTAAATAATAATTTGAGCGAGCAATTAGGAAACATCAGAATTTCTCAGGATGTTTTTGAAGCGTCACTCAAATTAAATTCGTTACCTACTTGTAAAGTAAGTACCTAGAGCTGTCTTAGTGGAATTTGAATCACGAATAATTGCTGGTAACTACCACGGTAAAGATTCTGTCAAAGATTTGACAAAAGTCTGTCTAAATTCGTCTAAATTCATTAAATTAGGAGACAGATTTGAGGAAAGTCGAGATTTGTAAGTAAAAGATGATTTTCAACATAGAATAAGTTTTTAATGCTTTTATTCTGATTGATTACTGGCTGTTAAGAGTGTTTTGTTTGAACAAAGCAATTATGTCTACTCAAAGACTAAAAAATTTTTTAAAACGTACAGAAGGGAGATAGCCTCAGAGCGGCGCAGAAATAACTCGTAATTTTCACAACACGGATACTAACACCTCGTAACAGTATAAAGTATAATAAAGCTAAACAACAAAACATGTTATAAAGTAACTGCGGGGCTGACAAAGTACGTCGTCCTAATTGAGTAATTCCTTTAAGACATTCGTTATGATTATCAACCAGGACAGACACCCGAGGGTAAAACTTGGTGTGGTACTTAGCGCTTCTCTGAATATGTGTGAATTGTACGATATATGTCTTGCGTTTGCGAAATGGGCGACGTTGAGGCATAAATTGAAACTGGAGGGCGCATATTTACTTGTGAAGTCTAATTTCTGTAAGTGATTTTCAAATTCGATATGTGTAATATTTATTATTGCTTTTCTCGTAATAACCCCAACATGTAAATTAAAAAGTAATTTAAAAAAAATATCGACTGCAAAATCTAGTCAATTAAACGTAAGAATTAATAAAACCCGAAACTGAATAACGAATTATCTGTAAACCCTGCAAATTTAGATATGACCGTCTTCTAACGAAAATAATTTTATTATTGTAAGTAATTAAGTAATTGGCGAAAAGCAATGGATGAGACTTGTACAGGACCGAAAGGATGGCGTGAAAGAGAAGAGGTCTATACCCAACAGTGGTAATTAATGTCAAATCGATAAACAAAGCGTTGCCTATTGTATATTCACTAAGTCGCATTCCACATTTCCAAGAGCACATTTCCCCTAAAATCTATTTTACAAAGTCACTAATACATAGTAAACCGACAATAAAAGAACAAGAAAAAATCTCTATTCGAACGTTAAAAAAGTTTGAAACTATGAACATTAGCGGTCAGAGTACATTCACAATTCACCTCTATTTTCCGCAGTTGGTAGCTAGTTGTGAACTTGTTTCGTAACTTCCAGTCCACATCACAATGACATAAGGGGAGTTGCTTTGAAGCTACTTCCGTTACTGTGTAACTGTTATTAGACAGATGCCTCGCATTTCTACGGCGTTTTAATGCAAAGTAGGGAGTTATATCATTACAGACAATTATTTTAGTATGTTATTACGCTTATCAATTAATGTAAGTACGCTTACTTTTATTTCTGTCACCGTTACCGTTATATCAGCTTACTTATTATAATGATGGATACTTTTTACAAGATTGAATTGAAGGGATTTGATCAGGGAGATCGGCTGGAGACTCAAAGTCAGAGGGGGTGACCCTAGGTCTGAGTCTTACCTGGTCCAACGCCTGTCAGTGGCTGTGCAACGGGGCAATGCCGCTAGTGTAATGGGTTCGTTTGGACCAGGCCAGAATCAAAGCACTTAAACGCCTAGTTGGACGTGACGAAGTTACGTATGTTTCTGATCATGCGACAAATTGTATTATATTAATATTATTATTAATTCACTTAATTTTACAAGAAAGATTTATTATTTATATTTATTTTTGTTAGGTATTGAGACAATGATTCGCTTCTAATAACTCGTTGCAAAACACCAAACTATTCTTATTCTAACGGACACTATCAGAACATAGTAGACGTTTCAAAACACTAAGGATGTACTTCAGACACCAGCGGCGTTGTTATCGACAAGTAGAAAATAAAGTTGGCACACATTCAGGCGGCGGCGGCGCCACTTGTCGCGCGACAATAGATACACGTCGGGAGCGTTGCAGCGCTGTAGAGTCCATAAAGTTGTAATTTATATCGATAAAATAAGTATCACGACACTGCCTCCCGCGACTGTTTATCTAGCCGTCATGCAACTTGATTATTTTAGTTATGATGTCAGTATTTCTAAATTCTGTTCCCAGAAAAAGTTCAAAACACGTGATATTCACATCACTTTTAAAGTCAAGAATAAAAGTACAAATCGTTAGAAGACACTGTTTTTGACACGTTGGTTCTAAACATAATATTAAATACGATAAAATATGCACAAAGATAGATTAATACAGTCCTCTGGCTATACTTGAATCCCTTATTACCTTATACGTCATACTTGTATTACCCGGGAAGATTGCATCGCTTCGTGAGGGAACATCTTAAGTTTTTCGTTTCATCTCCAGCCACGCTTGAAGGCCGTTTATACAATTCCCATGGATTTCATCGACATAGTTTAATTTTAACTCTCTACTCTCTAGGTAGCAATATTCTTGTGTATGGTAATGTATCAGTATACAATTCGTTATCGGTTCCAACAAGGATTTGTACACGTCTCGCGATCTGGAAAAGCATTACATGCAAGTAAGAAACTAAATTGTGTTTGTAAAAACTAAACGGTGGAGGCGGGGAAATGCGGATTATCACTGAAATTGTCTATGTACGTCTGGCTTGATAGTTGGTTTGTTTGCTGGGGAGTACTCAGGTATGAAGGAGACAGTGTAATAAAAACTTTCGCTAATTATTGGATCTGGGGGTTTGAAAAGGCCACATCGAAGCAATTCATCTAAGAAAGCAATATTACAATTTGACATTATTGCGCATATAAAAGTAAGTGCGCAATGCGAACAAATGTCAATATTGCTTTCCTAGATGAATTGCTTCGATGTGGCCATTTTAACCCCCCTGGTCATTGACCACACATCTCACACGAGGGAAGAAAAGTATTTTTTTTAATGTTATAATTATTTTGTGTTTCTTCTCTAAGTATATTATTTATTAATATTGAGTGAGTCATCTTTCATTTCGCTCGCTAATAGCGACAATAAAAAATATAAATGCAATATCTATCTCACCTAATGATCATATCGCGTTCGAAAACCTTCAGATCCTACTCATGAAATCACATCATATCTGATAGTTTTCTTTGAGAAAAACCATCGTAAAACAAATATACTGAACTTATCTTATTAAATTAAATTCGCACGATTGCCCCCTTTATCATAGAGTAAATCGTTTGTTGAAGTTTAGAAACGTAATATTCTATTTGACTTGTATACCCGGAAAGATACCTCTACCTCGACCTCTGGGTTGGCTGGGAGAGATCTCTCTTAGAGATAAGTCATCCCTTGTTAACATCCATTTCATGTTTGTGATGTAACTAGTTGTTAAGTGCAATAAAGTATATTTAAAGATAAGCAGGGGTAATATACATAATTGCCATCTATTCTAATTAGTACCTTTTTTGACGTGACGTCTTGTTGTAGATTTGCCGCAGATGGCATTAACTACTTGGCCGGACAAATGGGGAGCACTGAAGGCTCTCACCCGGTACAACGTTTAAGACAACAGGCCTGAGGGAGCCCAGACGACGCCCTCGTCTGAGAGGAAAAATATTTGAAAGAATTAATCGACCCTAGTGAGTCGATAGCGATAAGCGCTGAATGAGGGAAATCGTCGACCACGTCGGCGGGGTCGGTATCGGGGTCCTGAAGTGTTTGGTGTCGCGAGCTGATTGGCTGCCTCTATGGCTAGAGTAATCGGGTCGTCGGGATCGTATATTACGTACTATAATTAGTACCGTATCTGTACAACATGTTGCCGGCCGACATAAGTCAGGAGTGCAATAGAAATACATTTTGTAAATCTTTATTTAAACATCTTATGCCAAAGATCTTATAGTTACAAGTAAACTGTATTTTAAAACACAATAATTTTAAGCGAACTCCAATCCCAGAGACAAACCTAGGAATTGGTATTGTGGGGTTTTTATTGTATTATATTTTTTGTACCCTTATGAAAAAAAAATACTTTATTTACTTACTTAAATATTTGTACATTTATTTGTTAGGTACTGATAGATAGATAGAATCTTTATTTAGGTTTAAGACGTTACATACATTTCTTAATATTAAAATTTGAACATATATGAAATGTAAGACTTAAAACTAAAAAGGGTACTAGCTAGGCTGATGTCGTATCGACCCGTATGATAAGACGCCGATTTTCAGCCAGACCCCTAAAAAAAAATACAAAAAACTTAAACAAATAACAAATCAATTATCAGCAACAGACTCTGTGCTATTAAAATAAAAACATTATGCGCAGTGTTCATATACCTTACTTATGTAATTTTGAGTTGTTTGTTTGCAGATAAATGTGTGTCTAAGAGCGCTGAGTGTGTATGTTATACAAGCCTATATTTGGTAACTGGCAACAATTACTATATTTATGAAAAAATCGCGTGATTATCCGTCCAGTGCCTCGATTCATGTTTGAACACAATCTCTAGTGGCTGATGAAGCACACTCACCGAAATGAAGTAGTTTTATCTATAATTCTAGGTCTTTCTTACCTCCTTCACTCCCAATCTAGCTGAGATACATACATATATAAACTCACGCGTATATCCCACCGGAGCAAACAAAGACTTTTTTACATTTGATGGGTTTGCTCTTGGCCCCAGACTTACCCGAAGGCATTGACAAGGCCTAAGATGGAGCCCAGGTGTCTGTTCACTCTGGCCTTGAAAGCACTCGGGTTATATGCATTCGGAAATACAGAAGACGGCAAAGAATTACATTCCCTAGTAGACTATGGAATTCCATTTGCTTCGATCCTGTCACTCTTTTCTTGCTTCCTCCACATTCATCAATCGTTTCATACACGCACGCTGGTTCAGAGTAGATCGTACTGAACCTTTTTAAGGACATCTCCAATTTGATCAATTTACGTCCTTCTAGATCTTCCTCTACCAGCCCTACCACCACCGCTTTATATACTGCTTTCGTAATCCTATCGCTTCGTAATCTATAGCTAAGATAATAATCATAATTAACTGTTATCATAAAACACATGGCAAAATACAATTGCGTCCTATCATGTCTCACGTTATTTTAACATATTATTATTTACATAACATAAACATAAACAGCATAGGCTGTTATAACAGCATAGGACGTGTATAGACACGTCCCACTGCTGGGCACAGGCCTCCCCTCATCAACCGGAGGGGGTATGGAGCATACTCCACCACGCTGCTCCACTGCGGGTTGGTGGAGGTGTTTGGGCTAGTAGCCCAGGATTAACGGCTTAGCGTACCTTTCGAAGCACGGAATCATCGTCATCATATTATTATTTAAATAATATTTTAGGAATCCATGATAGCGTGTTTGGAGAATGCCTGACTTTCACTGTAGTGTCACGGGTTTGAATCCCGCCTCGGGCTCTAAACCATTGAATTCTACTTCATTTTGAATTCATATTAGGATGATAGATAATTATTATTGATATCACGCGGTTTCAGGATTTGTGTCCAGTTAATCGGAATAAGTTCAGCCCCTACTCCATGGGACTTAAACATAGCTGGTAAAGAGTGGGTGTATACTGTACACCTCTGCCTACCCCCTTCAGGTATACAGACGTGATGCTATGTTATATGTTATTAATTATAGCTTACACTCGATCGGTTACAATAACACGGCCTCGTTGATTGATCATCAAAAATATGAATATTTTAATGACACGTCCAATTTCGCGAACGAACATAATAACTGATTACATTAGGATTGTTAAAATTAAATACAACATTGTATTGGAAATTTTATCAACAGACAGACGGATGTAATCCCTTTATATTAAACTTCGCAATATTACGATCATACCTACGTTTCGCTGGAACATAACTTACATTACACATACATAATATACGTAATGTACGTATATGTTGTAGCCAGATCTTAGAATTGATAATTTCATGATGTGTTTGACCATTTCATGAAATGGTCATATTTCATGATATAGCCAACTTTAGTTGATCATATCGTTGAAACGTCAACGTTTAATGATATTTCAGTCAACATTTGGCAATATTGTTAATTCAGGTGGTGCCCATGTTATGTGGTGTAATAAAAATGCGAATAAAGTTGGTTAATTTCTTAGGCTCAAAATTATTTTCCTAATCGATATGGAAAATTGTACAATTACATCGATTATAATAACAATCAAGTTTCAAATCAACACCAGCGCTACTACCTGTGGATAATGTTACTAATTTTACGATATTATTATGATTGCCAACGTTTGGCCATATCATAAAGTAATCATGCATTGTATTTTCATATCGTTAAACGTTTTGTGTTCATTGATCTGGCCAAATTACATCATGATGTGGCCAATGAATGATATCCTATTTCATGAAATATGTCAATTTCATGAAATTACCGATCACACACATGAAATTATCAATTCTAAGATCTGGCCACGATATATACATAAGCGCATTGCGCCTATTACCCGTTGGAGAAGATAGAGAATTCCACATATCTATCTACTCCTTTTCTTCCACAGTATATGTAGTGGTTTAAGTAGTGATATTTATTTATTATAACAATTATAATTATGTGTATTATTATTATGTAGTTTATGTAGTCGAAGGTGTATTTTTTTTTATATGTACAAGTATTCCCATGCTGCACTATCCCGCTATATTACATAAAATTCAATATCTCCTATACTTAAAGGTTGCCTGGAAGAGATTGCTACTTAGCAATAAGGCCGCCTATTGTACTAATTCTATTTCTCTTTTGTTTTGTATTTTGTTTTTTCCTGTTTGTGCAATAAAGTATTTGTTATGTTATGTTATACTACGATCCATACACACCACCCTCACTTCTTACTGGGTGAGAGCCTTCAACGCTCCCCATTTGTCCGGCCAAGTATTTAATGCCATCTGCGGCAAATCTACATAAGTCAAGTAAAAAAAAAAACAAAACACCGTCGCTTTCTCGACTCTTACATTATTGACAACTTACACACTAATTTACATTACTATAAACAATTTACATAACTAATATGAAATAAAGGGTTGAGTGAACAAAAAAATTAGTATATAAAAATTGTTTTGCGTTCGGGTAAATACTTCACGTTATTCAAAACTAATAAATAGAAACAGGATCTTCCTGAAAAAAAAGACATTGACAGTTATCGTTATCATTCATTTCATTGTTTCCAATAACGAGTTATTTTTTTTTTCTAGCGAGACATAAACGCCATTCGAAGGAAATAAGACATATCAAAAAAGTGAGAATTGATATCCAGCCAAAACAATCCATGAAAAATCTCCTAAAGCTTTTGTTTGAAATTATCATTTTATTCAGTTAGATAATTGTTTCAATACGGAATGTTATAAGAAAAATTATATTTTTTCAAAAGAAAGCAAATAAGGCATAAAGAATTTTCTTTTGCCTATTCCTGTATTTTCATAAAACAAAGGTTTCTTATCTTTCATTCCGTAACAAAGAAAAGGACCTTCATCTTATGTCCCACATTTAGAGACTAATTTTTCGTGTGGCCGTGAGTAATTTCTCTCTTGCAGACTACAATACCTTGCCGTTGTACCTAGAATAGTTAGGAAACCCTATTTAACAGAATTGTAATAGCTACAATGTATCTTTAACTAAAAAAGATGTTACGTAGCATACAAATAAAATCAAATACTTTATTGCCCAGAACTTAATTTTAACAATCACACATAACACATGAATACAGTACAGCTTGGGCGGCCTTATTGCTCTAGAGTAATGTCTTCCAGGCAACCACTGCCAAGAAACAAACATTTACTAGACTTGGATGCCCGCATGCCGATGAAGAAATAAATAAAATTAAGCTATTAAAGTTAAAATACTTTAAACTTAACATAAACTCACGCCTATTTCCCACCGGGGTAAGCAGAGACTATAGAATTCCATTTGCTTCGATCCTGACACACTTCTCTTGCTTCCTCCACAGTCATCAATCGCTTCATACACGCACGCCGGTTCAGAGTAGACTTTAAACATATTATATTAATAAATACTCAATATAATATAATACATATTCAGCAAACTATACCTAACCATAATCTAAAGAAACTAAGTATAATAACATAGAATAGACTTTACACATACAGACAAAACAAGTATTGAAATAAATAAAATACGCAGTAACATTAGGTATGTTTCCTATTTTGTATTTTTTTTTCTCTGGCCATTCATAAAATGTGGAGGACATTTAAAGAATTTTGTAAATATTTTTTTTAAATGTTAATAATGCATTTCGTTTCGTATCGCAACAAATACACCGCTGACCATTACATCTTAACACAGAGTAATATAACAACAGAGACTGCAACGATAACCAAGTATAGACTACTGGGAATTATCGCAGTAGCAAATACCTATCTATCTCTAATCGGTCTGGGAGTTACTATCACCAAGAAATATATATAAAGTGAGTGGGTCATCGTTAACCACATTGTCCCAGGAGGGAAGTATAGTTCCCCTAAATTTTACCTAGATAGCACTTGTGTTACGAACCGGTATAGATTCGAGTTGAGTGAGGTATGACGTCGTAAACAAAGTTTGCTACCCTGTGTATTTACGTGGAAAGATAAGACTTATATACAAACTTGAAATAGTTTGTGTTGAATTCGAAACTGCTCCAAGTGTTATTGTACTAGTTAGTGGTTAAACTAATAAGGTAAATTATTGTTGTAAGCATAAGTAACAAAACATCACTTCTGTATCTACCACCACTATCTACCACTCCCCACACTATGTTATTATGTAAATTATTGTTATGTTTTATTTAAAAGCATGATTGTTCAGGACGTTGTTTATAATATCATTAGAATGTGTTTTATTAATAAAAACTAAATATTAATTTGACGTTTCGAAAACTATGTTGCAAACAAACAGCTTTTATTTCATCACCAGCCCATTAACGTCCCCACTGCTGGGGCACGGGCCTTCCCTATGGATGGATAGGGAGATCGGGCCTTAAACCACCACGCGGACCCAGTGCGGATTGGTGGTTATCAACGACTGCTAATGCAGCCGGGACCAACGGCTTAACGTGCCTTCCGAAGCACGGAGGAGCTCGAGATGAAAACTTTTTTTTTGTGGTCACCCATCCTATGACCGGCCTTTGCGAAAGTTGCTTAACTTCAACAATCGCAGACCGAGCGCGTTTACCGCTGCGCCACCGAGCTCCTCGAGCTCCATTTATTTATATAAAGAAAATATAAACAGTTCTCTGTTAAAACACACGTCAAACAGAACATTGGATAGAATACTCGATACCGTGATACTCCCGAGGCGCGAGCATTTGTCGAAAATTTGTTTAAACGGGTGCATTTAACATTACATGGAAACATTCCGGTTTATAGAGAACAAAATTGATACTTAACATATAAAAGAATATTCTTCTATGCACAATAGGAATGTCTAAAAGCAACAAAACAAACAAAACAATTTCGTATAGGTACACATTCATTCAAACATACATTACGACTAGCAAAGCGTGCGCTACCAAATGGGATGGAAATCTAAATACCCCACTATTCATAGGCAGCACATAAAAACATAGTTCCAAATACACATCGCCATTGTAAATTATTGGCAACACCAAATTACCGTAGCCCTCCGTAGTTATAGAGGAATAATAACTGATAGGCTGTGACTTATTTAATAATATATAATAAATAAATAAATAACATTCAATTATTTGTTTTGTCATCAGAGACATCTAGATTGTTAGATCAAATTTGTCTTCGGTCAAATTGCAATAGGAATTATGAATAGGTATACTTACCAAATATAACGTGTAGGTAGCGAAATAAAGTCTTACAAGTTATAACTCAATCATACACGTTTTAATATGATATTAATCACCACAGACGTACGTAACACATTAAATCATAGAAAAACAAGAAATTCTATCATTAAAATATCATATTAACACAATATATTGATTTATTATATATTGATTTGATTTGATTAACACAATCCCGTTCATTGACAGTAAAACATAGCGCGGAATACATTGTTGTAAGTTATTGTTGTAAGTTAGATGTCACTTAGAAATAAATTTAAAGAAATTAATATTTTAACTTTGGCATCACAATATATCTTTGAAAACTTAATATATGTAAAAAAACATATAGGATTATTTGCAAAAAATAGCGATCGGCACATTGTTAATACCCGGAATAAAAATAAACTTGCTTTACAAGTCAGTCGATTACATAAGATTACTAAATCTTTTAAGGGGCAATGTATACGTTTTTACAATAAGATTCCCATTGACATTCAGAATTTGCCTTTCAACTGCTTTAAGACACTAGTTAAACAAAAACTTTACAAAAAAGGTTATAAAGTTAGTTATAAAGTTAGTGATTATTTAGAAGATATGAATGCATGGGATTAACTGTCTGAGAACTGATATTAGGCAGCTAAATTAATCAATTGTATATCAATATTTTATGTTTATTTTTATTTTTTTAAAGAACGTCTAGGGCCCTGTGCCGAGGTTTTTCTTGCAGCTTCTTTTCCCCGGCTATACAGGTTGTGAGAAGCTGCAGTAGTTTTAGGCGGATGAGATGTTCGTTATGTAAAAATTGACGATTCAAAGTGTAACTATGTTACCTACTGAATAAAGATATTTTTGAATTTGAATTGAATTTGAATTGGAAACCAAATTACCTTAGCCGCCGGAAGTTGTAGGGGCTCACTGATGAATAATAATATCTCACCTCCAACCCCGTTTACATTGTAAATCTGTCGTGTTGTGTAGCACACTGTAATTAACATTTTAGTAGCAAGTGTATTATGAACGTGTCCTCATACAAATTAGGATGCCTCTGTTATTATTAATTACTCTGTGCATAATTTACTTCGCATAGGTTTTACACTCATCATAATTTTGAGATATAGAATTGTGGAAATGTTATTCTGATTAGCTAATTATATTCATATGTAGCTACTTTTGGTCTTACCCGTTCCGGTTGATTGAGGGGAGGCCTGTGCCCAGCAGTGGGATGTATATAGGCTGTTTATGTATGTGGCTACTTTTGGTCTTAGGGTAAAAAGAGTCAGCATAATATGTATTTCTATGCTTCTTCTAGTGTAGTAACATATATGCAATATATCTTTCAAGTTTTCAGTGTAGCAGTTATTAAATTACAACACAGTTCATATTTTATGTCTCGTGCAGCAAATAACGACTCTTCCCTGCCGTATTCTGCATACGACACAGGTAACTTTTCACAGTTACTTGCGCCGAATTACACCTACACACTGACAGGTAGCACAATGAAAAGCAATTTTATTTTTCCTTGATTTCCCGTACATTAGCCCCTAGTTTTCACACGTAAAGGTCTCTAAAAGGAAGATTTATTAAGGCTGCCCCACGCTACAGGTACAGTTTCTGAACGAATAAAAATAAAACACGTTTTAAGTGCTACGTAAAGACGTAATAAATAACTAATGTTAAATTGACTGTGAAGAGGTTATGGCCCCGAAACTCGAAACAAAACTAAAAGGGAAATTCGAAGCTTATTTCTAACGGATCTGGTGAGAGCAAGGAATGATGGCAGAGGGTCTTTATTGTATCTTTTGTTCGATGAAGTGAAAGTATGTATTTTTGTTGGAAAGTGACAATCATTTTGTTCAAAAATGAAGTAAATGTTGGTTTGACTGTAGGTACTATATTTAGGTAAGTACGGGAGATCATTTAATAATTCTATTATAAATCTCGCAATACAGATGGAAGATAATATTTAATATATAAACTTCTTTACATTTTTTTTTATAAATTATAAAAATTTTTATATCTGATTAAAAAAGCTTATAATGTAAGTATTCGACTGAATATGGAAACAATATTTTGCTTATAGCTCCGATAACAATAATGATCACACAATAACGTCAATTCAATAAGCTTGTGATGCGAAAGTATCAAAGTATGTTTAATTTTACGAGCATCACTCTGTACAATACAAATTTAAATAAGTTACTACGCGTACTACGTTCATGAAAGTGAGTCTGTGTACTATTTATTGTGTCAGACATATTATAATGTTGTTAATATGTTATAATTTTAAAACTTAATAAACCTTTTATAAATTAAGAGATTATTTTCCACTAGAATAAGGTTCTGAGATTTCTATTAAATTCGAATAGAGCAATATTTTTCAATTCTAAACACATCAAGTTGTACCTCCGAGCTGCAGTGTTTTGGACGAGCTCTCCACTCCAGAACTGGTAATAAATTTATGTTATGCGGCGCCGGAGACTATTGGATACAGTTTTTCGTGATATACTGGTGTTTCGGTATCATCTTAATGGCCAGAAATGAAATACTAGGCGGTGTGATCTATGACCACTGCTGGGAAGACCGAATTGAAATACTCATAGCATATCTACTAAACTGCAGGCGAGGAATGTGAAAAGTTTTTACGAACAGTTGGCAATAAATTTAAAATATTCGGACTGAAGTCCGCACTTGACTAAGGGTTAGGTGCTAGCGCATCTGCTTGTGGAATAAGTCCCAGATTTGGTCTTGAAACTTTTCATTGACACATATAGGTATATATTTCTCTTAGATATAGGCTGATATAGTAATGGCTGTTATCGATAAGAGTATCGAAAACATATACGCTGTAAACGTTAGTTTGATTCTTCTGTATTTATGGACTACTAAGTGAGAAATGTCCCAATGTGATTCCACAAATCGACTAAATTTAATGAAATTCATAGTCTCGCTTCAATATTTCGAATGGTGGCATTAATTATTAAAACAATCATTGAATGAAGTCACGAATCTATAATGACTCTTAGAAATGTTCGTTCTGTCGCAGTCTATTTCAGACAAAATAAACGAGCGATACAAATCGAGGGGTGAAGTATAAATATTTATTGTACAGGTGGTATAAACCGCTGGAGGATATTGGAGGATAAATTGATTGTTCGGGGTCGGTTTTCCATTTAGATATGGAAATTTCCGGGATTGTGTACGAAAATCTTCGATTTTACCTTTTTTCGTATCACGGTAAGAGCGGCGGCTAGCATTTTGTTTCTGACGGTTTCGAAATAGAAAACTCTTAAGTGACATTTAAAAAGATATAGTGAAAGTGTATGTGTAAAACAACGTACTTATAGATAAAAAAAAAACAAGTTATTTGGTTTTTATTGAGTTCAAGAGATGTCACCATCACAATAATTAGTCATAAGTACTTCACTTAGTGAAAAAAAAACATTTTTTTCTTATATTTATTTAAATTTTCAGAAGACCCTACAAAACCAGATTTGAGTTTGTGTTTTCAGGTGAAATCTATGTACAGGCTATGTGACAGGTAATCGCTGCAAAGTGATATGATAATTTTGACATTCCTTCGAAGATTTGAACGTTCTAAATCGTAGGATTTATTAGTAATTTTTGAAGGTACAATATCATTTTTTCCTCAATTTTGATTGAAAACACCAATAAAATTTACCAGTAAGTGCTTTACTTTCATACGTACGTTCCAAGAACCTATGACCCCTGCCCGTTCCATTATTAGATTGCGAATGAATGTAACGGATAAACTTCAACAAACGATTGACTCTATGACAAAGGGGGCAACCATGCGAATTTAATTTAATAAGAAAGGTCAGTGTATTTCTTTTGCGATGGTTTTTCTCAGAGAAAACTATCAGGTATGGCGTGATATTATGAGTGCGATCTGAAGGTTTTTGAACGCGATATGATTTTAAGGTTGTGTAGGTATTTGATTTACATATTTTTTTGCCTCTATTAGCGAGCGTAATGAAAGATGACTTACTCAGTATTAATATACTTATAATAAAGAGAAAGCAAAAGGAAAACAAAATAATTTTTTAATAGTATTGTTACGGAAGTGTGTTTCAGGATTGGAAGGAAACTCACTGAGTCCACGGAGAAACGAATTTATTCACTACCTATACACTTTGTGGTATAATTCCGTCCCCGTCACTTTGCTTTATTTCGCGACACTCGAACACAGCACGAAACTCGACACTAGCACTGCACTAACACTGCGCTTATCACCGCACTTGACACTGCACTTCACGCTGCTTAAAACACTGTACTTCACTTCCACTTTTTCCTTACTTTCACTTTTTGCTCCGATCGGTTTCGAAATTGAACTGGCTCTCCTTACTCTTCCCGCTCTTTTTATATCCTATGGTCTCAGTCACCAGAATAGTCGATCTTTTTTTGAATAATCTCGGGTGGAACGTTCTAGAAGATTTACTAGTAGTAAAGAAAAACAAGGACGATGCTATGCGTCAGAAAAGAGAAAGAAGGATTACGGTGACATTCCAGAACTTTCTGGTTGCGGTGGTGTCATAGTACAAAAATGCTTCCTTATATCCCCCGTTGCTATGCGCAATATAATCAACAAACCTAGACAACGGGGTTTGCCAGGACGCCAACAGCCTCAATCAAATCACACACGTCAAAGTTTTGATATCGCAACTACTGCCACAGATATTCTTATGGGCACGATTTCATACAATACAGTACGAAACTGTTTATTGCACAGTCCCACAAGAAAAGAACAGTATAACACAGAAGACACAAACACACGCACACACATATTAAGCTCCTCAGAATTAAATTGAAACGAATGGCTCAAAGTTATTTCCTAATTAGACGATGCAGGGAGTTTGTATACGTCTCTTTAGAGTGTCGAAATGAGAGTTAAACCAAAGTTGTTTACCTTTCCACAGAGCTGTTTATATGAAACTTTGCAAATGCTTCGCCGCAGGGAAATAGAACTTAACTGAAAGTACTATTGAGAAACTTCGCGCATGTTGACTATTGTTGCATGTTAATAACTTTTATTAGATTTCCAACTGTTTATTATATCTTTGTGAATAAACATTAATATTATCTCAGTATAATTTTGTTTACAGTGGTGACAAGTATTATGTTTAGCGTTGACGAGGAAAGGGAATTACAAAAATGCAAAAGAAATCGACAAACGTCAGATTACAATACCTACTTTGGAATTGAAACAAATGAGTTTGAATGTGAAAATAGAAGCTCCGAATTATCTCTTTTGCGTATTTAAAACTGGGTGAACGTATTCCACCAAAGTACGGCCACGAGTACTAATATGTATACACTTTGAAACCATGTCACATTAACTTTTTAGATCATGTTGTTGCATTAGTCTCATGAATGTCAAAATATGATAGTGCGACAGGGTTCTAAACTGGGTACATGATATTGTTCATGACTGTACACGTAGTTTATATAGCGCATTTTTTTGTATAAGTAAGTGTATCGCGACACACTTGTGTTCAGTGTTCGCATACGTGTGTCATATCGTGTACAACCTCCGTGATCTAGTGAGTAGAGCGTTAGGCTCACAATCTGAAGCTGGTCCGGGTTCGATTCCCGACAGGGACATTGTCGAAATGACTTTATAAGACTGTCCTTTGTTTGGTAAGGACTTATCAGGCTTGAATCACCTGAAAAAGTAAAATGATTTCGTGCTTCGAGGCACCTTAAGCCGTTTAGCCGTAAAAATACATCCACCAACTCGCAGTAGAGCAGCGTGGTGGAGTATTCTCCATACTCCATATCTATATAGGCTGTTTAAGTTATGTATGTATATAGTTGTGAGCTACGGTGGTAGCTGATGAATATGAAATGGACTGTATAACTAAATGAAATGAAGGAACAACAGATACTTAGCTTTGAGAATTATTTAATATATTTTCACCAGTCACCATCAAAAGCAAACGACAAGAAGAAAAACAAAATCAACATACAAAACGTCAAAAAAGAATAAATATAAAAAACATAATAATATAAAAAGATTACAAAACCTACGAAGAGTTCGCAACATCCTCCCCCTCGTGCAGCATTGCACCAATTTCCACAATCTTTCTGAGGGGGCGGCGCAGCGTGCCCGCAGCTGTGTCCACGTCTACCACCCTGCAGACTCCGTCTCGCCCGGGGTGAAGCTGAGAGATCCGTCCAAGTGGCCACAATCCTCTGGGCAGTGTCTCGTCGCAGATTATGACTGTATCGCCAACTCGAACCGTTGCGTGACTCCTGGTAGACTGTCTAGGCTGTAATGTCGGGAGCACCTCGCGCACCCAGCGTTTCCAGTACAGGTCGGCGAGGCGTAAGGCTTTTCTCCACTCTGCTCGGCCAAAAAGGTTGCAGTCTGCAGTTTCCGGTGTAGATACTTGAGCTGGCAACCCTCCAAGTAAAAAATGAAATGGCGTGATGGTCGTCGGGTCATCAGGCTCCACGGAGACGTGCGTGAGAGGTCGCGAATTGGCGATCGCCTCAGCCTCCGCCAAAAGCGTCGTTAAAGTTTCCTCTTTGGGCGACCTTTCCTTCAGAGTCGCTCCCAGGGCCACCTTCACGGTTTTCACCATCCTCTCCCACGCACCTCCAAAAGTGGGAGCCGCCGGGGGTATAAACTTCCAGCGGATCGCCTTGGTAGCCACGAAGTCTCGTACATTTTCGTTAAAAAATTCTCGAAGAATCCGATTTGCTCCCACAAACGCCGTGCCATTATCGGAGAAAATGGTATCTGGTTGTCCTCTTCTGGCTATGAAGCGGCGAAGACTCATAATCGCCGAATCAGCGGACAGGCTATGCACCAATTCCAGATGTAGAGCCCTCGTCGTGAGACATGTGTAGAGCGCTACGTATCGTTTCTCGTGGCGGCGGCCGACAGTCACGTTTACGGGGCCAAAATAATCGAGGCCAGTGAAAGTGAACGGCCGCTGATGGTGTGCCAGTCTTTGTGGCGGCAGGTCTCCTGTCGGTGGATTCAACGGTGCGGCTTTTCGTATTCTGCATTGTAGGCATCGGTTCGCGACGGTTCTGACGGTGTTTCTGAGTCTGAGAAGCCAAAACCTTTGTCTAATTTCATTGATGACTGCTTCATGGTTGGCATGGCCGGCTCGCCGATGGTAATGTTCGACCAATAATCGGGCAGCTGGGTGACGTCCATCGAGTAAGATCGGAGAGCGTACGTTGGGGTCCACGTTTTCGACTGCTTTAATTCGCCCAGCCAAGTGCAGGAGCTTGTCCTCTCCCAGTGAGGGCGACAGTTTGGAAATGCGGCTGCTCGAATGGGATTGGCTTCGAGTTGACGATAAGGTGGATTTCGTTCTGGAATGACTCGAGTTGGATCCGTCGTAAAACATGCCTTTCTGCGGCTTTCATGAGATCGGCATCGAGAGGCGGCAGCGTGGCGGGCGTGGACAAGCGGCGGAGACGTTGATGAGCGGTAGCCAAACAGTTTTTAAACAAAGCCGCGGCTTGATGCGTTCGTGCTGTGGCACGCAACAAGCGCACCCAGTCACTAAAACGGTCCAAAGGAGGTGTGACTGGGTCGGGAATGACCGCGCCTATCGTGAGTAATCCCACCAATTCGTTCCGCGGACATTTCAACTCGTCTCGAACTGGTGGGACATGCAATGGCTCTGAGGGCCAGTCCTCCGAAGATTTCAAAAGAAATGAGGGACCGCTAAACCACCTATGGGTAGCGTCCAAATTTATAGGGCGCAACCTCGTTGCATCATCGGCCACGTTCAAATCTGTCGGTACCCATCGCCAATTTTCGACTGACGAATTTTCTAAAATCTCTCCAAGCCGATGGGCAACGAAAGGTTTAAAGGCTCGTGCGTCGTTACGTAACCACTGAAGGACAGTCATTGAGTCAGTCCAAAAATAAGTACGGATAGATTTTTTGCGATGACTGTCCTTGATGGTGACCCCAAGCCGTGAGGCTATCAAAGCGGCCTGCAGTTCCAAGCGTGGAATCGAAATCGGTCTTAATGGGGAAACTCTGGCTTTGCTCGCTATGAGAGCGACCTTGATGCTTCCGTCGGGGTAAAGTAAACGCCAGTAAGCAACACAGGCATAGGCGAGCTCGCTCGCGTCGGAAAAAACATGCAGCTCTCTAAAAGAGGGTTCAGATCCCTTTGCGCCCGAATACCAACGCGGAATCTTTAACGCCGTGACTTTAGACAGGTCTCGAAACCAATCAGACCACTTTGATGCCTCAGTTTGGGGAAGGTCGGTGTCCCAGCCGACGTTAGTCCGCCAAGTTTGTTGAAAAAGTATTCGCCCTTGTACAACAATGGGCCCTAACAAACCTAAAGGGTCATAAACGCGCATTATGTGAGACAAAACCTTCCTCTTAGTCAATTTGACTGGCGCCGTTTCAGTCAAACCCGTGCGAAACCCTATAAAATCTGTGCTGGGGTACCACGCTATGCCTAAAGCTCGTATGAAACTAGCTGACTCACCAAGATTAACCTCCACTTGTTGGACAGCTCTCAAGTCCTCGGGGACAAGCTTAAGTGCCTCTGACTTATTGGAGATCCATCCTCGCATCTCGAAACAGGCTGCACCATGCACCTTGACTATGTCCGCAGCTAAATGGGCGGCCTCGTTTACGTCATCTTGAGAATCGATGTAGTCGTCCATATAATGACTGAACAAGATGGCGTCTACGGCTTTAGGGAACTGGTGAGCATGTTCGCGAGCATTTTTGTTTTTTATAAACTGTGCTACAAAGGGGCTACAGCACGCACCGAATATCACCCATGTCATCCTAAACTCTTTAAGGGGTTGTGATTTGTCTGACCTCCACAAGTATCGAAGAGCGTCTCTGTCCTGTTCCCTTATCCGAACTTGAGGAAACATTTCCTTAATGTCGGCTGTCATCGCAACGAGGCCTTCCCGAAACCGAAATAAAATTTTGAGAAGAGGTTGTAGTAGATCAGGACCAGGGATCAGCAGGGAATTTAAACTTATACCCTCGTTTCTAGCTGCTGCGTCGTGCACAACCCTAACCTTTTGTTTTTGAGGATGGTATACGCCAAAATGTGGGAGATAAAGCCGCACGTTGTCACAGTCTTTTTTATGAAAAACGTGGTAAGACTCTGGAGAACACTCCTCTGCGTAACCCTTGTCAATCATGTTATTCATGAACTCGGTGTATGCCTTAGCGAACTCAGGCTCTTTGGACATACGACGCTCCAAACTTAAAAAACGAGACAACGCTTGGGGGTGACTGTCAGGGACGCGTATAACGTCGTCGCGCCAAGGCATACCTACTTCAAAACGACCAGAGGGTAGCCGCCTAGCAGTCGCCTCTAAAATGTCGACTGCGCGTTGATCCTGTTTGTTGAGCGATGTGTCTGTATGTTTTATACCTATGGAGTCAAGTTTATATTGTTCCTTTAATAGAGTTTCAATACTGTCGTCATCGTACCTCACAAAGGTGTGGTTTACAAATTCAATGAGTTTTGTTCGGGAGGAAGCAACACCATACAGTGTCCAGCCAAGCGCTGTCAGGCAAGCGACGGGATCATTTTTCCCTCCGGTCCGAACCTCTCGGTTTATTGAGAGATGCCAGTGTTCCGCTCCAATGAGTACCCTTGGAGTGGCATTCTCGTACGTGACAAAGTCAATTAAATCACTTAAATGCGAGTATGAATTTATCTTATCGCGACTTATAGATTGTGGCTGTAGACCTAAGTCATCCATTGCGCGGGCGTTCTTAATTTTGAAAGTCTCTTGCGTGTACCGACCCTTGATGCTGAACTCTACGTGGGAGACGGTAGTTTTTCTTACGAGACCGCCTACCCCATTGACCGTTATCGTCTGTCGCGGTCCCGTTGCTCCAATACGCGTGGCGATGCTAGAATCTATAAGTGTAGCGGTACTTCCGTCGTCGAGGAGTGCGTACACGTTACAGGTTCCAGTAGGGCCGGAGACTGTAACAGGAACCATTTTAAGATAAGCACGAGGTCGGGTGGCAAGGGTGGTGCTCTGTGTATCTGAGGCGGTAGTAGTAGATACTATCAACTTTTCGGGATCTACGTGTTCACTTGAGATCGACTGAGTGTTATCTGTGTTTGTAAGCTCTGTGTGGATTGCGTTAACGAGAGGAGATGGTTGTTGTTGATGTAAAAGCGAGCTATGACGAAAAGGGCAGCCGTCCACCCCGCACGGGTTGACTCTGCATGTTTTCCATTGATGAGAACCTGTCTTTAAGCATCGATAACAGACTTTCGCCTCACGCAGCCACCGCCAACGTTCTTCAATTGATAACGCTTTAAATTCAGTGCAATCTCGGATGTTGTGGTTATTTTTGCAAAATACACACTTAGGCTCTGTATTTTCTGTTTTAATTGAACACCCTGTATTTTGCGATTTAGGTTTGTGTGTAACAACGTGTACATTTTCGCGTTTAAAAGGTTTTAATGTAGAGACCGGAATGTTGTTTGATTGAAACGAGCCCATCTCGGGCGATAGACCGAAACGAATATGTTGGTCTAACTCGCGTTTCAAAAAATCGGACAAAATCTCAAGTTTAGGACGGCCGGTATTATCCTGGACCGCGAAATCCGTCCATCTGGTTTTAGTGGTAGGATTAAGTTTGCCTAACACTGTGTGAAAAAGCTCAGGCGAACTTATATATTCACGTTGGTTTAATAATTTCATAGTAGAAATGGAGTTGCGTACCTTGTTAGTGAGGATTCCTAGCTCACGTAATTCATTACCTAGTTTGGGCAATGTTTTCAGGTTGTTCACCTCCCTGAATACGATGAGTTCGGGGCGCGCAAAGTTTTCCTCGAGAGCGCGCATGACCTCGTCGGGGTCCTCCGTCGACATCAACAGCGCCGCTACGGCCTCACGTGCAGGCCCACGAAGTGCGTTGTCTAGTCGTGTTATGTTGTCTAAAGCTGAAAAATGTATCTTTGTATAATCGAAAATACGTTTAAATTGCAACCATTGCAACGCGTTGCCGAAGAATTGTGGCAACTCTAGCTTTTTAACGCCGGCGGCAGAGGCCAGAGCCTTTGCGGCTGCCGCTGTGTCGGCTACAGCTTGAAGAAGAACGGTTGGTGGGTCAGGTTCCGTTGAGACGAGCGGGGCCATATGACCAACCGCCTCGGACGCGTTGACCTTTAATTGTTGCTCTTTGAGACTCGTTGGTGGAAATAAAGTTGCCCTCGTGGCTGCCGGTGGCGGTACCGAACAGCCGGGTTCTCTAAGCTTTTGTTTTTCAACCCATTGCCTTGTTCGTTCTACGCTTTCTTTACCACTTAAAAAACTGCCCGCACGGCTACTAGCTGCTTCGGCATCGATAGCTGCAAGTTCCGCCTGCAGTTCGCGGTCCTCGACCTGCTGTTGTAAAGTAGCAAGCTCGCGCTGACGTGAGGCAAGCTCTTGTTCACGCTCGAGACGGCGACGGAGAGCGAGCGCCTCAGCTGCAGCCTTTTGTGCCTTGATGGTGGCAGACGACCGTGACGACCCACTACGAGCGCTACGAGCGCGGTCATCGTCGGCTGCCGATGAAGGTTCGGCGTGCTGCGGAGCTGGGGCGGGGGCGTGCTCAACCGCCTGCGTGAGTTTGCTCTTGCTACGGGTAAACATGGGTGAAAAAAATCGAAGAAGTAAAGAAAATGCGTTAAAATGAGTGTAGATAATGTGTTTCCTTTACGAACAAATAATCGAAATGAGAGAAAACGGAAATGTCAAATAAATGAAATTGAGAAAATAGGGATGATTACTACCGATGAAGGACCAAAATGTGAGCTACGGTGGTAGCTGATGAATATGAAATGGACTGTATAACTAAATGAAATGAAGGAACAACAGATACTTAGCTTTGAGAATTATTTAATATATTTTCACCAGTCACCATCAAAAGCAAACGACAAGAAGAAAAACAAAATCAACATACAAAACGTCAAAAAAGAATAAATATAAAAAACATAATAATATAAAAAGATTACAAAACCTACGAAGAGTTCGCAACAATAGTATTGTACACTGAGTTCTCAAGCTAGCATTCGGATACTCACGCAGCATGCTTCTTCTGAGTGTAGCATGTGTTTACACCACGTTCAGGAGTACGTCTTCAGTCCTCTTGCTTCTCTTGTTATCTGTTTGACGCCTGTCTCTCGAATTCCCGATTTGAATTTGAAATCGATATTAGAAATACTGTGTTGCCATTATATAGCGCGCTGCCTGATTTCTATATGTCGGAACACATTTTTAATTTGTTAATAATAATACGATGCGATTGAAAAATTGTATTTTAAAAGGAACTAACTGTGAAGCGACAGTTCAAATGGTAATTGTGTCCCCGAAACTATTTCAACTAGAAAATAGCCTATTATTAACTTACCAAAGAGGAAAATACAAAATTAAGGCGCAAAAGAAAAAGAAATACATTTTAACAATACCAAGAATTTTATTAGTTCCGTCCAAAGCATACCCTATAAACAGAAACTCTCAATATTTACTATCTAATGAATTCCACTCGTGCCTTTCATTACAATGCTGTGAGGAAAGCTTGTCAGTTTACCTGTTCGCATGCATATACGGAAATACAACCCAAAGTACAATCAAAAAGGTTCATTTCACCGTACATAATTCTCTGTCAACAGACGAATTTCTGAATACCTTATACCTCGGTATATTGTCTTTCTTCGAATTTCGCGAAGTGATGGATTGAGAGAGAAACTTTCCCCTCATATTTGTTTCTTTTCAATCAATTTCGAATGGCTCAACTTGAACTGACAACTGTCTATTTTGATGCTGTTTCCTATTTGAATACAGATAATGCGGGCGGAACATATTTGATCGTTCTTTAACCTATTCTGCATAATTATTTTTTGAGCTCAAGATGTCGCAGACATTATTATATAACATAATTCTATTATGAATAAAAAGCTGAGATTCAAAATGTGTAATTACAAATCTCATGTTATACTCGTACTCTACACAACAGTAACAGCCTCCGTGTTCTAGTGGTTAGAGCTTTAGGCTCACGATCTGGAGGTCCAGGTTCGATTCCCGATGGGAACATTGTCGAAATCATTCTGTGAGACTGTCCTTTGTTTGGTAACGACTTTTTAGGCTTGAATCACCTGATTGTCTGAAAAAGTAAGATGATTCCGTGCTTCGGAGGGCACCGTAAAAATACCTCCACCAACCCGCATTGGAGCAGCGTGGTGGACTATGCTCCATACCTCCGGTTGGTTGAAGGGAGGCCTGTACCCAGCAGTGGGACGAATATCGGTTGTTTATGTTATGTTTTACTCATACCACTTTACACGTACATTAATTATCATAGACTATAGCAACAGCAAGATTATAGCACCTCCGTATTATAACTTGAAACAAAATACATTACATGTATTGCAGTCTCTTATTCTATCAATTTTATTAAAAATGCCACTGTTTTACACTATTTTAGCGTCGAAATTTCCGTTGAGTAGAAAATATACCTATATTATTTTGTTCCTTCTTTTATATCAGAACTTAGGTTAGTATTAGGTTCCAAAGAAGCCTTACGATAGCATATTTTTATGTATTATGATCACGCAGCCGTGTCGTCTCTACACGTAGCGCTGTTCTAAACAGAAAAGAAGAACATGGAATTTGGGTAGAGTAGACATTTATGCAGTAAGAATGATTATTGGATTTTCTAAGTCATAGTTACCCTATTATTATAATTACCTACTTGATGTTAAAAAAAACATCGTCATCTCCCTAGCATTGTCCCGTTTTCACAGGGTCCGCTTACATAGCCTGAAGATTTGACAGGACCGATTTTTTACAGAAGCGATTGCCTGTGTGACCTTCCAATCCGCGAAGGTTAGAAGGTCAGACAGGCAGTCGCTTCTGTAGATGTTTTCCTTCACCGCTCAGCACGTGATAATAATTTATGATCCACACATAAATTCGAAAACAAATTCGACATACTATATTATATATTGGTATGTCATACATCGACCTCAAAGTGAGAGGCAAGTGTTCTACCAACTCGGCTACCACGACTCCTTGATGTTAAAAAACCATTAAAGTTTATTTGACACCAACGATTTTGCGTGCTAAAACAACTTTAATGCCTTAGTGAAATAAATTATACAAAAATACAATAAAATTCTATTTACGACACAGTTTTATCGTTTTTATCTTGAGAACAGTAAAAATAGAATAAATAAATTAGTAGGTAGTCGTTAAGTGATAGCCGCAGTCGCCTTCTAAACGTCCGTTAGTAGAAATACACATGTGTATGTCGCAGGGATATGATAAAAACGGGGATTTGATCAACTCCCTAAGGGATTTGATCAAATCACTGAGGATGTTAAAATAACAACATGATTTTTTCTTTTCCCTAAACAAATCTAGTGAATTGAAAAAATCCCTAAATTGGTTCAGTGAAATGACAAAAATAATTTTGCTTTAGCATCTCCGTTTTTATCATATCCCTGCCACATATACATGATACCTCAACATCCGTACCTATCGAGATAAGCTGCACTAAAAGTTTGTAAATTTTAGTGCAATCAAAGTGAAAAAATCATGGTCTAACTGACTTAGTGTTGATTGGTAAGTATAGACAGGTACTAATCACCCAAAATCGTCATTCTATTTCTTTTATTTTATCAGTTACTTAACTTAGTCCTCAAGCCTGCAATCTTCTTCTTCTATCGTGTGGGTTGTGAGGTGGAGTACTAACCTTATCAACTTGTGTCAGGGTTACTATTGTGCCGCCAAAAGCCCCTGACATAGCTCATGTAACGACAACTTACTTATACCAGTAAGTAGTAACCGGGACCAACGGCTTAACGTGCCTTCCGAAGCACGGATCACCTTACTTTCGGACAATCTGGTGATCAGCCAGTAATGTCCTAACCAAACTAGAGACCACAAAGTATTTTTTGTAATATGTCCCCACCGGAAGCCTGCAATGTTCTTACTAAACAAAGGACAGTCTCACAAAATGGTTTTGACGATGTCCCTATCGGGAATCGAACCTGGACCTCCAGATCGTGAGCCTAACGCTCTAACCACTAGACCACAGAGCTTGTCCGAAAAAAGGAGGATAATCATCTTACTTTCTTCTCTTCTCTGTGCTTCGGAGGTAGCCTATATATATCCCACTGCTGGGTATAGGCCTTTATCAATCGAGCGATATGGAGCATACTCCACTTCTTAACGAAGCAGTTGGTCCCGGTTATTAGCCGTAAAACACCTAAACCGCAGACGTAGCGTGGTGGAGTATGTTCCATACCCCCTCCGGTTGATTTAGGTCTCTGCCCAGCAATGGGACATATATAAGCTGTTTATGTGTTTTTATCTAACAAGACCAAACCAACCAACCAGCCAACTCACCTTGTAGATGAAATTCATAAATGTTTCGTATACCAATTTACAAACGAACACTAAAAGCAATACACTATGCGCTGAGAATCGCGTGTTTAAACTAACACAGTAGCGCAGCTGAAGTTTTTGAATTATAGATGAGTTTCCAAGAAAAATAATTACTTACCGTAAAGTTCTTACGTTTAATTATTTCCGTTCAATTCAAGTCTGTAGTTTCGAAATGCCGCGGCACAGTAGCGTATTTCTAAAAGCTTTTACGCCCCTGCAATCCAAAATGGTAGCTTTTCTACCCGTAACTTCTGAATACAGGTGCAATTCTTTAAAAGGTGCGCACGGGCATAATTAAAATGTTTTAAATTAAATAAACATGTACCATTCCCAACTGCACTAATTGTTTAGTAATTCATTTGAAACAAAAATGGAACATTTTTTTAGTCTTGAGCAAATAACAAAATAAATTGTTGGAATATTTTAGATTAAACTTTAAATCAATAATATTCTAAAATAAAATTTAGGTACGAATGTACGAACCGACCAAAAATGCCACCTATCTAAAAACAAAACGAACACATATAATGGCTACCAAAATGATAGATTCAAACTAACTATTTGAGGAATGATTCAAACTATAATTCTGAGTTGATATCAATTGGAATTTTCCGTCACAAATGTATAGAACTGAAAATAATTATAAAAAATATTAATATATTCATGATTTTTCCGACAGGAAATTCCACTTGATTTCGACTCAGAATCATTTTCTGAATTATCCACCTTAGTATTCGTTACGATGTCACTAATACATCATATAAAATAAACCCAGGGAGATGTAGTATACTACGAGCCTTTAAAAAGGACCGTTCAGTGGAGCCAATTAATAAAAGTAGGCGCTTACAATACGTAGAGAGAATCGATAAATTATGAACTCGACTGTGAACAGGCAGTGAACAGGAATAAATGAAGATGAAGTGCCAATGTTCAATTTCGGAGGACTTAGTAATTATGGCGCTAGTGCCTATTGTTTAATATAGCTCGGGAAAGGAATCTATATTTTGTAATGTATACGTCAAAATGAATCAAACTGACCTTTTCAATGGATTCCTCAGACAAAATATCAGTATACAGACTGTTAGTGACATCGTACCGAATACTGAGGAGGATAATTTCAGCTAATGATTCTGAGTTAACATCAAGTGGAATTTTCCGTCGCAAAATTCACATTTTTTTTTATATTATTTTCAATTCTATACTTTACTCAGTAGTTTGTTTTCTAGGGTTTTTTTAACTGCTTAAGTACTTACCGCCTAAGTTACTTAGGTAGAAACTATTTATATCTACTAGGTCGGTAGGCAGTTATAAATAATCGCTAAAATAGTCACCAACTTTCAATATACTCAGCAGACTATACTTATAACTGGAATTGCTGTATGTTAACGCGATTTTCTTAAGTTCGATACCTATTTAATAAAAATATGAAATATATTTTTTAAAGACAAATCTAAGTTGGTACAATATTTTAATTCAAAAAGTTATACAAGCCTGAATACGTCTAACTTCTCGATTTACTTCTGTAACGAACGTCAGAGTACAAACAATGCAGAGATGCCCCGAAATTTGCGTAAGTCCAAATTAATATTAGGAGGGCTATTAGACGAAACAACCCCTTTTTGCATTTGAATTGAGGGTATATTTTCCAATTAATAGTTTGTAACTTTACGTTAGGGGAGGTTTCAGTTTTACCGTTTACATACATATAATTTGTGCTGGAATACTGTTTTATAAGAGATGTACGTATAGAGTATTATATATATATGTCACCGTAAAATTGTAAATATCGTTAGATTATAATCTATCTCGCGAGATTGTGAACTGTCGAAAAATTGTGAAACGTAATATACTGCTTACAATTTAACGTATTATTATTCGTCAGATTATAATCTATCGAAGTAAAACTGTTAAATCACAATCTTACAATTGTCAAATTGTCAACTGTCCGACGGCTGTCCCTGATTGGTCGGCCTTACAGTAGACCGTTCTGTGTCCATAGAGTTAGGAATAAAACACAGGTGTCAGTCAAATAAAATAAATGCTCTTCAAGATTGTGAAATCAAGTACGTATTTATTAATTATTTAGTAAGTAATCAATAATTCTGACATCACATGGTAAGAAAAAATGTATCAAAATTAAAAAATCTAAAACGTATCATTCAGTATACTTTTCGTGTGTAAGATAAACATGCTGGCGGCATAGGGGTGGCCCAAGGGCCACCCCCGCCGCACCCTAACCTACTGTTATGCCTTGTAAAAATTATGACAAAACACTATTATTCTAAAAAAGAATTATGGATATCTATTTATTAATCCCAAAAATAAGTTATACCTAACAAACCAGTATTCCTAGATGTTATTATGGGAAAGTAAAACTATTATGCTAAAAAACGTTATGCAAAAAGGATTATGATAATTAAAATTATGACAAAAACATTTATGCATTTTAAGAGAATCCCAAATTAACATTATGCTCACTCTAATAGTTTTGTAACTCTATGGTATAGCACGCGAGGTGCGTTTCGTATCACAATTTGACGGTTTCACTTCGATAAATTATAATCTACCGAAAAATAATACGTTAAATTGTAAGCAATATGATACGATTCATAATTATTCGACAGTTCATAATCTCGCGAGATTCAAATAGATAGATTATAATCTAACGTTATTTACAATTTTACGGTGACATATATATATGTAAAGATAATAATAACCCTTTTAAATGAATACAATATCGTTATATGCAATCCCTCTTACTATACTTATTTTGTGCGGGTCTACGGAATATACGTGAATTTAATTCCAATGTAAAAATCGTTTACAATATCGAAGAGAGACTAATAGTTTGTAAGAATAAAGTAGTTTCATCTCGCAATAGATATGGATCACGGGATAGAAAAAAGAGGCTGGATAGGCCTATCCACGCGCTTTTTGTATAACAACCGCAGTCGCCGATCTTTTACTGCTCCTGCAAACAAATAACTAGAATAGCTCTACTGTTTCGCAAATTCCATGGCCACTTTACCGGCAATATATATTTGTCGGCGTTAGTTATGAATTAAGAAGAGAAATTGATCAAATCGGAAAATAAAATGAAGTTACATCACTTCCGTTATGAAGTTGCAACGCTCCGACGAAAGGTGGCGTACGGCCAGAGCTGCGTGAAGTCGAGGGAGTCACTACAGAGTCGTCGTGTCGAGCGGACGTGCACTGCCGTTATAGTCGGGCAGTCTACCGCGAACCATCGTCATGAGCGGACGTGTCGAATAATTACGAGGAGTGCTATAGTCGCTCACCTATAACTTGTAGGGACGTCAAGAAAGTGTGATCGGAAAAGAGCACCTAGCAAGTACGTTCACATGTCCCGATGATTCGGTCCGAATGTTGGAACCATGGGTGGTGGAGGGCCCCTTCACGCTAACGTCCTTAAGCGCGCTAGATTAGGAGAGACTGTGTAACCGTTACGAATAACGTGACGTTGCCGTGAGTGTGTACCTTATGCTGTGACTTTATTTAATCGTGATACAAAAACTATGTTGAAGTAAATAAAATGATTGTGATACTGATGACGGCCATTATTGTCTTCTACGCCCACTCTTCTAACGCCCACTCTTCAAACGCCCATCCCTTCTGACATCACACCACTGTTACGACATCAGAAGCGGGATTAGTGAACTTGGATGAAGACAATGTGATGCGACGTTCACAACAAGACAATGCAAGTTTCGATTATCACAATCAGAAGAAGATTATGATGACTATCACATTCGTGTGATCACGTGATGAAGATGTAGTGTCCATTGAAGATGGACCTGAATTTGAAGTGACCTGGACCTTGTTAATGATCGGCATCACTACATGCCGTAAGATATGATGGCGTGAACATCACAATATTTCCATAATGTGTGCAGTCGTGTTTGGAAATTGTGGTACCTGAACTTGGAAACTGTTATTACGGTGAGTCGTTTTCATACTGGAACCTTATTGTTATTGACTTCATTGCTGGGTGAATTTTCGTTTCTAATAATGAGGAAATTGATTTAAAATTAACTTGGAAATTACTATTTCCCTTTGTTTAAAAAGAAAATTGATGAGACATATTGTGTCAATCCGTGTCAATCATAGGTACCGCGTTTTCCAATCTGTTTTCATCATCGTCAAATCTTTGTATTTTGGTCTAAAAATATTTCGAATTGGTGTAGACACGCTTAACCTGCGTGATTAAAGTTGTATTTTCGCACTCCAAGCAAAAAGAAATTAATCATGACATGATAATTAAGCCTCGTTAAATAACGTGTTTTGTAATCTACCGTCATTCATAAAATCTTTCAATATTCAACATTCTTTATTGAAATCTTTTTAAACTGATTGAAAGAAAGTCATGTGAATACGATAATACAGTGAATTCTTTTGTTTCATGTCATAACTTGGTTCGGCAATTGGTGGATTGCAAGCGGGGAAGAAAATGGCGCGGGCTGAGCCGTAGCCGTGTAAAGTGACGACATCATGGCAGCGAGTTGTATACCAGCCGGACTTGCTGCGCTGGTGTTGTTGAAGACCTAAACCATGTCACAAGACCAGTGGTTGATCTTTTATTGGAAATTCTTATAAGTCATGGTGAGTCGTATCTGTTTTACCTGATTTGAGAGATGGGAAGTTTTAATAAGATACAAATGAATATAGTGCAGAAAGTTCTCTTTAGTTAACTTTAGTTAAATTGGAAATCGTAATGAAGTGAAGTAAACATTGCGAAGTAAAATAATTTGGATTATGATTAAGTGAAATAGACTTGAAAAAATGCCTCGAAGCGAATTGCCTTCTGAGTTAAATGTTACTGATTTAGAGAGTGAATAAGATGTTACACGGCACACATACTTTGGTATTGTTATTTTCTCTTTTGTTGTTGTGCTGCATTTCCAGCGTAGTCGTAACTGCAGTCCCGTTAGAGGCTGTTCAGGGCGCGGTGTGCGACTGGAGGTGTGGTGAGTGTGTAGGTCCATGGGGACCTGGTTTTAGTGGTATATGATTACCTTGTGGAAATGACCAATGATGGTCTGTTATGAAAGTGGCAAATGGTTGCCAAACTGTGGCTCCAGCGTAGTCGTAACTGCAGTCCCGTTAGAGGCTGTTCAGGGCGCGGTGTGCGACTGGAGGTGTGGTGATTGTTTAGGTCCATGGGGACCTGGTTTTAGTGGTATATGATTACCTTGTTGAGTTGACCAATGGTGGTCTGTTATGAAAGTGGCAAATGGTTGCCAATGTTGACTTATCACCGAGTATTTATGTGCCCGTGTATGTGTGTGTAGAATGAACAGTCTAAGATATTTTTTGTTTTTTTGATCATTGTTGTTGTTGATGTTGATTGAGGCATTCTTTCAAATTGTTTACTCTGTGTGGTGATGCACACGGGAAATCCACTTGATGGATATGTGTACTGAAGTCTCAAGCAGAGCTCATGTAGAGTCTCAAGCAGAGCTCATGTAGAGTCTCAAGCAGAGCTCATGTAGAGTCTCAAGTAGAGCTCATGTAGAGTCTCAAGTAGAGCTCATGTAGAGCTCATGTAGAGTCTCAAGTAGAGCTCATGTAGAGTCTCAAGTAGAGCTCATGTAGAGTCTCAAGTAGAGCTCATGTAGAGTCTCAAGTAGAGCTCATGTAGAGTCTCAAGTAGAGCTCATGTAGAGTCTCAAGTAGAGCTCATGTAGAGTCGCAAGTAGAGCTCATGTAGAGTCGCAAGTAGAGCTCATGTAGAGTCGCAAGTAGAGCTCATGTAGAGTCGCAAGTAGAGCTCATGTAGAGTCGCAAATAGAGCTCATGTAGAGTCACAAGTAGAGCTCATGTAGAGTCACAAGTAGAGCTCATGTAGAGTCACAAGTAGAGCTCATGTAGAGTAACAAGTAGAGCTCATGTAGAGTCACAAATAGAGCTCATGTAGAGTCACAAATAGAGCTCAGACGAGTCCTTTATAGAGTCTCATGTCAGGTCAGGAATGACCGAGCGAACTTGGATACTGTGCTGTGGTATATTGTTTCAGATTAACACACGAGGACGTGTGTCACGCAGGATGGCCGTGTCGGCGTTAGTTATGAATTAAGAAGAGAAATTGATCAAATCGGAAAATAAAATGAAGTTACATCACTTCCGTTATGAAGTTGCAACGCTCCGACGAAAGGTGGCGTACGGCCAGAGCTGCGTGAAGTCGAGGGAGTCACTACAGAGTCGTCGTGTCGAGCGGACGTGCACTGCCGTTATAGTCGGGCAGTCTACCGCGAACCATCGTCATGAGCGGACGTGTCGAATAATTACGAGGAGTGCTATAGTCGCTCACCTATAACTTGTAGGGACGTCAAGAAAGTGTGATCGGAAAAGAGCACCTAGCAAGTACGTTCACATGTCCCGATGATTCGGTCCGAATGTTGGAACCATGGGTGGTGGAGGGCCCCTTCACGCTAACGTCCTTAAGCGCGCTAGATTAGGAGAGACTGTGTAACCGTTACGAATAACGTGACGTTGCCGTGAGTGTGTACCTTATGCTGTGACTTTATTTAATCGTGATACAAAAACTATGTTGAAGTAAATAAAATGATTGTGATACTGATGACGGCCATTATTGTCTTCTACGCCCACTCTTCTAACGCCCACTCTTCAAACGCCCATCCCTTCTGACATCACACCACTGTTACGACATATTTTATGTGAAAGGACGCAATTTTATCATTATATTACATAAAATACTGCATAATTATGAAAGTATTTTTTTGATAAATAGCTTATCATACTAAGTTTTTAGCTTTCCTATGATAAGGAGGAATCTCCTTGCATCATAATCGATATATATGATTTTTTGCCCTACATTGTTATAACAACAATGCGCTATAGCGCATGAGACGACCTTTTAATATATTATCGCGGAGCTCCGTGCGTCGTAAAATTTGCAGGTGAGTGGAGTGCAAGTTGAAGTATGAACTATTTGCTCATACTTGTATGGTGCGCGTTTCGAGCTCACTGGCCCTTCCAACCTCATTATTCAATTCCGTGATATGGATTGACATGGTGTAACAAATAAACTACATATTGCATAGAAATGAAAATTAAATACTATAATTATTCAGCAAAGATACGTCGTATAGTCTATTCAAAATTTATTTATTTATTTTATTATTATTTTAATATATTCAATATATGATTTTAATATATTCAATATTTATGTCCTATGGTAGTATTATGTATTACTCTGTATCAACACAGCATTGTAGCAAAGCAATCTCGAATGTGTCATCGTAAACACTTTATCCTAGCTCATACAAGCACCTGCCACATAATTTCGTGTAACCGCTGTTTATTTTCACCCCCGACCGCGAATAGCTTCGATATATCCTCTTTTAAACAATTCATTTTTATGGAAACTCTGCTATAATATGCCGATATATGGATTGAGTAAAAAACAATGGAAGTTCATTTTTACCGAATGGACAGACCACGAAAATGCTCGTCGATAATAAAATTAAAACAGTCTTAATTAATTAAGACTGACAGATTTGACATGTTATGTTTGTAATGGAAATATGGGTTACAAGCTTGAAATATATTGTTTATTTTTATTCTTGATGATTTAACTACTACTTCAATCTTTTAACTACCACGATTACAAAGAACATAATGACATTTTGTGAATCGCTAGACCTCTGTCGAATTTGCTTCTTTTGAAAGACATGCGTATGCAAAGAAAAACTATTTTTTGCATGTGAATAATATATGAATTTCGTACAAAGAACTCTTTTATAAAGCACTAAAAATCAGTTTTGCTAACAAACGACGGGTGCCTTTACGACATGCCCTAAGAATTCTCGTTAGCCTCGCTGCTACGGACAATGCTAAAAATGTCAGCTTTCATGGTGCTTTGTGAAAGCTAGACTGAAATAACTTTGTTAGCGTCATTGTTGGAATGAATATTATTAAAACGCGAACTGGAAACACAACTTTATTCTATTTTGTAGTGAATTATGTTTTTGATGTACATCACAACTGGTTTAATTTGGACCACGCGGATAATAACTACATACTCCGGTATATAGATAAGGAATGGTTATTTTTTTTTTTTAATTATAATGTTTCATCAATGTGTCCTTTGTTTTAGTTATATTTTTTTCATAGCGCTCTGTATTCTACCCGTGTGTCCATTATGTAAATTCTAACATACGAAATCGTAATCTGGCCCCTGCGATACAAGCTGAGCTTATACAGGGACCGCCGCATATCTAAAGCAATTGGTCAATGGTCATAATAATTATAGTTGTATGTATATTTTATTGTAAAATTATAGTCTATGTTCAATAAACGATTATTATTATTTATTATTAAATTACATTTTTTAAATTCAATTTAATAGTACAATAAATGGATACAGTAAACGTGATTTTAAAGTCGTGTCAGTTTATGATAATCGCTAATTTAGTCGAAATATTAATATCCATAGCAAACACTAATTATTTGTTTATTATTATTAAGCCTTAAGTAACACTGATATAAATGCAATGTTCTACAAAATTGCATAAGAAATATTACAATAAGAAATATATTTTTTACCTACGTGTAAAACTTATTCAAAAATCGTATCTAGCAACCATCGACACGTTATCAGCCCTGTAACACTAAAGTTTTGAATGTCGCAGGTACTAACTGACATTAGTTTGACCAAAAACTGCTTGACTAAACCAAGGATACTCGTTGTCGGTCCTAACATGAGGGGAAAGTGGGAATGAGTACTAAAAACTTGCAGCCTCATTTCGTACAAGATCATTTTCGGTCATTTAAGCCTCACTTGGAATTACGAGTACGTACCTATTTATAACGAAAGTATTTTTCAAGTCTGGCTCTAGTTAACGATATTGCTATTTCCATGATTACTTATTCCCCATGTTTTCTGGTTCAATATTGTTGAAACGAGTAATATAGGTAGGTGGTGCATGTAATTACTCACTTTTAGGAATTAAAAGTAAAGGAAGGAAGATTCGAAATGCTATCAGCGATAAGGTGTTTAATACTTTGTCCTGTTGTTTTTCACATAGCAACAGATCGGTTCACTTGGTTCCATAATTTTAAGTTTTATAAAATAAATGTTCCTATAGCTAGATCTGGATCAATTACGTCTTCATAGTAATAATTTATTATTTTGCCGTAGAACTATTGATTTACCACTATCGCGGATACAGCGCTTGATACACAAATTTGGCGAAAACTTGGCGCTTGTTTAGCTGTACATTCATAGCGGTAATACATTCAATAATATCGTGTCGAATTTAGAAAGTATGCATCGTTTTGTTACGTATATTAGCGCGCGGTGCTTCGTAACGCGGTCGGGTTATACTGAGACTCGGATTGACCGGGAGTACTTCTTTTAGTGTATTTTAAACTAAAATAATAATTTTGGTAGGTGTCACTGCGAAAATTAAAATGTTTATACTATGATAACATGCACAATGTCATTACTTATTAGAAATATGATGTTCCATCCTTCTTTTTTTGCTTTGAGCTTCTATTTTTGCAAGTTTTTACCACGAACTTCCCCGTGTTGCCAGTTCGGCGCCTAATCGCGCACTGAGATACTCGTAAAGTACTGTCAACGTCGCTGTATTAACAATAACTTTGCGTCCCACTTTTTGAGTGCTGATGTTCAATCTACGGTAGTAGTAAATCTATAGTAGAAGCACACAAACAAAGCTACGTGGGTGTAGTAAATAAACCTTCATAAAATAGATCTCAAACTCTTCAAGCCTCTTATCTAATACCCTTCACAATACACTTGTGCCTCATTGCTATTAAAATTTGATGACAGTTCTATCTTGAAGGGGACACGTCTCGTTCGCCCGAGGACATTTGAGTGACGAATCTGAATCAGCACTTTCATATTTCCTCGAGTATCCTAATGAAAACATGGTTACCATGGCAACTTTGTTTCGAAGGTAAAGCTAAGTTACACTGGGGGAGTAATAACGTAGATAGATGTTTAGTATGTTTGGGTTTTTAAATGGTATGTTTTCTTTGTAATTTTAATCCCCGGTTATAATCATCATCATCAGCCTATTAACGTCCCCACTGCTGGGGCACGGGCCTTCCCTATGGATGGATAGGGAGATCGGGCCTTAAACCATCACGCGGGCCCAGTGCGGATTGATGGTTATTAATGACTGCTAATGTAGCCGGGACTAACCGCGTGCCTTCTGAAGCACGGAGGAGCTCGAGATGAAAAAATTTTTTTGTGGTCACCTTTCCTATGACCAGCCTTTGCGAAAGTTACCGGTTATAAAAATGGAGTCAATTACTATTCTCTAAAATTGTATTGTTCCCGTGCGTAATAGATTTATATACATACATACATAAACTAAACTAACTAGTTTTTGAGTTCATTTCTTTCAATGTTTTCTGTATTTTTATATTATTATTTTTATTTTATTTTTTATTTTTTCTGTTTTAATGCGACGAATGGGTGCCGAGACAAACCTCTGTGGTTTAACGGCATCATTCAAACCATGTATTTAGATTAAGGATATCATAAAAATAAAAAAAAAACTCTCGTCTATTTTCCACCAGGGGTAAGTGGAGACTATGGAATTCCATTTGCTTCGATCCTGACATACTTCCCTTGCTTCCTCCACATTCATCAATCGTTTCATACATGCACGCCGGTTCAGAGTAGATCGTACTGAACCTTTTTTAAGGACATGTCAAATTTGGTCAATGTACGTCCTTCTAAGTCTTCCAGGTGATGTATGTACATTATTATTATTTTCGTTAGTATTTTGTTTTCGTTTAAAACCTTCTTAGTTTCGCTAACATTGCCGTGTTCTTGTAGTGACCGTTAGAGTGTTTTATTTACATTTCTTGTCCTCTGGGAATTTAATTTTACATCAAATTGCAGCATATTTGCTTCAAAGAGAAGCGAGTGTATGTGTGGCTTGTAGACTATGTCTGTGGTATGGAGAGAATTTAATGTAGATTCTCCTAATTGCCCAAGTTCGTTGCTCAAGTTACAATGAAAAGGTCCATGTATCGCTAATGCATCTTAAACAGTTTTATATTCTTCTAGAATGAGTTTTTATTTTGTTATGATGTATAATTTAGAAATAAAATTATTTAACTTGCAGTAAAGTTGTTGGTTATAAAATTGAAGTAACTTTTTCAAATATGAAAAAAATATTCTCAACTTACTGCATCTATAATTATTACAAGTAAATTTTTTTTTAACAATGTTAATATTTGTATTTAAGATTTATTCTTTATCAAAAATCTTTAGGTACAATGAACTACACATTACAACGTATAAAAGTTATACTTACTTAATTAGTTATCATGTAAATATTGATCCCGCCTCCCTAGAAGCAAACACACTTGCGCTCTACGTTCAATAGAGTAAACAGAATGAAACGTTCACATTTCTTACAAGCATCGTATTAATACTCCACTGAGTACGAATCCTCAAGTTATCTGAAGGAATATGCTTTCAACTTGTATGTTCCCCTTGAAAATAAATCATACGTAATACTGCTTTGGGGTTCGAAGCTAGCACCAGCTGTCAGATACGCATTGAGAAATGCTTAAATCGTTTAAAAAAATGTTTTTGGTTTCAAGTTTTAGATATTTCTCGTTTTTTATGTACTAGTAATAGCTTACCTAGCTCAGCTTCCTAGGACTTCTGGAAGAATAACTAAAAACGTGTTAAGAACATGCCCATGAAGCGATACCGGGTGCGTTCCGAAGCAGAAAGCGAAAGTTTTTAGAAACCGTAAGTGTGTTTGACGTTACTAACTTAAACATTACGAATTAAGGCCCCTAAACGGTTGCGATGTAATAAATAAATAAATAAAAATAAAAAGTTTATTGCAGTATCTTTTGGAACATAGTTTATACTGGGTTTGGAACCACCTTTTAAGCATAGATATGCTTGTATTAGGTGACTCCGTTCTTCCATAACAATGTTCGTAAATTGTACCTTACACTAATTGACAGAAGAAATTAAAAGAGAGGAAAAAAAAAATGAAAATGATTAAGGTAGAAAAAAATCAGGCATGCTTTTATACTTATATATCTATATCTAAATTTTTCAAATTTTTATTTAGTTTGTATTATAATGTAACTTTATATTGGTATTAGTGCGTGCGTGCGTGCGTGCGTGCGTGCGTGCGTGTGTGCGTGTGTGTGTGTGTGTGTGTGTGTGTGTGTGTGTGTGTGTGTGTGTGTGTGTGTGTGTGTGTGTGTGTGTGTGTGTGTGTGTGTGTGTGTGTGTGTGTGTGTGTGTGTGTGTGGGTGTAGGTGTGTATGTGTGGGTGTAGGTGTGTGTGTTCAAGTGTGTGTATGTGTGTTTGCGAGTGTGCGGTTGTGTGTATGTGCGGGTCTCTGTTGATGTCAGTTTTAGTCCATTTTTTTTTTGCAGTACAGTTTATTTCGTTTTATGTTCAGTTTGGTTTTGTTATGTCTAGTTTAGTTCAGTTTGTTTCTGTCTACCTCAATTTATTTGATATTGCTTAAATTTTGGTCAGTACAGTTTAGTTCAGTTCAGTTAGCTCTACGACGTAGCTGTACTGAGGGGGATAGCTTCTGCTAACTGGTATTGCGAAATTTTTGTTTGAAATGTGAGATTCATTGTATAGTCTGTACAATGGATTCAATTTCACTATAGCTTTTATCTTTTAGGGTCTTTTTACAATTATAGCACGAGAGGGGATATATGTTCAAGTGTTTATTTAATTGATTATATAAATGTGCCGATTGTCTAGTGAATTGTCTTTTTGCGTAAGTCGTTTTTACTATGACAGGAGGTGCGATGTTATGATTAATTCTTTTTTTTAGTTATTTCTGATTCATTATAGGAGTGATTTGTGTTTTTTAATTATAAGATGTAGTATGTAAAGTTTCCTTACTGTTAGGAGTTCAGATGTTTGATATAACCTTTCGGTAGGAAATTTAAAAGGTTTAAAAAGCATGACTTTTAAATCGTTTTGCCTGTTTGTATAGATTTGAGATCTTTAAAATATAAACGATATAATTAGACAGACATGTCACTCTCGTAAATATAATAATACAATACAGTACACGAACTATTTATCGTAAAAAAAAAACACCAGAAGAAAAATAACAATCACAAATATAGGCGACCTTAACGCTTAATATATCGCATACATTCTAACAAAATATTTTTGTATGAAACTAGTTATAATAACAACAGTGTAGGTAACCTGACACCACGGTGATTACTCCCAGAGAACAATATGACCACGCAACTGCCTTCCAGATCCGTCCCTGTCGCTCTCTCAGTAATCCGGGCTCCCACGTGCCACACCTTGAGCTCAGATTTCATTACCCAAATGTAGATAGAAGAAGGGTTACACGTATTTCTTATACGAGTATCATTTTCCGTGAAGCTTAAGACGTTTTTTATTCTTCAAAATCGAAATAGGAATAGGTACTTAAAAATCTTTCAAATTTTTTTTTTACCTTTTTCCTCACCTTATGGTTGTCTGGAAGAAATCGCTTTAAGCGATAAGGCCGCCATTTGCCATGTACTTAGTTAAGAGACTTTTTGTAATTATTTCTTTTTATTTTGGTGCAATAAAGTGTATTTGTATTGTATTGTATTGTACTTATGTTTAATATGAATTGCATATGTTGTAAATGTTTAAGCTTTACTGAGACATACTCAGTCATAAATATTAAAGTACTCAGCAAAAACATATGAACTCGATTGTTATAATAGCTATCATGCATTGTCGTCTTACAATATCACTCAACTTCCAAAATGCATCTTTGTCCATTATCTCATCACTAATTAGTATTTTTTTTTATTAAACTAACTCTTATGACTACCTTTATTTTACCCTGGTCGTAAGTTCATGAAAGATGGCATTATTATTTTTAAAGCTGTCGGATTAAAGTAAACTTAAGTTTCAATAAATTCGACTTTATTGAGTTTGAATTCATGTTCGGTTCATAGATAATTGGGTAGTTTCCAAGGTCAAAGATAAATTATGAAATTCTGATTAAGTACTATTTAATAGCCTCCGTGGTCTAGTGGTTAGAGCGTTAGGCTCACGATCTGGAGGTCCGGGTTCGATTCCCGATGGGGACATTGTCGAAATCACTTTGTGAGACTGTCCTTTGTTTGGTAAGGACTTTTCAGGCTTGAATCACCTGATTGTCCGAAAAAGTAAGATGATTCCGTGCTTCGGAGGGCACGTTAAGCCGTTGGTCCCGGCTATTAGCCGTAAAAACACCTCCACCAACCCGCATTGGAGCAGCGTGGTGGAGTATGCTCCGTACCCCCTGAGGGGAGGCCTGTGCCCAGCAGTGGGACGTATATAGGCCGTTTATGTGTACTATATATAAAGAGAGATCTAAGGGTGCGCTGAAGGGTAAGGGGGTAGTAAAAAGTACCTGATTTAACTAGCAGGAAACTACCCTACTGATATCGCGTGGTTTACAGGATTGGTGCCTGCCCCCTATTACATGGAACTTAAACTTAGCTGACGAGGAGTGGGTGTACTATACACTTCTGCCTACCCCTTCGAGGATACAGGCGTGATGCTATGTTATGTTACGTTGTTTGATTCTAATAAATTATAAATTGATTTATTTATAAAATTGATTTGTACAATTTAGGTTTACAATTTGGGTTTACACATGATTGCACAAATTAATTGTTAAACCCTGAGTCCCAAACTAAGCTTAAGCCTGTATCTTGGGAATCAGTGTCTTACATCAGCTAATTATGAGACAGAAAGTGTGATTGACCATTTGAACACTAATAAGTACAAACCAGAAAAAAAAGGAATAAAAAAAACCAGATACAATAGAAATACAAAAATCATCATCATCATCAAGAATAATATGTACCATTGTGTGTTCTATTCGCCAGAATCGACATCAACATCTTTGACACCTTTTTTACCTTTGATGGGTTTGCTCTTGGCCCCAGACTTGCTCGAAGGCATTGACGAGGCCTAAGATGGAACGAGCTCGGCCAGAACGTGCCTGTTCACTCTGGCCTTGAAAGTACCTGGGTTATATGCATTCGGAAATACGAGAAGACGGCAGGGAATTCCACTCCAGCACCTTTATAATGTATCGAAAATTCCTCCACGCGAATACATCCATATTACTGTAAAGCCAACCTTACTGACAGTATCCAAGCGTGGTAACTCAATAGACAATATTTAGAACGTAAATACCCATCAAGTGGAGTATTTAATCAGCATCTAATAGTCAGACGCTGCCCAGACGCTCGTTAATGCAACGCTTGTTCCGTGAAATTTACAACAAAGTACTTGTAATTCCGCAGTTCGCAACATTCCAACGACTGCACTATGCGGAATATTTACTCAACTCGTTTATTGTTTCCAACGGTTCCTTTACGACCTTAGCCTTTTGTTTAAAGTAATACTTTCGTTTATAGCTCTAAATCTCCAGGAACGGTCTCGAGAACTGCGCTTAGAAATGTTTGATGTACGACGTCGCTGTTGAGAGTAATTGTTCGGACACGGCCATTTTGTTATGTTACTTTTGATTGTTTTCACATATCAATCTTTTGTAATAGCTACGTAGATTTCATTAATGCAGCCTATTAAAAAAATAAGGCTGTACCTAAGTTTGAGACGTAATTCTCAAATACCTTACCAATCAATGAATAACTTACATTATTTAAAAAAAAAAAACATTACAATAATCGTAATGAAATCTTTGAGGAATGATAAATGATTCTGAGTTAATATCAAGTGGATTTTTCTGTCGCAAAAGAATAGAACTGAAAATAAAAAAAAACACTAACATTTTCAAAATTCGTCTCAGAATCGTGGTGTAAAACATCCCCCTTAGTATTCACTAACACTCTCTATAATTGTCTATAATAGTAGTTCTAATGAGAATATGATGAACGAAAAGCCCCTCTTTCTCAAATAATAATCCAAACTTCTCTTAAGACACGGGCAGTCAATGTTTCTATTTCAGATGCAAACACCATTCGAGTAGTTAAACACAGTTTCCGAAGAACATTAAACTTTAATAGAAATGTTGGTGTAAACATAATATTAGTATTCAGGTGATAGGGTGCGGGTGGTGAGACATTAACCTCTAAAAAGGGGTCAATTCGTGAAGTTGTGTCCCCTAATATCTTATTCTGCACGGCGATTTGTTGGAGACTCCTGTCGGGGTAAAACCTGACTTTGAATATTGATATGAAACTTGTAGGTACTAGGTATATTCTAGCCTTTTTGAAGATCAAAGTGTATCTGTTTTTTTAACTTAAAAAAGGTAGGTAAGTGAGGTATATCGTACCAGCACCAACAGTACGCTGGCTGTAAATGCTGTAATAGCTGACAGGTGGGCTGAGAAGCTTAATAAAGCTCTGGACCCATCAGCGTCTAAGCGCGTGCCATTATGGTGTATTCTAGCCTTTAAGTACTTTCTTTTCTTGTATTTCATGCTTTATTCCTAGCTTATATATAAACTTAGATGTAAAATTGTCCGAAACAAACTATTTTTTTGTAAGGATATACCTTCTACTAAACAAACATGGCGTCCCAGGATGCAAGTTGAAAAAATATTATTTTTTTATTAAAAAAAGTTACCCTTATGAATGTGTAGTGTTTTTAAAACAGTGTTGATCGCACGGTTGCCACAAATAAATAAATCTTATATCCCACGGCACATTAAATAAACTATTGATTGTTTTTTTAATTTTATGGAATATGCTATTGTTTATTGTTGGATCACTGTTTTTGTTACTTAGAAGTATAATTAAACATTCAGTCACAGTCACGGATGTAAATTGTTGTATTTCAGGTATGCGTGCAAATATGTTGGTTTATTCATATTGATAGACATTAATATAAGCCAAAACTGGTTGCAAGCTTGTGTCTACTGCTGTGCTTAGGCTACAAGTGGATTCTTCTTCTATCGGTTGTGAGGTCAGCAACCCTGGTGTCAAGAATCACTATTGAGCCGCCAAAGGCCCCGACCTGGCAAAATGCGTTGAGTAGGTATGTGGTATTCGATCTTCAAATCATATTCTCACATTTGTGCGCTACAATCATAAAATCTGTCATAGCCATAGACTATTGTGATTCAACAAGCTTTAAAATTGGTATTGTCAGAATATACTCGTAAAGCAGACATCGGCTTCTATGTTTCGATTCGTGCATGTAACATTGTTAGCAGAATTGTTCAGCAAATGAGTACCTTTTATTGTTCCCTCACTCATAACTCTGCAGTGTTTGTCAGCCGATGTGATCATAATGGACAGCGATATATACCGGGGTTTAATTCAGGGATGGGTTTCTTTCCCTCTGCTTATATTCTGATTATAGACTAATGATGGTTGAAGTTTTATTTTTTTTACGTGACATAATTGGAGAATTACCTTCCGTGGCAATTACTACTTGGGAGGACAAATGGGTAGTGAGCGACAGGTCCACATAGGTACAATGACTATTACGTATTTTGTCTGTTTCAAATATGTATAGGTTGCAATTGTCTGTAAGTATATTAATTATGTGTACGTATATAATAACGTACCTATAGGAACCAAATTTTTATATTTGTAGTTTAGCTTCTGAGTTTAAATTTTCCCTTCCACGATCTTTCAGAAAGGGATTCGTGATAAAATCTTAATAGTTTGAGAGAGAGAGAATAAACATAAGAAGTTCCTTTAAATAACCGTGCAAAGAGAAATTAAGAGAAACAATTCCGTGAAATTCGAGAAATGTTTAATCGAAATGTTCTCGAGCAACGCTGAGGTATGTTTGAAGCGGAGCAAGCAACAGAAATAAAAGCACACGGCGACTTCCCCCACATTTATTATTCAACTGACAGAGTCACTCGCCATTCCAAGTTTCCTGTAAAATGTACACTGGCGGAAAGTAGATTTTCCTTTAAAGTATTATTGTTGGGGTAAGAACGGAACAGGTCAATTGGTCTTGACGAGTTTTCTTCAATTACGTTTTTTTTTAAATATGGACCTAATGTACGGAGTTTATTGCGTTAATGTTCTTTAGGGTTGCAATACAGGTTGTTTTGCTTGTATTTAAAATTACTCTCATGTTGAACTAACCCGAAACTAAATGAACCTCAATTACTCTTCTACATAAATAAAGTCATGCCTGTTGAGATAATTATAACGTTTTTATTCTTAAATGTTTTTTATTACATATATAAATCAAAAACATTATTGTATTAACTAATTCATTTCCAAGAATTTTGTGAAAAGAATCCATATTTTTTTAAAGGTGTATGCAAAAATCCATCGTAATACAAGCCAGCGAGAGGTCTAAATCCACTAGGTAGTGTAATTTTATTCATTGGGGAAAACGACCCCCATCTATCATTTACAGGTGGAGGTGGCTCATTTGTATAATAATTTGTCGTTATTGATAATTGATCAATCGCTGGATGGTAATACCACGCGTTAGGGTAAGGTCCTTTGTAAGTAATAGTCTCTATAAGAGTAGGATATTCTGTTACGTTTTCGGTAGACAATGAAGATGGAAGTGTATTATTCTGTTGCTCATTTATCATTGTCACATTATCATCAGACATTATATCGCTGAGATTTGTTTCTAAAGAGAAATTTTGCCATCTGTTATCTTTAATAGGAGGCAGAGCTTGATTTCCTTCAATAGGTAGACTAGTTGTGAGACTCAAAGAGTTAATCTCTTGATTGTCATATTCTGCTGACGGATATGATCTTATAGTAGTTGTACCAATGTTGTTTTTATTTTCAGTTGTATTTATCAATGTTTCCAGTACTAAGTCCGCCGTAGTGGTACTTGTATTTGTATTAGTCACATTTTCATCACTTGTAAGACCTTGTCTTAACATAGTTGTAATATTTTCTGCGTCTTTTTTGATAGTTTCAACTTTCATGTCAACTGGTTTAGTAACTATGCGGACTTCGATATCGTCATTCATATGGCTTGTATCTGTAATGTCTTCATTTTTACTTGTATTTGTATTATTTTTGCACATGATTTTGTCATGAGTAATCGTCTGAATAGTTCCACCATTTTCTTGATACTTTTCATCTGTACCTCCACTTTGGATATTAACACTTTGCTGTTGGTTTACTGAAGGCACGACGACGATCGGTGTAATCAAGTATGAGGGGTATTGTAAAGCATATTCTTGACCTATTTTGTAGCCGTGTAAGTAGCCAAGCAGAGCAAGGAGATGTCGTCCTTTTCGCTTTGGTTCTGTCTTGTCTTCACCTAAAAACAATAACAAAAAAAATGTTTCAATGTGGAGCTTTGGAGCAATATTTGATCCCGCTGTGGCACTGCAAGTGGTTCGCCATGGTTTTAAAACTGTACCTATTTTAGCAAATAAAGAACAGCACGCTGGTTTAATTAGGTTAATTAAAAATGACGTTGTATCCATAATAAACGAATTAGATAGTAGGTATTTTATGAACTCATCATAACTTTTCAGTTTTTATTGCAAAATACAAAAAAAAACATATTTATGCATGTAACTAAATAAACACACAAGTAAAATAAACTTACAATAAACAACAGTGCACAGTAAAACTAACACGACGAGTAAACGTTCACTCAATTGCATTTTGCGTATTTGAATGAACGATTTGAACACCACAACCTGATATTTTGTTATCAGTAAAAAGTAAAAGCGCAAAGGTTACATGTTTTGCAGCATTATGCTGGTATAATAAATACACGCATGACGTAAATAGATAAGTCAGTAGAAGAAGTATTTTTTTCAAGATATGCCTCACTTGACTATCGATATATACTTAACTGTTCCGTTACTGGAATAGAGCTTCATCTAAAAATATAAAGTACTTATGCTTAGAAATGTTATAAGCATTATGCAAGCTAATCTATTTATAACTATATTGACTTAGTGAAACTGAGAATAATGCGGGTCTGATATTACGAAACAACAATTTCGCGTAAATATCTTTACACCAGTCAAATAACAGATCAATATTTACTGGCATTATTTTTATGTCCCCACACAGCATCGGCGTCGTACATACTTCGTAAGGTAAAAAAAGGATACGACGTAATATTAACACTATAAAAAGCTCAGCATATAAACACAGAAAATGAATGTTGATTTGTTATTTATTATGATTAATTTCCTATAATTTAATAAACGAACGGCAGAGTAATATTCAACAGATCAATCAATATACAATGATAAAGAAAAAAACAAAAGAAAACATCAGATCTTGAGATAACGACACGGTGGAAGCGAGGCCGTTGACAGGTGAAAAGCATCCATTATTGCAACTCCCGACGATTCCTTTTCTTCCACGTTTTCACTCAAAATATTCATCGGAAAATAAAAATAATATTCAAGTCCTGGGGGAGACGAAATGACAGTTTAGAACAAAGCATTGTAACGCGTATTATTACTTTTTGTATACTTACGACGCGACGAAACCTTTTTCCCTTTCCATCGTGGAAATTTAGATAAAGAATTTGATATTGTAATGTTGGGGAGATGGTAAATAGATACGGCATGGTAGAGGTGATATATTCAAACGGTATCTATTCGTAAGGAGACTTTACAACTCATCATCAATCGAAACTTGCGGAGTAGGTATAGGTACTTTGTCACCCTATTTTAACTTAAGTTTAAGTGACAAAGTTGAAACTAAGCCCTTTTCTTTCTCCTCAAAAAATTCCAGTTCTAACAACGCCACGTAATATTTCACATGTGCTAAATACACAAATTATGAAGATACATAACTTCGCGAATAGAAATTAGAATCACACGGTTCGTTTGCGTTGTCATTGCGTTGTAAGCTGTTTCACTAATACCTTCCCCAATTCGAAATACGTACGACAATATATACATACCTAACACACTAGTGATCTGCTCTTGATTTGCTCATTTCTTAATAAGTAATACTTGCTAATATTTACAAAAACATAGTCCATATTTTCTTATGCTCCAAATAGGTGTCCTATCACTTCACTTACTACCGTATAAGTACATTTATAGTATTAGAGTAATTTGAATATAATGGATTCATCTTATTGCATTTTACACCACATCTTCGCTTTGAATTCAGACGAGGTTGTGGTCGTTGTTATTATTATGTAAAAAATCTTTGAAGCCTGCATACATAAAGTCACGCCTATTTTCCACCGAGGTAAACAGAGACTATAGAATTCCATTTGCTTTGATCCTGACACACTTCTCTTGCTTCCTTCACATTCATCAATCGCTTCATACACGCACGCCGGTTCAGAGTATATCGTATTAAACCTTTTCTAAGGAAATCTCCAATTTCGTTAATGTAAGTCCTTCTTAGTCTTCTTTCGCTTTATATACCGCTTTTGCAATTCTATTATCCTTCATTAGTTAAAATAAAAGATGACTTTTTATAGGTTCGCCTAGAACATTTAGACATTTAGTACTTGACCGAGCGATAAATAAAAAGCGTTTTTCACAGCAATGAATAAAAACAGTCCGCAAAATTGTCCTACGCTTTTTACGTTTAAACCGACAGACGTGTTTCAGAAGGTTTCTACATACGGGTTATGGCTAAGATCGTGGTTTATATTAGTATGTTTGAAGATACGCGTCAACAAAATGTCATGAGAAGCCTCGCTCGCAATGTCAGCACCGTGTCAGATTCCATTCGTGAAATTATTACTAAAGGGATGTCGCTGTCATTCTATCCGCACGTCTCTCGCTGCGTCGTATGTATCGTTTTATAATTGCAATAACGTTGTTTTATTACGAGCGTGTGGTTTTGTTTTCATTTTACGTAAGGATGTTTATTTTTGGCTTTTTCGCAATCTTCACTTTGGATATTAATATTCAGATAAGTTTACCTGTACAATCTGTTGTCTTAGTATGTTCCTTGTGTCTGTTTCAAATAATACTTATTAATTTGAAGTTAAGTGTAAATTGTATATAATTTAATTTATTTTATTTTGAGCTTTGTTTATTTGTTTAGTTTTATTTAATTTTATTTTTGTTTTGTTCGATATTTTTGTTCTGTCAGTAACTGTTTTGTTTATGGTGTAAATAAAGCAACAATTAACTTTAAGAGTGAAATATGAAGTTTGTTTGTTTTGGGCATGTTGTGAAATCCGATAGAGAAAGTGAATCCTTTCTAACATGTTGGACTAATGTTACGGGCGATAGGCTGCTTTATCACCACAGGGTTCATCATATCCAACTTACGACATTGTATCAACAGTGGCTGCAAGTTGTGTTTGATTACTTGTGGCTCTGCCCACCCATTAGGGATTACGGGTGTGAGTTTATGTATGAATGTTATTTGTTACTTTGTTTAAAGTTTAGTCGTGTGTCAGGATCGTAGTAAGTGGAATTCTGTGACAAATGCCTACTCCAACGGGAAATAGGCATGTAAACTTTATAATTAGAAAACACAGAATTAGGATGAAGTTAAGAGTGACATCTCCTTATAATTCATTAAAAGATAAGTTTGATTTAAATCTAGGTACCAATTTTGCAGATTGAAGTGTTTAAGTATTACGAAATTAAGCGGATTTGTTATTCTACTAAAGCTATGCAAGCTCGATCCCAAAGTTTCGTATTATCTAGTCTATGAACTTGCCACACAATTTATATACAACGTTTGCAACAATAGATATATCTGTACAAGTTTAACAATGTAGTGAGTTATCTCTCCTTAGATTCGGCTATCCAATTTGAGACGAATATTCTAACTGGATACGTCACTGCTAGTTCCGAACTTGCTACTAACTTATCCTGTCTTGCCAAGTAAATTAATTACCATGGCTTTTCGAATCGAAAACACTGAATTTTCTAAATGTATTGTATTCTTCGACGAATGAAACTTACGGACTCAGTGATCTAATGGTTGAGCGATGACTTTACTATCCGGAGGATCTGAATTCGGTTCCCTTTGGGGATAGGTACTTACGTCGAAAAAACGACCTTTATGAGTCCCAAGTTTCGTCAAAACATTGCAGTCAGAAAACATCTGATTGTCCTAATAATAAAATGATTCCGTATTTCGCAAGGCACGTTATGCCATTGGTCTGGGCTACTAATATTTAAATACGTACATAATCGTTACATGAACCATGTCAAAAACCTATGACGGCTCTATGATAATCCTAGTGCCAGGGTAGGTAAGGTCGATTATCAATCTTGCCATGGGTATAGTTGTCAATTGGGAGAAAGAAAAACAACAATACCTGCTATACGATAACTAAACAAACGTACGTAAATATCATTATTTTCTAAGAAAAGAATGCATAGATGACATGTCAGTAATAGGGAATGCAATCCCGACTCGAGATCGCAAATTCGAGATCGCAAATTCGAGATCCCGCGGGATTGGAAATATCAATACCGTAAGATCCCGAAATTTTCGAGATCTCGTCTAGTTCATAAAAACATGTACAATTAGGATGGCTGAAAACGATGAAGACTACTTGTTTATGACAGTGACGTTAATTAAAACAAAATGTTTTTTGAAAGGAAACAAATCAAAACTAAAATATAACTCAAGGACATTCGCCCAATCCCGTCAATCTCGAATGGGATCTCGTCATATCATGCTTCCTGATTGATCCCGAAAAAATTAGACGAAATCTCGCGAGATCGGGATCCTGCGAGATCAGGATTGCATTCCCTATTCAGCTAACTGTATTTTTCAACCACAATTTTACCTCCAAGTATTCGTATCTAATCATCCAGAAACTTGGATCTCTATTTGAGGAGTTTTGACTGGTCAATGAAAAAAAATGTCTTAAATGATTATTCAAACATATTTAAAACATATCTCATAGTAGGGACCACAAAGTACGTTCTAAATTACAACTTAGCGAGTTAGTCAAGTCAGTGTTGCAGTTTCACGCAGTTGTGTGCACCTTGATGCCGATAAGTGTCACCTGTGGGACAAAGACTTAATCACTACAATACTACAACGGCCTCTGTGGTCCAGGATTCGAATCCCAGTTTGGTTAGGACATAGAAGGCTGAGCACCTGATTTTCCTGAAAGTAAAGTGGTTCGTGCTTTCGAGGACACGTTAAGCAGTTGGCCTCGGCTTTTATTTACTTAGTAAGAATGTAGTCTTTACGTGAGCTGTCTGGTCTGGTCTTTGGTGGCTCGACACCAGGGTTGATGACGTTGATCATTGATCGTATAACCCACACGAGAGAAAACTACAATACTACATGTATACTTAACATCACGGTTACTTATTTCCCGGGGCAGGCAGACACCACGGAATTCTACTTTATTCATCCCCCTAGCATTATCCTGTTTTTTCACAGGGTCCGTTTATCTAACCTAAAGATTAGACAGGTCCGGTTTTTCACAGAAGCGACTGCTTGTCTGACCTTCTAACCCGCGAAAGACAACCAGCCCAATACAGGTTAGGTCATATACCACGGAAAATGCACTTCTCGGGAAATGTGGGTTTCCTCACGATGTTTTCCTTCACCGATGAGCACGTGATAATCATTTATGATCAAAACATGAATTTAAAAACAAATTCGACAATTATTGGTTTAGGCCTGGTGGTTTAGACCGCAACATTGCAAGGCACACGTCTTCACGTGTTAATATTAAAACAACCTATGGCTTAATCTGTAAAAAAAGAGCGAGAAGTATAAAAATACAACAAAACAGGCATTTATAAAAACTTCTAAAAACAAAAACAACATTTCGCTTCTAAATTTGAATATGAAAAAGAAAAACTAATTAGTTACTGTCATAAATAAATCCCAATAGTTATGGCGGGCCCAAAAAATCAAATAACAGAGATCCAGTTACTTGCGTCCCGGCTCTGTTTATGAAAGTGATTAAAATTTGTTGTTCCTCTGTACATAGAGCGCACTTGCTCCCGGAGTTATGAGAAAATTAAGCAAATTCACTCGTAAATCTTAATCCAACGACCATCCAAAACGCTCGAATTTGTCTGTAAGCAAACAAAATTAGATATTTTTAATAATATACTTAAGTACTGCTGTAGCATTTAGAGAGCACACAGATTGTCAAAATAGCCATTCTGAATTTAAAACATACAAAGGATTGATTAAGATATTGATAAAGGTTTTTGTTTTTTTTATTGTTGTTGTTAAGTTGTTGTGAATCTACTTTCGACAAGTGTAATTCAGGGCTTGAAATAAATTGCACAGAAAGTGTCTACTTTAAGGATTGAAAAAACAAATCATGAATTTTGTTTATAAATCGCTAAAGGCTAAAAAAGTTGAGATTTGTTCGTGAATAGCTGTAACACTGCTTCAATAAAATAATGTCCTGTAGAGGGCGCCACATTAAATTTCGCGTGACGTCACATAGTATATAATCACCGGACAATCAGGGGGGATAAAAAGGCCGCATCGAGGCAATTCATCTAAAGAAGCAATATTGCAATTTGACATTTGCGCATAAAAGTCAGTGCGCAATGCAAACAAACGGCAAATAGCAATATTGTAATAATGTTTAATGTTTCCTTTATACTGGTTGCCTGGAAGAAATTGCTGCTTGGCTATAAGGCCGCCAGATTGTATGTATCTTTCGTCCATTTGTGTAAATTTGTTTTGTATGTTGTGTGCAATAAAGTATTTATTTATTTATTTATTATTTTTTTTATTTAAGGAAAACATACAGCTTAAAATAACACATGTATCAGTATAACACACTTAAGGTAGTACAGAAACCAATCAAGTTTTCACCAAGAATTAATGCAAAAAGAAAGTAAAAGTATATTTGATTTGATTTTGATTTGATATTTCGTGTTTATATGAATTGCTTCGATGTGACCTTTTGAACACCCCCAGGATGCTTGTAGTGACACCTCATTTGTTAAACTCGGACAGGTGGTTTAGAAGTTTGGTTGGAACAGACGTGCATACACAAATACATACATATATACACAGCGGTCAAACACATAACCCTCCTTTTTCTTCGCCACAGTCGGGTAAAAAGGCAAGATACTTATCTAGCAATAATAATTTTGTGACTATGTAGGTACATAAAAATAACGGTTCAATAATCATTAGTGACGACTATCTTTACATTCAATTGACTAAGTGAGTCCACCTTTTAATAGCATGTCATGAAGATAACATACATACATACATAAACTCACGCCTATTTCCCACCGGGGTAAGCAGAGGCTATAGAATTCCATTTGCTTCGATCCTGACACACTAACCACACTAGGATACGAAGACAACTACACACTACACTAGGATACACTACACTGTCACACACACACACACACACACACACACACACACACACGCACGCACGCACGCACGCACGCACGCACGCACGCACGCACGCACGCACGCACGCACGCACACACACACACACACACACACACACACTACACTGTCTCTAGGATATGAAGATAACCTTGTATAAAATTATAATACTAATACTTGCCTTAATGATATTCCCGAATATCATAGTTGACCTCTTATTATACCTTTGTAGGTGGTAAGATAACGCGGCCTCGTTAGACCATTACGACTATTGGAGGTATTATGACGTAACGGATCAGGATATCGGCATATCTCGCCAAAGGTCGTCCCAAAGGAGACTTCAAATATCGATAGCGCTAGTTTCACGGACCATCCCATAACCTCCGATCCCTTATCGCTGTTTGGCGGCCTATTACAATTACCAATTTATCTATAAGGCCAACTAGCTTCCCCAATCTAATGAGCAAGCCCTTACTATCAAAGCTTTCCTATTTCATAATATATTCAATAGATGTAACGCTTTTTTCCTTAAGGTAATAATACCCGCTACTATATACCTGTTTTTTTTCCTGTTCCCAAAGGTTTCTTGGAAGAAATTACTGCTTGAGCAATATGGCCGCTTGTTGTGTGGGTCCCTATTTTTTTGCTTAGATTTCAGTAAAAAAAGAAAGAAAAAAAGAAACGTATTATATAGGGACACCACAGTAACAAATAAAAAACAAAACACGGAATAACACATAACTTACAATCAAAACACGTACTCGTTATAAAAACATCTAGTACTAGTATGTATCTAGGTAACCTGTAAAAAATGTTTCTTTCTTTCTAAAAATTTAGTTTTCGATTAAAAACTTTCAAGGCTTGCATACGGATTTGTTTTCAGCGAAAAATTACTGATGTAAGTACGTAGTCGTTACATGACCAACATCAGAGGCTGTTGGCAGTTCAATAATAACCTTGACACCAGAGTCCGTGAGGTTGATAGTCCGCCTCATAACCCGCACGATAGAATAAGAAGCGAAAAATTGAGACAAAAAGAGGGTCTCTATTTATATGTCGAGCATTTTTCCTTCAATTTCAGAGTGGTTAAATTTTTATTCTAAATTGTGCCGATCGCTTTCGTCACAACCGTGAAAACGCCGAGTCCCAATCTCACTTTCACATTACTCCACCTTTTGTACAGTCCACATTTACATAAAGAGCCCCACTGGGTCCTCGGGGCCTCCTTTCCGGGTTTCCCATTTTGTGCTTCAATGCGACGGCACGGGTGGAGCCCTAACTAAAGTATGAATCTGGCAAAGCGGTGGCCACGTTTTATTTCGTAACCGCAAAAAAGATTGCGGTTTTGCGCGTGTCACACGTTTGACTTTTAGGTTTACCGCAAAATTCGGATATTGCATTAATAAATTAATTTTGCGGAATAACCCTATGATCACATTACTTGAGTCTCTATAACAGTATTTACTTCATACTATTTCGTAAATAAATTGTCTTTTCTTTTATTGAATCATGTCTATTTTATGTGAACGCGTGCGTAAAGTTTTCTAAACTCCTTAGATATATTTTCGTAACTACTTTCGAAACCGTAAGAGCAACAACGATGGGTGCGTAAGACCCTGGAATAAATTTACCCAAATCGGTGTTAGGTTGCTGACGAACATTTTCTTAAAACTATTTCGACAAGGAATCAATAATCCAACACCCACATTACTTCCTTACGTGGACGGAATCGGTTCTGAAACATGGAAACGGAAAAAACAAAACATTCTTCAATTCTTCCCACGCCTCCTCGCTTCGTTCAAACATGTTCAATTACAGGGTGAACTATTCGCACCTCTTTTCTCCGTTTGTCCCATAAAGTAGGAAAATCGGCCGCAACGGACGATCAGCAAGTGGGAAAGTAATCTTCACAAACATCCCACCTCCGCTTCGGGCGGGAAACAATTTTCACTGATGTATTTTTTCGAGTCTCGTGCACAACGGCATTATTTTCAAGATCGCAATATAGGCTTCGAGATTTATTTTTGCTTCGGGTAATTCAAATGTTATTACGTCGTTTGAGACCTATTTTCTTTAGCGTGTATCTCCGCGACGACATGTTGTTATCTCTTTGCAAATTTCGCTTATTTATTTTTGTGTCAAAGTGTAATTCCGCTAACGCAAATCCGTTTTGCACGTGTTTTGATTTCATTTACTTTTATGTTCATTCCCTAACGGCGAATGTTTAATGAAAAGTTTATTGTGATTTATATCCGCGAGTATATTTTAGTCGTTTTTATTTCAGTCAACATTGTCTGCAGAATGATTGATAGCTGGGGTTTATTATCTAGTGTAGACAATTTATGTAGCTACGTACGTATATAAACGTAGTCTTTGAACGTAACTAAACAACTGTAGCTAGTCCGAGTAACTACACAGTATATTATCAGGGGCAACCATGAATTTTGTATGGACATCTGGTCAGGTGTACTGGGAAAAGGCAATTCATAGGTGGTCGGAGTATACGAACCTACTTATTTATTGGTGAGCACAGGTGGGCAAGGATCGGAGCGTGTTTTACGTCGCCCAAGGCGTGTAGTGTGACGCATTGGCGGCAGGAGACCGTTCCGGGCCACAATCCTGCAGTATACTAAGAAACTGTACGTTATCGTGCTGACAGTATGAAATAGGTACTTATTCTTCCAAGTTGGTTCGCGGTATATCTTGATTTTCTAGTAAGGGAGATATAAAAAGTTCTCGGCATATTTCTGAAAAAGAAAAAGTATAGGTACTAAGACCAAGTGGCTATCATCCATGGTTCTTCATGTTGAACTGTGATATTACCACTGGTACTATAAAAAAAAAAATATAAATAATTTCATCGTAACAAAGGTGTGACGGTGTGTTATTGTGAAGGGAACTTTAAGTATAAATATTTAACAAAGGAGCGTTCAAATAAAATGTCCAAATTAATTTAATTTACCACAATTCTATATTCAAATTATTCCGTATTTTTAATTTTTAACGTTCCAAATATAATATTCATACTCGCGCTCTACTCATCACATTTTTTTCTTTTCATGTTAAAAAGCAATACGGACTGCGTCGCTATTGTTCCTTTTTTTGCTTCCAGCCAGTGTTTGCTCACCGTTCAGGTGTTGACTCAAAAATATTGCAACCGTTTTTAGTGAATGAACATCGCAAGCTCATTGTTTACAAGCCGTGGAGTTTACTTTCTCTTTTTATGTTTGCCGAGAAATTATTATTTCAAAAAGGAAATGCATTTTAATTTATAACGAAAAGTTATTTTAGGAGATATACTTACCTACGTTTCCGGATTGTGAATGCGTTAGCTTGTAATATCTTCTTTGCCATGGGTTAGTTGTATGTTATTTTTATAATAATCATTTAGGCAGGGAGATCAAAACGTAAATTTAAAAAATGTTATTCCCGATCAAATTAAACTGAACCTCTTTAAAACGGAAGGTGGATCTGCAGAACGTGAAAAATGCGATACCTACAAACTCTCTTTTTAAGAGCTGCGCTCTTGTCGGTGGAATAATCGCCATTACTCCATAGATAGGGCGTATAGAACGGTGGTTGCCCCAATCGCCTTCCGTTCTGCAGTACATCGACCAATTTCTCATTCGGTGATGTTTCCAGCTAGAGCCCTACCAGAAACCATACCTACCACTTACTCAATCGTACTTAAATGTTAAATATGTACTGAGTTTCACCGAGCTCCTTAAAACATTAGATTAAAAAAACATAACACAACTTGTTACCTACTCCAAAAAAGAAAAAAAACTCATAATTATAATGGGCATTTCTACGGGAAGGGCCGATTGAGTGATTCCAGTGAAAAAAGTACCTGTAGCATCTAATTACGTACTTGGAAAAAATACTCACGTATTTATAGGACTCTTGGCTTGGTGGAGAGTAGTTTAGAAGACCGTAAAGTTTTATAAAAGCGTCAAAAAAAAATCCCGAAGTTTGAAAACGGGCAGAATTTGGCTTAAAATGACGTGAAGCCATTCCAGAATTGACTCGTTATTGCTACATAACTTTTAAAATACTAGTTTCCAGAACATAATTCCAACGTTCACAGAACAAGGGATAGTTAATAAAGCTAAATACGTAATTGTGTTTATTGTGAACCCTTTAGTTTTAGTACAATAACATTTTTTAATTTTGAAGCCAGCATGTGTCTCAATTCGGTGAAATTAAGTTTTGTCAACTTACATCACTAACTACGCGCAGTACTATCATCACTACCCGGTTCCCGTGGAGAGCCAGGTGCGCCCGAGTGCCCAAGATGTGTGGATGGGCGGACTGCTGCATAGAGGAGGGTTTTTCGAAGGGTCGAAATCGTTCGTTTTTTTTGGGGTAGTGTCAATTCTAAAATCGGTGGAAGATATTAATTTTGTTTATGAAGTATTTAATAATATATGTGCTAAATTAGTTAAGTATTTAGGTGATATCTGACTGTATGTTTTGTATTAATTGATTTAATTGATAACTTTACTAGATAATTGATGAAATGTGATATTTTCTCAATTCGATGGGTCTGAATTCCCTGGAAAATGGGGCATCGAATTGAGAATTACTTGCACCGAATTGAGATTTGATATTGTTTACATAACAAATGGCATCACGCCTGTTACCCCGAAGGAGTAAGTTAGGGAGAGGGTTAAGTTATTATTATTCTGAGAACATTATTAGTATTAGATGTAATAATTCAATCAAAATTTAGAGCGAATAAAGCAGTTGGCCAGAACGTATTTGCCGGAGGGATGGCTCCAGTGGAAAGTCATTCCTCACACGAGACAAGACCTCTTAGGCCCAAACTTGTACCCGCTTGTTCTGAACAAAATTAGATTCGCTCTCCCGACAGTCGAGCTTGCAAGAGCATTTTGCTCAGAATGTACATCCCTCTCGGAGAAGACCTAGCTTTAGAAATTAAAATACTGGGATGGCCCTTTTGTGTAGGTCTCATAATTGGCCCACCTTCAATCAGTTCAAGGATCAAAGGATCAGCTGTTCTAAATGAGCTGATAGTGGTTTCACTCGCTGAAGTAAAACCACTGCTTTTAAGCCGTAAGGATGCGTCTAAGGAGCTAGCAGATAGTGAAAATATAGACGATCTATCTACAGTTCGGTTCTCATCATCGAAGTCAAAGAAATTGTCCAGGGTCGATAAATTAGAACAGAACTTTAGTGAGATGAAGGACATGCTTTCCAACATCTTAAAGAGGCTCGATGATACTTCAGACGATGAATGTCGTTCGCACGAAGGATGTCTTGAGGAGGATACAACGAAATCATTCACCTGGAAAGCTCCGGATCTATTACCTGAAGAAGATGTAAGTAGAAGATTTTGATTTCGCTTCCATGACTAAGGAACAAGATCCTTGAGGGAATCAAGTGCTTGAGGTTGGGTGAACTAGCATAAAAGCAGATTCGTTATTCGTCTTTCACGCCTTTTGAGTTAAACCTTGCTTAAAGAAGTTTAACTCGTCAAACACCACACCTCGACAATTTTCTCTTAGCCAATCAACAGAAAGACTAGTTAGAGGAAGACACCTTATACGTGGTAAATTATCTGGAGAAGCTTGGATGGAAAATAAACAGAAATAAATCTCTGAACCCACCAACCCATTGTCTGGACTACTTGGGGATAATGTGAGACACAGAGAAAAACAGAACCTTTTTACTGGACAGCAGAAAAGACAACTTAACATGTATCCTTATGGAAGTATTGAAATCAGGAACCTGGAATTGGGTCACAGGAAAAAGTCTTGTAGGGAAATTGAGCTTTGCATCTTTCACGGTCCCTCTAGGAAGATTACATATCAGACGTCTTCAACGTGCAGCCAATTGTCTTCCTCAACACCAGAAAACACGGAAATTTCTAATACCGACAAAAGCTCTATAGGAATGTTCTTGGTGGTTGGAACACCTTCACAAAGGACGAACAATTTTCATATATCAGGGCACAGTATTCATCACAACAGATGCTTCAGACAACGGATGGGGTGCTCATGTCAACGAGTCTCTAATCAGCGGAGTTTGGGAGAAGAGCCAAACCTTGTGGCATATAAATCGCAAAGAGCTGTATGCAGTATACCGACATTTCAGATGATGTTACCCCAACTACGAGAACGACGAGTCATTATTCAGTCCGACAACAAAACGGTTGTGTCCTATGTAAGGAATCAGGGGGGAACAAATTCCAGTCTCTTAACAGACCTAGGGTGGTATTAATAAACTAATCTCAGCTGAGACTGCCCTCAAGATCGCGCTCAAGTCTCTGTTTTAATATAAGAACTGTCACATTGACATAATCTTGAGGGCAGTCTCGAAGATGAGATTAGTTTATTAATACCACCCCTAGTAGCAAAACTTCTGGAACTTGCTCAAAGGAACAGAATAGAAACTTTTGCTTATTACATTCTGGGTGTTTTTAACGAGATTGCCGACAGCCTCTCGCGGCAGAAATCTCTAGCGGACTGGCATCTGTCGGATCGAGTGACGAACTTTCTATTCAAAAAGTGGGGAATTCTTCAGATAGACCTTTTCGCAACTTCTCATTCGAAAGTAGTTCCAATTTATGTGGCCTGAGATGTGAGAGACAAAGGTGCTATTTTCATAGATGCATTCAGCAAAACATGGGACTTCGACCTAGCTTGGGTATTTCCTCCACCAGCGCTGATACCTCTACTAGACGAACGCAAGGGAGATTAACGCTTAGAACTACGCATGTCAAAGGGAAGTGAGGAAGGTGTAATCTCACATGGTCAAGCCTAGGCAAGACATGAAATATATCATTTTCTACCCTTCGTGGGGAAAAGTTTCCTATTTTTTACGATATTCATTTGTTTGTCTTTCGTCATCTTAATACACCTTTCATACACATATCCGTCCTCACGCAATCCAATCCACACCTTTTTCGGTCGTCTCCTACCCCCTGTCCATGCACATTCATACTCACCATATAATTATCATCTAATATGACTTCCATTCCTCTTCATCAGATGTCCATACCACATCATTATTGGTCATTCATTGCATTATTTCTATAATAACTGACAGCATTTCTAAATTCGCTGGCTTATTTCTCAATTCCGTGATTCATTTTCTCAATTCGCTGAGCCGCTTCTCAATTCGGTGTTTCATTTTCTCAATTCGGTGGTTGCCCAATTCGGTGATTAACTTTTCTCATAAACCACTTCACCAAATCTGGTCCCAATTGCATCATTAGATTCAAGATGAAATATAGTTCAATATTTGTTATTAAAATATTCATAAAAGCCTAATTTCAATTTCGGCATCGAATTGAGAAAAAATAGACCCTTCCGTAGAAATGCCCTAATAAATTTTGACGCTTCTAGAAGAAAAATATCTACAACTTTTGTTTGGTACTCCGAACTGGGCAAAGCACTAATCCCTTTCGGCTCGATTTTCTTTTTTTTCTCGTTCCCACCGAGCCCTTTTTATTAATTTTGGTTGGACAACGGTATGCCTTTGTGGGCCACGCTGTGAGAATCGGGACCATTGATTTCCCAAGCGCGTGGTAAAACCAAACGTGGCTTATTTAAACACCGGAGTCACAGTAAACATAAACGACAGAGACCTAGCTTCGCTGTCCTTGTAAAGGAAGAAAATTAAATAACAAATTATATATTTGGAGCATATTCCGGTTGATTGAGGTGAGGCCTGTGCCCAGCAGTGGGACGTATATAGACTGTTTATGTATTTCATGTACGTAAATTATACAAAATAAATTATTATTAATTATTATTAATTATTATTTTATTGTAAATTTACATAATCTTATTAACAGGACCGGAATAGACTAGGGTATTTACAGTAACAAATATTCTTGTCCATATGAGATGCTACTTTATCTGTTTTTCACTAAATACCTTGTATGTTTGCGTCTAATGGGGAAATAAGGAACTACAATGTAAATTGATTTATTTGTTGTAATGGTCATTAAACTATTGGCATGCTATGATGGCCGCTTTGATATAATAAAATACAGGATTTCGCTCCGTCAATATAGTTATATTATGAATACGAAACTTGATGCACACAATAAAGTACAGCTATTTGCTCTTTTAACATAGTTATTATTAAATATGAAACTTGATGGGCGGGACAAACGTCAAAACGGCCACTATAACAGTTTATATAATATTAAATAGAAGTTGTCCCACTGTTAGTTTGTATGTATATTTTGTGACAATTGCGGCAAATCGACTTCAGTACTAAATACCGTATGTTTAAACTGGAGACAATGCGTGAACACACTCGGATAAGCTGAAACGACGCTTACGCAGTTATTTTTAGTTATATAAGCGAAGCTCAGACAAGTAAAAACCTAAAGAAAAAAAACATGTAATTAGTTATTGATTGCCCTCTATGATGGACTGGGAGCGAAGTCAACATAAAACGCGTTAAATACGTATCAAATTGGCTGTTTGTTATCTTATCATTACTGCCGTTGTGAGAGTTGTATTGTAGTATACATATATCTTACGTAATCGGTTCAAGACAACATTCTAGCATAACATTCATATTCACGATCATTCCACTACACGAAAACGAAATCAGAACAGTCGTAACTATTCCATATTCATCAATAAATCCGTTGTTTACAGAACACCTTCATTAATCAACTTGCTTTACAAGGGGTCGTAGAATATCATCCTAAGCAAACGTATGACCCTAAACAATATACATTATTCAACAAAATGATGACGAATTCAAACAACGCTAAACCCCAAATTCAAATAGAGTTCGCAAGAAAGTCGTAAGAGTTATGGCTTTGAACTAGTATGTATGATAGTACAGTCAGAGATTCTGTTTTATTCAATGTAAAGTACAGTCAAAGGCGTCATCTATACGTATTTTCACTCTTCGATAACCTTTTGTCTTCTCGGGAATTACGTAACTATGTTGCCAAAGATTTTTTTTAAACATTGCTGCTTTTAAGACGCAAAGCACGTCCTGCTACACGCTGACGATTCAGATCAATGAACCACGGAATAAACGAATAAACACTTGAATTAAAAGGAATTCCATGCGTTTCCTTCCTCTAACATCGCGTTTATTGTAGCCAAGTTAGAGAAGCAAGATAAAGGTATTTAGCAATGTTTACGTCAGATAAAAAGTTCTTCATCCGTCTAAGTCGGGGTTATTTACGTTTCTTTGCTAACTTTAATCCTTTTCTTTTTCATTTGCGATAACAAAGGCTCCCAGTTCCGAAGTTTGCAGTTATTGTGTGCTTTGGTACGAAGCTTTATTAATTATTATCTTAACACAGGAAAGTTTATCTAATATTGCTACACCGTAATGAACTAGGTATTTCAGATGTACACAAAGTTTATTCCTACGTACACAAAATTGTTTAGGAAAGCAAAATACTGTTAATAAAACGAAGAGAATCTTAAGGTAATTAGTTGCTTTAGAAAAGGTTTTGAATACGTTTTAGTAAAAGTTATTTGACATTGTGTTTTCCTTGCTCGTGAAACAATAATTGGCGTACACCTTGAAAGTTTTAAAGACAATAATTATCAAAGTTTGCCACTGAATCTATTATGATTTTCAGTTGAAATATTACAGTTTTAGTACTCTAGTTTACATTTTGAACATCTTTCCTATTTAATAGCCTTACAAAGGTAAAGATATATATGAATTTTGTTCTTTTTTGTAAATAGTTTGCAACTGCAGTAAAAACTTATCTTAAGTAAGATATTGAAAAATACTTCGATAAAAGAAAACTTTATCTTCTTAAGACATCAGTTTTAAGTGCTTTTGAAAGTATTTTAAGCTTTAAAAATCTAGATCAGGTATTTCATGGAATTTTATACATTTTTAATGTCAGAACAGACCCCTCAATACTTTGCCAAGAAATTTCATAATGCAATTAACTTTAAATAACTTTTGACTAGCTTTGATATAAAAAAGAATACATCATAAAAGACACGAACTGAAAGAGATCGATGGTCCATGAACATTATTTCTCCAATGAAAATTCAAAGAACTTTATTTATAGTATAATTAAAACAGTTTATAAAACATTACAATACAATACAATACAAAAACTCTTTATTGCACTTAAATCACATAAAAAAAATTAAAATAGCATAAATTAAAATTAACATTCATGAACAGAAAGAGATTTTACCACACTAATCACCTAAAATTATTCCGTTCAAAACATTTATTTTCATTTTATTAAAGGGGTTGTAAACATACGAAAAAACTCTACCTGTTTTGTGTATATTTTGACGTGTATTGTACTCCTGTCTTCCAGAGGGTGGCCTGACAGTAAGCTTTAGGGTAGGTAATCCATTAAAATACAAAGATACTGAGAGGGAAAAAGGTAGGGCTAATGTCCAATCAGTTTCTTGCAAAGTAATAGATTGACGTGTTGGTTGCACTTAAGACCTTCTGATTACGTGTCGTTTCTGTAATAGACTACAAACACTAACAAAAATATATCATTTTTATAATTATGACGACTGTGGTCCAAAATTTTACCACTGTTTACAAATAGCTCGCTAGCTCAGTGGATATAACATCCGAGGAAGACGAGGTGACTAGACTATGACCGCAGGATCGAACCGCGCCTTCTGTTGAATTTTATTTCTTTATTGTTATTATTTTTATTTAATTATAATAATAAATAATAGTTTAATCAACACAATATATTCATAACTAAATTAAATTAGTGACTAGACACGACATGTGGGTAGTTCAAAGTAAAAAACATGATATAAATTAAAGAAGAGAGTAAGTGTTAGTTAAGATGTCTTTTCGTAATTATTTCTTTTTATTTTGGTGCAACAAAGTGTATTTGTATTGTATTGTAGTGTACATTTTAATAATATTTGTTAATTATGTGTGGATTCATGCAACACAGAACCGATCACGGTGCAGTGGTAACAAACATCTTCAAGTGCTATTTGTTTATTATTTTGGTTTTCCTCCAGTGAACTAAGTACTTACTTTTAAAAATGGTGGCAAAAATTAATATCGAAACAAAGGCCAATATTATTGTTCTGCACAACGTAATAATATCCGATGTGACTGTTAGTAGCCCAGTTTTTGTTTGTTCAGTTGTTTTTGATGATAAATCGGCTGCTGCTGAAAATCAGCGCCATAATCTAGCTACAGCTGCTATGCTAGGCTGTCTTTTGCTGAGCTGTATCCGTTTCAGTATTAATTATAGTTCAATTGTTACCACTAAACAATATGTAAATATGTATTCTTTGCCGAATAAATATTTTTCTTTATTTTCTTTTCTTCTCCTTTCTTGGTGGATAAGTGGAGAAGTGTGAGTTATATTTTGATTTTTAAATTATCGACTAAATTCCGCAAAGATGGTGACTTAACGTGCTTTTGAAATGGAAGATACCTACTTGGCCGTTCCAATGCCGAAAACCATCTTAAATAAATATAAAACAATATCGAACTCTTATACAAAATGCAGCATCTTTCCAAATAAGTAGTTCACAAAACCCTAAACAATAAAGTCAAAACACCTTTCCCGAAGCTAGCACACAAGTGGATGATGTAATCCCACCGCGCAAAGACCACTAGAATAGCGAATTTTCCGCTATCTCACCTTCATACACTTGTATTCGTATCTAGTGCATGGCACTCATAAATAAGCTGCAAAGAGCGGTATGACAAGATAGCTAGGACATTCTCTGATGCTTCCGCCACCCTGCGGCGCGCTGTCGCGGCAACACCACTACCACTGGATATACTTTATTTCTCACATTCAAATTGTATACCAACCTGCGTTTTGAACGCGGCGTTTATAATATACTCACTATACTATACTACTCAAATTTAAAACAGGCATAGCGAATCATTTGTTCGGCATTATCATCGAGTTCCGTGGAGATCGGTGGCTTGGAAGAGAGCTTGTCAGGAGTGGACGAAATGCGATAGAGATATACCGAACCGGTTCATCGGATATAGCGGTGGGGGGCGACCCAAGAAACTGTGGATGATGGTGTAAAGAAGGATATGTCTGTGAGTACTCAGGTGACGACTGACAGAAAGGAATGGAAAAGGAATTCATGTTGTGGCGACCTCACCTAAAGTGGGATAAGAGCAGGAGGATGATAATGCACTGGATCAGTTCATTTCACTCCCAACAACAGTGGAATGAGTCGTTTTGTATGACACATTGGACGACAGATGGGATAAAATGACATAAAGTGGCATAATAAGCGAATATATACCCACGAAATAGTTATGCCCTTTTTATGACGTAACTTAGGTATTGCAGATTTGCCTCAGATGGCATTAACCACTTGTCCGGACGTATGGGGAGCTCTAATTTGATATATATGTATAACCAGTCAACCTTGATTAATATAGTTAAATTGATAAAATAAATGATATCATTGAAATATTATTAAAACGTACACAGCCATGAAAGAAAGTGCATTTCTTCGAGGCAATGACGTCATAAATCGTCTGAAACAGATGTATAAGGCCAATGACGATTAAAACGTAATTTTGAATATTTATCTCTAAGTACCATATTTACAGTATCAGCTATTAAAAATAAAATTTTATGAAACATGTTATTAAAACACCGCAATAAAAACGCAAGTCTACATTAATATCTGAATAAATCATTGTCTTTGGGACAAGAAGATAGTGCGTGTTGCTTTGGCAAATTTATTTTTACATTTTGCGACATTTGAATACAAAGGGGAGCTGTTTTGATTTTTATTAGTCTTTGTTCTATCGTTGTTGTTTGAATTACTGCCACAGACTCATAATGTGACTCAGAAAAAAATAAACTTTAGTTTTGCGTAGTGATAAGTGCTACGCTAGAATTTTGTGTTTGTGTTACCCTACTTAAAAATGTTTGTTACTAATTGGAAAAAATGTGTTACGCAATAAATAATTCTATATGTAAAGCTTTCTGTTATAAAACTGTCGAGTTCATAACTATCTATATATCACAGAACGGTTGCTCCAAATATTAATCAATCCAATCATTCTCGAATTTGTTTTCGAATTCATGTTTGGATCATAAATGATTATCACGTGCTCAGCGGTGATGGAAAATATCGTGAGGAAACCTACATTCCCGAAAAAATCATTTTCGGAGATATGTGACCTAACCTGTATTAGTCTAGTTTTCCCTTCGCGGGTTGGAACCAAACCAGACAGGCAGTCGTTTCTGTAAAAAACCGGACACACATGCCGGATAAACATGAATTCAAACTTATAAAATTGAATTCAGTGGTTTAAAGCCCGAGATTCCCAGGATTCGAACCACTACGATGTAAATCACGCTTTCTCAGAAAAAATCAATCACGGTTTAAAAAAAAATCTTCATTCCCACATGTTAGCGAGATAGTCACTTGTCATCATACGGTTAAAAAAAGATTGTATAATGTTAGTAGCAAGCGATAGCGAGGCTGAATTGTACAATATTCTCGTGTCATGTAGTAGAATCTCTATGAAGCGAAACGGTAGCGCGAACGGTATAACCGACTCTGTTTGAACTTAATTAGTGCAATCGCTGGCAGCGCTTTATAGACCTCGGTTCATCGTATGCTGAATAACCTCATATCCGCGAAAGGTTTCAGCAATTTTTGTTTTTGGATAAAACTTCACGCTGGAAATATTTAAAATATTATCAGAAAACTCGTAGTAATCATTAATTTCAGACATGTTCTGCATTATAGAATTCGATTTCAAATTAAGTAAATAAAATTTTAAAGATGTTTTCCAAAAATAAATGGAATAGTCTCATCAGTCAGGTAGGAAATTGTCGTTAGTTTATGTATGTATTTTTCCAAAAATACTCAGGATATAAAATAACATTAGATATTTACATTAAAAATAAAATGAATTTACTAATGCGCCAGCTTAATATTCGTTAGCTTAGTATTATTACAATATTATATTAACCGTCAAGTACATATTATTAGTAAAATATATAGATAAAATCGGCCAAAAGTGTAGTCAAAGTTTTTGTGAAATTAATTAAAACATAGCTACATAAACTCATACTCGTTGTTCCTAATGGGGTGGGCAGAGACACGTGTAGATAACCAGATGACAATTTGTAGCCACTTTTGATTTGAAGCCCTCAATGTATATAATGAACCGTACTGTGACAGGTAATCCTTTACGAAACTGCATTTCATGCTCTGGCAAGGTCTGGTCTCTTGTATTTAAAAAAATCTCAAGCGAGCTTTTATTTCGTACGTGTATAATATTATACTTGATATTTATTACACATTATTTTTTATATCATTTGTAAACTACAGTCTTGAGCAAAATTGGCTGTCCCGCTATCGTGTGACTTTGAATACAATTCATGGTTCTTTCTTAAAATTGAAAACCATAACTTCACTGTTAGTGTTCTCACGGGCGTGATACGTCACGAACCGGGGTTCTTTTACGATCGCCGTCGATTTCATTAGATCCATCTTGACATTGAGGTGTTTGACGATTTGATTTTTATGAGCCCTGTAACATGGGTTTACAAGGTCTAAATTAAAAGTCAACTCATTAATTCCTTTGTTGCGAAACACTTAGAAGTAGCCATAAAAAAAACTAATTTACTTGCTACAATAACCGAAGTACACGCGGACAATGTCGCGGCTAATAGTATTATTATTTTTATAAATATAAGCAGGATATATTTAATGTTGAGTCGCACGGTTGACCGAGAACTAAAAACTTTCCGCATGTCATGGGAGCAAGCTACATAGGCTTCAAAAGATCGCAAAGAGTGGAAATCTGTTCTCGTATTCCTACATCCCAGCATGGGATAACAGTATTAAGAGAAGAAGAATGTTGAGTAGAGGCCTCCTCTATGTACTACCTTTTGTTCCGTATCATACTGATTCGTCCAAATATCTGGACGTCATTGGCCGCCAATGATGTTCTGATTGTCTACTCGGCTACAATGTCATTGTTGCTTTACAATGTTTCTACCATTACGTATTATAAACAGCCTGTTATACGTCTTACACTGTTTGGCACATGCCTTTCCTCACGCTGCTTCTACAGCTACAGAATAAAGATTTCAAGGGGTAGGTGTGTATAGTATACATCTCTGCCGAACCCTCCGGAGATATAGGCGTGATACTGTAGCAGAGTACAAACTCTGCACATACTGGCCTTTCTTTCTAACCGTCAATCATATTAAATTTCGAAATTCTCATTCCATTCCACATTTCCTTTCATTTTACACTGACTCATTTAATCCCCGACCTTCATAAGAGCAACATACATTATACTGCTTATCTTTGGCCGTGCCCTCTAATTTTGGATTGTGATCATTCATTCTTCACTGTATCTTATATCTAAGCATCGTTATAATTACTTTGTGAAGTGCTTTTTATAAAGTGGAGATTCCTGTTGGTGTTACTATTTTCGTCGTTATTACTAATCATCCTGCTACTCTGCCGGCACGCCGGGACTCAATCCCCACCCATCGTGCCGCAATAATACGTTATGTTTTTAAATACTCGATAAATAGTTCATTTGAAATATTATGTTGAAAATTGATCCTGCTTTTAACAATAATATTTAAACAAGGGAAAAGATAAGGCAAAGGTACAAGAATTACTAACTAGTTTCAACTTTTTAAAAGTGTTCTATATAATTGAGTTGGTCCGCGTATTGTCGGCCGAAAATAAAATTACTTACTTCTTATTCGGACATAAAAATGTTGCAAGAGAAACTGGAGAGTGTTCCCGGGGCAAAAACTTGAGGGTTTTAAGCTTACTCAAACTGGAAAGTTAGGCAAATGACACCGTGGGGACCGGAATATTTCTCATAATCTCCTGCTTGGGGTAGGATGCTTTCCTGAAGTTTTTCCTGGAGCAAGTTGGCACAAGGACCGAGGTACAGCGCTTCATAGCTCAAACAAGACAATACACTGAACATAGTTCCCAAGTTAACTTTTGTGTTAGAGCTCAAAGTGCTCTTTTTGCACTAGTGCAAGATATTTCTGCCCGTTGTTTATATGGGAGCCGCAGAATGAATACCTACTTGTGTATTCGATGGGAATGCAGCGATCTTAGAATGATTTATCTATCGGAGTTGTCTCTTGCTTTGTAAATAAAGTATTGTGTGCCATCTCGGTAACACTTTTCTTGGAAATGATGATAATAATATGTTCGTTTCAGCGTAAATCCTGTGACGGGAGAATAATTAGCTAAATGTCAACGTAAAATATAGGAAATATTCTGCAATCAACGAATAGAAAAATCACATACAAAATAATTGAAATGAATTATATCGTCTATCCCAATACCTTCATTTCGAACATATGGATGGTTTTGAATTAATGATCGTTCCATAAATTAAATAAAAACAGAATACAAAAAGCCTTTTGTGCAAAAAACAAAACCACTAAATAAAAAGGTTTTACGCGACCCGGTTTCCGGTATTAAACGCAAATTTTAATCAACAAATGAAAAGTCCGGTGTCGCTACGTAATCGCAGCGTGTGACGTGCGGCGGGTATGGGAAATGAAAATCGGCGGCGCACATCCTTTAAGCATCGCCTGTATCTGAGTGATGAGAGGAGGCGAGAGCGACAACACATATCGATTAAGACAAATTGGCAAATTAGCAAAATTGGTCATCCAGTGGCTGAGCATTGGGCTCGTGAGCCCCCGGACTCGGAGGTCCCGGGTTCGATTCCCGGTGGGGACATATCACAAAAATAACTTTGTGGTCCCTAGTTTGGATAGGACATTACAGGCTGATCACCTGTTTGTTCGAAAGTAAGATGATCCATGCTTCGGTAGGCACGTTAAGCCGTTGGTCCCGGTTACTACTTACAGATGTAAGTAAGTAGTCGTTACATGAGCCATCTAATGGGCTTTTGGCAGCTCAATAGTAACCCTGACACCAGGGTTGACGAGGTTGGTATTCTACCTCACAATCCACACGATAAGAAGAAGAGAGACAAAATTGGCATCTTTAAAACTTAAAGAGATATTATTAGACACAAAAATTGTCACAAAATCTCATCCAAAACTTAAAATAAAGGACTGACATATATATCATTGAATAAAGTAAGAAGACGAATTAGTACAATACTATGCCTGACAGTGGGACATTAAGCGATTTTGCGTTTTATGTTCGGGGATGTTATTACAGCACAATTATTATGTTAAATGTTATGTACACAAAATACAATACAATACGATACAATGCAAAAATTCTTTATTGCACTTAAAATAAATATTAAAAATAAACAATTATAATCAGTAAAAAATAATCAGTAAAATATTGTTTAAACATAATTTAACTTTAGCTTCGTAACGACAATGCGTATTTCTAATCTGTCCCCTCATACCTAAATGCATGTTACCTAACTCCGCTCCCGCGCCGTTATATCATACAATTCTAGGTGATGCTTTACTGAGCTGTGGTAAATTGAAAAAGCACCACCTGCGCTCGGCACCCCAAAACAAGGCACTGCTTGTTTCAGCTGACGTTTTTCACTACTGCGTAATGGTGTCACATATTGGATGCCTGTAATCAACTAAATGACGGCTACGTACGCCTAAAAATTACAACCTTTTGGTTACATATACACGCTGACTACCTTATGAAACTACGGTATCAGGACGTGCTTCTTCTTCTTCTATCGTGTGGGTTATGAGGTGGATGATCAACCTCATCTACCCTGGTGTCAGGGTTATTATTGAGCCGCTAAAGGACCCCGGCGTGACCAATGGCTTAACGTGCTTTCCGAAGCATGGATCATTTTACTTCCGGCCAATCAGGTGATCAGTCTGCATTGTCCTAACCAAACCAGGGATCACAAAGGACTTTAATGATTTGCCCCACCGAAATTCGAATCCGGGACTTCCGAATCGTGAGCACAACGCTCAACCACTGGACCACGGAGGCCGTTCAAGATATGCTATAAGAATACAAATTAACAGAATGGTCAATGCAGCCATTTTTGATATTGACGTACTAAGACCTAAATCATGTAAGTCAAATGTATAATCAAATTATCGTAACATCGGCTACGAAATGGAACTCGAATTACTTACTTTCCGAATGAGACACGAAAACAATGTAAGAACAAAAACAATTTACACAAAAACCCAATCAACACAAATCAAGTAAATCCGACGCAGAAACTTATTTAATTTATTGTAACGCTAGAGAAATATTTACAACATAAGCTGTTCAAACGTGAGAAAGCATTTAATCACAAAATTAAATTAAAGAAACTCTAAAGAAATAAAGTGGATTTCGTTCACGACCTGTGCAGGCACGAAAGCTTGTTATTTGTTGGTAACTTGCTTTAAACTTAAATTACCTACTACTGCACTTATTGTTTCGCATATTTTTGTAGATAACTTGGTGAACTAGTAGAAGTTACGAATATTTCGTTACTCCACTTATTATAACATAAGTACTTAAACAACCTATCTATCCTTCGTCGTGCTTTACCACCACCTGAGGAGTCGCGTTTTGTGTGCGAACGATGTGGCAAGAAATGCCGCGCTGCTATAGGGCTCTATAGCCATTGGCGGCGCTGCGGAAACCTGTAGACTCACAAGTGCTGCAAGAATTATCTACGATAGATGCTGTGGCCAATGATGATGATGATGAAACAACCTATGAATAGGATATAGTATACGTCCCACTTCGGGGCACCAGCCATAGAGCTCTTTCAAATATTCTTCCTCTCAGACGACGCCCTGAGCCGAGGTTCGCGTCCAACTGGGCACCCTCAGGCCTGTTGTCTTAAATTTTGATCCGGGTGAGAACCCACAGCGCTCTCCATTTGTCCGGCCAAGTAGTAAATGCCATCTGCGGCAAATCTACAATACGTCACGTCAAAAAAAACTAGCCATAGAGCATAATCCACCACGCTGCTTATCTTCGAGTTGGTGTTATAATATTTTGTGATTAAATATTAACACTGTATTTTTCGTCAAAAAATCCAAATAACGTATAATATTAATCGTAAAATTAAATGTGTATTATTATCATAGCATAATTTTATACTTTTTGTGTTTAGATCAATTCTATCCCTATTATTATTCTAATACAGAAAAATGGCAAACTGAGACAACAGCAATTTGTAGTTTTAGTAAATGTATTAGTGGTCCTTTTCATTGTTCCTATATTGTACAAAACATAATTCAAATCATTAGGAGTATCAACAATAGTATCTTCGTTATCTAACACACATTGTAATCCGTTGTAATCCTATTTACTAACTGTAGATATAAGTATGGAGATGTCCCACAATATTATCTGCTACAATTTGCAGAGGACACAAATCAAATGGATATACAAACCATATTATGGATACAAGCCGAGTGGATTTATTATCGAATGTGTCAAATTCTCTAGCAGTTGAGAATTAATCAATCCGGATTTAAGAGCTATCCTTACTGTAACGTGAGATAAAGTGTTGCCTTCATACTTGGTATCATAATACGTGGTTAGCTGATATATGTACGCATAGAGCGCGTGGTATTTGGAGCGACCCTCGGTACCTATCCATCCGCTTGTGAGGTTTCTTAAAGCCAGTTAAATGAGGGACTATTCAGGCTATGTTCTTCAAAAACAATATAGGTGGCGCTGTACAGATATTCCTTCGGGTAACCTTCGGATTTCGTGGATATCAGGCATATTTTATGCATCTTTTATCTTTGTTTTGGGTATAAATAATGACCCTTTTTATTGCACCCAGGCACAATTACAACTTCCACCCATTATTATTCTGATTTAAATAAAGAGAAATATATGTAGAACATAATTCTATACAAATTATTATGATCTAATATATCAAGCAAAAAATATTTTTATATTAAATTCTTCTGCCATTACATTCTATTTTGGAATAATTTATGTACCCGAGTAATGAGAAAATATGTGATTATCACGTTAAAACCAACGCTATCTATATTGTTTTTGGTGAACATAGCCTACCTAGGCTATGTTGTGAGAAACTTCCTAGTTTCTCACGGTTGACTCGAATTTATTAAGAATGATAAGTTTTTTGACTATTTTGAAGTACTTACTTATTAAAAACTTAGTACATTTCAATCAGTTTTTGTAACTCCACGTATGGAAAAGGGAACAATATGTATTGTGAATTTAATAATATATTAACCTGCGTTGTTTCCTACATTATTGACATGAATTCATAATTGTTTTGTTACAGCAAGGATCTAAATACAAAAAGTATTTTTTTTACGTTACACTGAATTTAAAGTTCTACTTACCGCTACTAGTATCGGTCTAAGACGCCACCTTGACACTTAAATATTAGTTATTGTACTTAAACCAAAACAAGTAGGTATAATGCGCAAAGTAATCATCTACTGCTATCAAAGCAGTATCAATTCCTCTTAGGTCATCGCACATTGAATCGAACCCTCCATTTCACACGTCAATAGGGCTTTTGTATGGAAACCACACACGGCTCTCGCCAAAGATGGGCTAGGCAATTAGCAGATAGCATTCCCATCGTACGAATTCACATACAGGCATAAAGACCAGACAATAATATAACATATTTTGTGGTCTATAGTTAGACAGTCTGTCGGCCGGTTTTCCCTTCGCGGGTTGGAAGGTCAAATAGACTGACACTTTTGACATTTCAAATCTTCAGGTTAGGTAAGCGGACTCCGTGAAAACGCTGCATTAACTTACACCGGTAATCCTTGATAGGGTGAGCAGAGCCACAAATAATCAATGACAACTTGCAGCCGGTGTTGATGCGTAGGTAGGTTTAAGTGGATATAATGAACCTTAGGCTGAGGCTGATAACAATTGACAAAAAATATATGAATAGGTGTATATACTATACACGTCTGCCTACCCTTTAGGTTGAACAAGCGCAATACTTACAGCTGTCTTATGTTTTGTTAATGTTAAATTTTATCCCTGCGGTCTGTATGTCAGACTTAGACGTATTGATTGATAGCAAAGCGGCTTAAAGCAATTTCATGCAAAGATAAATATGATTGCACACGCAGTAGCTTCGTTACATTTTTACGATCATTAAGCAAGTATTAGTATCATAAAAGTAAAAGAAAATTCGAAGTAAAATACACATGTCTGTTAACATTATATTAGAGACTTGTTATTTTTAAATGTACTAAAAATAGTCCTTTAAGTAGCCTTCGTTTTGTTACAGTTTATTATGAAACATTGCTGGGCACGGGCTTCGCTTCAATCAAACGGAGGTAATAGTGATGTGCATGTACCAAGCTGCTGCATTTCAAGTTGGTGGACTACCAACCCTTTGCTAGAGTTTTCAAGCCACCCCGAATGCCTCTCACTTACCGTTCTATGCGTAGTATTATTCTTTATTATAATTTTATAACTAAATTGTGCCGGAGTATAATCCTTATCTCCGTCACTGATAGGTTAACAGTGGGCCACGTTTTTAGGTCTTCTGCTATCGTGTGGGTGGTGAGGCCAATGACCTATCCCCAGGTGATTTTATAAGATTCCACTTTAGAAACTACATATTGAGATATGTATATGGATTTCTTCCACATAATCAATAAACAGGAGTCAAGTTTCATTAAACCAGCCTTCTCCAATGGAATTTAAAAATTTGCCGTTTACGAGAATCCGAATTTGTTTCCGAATACAATTTCCTCTCAGAATGATTCGGTATTGTATAAACAAAGGGGCCTGAATCAAAGGGATACATTTCATTTCATTTGTCCAATAGGTTTTCGATCGTGGCGTTCCCAGCTACTTCTTTATTTGCTTAAAATTTAATGAGTTAAGTTTGTATCCCTATTCCTACTTGCTTGCTAAGTGAAAGATGAATCGAAGAGTTTTTAATTATATTTTTTTATAACTCTACTTTAGTTCTTAGTAAGCTTATTATAACATTAATGATTATAGGTAATGATAGAAATGCCTGGTATCAAATGTGTTTCTCTAGTTATTAAATAACTTGTAATATAAACCATTGATTTAAAAGATGTGTTGCTGTTGCAGTTTCTTGTTGTTGTCTTTTCTTTAGCCATATCACCTTGCGAAATGTTAAATTGACCTTCAACAAATTTATCTGTGATAATTACGTTGAATAAATGATTCCGATTTTGATTCTGTTCTTTGTAGTCCACTTAAGTAGGCCTGAATAAACTAATACATGAAGTAAGTGCACCTACTTAATATATATAATATACACTTAGATATATAAGTTTGTTGTTGTAATTACGAATGTTGTGTGTACCTGTAATTGGAGCACATATACAAAAACTAATTTAAGACTTGTATTTTATAACTTTACAATATGTGTACTGTTGGTATACCTATCTAAATAAATAAAATAAATAAATAAATAAAATATACATAAGTAGGATTATACCATTACACCATGAATGTATTTACCGATAAATACTTTAAATAAATAAATAAATAAATTATATTATATATAAATTGTAATGTACTTATATGATAATTAAGTACGATAGTTGTGTATTATGATATTCAAATTGAGGTATCACGTATTTGCCGGCCCATCGCTCGGTGATGGATTGCCAACACATGTCGATTAATGATTAACGGCAAAAAACCGCACGTTGTTCCATGTATCCATAGCTTAATATCGTATACAATGTGGCACTACTCGGCATATACGAGTACCTATATATCGTCTGTTGTAAAGCGTTCGGAATATGTAACTTACCACATTAAAGTTAAACATTCATAAAACGAATAATAATTGGAGCCCAGTTGGTAGAACGCTTGCCTCTCACTTTGAGGTCGCAAGTTCGAATCCAGCATAGTCCTAAACCAATCATTGTCGAATTTGTTTTCGAATTGATGTTTGGATCATAAATGAATATCACGTGCTCAGCGGTGAAGGAAAACATCGTGAGGAAACCCGCATTCCCGAGAAATGCATTGTTTTCGAATTGATGTTTGGATCATAAATGATTATCACGTACTCAGCGATGAAGGAAAACATCGTGAGGAAACCCGCATTCCCGAGAAATGCATTTTCATTGGGCTGGTTTTCCCTTCGCGGGTTGGAAGGTCAGATAGGCAGTCGCTTCTGTAAAAAACCGGGCCTGTCAAATCTTCAGGCTAGGTAAGCGGACCCCGTGATAAACGGAATGATGCTAGGAAGATGAAAACGAATAATAATTATAGTCTTGACTCTAGTACACTATCTAGTAGGGTAGTAAGTAAGTCAATATAATGATATTGGCGGTTATTATTATTGCGTATGGCAGACAAAAATAAAATATCCTGCGTGGATCATAATATCCAGCTCCCGGTTCCCAGGTGGCATAGCCGGGCTGCATTATGTGACGGATGCGGCAGTGACTTGGTTAGGGGAGCTTAAGCTGGATATTGGCGGTAATGACCGCTAATGCAAAAATATCCTAGACTGCTGTGTATTTTTTGCAAATATCGTGTTACGGGTGTTGGGACCCTAGCCAGTTTTAATCCGTTCCCTACATAGCGTACGTATAGCGCATTCAGTCTAAAACTAAAATTTTGTCTTTTTCAGATTTACCATTATTTCTGAGGCTTAATTTTATTTTTGCCACAGAAGGTAGAATGATCATGTATTTTATTTAAATTAGTGATTAAATATACATTCGCATACAAAAGTATTTAGTATGTTTAACAAAATAAATATACCTGTACAAAACTTTTTGTGTATGTTGTTTTTATAATTAGTAATAAAAAGAACATTTATAACAAAAAAATCGAAAGTGTCGAGAGAGGCAAGGATCGAACTGGGGCCTGACGTTTATGTCTAGTTGACAACATGTCGTTTCTTACTGCTAAAAATAATAATTACTTACCATTTGTAATAATTTCGATCACTGAACGCTGTGGCTACACTTATGCCATAATATATTGACGCCGAAACACATATAGTGAGGGTCCCAACACCCTTTAAACTTACGCCATTTTACGTAAGTTCGAACTGGATAATTGCAAAAAGACCAAAGATTCTCGAATATTTTTGCGTTAAAGGTAATGATATTGACCCCTGGTGTTCGAAGACCTACCCAGTAGCGGGATAGAGAAGCTATATTACTATATCTTCTATAAGACTAAATATCCATATTGACTAGATAGTCTTATCGAGATGTAGGCATAATAGCTTCTAAATTCCAGTAGCGATAAGGTAGTCTCTTCTTCTATCGTGGTAACGACCTCCGTGGTCCAGTGGCTGAGCGTTGGGCTCACAATCCGGAGGTCCTGGGTTCAATTCCCGGTGGGGACATATCAAAAAAATTTTGTGGTTCCTAGTTTGGTTAGGACATTACAGGCTGATCACCTGATTGTCCGAAAGTAAAATAATCCGTGTCTCGGAAAGCGCGTTAACCCGTTGGTCCCGGTTACTACGAGTACATACGATGTAAGTAAGTAGTCATTACATGAGCCACGTCAGGGGCCTTTGGCGACTCAATAGTAACCCTGACACCAGCGTTGATGAGGTTAGTACTCCACCTCACAACCCACACGATAGTAGAAGAAGACGAAGTATCGCCCAGTGGCTACTACAAAATACTTAAGTCTTTGTAATATTATACAGTTTGGAAGTGTATCAACACAAATGCAATAAAAACCATTTCACCAGTGGAATATCTGAACATCTTTCAAAAAGCGTCGATGTTTGATAAATACGGCTCTGATGGAATATAAATTAAATAAGTCGTTGGATCTGCTCGCTGAGATTTTTATTGATGGCAGTAATTTATTTGAGCGGCACCCGCAGTGTGCTTCGGGAGAAATATGAAAGGCATTACAGCAAAAAGGCCTCTCCAAATTTATGAGCATCTCTCTCCCAGTTTGATAACGTTCCAGTTTTCATGGCTGTAGGTTTGAAAATACTCTCAATTGGCTTAAAAGCCCGGAAATCAGAGCGATATTAAGCCGGTTTTTGAATATTTTTATCCCGAGTTTTACGTTTTAATCCGCAGTTTGAATTCGACTTATTCTAAGCTAAAAAGTTGAGAATTGAAAAATAAAATTATGTTACTTGCATCATTAATACCTATTCTGCTTAGAACATTACCTGATTGTCCAAAAAGTACGATGATCCGTGCTTCGGAAGGCACGTTAAGCCGTTGGTCCCGGTTAATACTTACTGAGTACATAGTCGATACATGAGTCATGTCAGTAGGCCTATGGCGGCTCAATAATAACTCTGACACCAGCGTTGATGGGGTTGGTAATCCACCTCACAACCCACACGATAGAAAAAGAATACCTATGATTCATATTTTTAAGATTTTGGCATTGGTTGTGGGTTTTAGGGTCTTAAAAATAATAATATTAATCTTGATGTACCATCTTTCATTTATATCACTGTGCAAAAAATTGTCATTCGGAATACTTGTAGGGTGGTCATAAAGTTTATGCAGATTGATCTATATAGTAGCACCTAACATGATAGTCACTTGGTCTAGACCCGTGACTATTAGGAAACCGGTTGTTTAAAAGCCGTGAAAGAAAAAAATATAAATAATATTAAGATGACAATCTTTTTCGTCGTGTGGGTTGTGAGGTGGAGTACCAGCCTCATCAACCCTGGCGTCAGGGTTACTATTGAGCCGCCAAAGACCCCTGACATGGCTCATGTAACGAATACTTACTTACATCACTTAGTGGTAACCAGGACCAACGGCTTAGCGTGCCTTCCGAAACACGGATCATCTTACTTTCGGACAATCTGATGATCAGCTAGTAATATCCTTACCAAACTAGGGACCACAAAGTAATTTTTGTGATATGTCCCCACCGGGAATCGAATCCGAGACCTCCGGATCGTGAGCCCAACGCTCAACTACTGGACCACTGAGGTCTTTAAAAATATATGGTCGATAAAAAATTATATATGTATAGACTATTGCCAAACGAAAGATCAGGAAAGTTAATTATCTTCCAGTCTTCAGGAACAAACCAGCCTACGCAAACGAGGTCACGCATTGTTCGGGTATGAGTATCCTCACTATTTTTACCTGGGAAATAAAAAAAAAACTTCAATCAACACGACAAAATGTTGCTCAAGTATCGATTTTACGAAACAATGCTCGACGCAAATTATAATGGCAGACAGCCAAACTTTAAAAGCGTTTCAACATTAACAAGTATTAAGGTGGCAATAAAGTAGAACCATTCCAGAGGTTCTCATTTCGTACTGAAATTCACACCACTTACTCGTAATCACTACGTACTATTTCTACTGACGTGAAGCGCAAAGTAAAAGGTTTTACTATTCTTTCAATTATATTTTATACGTAAACTCGACCTTAGTTTCTCTAGGGGCTGGTTCGGTACAGTAGTCATCAATACTAAATATGCACTTTGAAAATTAGTACCAGAAAACGTATTACGGCAGATATCAAATTATACCTTGGACGATAAACATAAATCGATCATTGTAAATGCGCTTACAGAACAACGCCACAGCATCGTCGACCAAGCGTCGTTCTTAATCTGTAAGCGCCCTAAGATTTTTAAATGTCAAACCATACATGTCATAGTAATTCAATTTCTATTTCAAACTTTTGTATATTTCTCTTGCTACGAGTCTGCTACGCCGCGTAGCAGCAACATGGTCTTACGCATAGTGACTGGCTACATTATGGTTGAACGCATACATACTACATACAGATATTTATAAACTCACAGAGGACACTTTTTCGTTGTTATATCTCTATGTAAATAATAAACACCTAAATAATCCATTCCGTTACAGCTCCAATACCTTCGACAAAAAATCTCGGGAACATGGCAAGTATGCGCAAGTAATTTTAAACAATAAACAATCTTCCTCCGAGTAGCATTCTTCAGAAGCGTTGGGGCTTCGCGAAATGCTATTTATGTTGTAATTAATTTCCCAGGTGTGCTGTAAACAACTGCTGGAACTTATATTTACATTCTCTCTTTTATAGAAGCATCAAACTGTCATGTGTAAAATTATTCCAAGTTTATATCCAGCCGTAGTGCCTTTGTTCTCAAGTTACTGAGTGTTGAGAAATATTGACTTCAGACAGGCTTCTCGGAAATAGACGCTTTTGTATTTGTTATAATATAAATAAACCTCATTATTTTGTTTTACATATTATAGTGAGTGTTGCATCAGTTTTCAAATTAAACTAGTGATCAGGATATACTAGTGCCATTTGTGATATTCGTCTTAACATGGTTATGCCTCCCAAATCATGTATCTTGGATTTTTCAAGTATTCAAGTATTCGATTTTTTATTAAACTTTTATTTTCTTATTGTGAATTATTTTAGTCATTTGTATATCCTCTTAACGCCGAGATTTCCAGACACAATAGTTAAACAATGGGTTTTGGTTTTTAAAAGAACATTCGGTCTTACGACTATATTACGTATTTATATAGTTTTTTATTGTTTATTATTATTAATTTATGGTTTTTTGTCTTAAAGCCATGATAGACATAATTTACTTATGTATTGGTCACAAACAAGTTTGCACCTAAATTATAATACTACAGAGTAGTGTAGTTCAAATACTATTCATTGACTGTAGTGGTTCTACGACTGAGAATAATGTGGGACATAGAATAACAAAGGATATTTCTTTTCGTGTCTTTTATTTATCCTTCTTTGTAACAATAACTTTCTTACTCCTTAACACTGTCTGTACCTAAAAAAGAATTATCTAGGCATAGAAAATATCTTTTAAAAAAAATCTTCCTTCCCCAACCATTTAAAATTCCCATTCATCAACCATTAAAAATTCATATCATAAACAAACAAATCTCCAACCATTATCCTTCCATAGTATTCTCTCTCACTTTCTATCAACCTTACGTTCCGTTCTACTTACTTTCCTAAAATGCTTTCAAGATGAATTGCTTTAATGTGGCCTTTTTAAATCCCCAGATTTATATCAAAGGCATGTTTGTTCACTAACTATTTGTGGCTTGGTATTACTGGGGTGAGCTTATGTACATACGTAATTAGGTAGTAAATACGCCTACAAATAGATTACGTCGATCTAATATATTGCCATAATAATTAACGGTAAGAAACCAGATCCGTTCGATCATATACCGCTTAATATCTATATATATATATAGGATAATACATCAACTATCAATGAAAGATAATGGATCTAGATTAAATTTCAATACAATTATATTACTTATTAATTGTTTACGTAACGAATTAACTGTATAAATAATATGTAAATAGTTCTCTCAAGATCTATAATGATATTATATAATTTTAGTACGTGGTAACTTATAAAGGCTGTTCTATATTTAAATAATTCTGTTATTTAAGTATACTATCGTATTAAGTTACTTACTTAAATAAAATAAAATAAAAATAACGGACCTCATTGGAAAACCCTCCCGAATAAATACATTACATATCTCAAATATTTGGGAATATGTCGGCAACCAAAACAACACGAAAATAATTATTTTCTCTTTGGTTCTCACTCAACTAGTTATTACATACAGTTCAGAAATTGAAACTTAAAGCGTGAGACCTCGTTTATTACAACTAATACCTCAAGAATATAATTTGTTCAGGGGTTAGTAGAAAATATGTGACTTTAAATGACAAAAACGTAAACGCATAGAGTTCATTTGGTTGGATCACACAATTCATCAGAAATCTCTCTTAGCTGTTGGACAAGAAATATTCATACTTAGCTGCGGAAGAAAAAGATTGATCTGCATGTGCTGATCCTTACCTATATAATACGGTAGGAAATAATTCATTAAAAGGCAACAACTAATTGTTCAAAATATAACTCGAATAACGATTCATCGGACTAAATGTTATAATATAAATGTCATAAACAAACAACATTAAAATTAAATATTCATCAGACTAGCCTAATCAATACAGAGCTATTTAATAGACATAAACACGAAAAGTGCGGATTAGTAAATTAGCTTTGTCCACGTTTATTTTCACTCTAATTCGCAAAATAAGGGTCGACATGCAAAGTTTCTCAAGTCATTAACCTAACATTTGCTGCCTCAAAAGTTATGGCACCGCCATAAATTCTATTTTCTTCTAGATTCAAAAAAACAAAAGGAATTTCTCGTGCCGAAACTTTTTGAAGTGTTCCCAACTTTAGCATTAGAAAGGAAATTATCGCAGGGCAGAGGTATAATTTGGGAAGTTTTAGGTCGACGCCGGCGGCGACAAGTTTTTAATGTAAGCAGCGTCGACAGAGAAAAGCTCAGGCATCACTATAATTATGTGTTGGGTGTGTTTGTTCACGCGTATTGATTTGCTGTCGAGAACACGCGTCCAATGACACATGCAACGATTACAAATATAGAGCGGAAAATGTGGGACTGGCTGTACTAGAAAACCCTTTAGTTGCGTCACGGAGCTACAGCCGCTTTGTTTGTTACGTTTAAGTAGAATACTTGTTCATTGCGAGATCGTTACTGGGAGTTTTATTCATTATCTCTCTAGCGTTTATTGCGTTTTTATTCGCGGCTACTGCGAATTAACCACCGCCACCGGTGGCTATCGCGCGCCTCCGCCTCTATTGCAACATTTACATGTGTTCGGAAGCCGCTACATTTTATTCTTCTTCCTATCGTGTGCCTGAATACCAGCCTCATCAACCCCGGTGTCAGGGTTATGTTTGAGCCGCCAAAGGCCCCTGAGATGGCTCAAGTAACGATTACTCACTTACATCAGTAAATACTTACCGGGACCAACGGCTTAACGTGCCTTCTGAAGCACGGATCAGGTTACTTTCGGACAATCAGGTGATCAGCCTGTAATGTCCTAACCGAACTAGGGATCACAAAGTGATTTTTGTGATATGTCTCCACCAGGATTCGAACCCGGGACCTCCGGTTCGTGACTCCAACGCTCAACCACTGGGCCACAGAGGTTGTGCGACATTTTATAACCCGCACTTTGCTAAAAAGTCTTATGATGGAGTCGGAACTCCGACCGACACGGAAAGTTTGCTTACGCCAGGCTATTCTTAATACATACGTAGACAACGCAGACAACGCCGTCGCTGTCCTTTGCGTACATTTAATTTTACCTTTTCTTACACTAAAACAGAACTTGTATTTTGATACGTACGTATTTGACTTCATTTCAATAGCTGTTGGTAGTGTTACAAGATTAATTGAAACAGCAATATACCAATATCCCAAATAAAGGGACGTGTTCTGGTTTCCGCTATGAATGTCTCAATCTCAATATCCATTGAGACTTCGTGTTCCATGGCGTGACTCAAAGGACGTCTGATGTAAGTACGCAGTTACATGAGCCATGTCAGGAGCCATTGACAGCTTTATATTTAATAACCCCAGCTCCAGCACGAGGGTTGCTGAGGTAACTAAATTTTATCATCTAACCCACAACCCACACGATATCAGTAAACTAGATTACATTTAAGGTTTTAGTACGAAATAGACAAGGAAATCAGGTTTAATTTACTTGCAGTGTAGCAAAATACTATTACGCTAACGCGTAGGAAGTGCTGCATCCTCATAACAAGCATATAGTACAGTACAAGACTTTGCTAATTAGCCGTGTAACACGTATTGCAGTGCTTACGGCCAGCGAAGTCACCCTTAATTGGCACCTCGACGGATGTCACTTAACGTCGTCGTCTCATGCCGGAATTAGATGACTCTATTGGATTTCTCTCCCTGAATGTCGAGGGAGTGGTTCATACAGCCCTCGTACTAGCAGTTTATAAACCTTTTGATGTAATAAGTTGGCAAGTATCAAAAATTTTGTCAATTAGTGGAATCGAAATAATTACTCTATAAGTATGTAGTAAGGTTTTATGAAACCGTAATTGGCCAGTGCAAAAACGCATTTAAACTTACAAAACAAAATACTGAAGGTGTCACAAATGTGTGTTAATTATAATATGACTACAATACTTACTTTAAGTAATACCTATAACATAATTCCATGAATGATAGAAGCTCTCTTTATCAACAGGTACGTACTCACCATGCTGAATCGCTGCTAATTGAAGAAGGGGTTTTAGCATAAGCTTGCTATTTCTTGAACATAAGGTAACTATTTCTTTGACGCAAAATACAAGAAATTTATAGTTTTAGTTAGTAATAGTTTGAAATAAATATTATGTGATGCCGAGAAATCTAAAAGGACTATCGAGTTGAGTTAGCAACTCGAATCAAGTGCCTTCATACCTGGAATTAATTACAGCTTACTATAAAAAGAAATAGCGCTTCAATAATTCTAAGAAAAACACGTATCGTGGCTGCCGCCACTAAACAAGACGCTGCAAAGTCTAGCTCAGACAAAATGAGAATTTATTTTTTCCTGTTTGACTTGTCAACGAAATATCTAGAGGGAACCAAAACAGCAGAAACAGTGTGACGTAAGCGTTTATTTATCTCCATAATCTGCGATATAAGGCTATATATTATAGACTATCGGCACCCCGGTAACAAACGCTGGTTTTCCGGATGTTGCAGACGAGATGTTAAAATAAATAAAAGCCTGTACGTACTCGATTTCCGACGCGATGCCGCTTCCGCTGTTAAGAGAAAAGATATATTTTCTCGCTGGTTTATCAAAAGAGAGAAATACTTACTGATTTATTACAAAGCAATATAGCTGATTCGCGCCAATAAAACACTCGTGCGGATACAAATAAGAAAGCTATTTCATGAACTGTTTTCGCGCTCAGTATTAGTAACTTCTAACTTTGGTAGAGACTGTTTATTTTTATTAGGCTAACTTACTATATACTATCTTCAATTAATATAACACATACGACTACACGTTTCAATGGTATTATTATTTCTATTGTTTTGAACAGTCGACTTGACTGTAGTACATGACTTTTGACTGACAAGAAATTAATAAGAATTCACTTAGGTACGTAGTATTAAATTAATTTTGTTTTGTGCAATAAAGTATATTTGATTTGTTTTGAATAGTAACATTGTAAATAAATGACTTAGGACATAATATTTATAACAAGTTAAGAACTGTGTCACAATAACTTTATCTGTTTATTTGTGAACAGAACACTGCCAAATATGGCTCAGAATACGAAACCACACAACACCGACACACCAAGCGAAACCCCGTGGCTACGAGTATTTGTATACATTTTGAACTCCAATAATTTATTGCTCTAACGGGCACCGTTAGTCAAACCAAGTTAGTGACATTAAAGTTTGTCCAAACAAGAAAACGTTGGCTACAACCCGCATCCAAAGCAGGCCAAATTACAACTTACGAAGTGACTAAGAACTAACACATACACCAAGTTTGAGGGTAGATACAACATTTGTCGCTGTTAGACTATTGGTGTTAGGGTACCAATTAAGTAAAGCGGTAGAGTAGAATGGCTAGCTCTTTAATGAATCATGACCGGAGAGCAGGAGACCTATTTAAAAGCTATCTTAAACAAAGTATTTCCCGCCCGTTATTGATAACTCACACAAATCCAGATAGGTTTTCATACAATACAATTTAAAACGCCTTATTGCACATAAACACATATTAAAAGAAAAAACATTAAAACGTGGAAAGACTGTACATGTCGGTACCTAATAAATGCCTATTCACTAACAGAAGTCGGCGCGGCATGCGTACATAAGCAGGGCTAACACGCGCCACGTGATAAAATTATCGATCGATTCAATAAATTTTATCGAAATCGATAAGTTTGTTTTTCCTAACATGTGTGGCACGTGATTTTGATCGTATTTTGACAGAACTACATGACTTATTTGGATTCACATGACGACCCGATTACTCTAGCCATAGAGGCAGCCAATCAGCTCGCGACACCAAACACTTCAGGGCCCCGATACCGACCCCGCCGGCGTGGTCGACGATTTCCCTCATTCAGCGCTTATCGCTATCGACCCACTAGGGTCGATTAATTCTTTCAAATATTTTTCCTCTCAGACGACGCCCTGAGCCGAGGTTCGCGCCCAACTGGGCACCCTCAGGCCTGTTGTCTTAAACGTTGTACCGGGTGAGAGCCTTCAGCGCTCCCCATTTGTCCGGCCAAGTAGTTAATGCCATCTGCGGCAAATCTACGATAAGTCACGTCAAAAAAAAAATTGGATTCACATATTACCACCAATCGACTAAACGATATAATTATATCGTCAGAATCGATATAATGACCGTGACAACATTTTATAACGTAGCGCATGAGCCCTACAGGGCACTGTCATCGGCGTACATCAGTAGTAATAAACAGTATGCTTTTATTAGAGTTTGTTGTCTGTTATCTACCTTACTAGTAATGAAAAACGCTGCAATATACTAAGTGAGTTCCTATGTAGAAGTCTCCAGCACATTACTCTAGCTACCGCAGAGCGTCTGCATTACACGGTCACCACTCCAACTCATTATTGGCCAAGTCTGCACAAACACTAGTTGGAAACCAGCCTCTGTAGTGTGCTTCTTAGAATTCAAAGACTAATTTATTTACGGATTGTAAAGCGACACATAGTCTTCCCTCAATGCGAAATTCCATGCCAATTATTCAAATAATTTATTGGTAAAAGTTGTAATCTAACGAAACGTTCGATAAAGTAAAATTTCACACATATTACTATCTGTCCTCTCAGTCAAACAAAAAATATTGCTCGAGATAACAAATGCTAACTGCTATACTGTTGAGGAGCTCGAAGTTAAGTAACTTTGGGAAAGGCCGGTCATAGGATGGGTGACCCCAAAAACAAGTTTTCATCTCGACCTCCTCCGTGCTTCGGAAGGCACGTTAAGCCGTTGATCCCGGCTGCATTAGCAGTCGTTAATAACCACCAATCCTGCAATCCGCACTGGGCCCGCGTGTTGGTTTAAGGCCCGATCTCCCTATCCATCCATAGGGAAGGCCCGTGCCCCAGCAGTGGGGACGTTAAAGGGCTGATGATGAACAAATGCTAACCAACGATGAAATAAGCAAAGCGCTAGTGGTGGCAACATGTTCAGTTTTGAATAAATCCAAAGATTTAATTTACTATCAGAATTGAAAGACGTCTCAATATCCCAAATACGTACAAGGCGTATCTCCTCAGCACATAGAGTGGGGACCGCCGCGAGTGAGACTGCATTACACAAACACCACTCGAGCTCGTTATTGGCTGAGTTGTAACACGATTGAATCACACTTCACAAACACTAGTTTGAGACAGTTGTGTGCTTCTAGGAATTCAAATGGTTTCTAAAGAAACGTTTTTGAAGAATAGTATGGCGACTATTGAAATTTATCCTGTATACGCTTCATCTCTATGAACAACTTTAGAAACAATTAATGACTAAAAACAATAATATTCAGTACATTCACCCGTCATTCAACCTCAGTGAGAGGTCAGGGGAGTTTTTTGTATTGATAAAAGCTATAACAGCCTCCGTGGTCTAGTGGTTAGAGCGTTAGGCTCACGATCTGGAGGTCCGGATGCGATTCCCGATGGGGACATTGTCGAAATCACTTTATGAGGCTGTCCTTTGTTTGGTAAGGACTTTTTAGGCTTGAATCACCTGATTGTCCAAAATAAGTAAGATGATTCCGTGCTTCGGAGGGCACATGAAGCCGTTGGTCCCGGCTATTAGCCGTAAAAACACCTCCACCAACCCGCATTGGAGCAGCGTACTGGAGTATTCTCCATACCCCCTCCGGTTGATTGAGGGGAGGCCTGTGCCCAGCAGTGGGACGTATATAGGCTGTTTATGTTATGTTTTTGTAAAAGCTATACATTTTAAAGAAGAATATTTTAATAAATGTTGACATTAAAGTAAACGTCTATATTCTAATTAAATACTCAATTTACTAGATAAATAAATGTTATGTGAAGCTTCACGAAGTTGCACTGTGTTCCGCCTAAAAACAGACAATTATTTAGCAAATATCCTTTGCATCCACTGCGAACCTGAAGTAAATGTGGTTAGGTCCCGTCTTGTTTCTACCACGATTACCTACTTTGACGTGGTGCAGTGTTTAGTTCCTACTGCGTTGAATTTAATATGTGAATGTCACTCGTTGGAAGCTTATCTACTTTAATGTAATTAACTCATTCCATTTGAAAGATAATGTTCTATTTTATTTTTTTGCATACTTATTTTGAAGTGATGGAATTAGATATAATTTTATTATAATAAGCAAATACAGGTAGATAGATGACTTTAGAAAGATGGAACTGGGAGAATTGAATAAGTACTTCGAGGCCGACTACACTAAATATGTTATACTTTTAAATTGACTGATACGACGATAGAATATACATTTATTAAGTAAAGTGCACCTCTCTGCCTGAAAATGTCGTCGTGAAACTTAATATTGTTGCCTCCAATTTACAAAAACCTTTTTATCAACCAATACGAGCGGCTGTCCTGTTATTGAACAATATTCCAGTAAGCTCACATTATTTAACGATTTTATGTTACCAATACTTCATCCACAGGACCGCAACGAACTATTTTAGCTTGGAATCTGAAAAAAAGTCAATTCCGTCCATCTGGGTTTTATGCCCGAGTGTTGCGACGCTTATCATTAGGGTTATCCTTGAACCTTTTCTGGCCCTTTTTCAGGCTCACACAGAAGTTTAGGGTTGGACAAATGACCACATTTTGTGGTGTACCAACATGACGGTGGCAGACTGTTGCTAAGCTGGCAATTACTCACAGCTAACGTACGGCAGCACAGGCTTGGCTGTGAGATTCTAATGACTGCGATGCGGCCTAGATCTGCACCAAGCTAGATTTGGTCTGTCACAGTACATAATTGTTACGCAGTATAAGTTTATGAGACTAATTAATCAAGGCTAGATAATATGTTTTTTATCATTTTGTACTCACATAAATTTACCGTTTATAACAATTATAATATAATTTAGTTTTGAAATATTTTGCTAAGGTAACTATTAGGTTACCTTAGTTTATTTAAGATAGATTTTAGATACCTTAATTAATACCTGAATTATCACTTTAAATCGACTATCGCAAAGTGATAAAATTATCGATTAATTCAATAAACTTTGTCGTATTTTTATCGTATTTTGACAGAACGACATGACTTATGAACAATATTATAATAAAGTATCAAAAAAAAAACTCAAAACAGAAGTGATCTCATTGGCGATGCAGCGCGGGAATGCTAGTAGCATTATAGGAACCTTTGGGCAGGGCGCGATCCGCTGTGGTCTAAATAAATAATAAAAATATTTATTTGACCATAAAAACAAATTTAGGACAATAGATTAAGAACTAAAACATAAACTTCAAAACATGAACCCTGCTGCCTGTATCTTAAGGAGCAGTGGTCGGTGCAAGTGAGATAACAGTACAGTACCAGTGTTATAACAGCTTGTTCGGGTTTAAAATACATACTTAATATTAGTGTTCATATTTGTTAGAGTGTATGTGTGTGGGTCTTTTTTAGTTATAGTTGAATGAAGCGTAGCCCCGTATGTAATTTATAATAATATTGTAAAAAGTTTATGTAAATTGAATATTGTGTTTTAAGAGTAAACTACTAACTGATGCTAATCAAATATCAAATTTAATCAGTATTTTAGTACTTAAAGCCGATGACAACCCTGGTGTCATGGCTATTATTGAGCCATCAATGTCTCTGACACGACTTTAGTACTTAATTTTAATACTCTTTGGAATACTACCGTCACATAAATTCAGTCTGATATATAACACTGACAATCATTCGCCAAAATTGAAACGCAAAAATATGTCGCAAAATAATTAATTTTATTTTATTTGTACAAATATATGCAACTCCATTTATTTACTTTTTCGCATGAAAAATGTGAATGTATTCCACAAATCACTTTTATGTCAATATCATAATACAAAAAATACTGTTAAAAATTTCGTATTTCGAACAATTGGTAAATTATGCATTATGATATTATTAACTATGGAATTATTAGGTACTTTATAAGGTAAGTAATAGGTAACCTACCTACTTGTACTAGAATATTTTCATGACGCATTCTTTATCAGCCAATACAAAAATTCATAATTATTAGTCTACCATTGAATTTTAGGTAAATAAGTGTCCGAACATCCTATCACTACAGACATTAGAAAGTAATGAGTATAACACACTCATCAGATAAACCTAGTAGCTAAGGGCTGAAACTTTAATATGTAGGTATTAAATACATACTTCTCATCATTTAAGAGTCACGCTCTTGTCGGTGTAGCATTCTCCATGCTACTTTTTAGGGAAAAATAGGGTAGTGGTGTCGCTCTTCCCTTCCGCCCCGCAGTACTCTGACGCGAGTGGGATGGCACCCAGAGTAGTCTATTTCAAAACCACATACACACACACATGCACAACACACATACACACACGCACGCACACGCACACACACACGTATTACATACTAAGTAAATACAAATAATGCACTCTGCTATACAAGATACTCCAACGTTCAGCCAAACATCAAAGCTTTGGTCGGCCCCAGCTGAACCAAAATCAAACGCTGTGATTACATCTACTGCTTTCAATATAGGTACCAGCAAATCCACACTTTCGTAGATTAAACTCGTGATTATTTTCGCTAAGTCCGCATTCCACCAAATGAGAAGACGGTACTTAAACAAATTGAAAATTTCTAATCTGTTTCCGTCAAAGTATACCGAATTACTTTTCCAACACGAAGAAAATTAAGGAAAACGCAATAGTTCTTCGTTTATCATACTTTTTTAAGGATTGTTAGGTATATTTTAACACGCCCACCCCCTCTGGTAGATTGAGGGAAGGTCTGTGCCCAGCAGTGGGACGTATATAGGCTGTTTATATTTATGTAATGTCGGTATATTTTCGCTCATATAATATTTTGCTACGATTTTTTTTCAATACGGTAGGGTAAATTAAAACAATGTAAGTACTTACATTAAGTAAAAACTTTATAAAGCAACATCGATACATTATCTGCCTTCGAACACCATGCATTGAATTTGAAGGTAAAAGTAGCTTTACTTCTCCATTTTATTACCTAAAGTCAATCAGAAATTTAATTCCGAATTAAAATGGTCTTTTGGAGTTTAAGAAGCAGGGGTATGTTGCAACCCCTGCTTCTTAAACTCCAAATTTCATACAACAACAACATTGTCTTTCTAAACAAACAAAGAAAAGGGGTTCTTGAATGAAATTAGTCTCAAACAGTTTGATTTCACGGCCAATATCTTGAGATTAAAAGATATATTTACCAATATTTGTTTCCGTCGGAATAGATTGCGATTGGCGACAGAGAGATATCATTCTTTCTTGTTAAATTATATTACCGTTTACTTTTGCTTCGACGAACAGGCTTTTTGACGGTCGGTATATTCTACCTTTATTGCTATGAAATATGGTAGCTAAAGGAAACATAATATTAAATTACATATTACTTTGATGACTGTTTCTATGTCGCACGTAGGTAACCATTATAAAATCACGTAATAAAATAATTGTAAGCAGTAATGCGAAGGTATTTTTTATAAAACTATGTATGTTTTAAACTCATATCTATTTCCCACTGGGGTAAGCAGAGACTATGGAATTCCATTTGCTTCAATCCTTACTTACTATTGAGAATTATTATTATTGAGTTTAAATTTGAATTATGTTATTGAATTATTGTCAAGTTCATATTATTATGTTGATTTCTCAGGTTGATTTAGTTTGTTTTATGCATGACAGTTTTAAATTCGTATGCCAATTCTTGGCTGAATGTATTGAGACCGATGACAACACTGTAACTCTGTAATATTTTGTAACACGCGGTATTCACGAATAAATATTTTTGTATTTGTATTTACTATTTTTTAGAAGGCTGTAAATTAAACATTTTATAGTTTCATACTCTCATTCTCTGAAACTGAAATGCATGGTAATAAATATGCAGAGTTAATAGTGACTTAAAACAACTTTTTGGTAGGTAGGTGTATAAAAAGGAATAAAAAGTTACGCTCTTTATGTATTATATTACTAAATCATGTAGGTTTGGGTACATTTCATATCTTTATAAATATATTAGCGTTATTGAAGGTTTATATAATAATAATAATAAAATAATAGTAGTTTAGTAATATTATTATATATTATAATATATTATATATACATCATTTGAAACGACGTGATCCCTCAGCCGACAAATCCTAACTTATAGCTTGAATACTATAACGTCTGCCAACTCTTTCACTTAAGTGTTTCAAATCTTCTTCGAACGTGCATAAATATTACATATACTTCGAAGAAATCTATCCTACCTAATAAATAAATCTTTAGTTTTCACTTTTCGGTTGATAATTTTGAATTATACGTAGGTACACAGTTGCTCATTAGCGTGACCATTTATATAAGCAGAATCGATAATTGAAGAAGCTTATCGAACTAACTACATAACACAATTTGCAAACAACGAACGAAGCACGAAGTCTTGATTAGAGAAAACCAGATTAGACCTGATACATAGCTACGGTACCAGATAATTCCAAACTGAATCTAAAATTCACGAATTCGTTACCGGTAGGAACTAATAGAGAGCAAATCCATTTACACGGTAATATTGATTATTTACACAACAGCGATGGCACTGTAGAGCTTACGTGTCAAATTAAACTTGAAACAAACACAGTGATTGGCTATTGAGCATGCAATGTGACCAATCAGGCGAGCCGGTGATTATCATTCATGGAACACATAATTTTGCGGTTAGAGATGGGAGAATGATATCAGTATTATGTTAAAAGTAACAGGTATGCTCGTGCAAGCAATGGCTCATCTCAGAACTATATATGTAGAGGTGATGCTCTGAGCTGCTGTGCATTATAACTAAGTACCCTATTGGCCGTTGTCCGTAACCTATTAATATTTATCTTATTCGCACTATTTACACGAACTTGTTAGGAGCTTCTTGTGGCTCAATAATAACCTAGACAAGGAAGAAGTAAAAAACAAAGAATACATTATTTTATTTATTTCAAAGGCTATCAGTAAGCTTTAAAGGTAGAAATTAAGTAAAATTTTAGAAAATCGAGAGTATTTATAGCTGGGTTAACAAGACATCGTTTAGTTGTTACAACTATGGTCGTTGATTTTCGACTGCCCACGCAGATTCCAGAATCGTTAATTACTGTAATAGCAAGTGAATTCTAAAGGTCAAAACTGTCAATAAAGTTTACGAGGAAGAACTCTTCACAAAGTTTCTGTGTTGATGCTTTCAGGTCACTGGCTAGGACGCGGTCAGTCTTCTCTCACTTCTGCATTCCTGGTACATGTCGAAAAGGACTGAGAACTAGGCATTTAACAACAGTTTTTTATGCCAATAATTGCCTCTTACAATACATGATGTCGTTACATGTCGTTGTCATGGTGTCGTGATGTGTGTCGTTACATGAATCATGTCAGGGGCCTTTGGCGACTCAAAAGTAACCCTGACACCAGAGTTGATGAGGTTAGGAATCCACCTCACAACCCACACAAGAGAAGAAGAACATGATGTTGAAAGAAACATCATGTAATCCCACATACTAGAGTTATATGTTTTCGGAGGAATATGAGGGTAAATTGTAATTGGGCTGTTTTTTCCGCTGGATTGATAGGTCAGATTGGCAGTAGCTTTCTGTGAGGTGCGCGGATCCTGTGAAAATATACACATAATAAATATACAAAAGAATATCTCAGTCGCTCTATCCCTACAGAGTGTTAGTTACAGCGTAATGAAAACTTTGGGAGATGATTCAGGCCATGATTCTGAATTGATGTCAAGTGGAATTTTCCATCGCAAAAGTATTGAACGGAAAATACAAAAAAAATCCATGAGTTTTCCGACAAGAAAATCCACTTGATATCTATATATGATATCATTATTTGTTACTATGTCACTAACACCCTATCTACTTGTATGGCTACTTGTATTTGCTTGTACAGAGTGTAGGTGACATCGTAACAAATACTGAGGGGGATGTTTCAACTCATTATTTTGATTTAATATTAAGTGGAATTTTCCATCGCAAAAGTATATAATTGAAAATAATTTAAAAACAAAAAATACATTAATTTTGCGACGGAAAATTCCACTTGATAATTAACTCGGAATCATGGTTCAAAACTCGCTCGACGTAAAGAGAAAATAAGGCCACTCGCCGTAAAGAGACTCGCCGTAGCGCGGGTCGCCGTTCGGAAAGTCGCTGTCAACGCCACAATTCGAATCATTCGCCTCAGTATTTGTTACGATGTCACTAAGAGCCTATATAAAGGGATAATGCGACTGAGATATCCTTGGATCAGTATCTTTAACATTGTTTGAATCACCAAATTCGTAACTCCTCGCGCCGCTGTGATAAATGTATCGATTCACAATACCAGGATAATCTCCCCTCTACTTGTGGTTGATACCTATCGAGCGGCAGTTCAATGGAGTGTGACATTAATCGGCAGATTACCAGTCCAAATGATATTTGATTAGTACACGAGCGGGATTATTACCTCCAAATATTACTATATGTAGCTAATCACTAATCACCTTTGTGTTAATGTTTAGATGGATATAATCTCCCTTGAACCCCTGCAAATTAATAATAATTATATTATCTTCAATGAGTCTTTGATATAGAAGTCTGTTAAGCCTCCTAAGATCAGATTTTCAAGATAGATATGTACCTTTGAAAGGATTTTACAAGATTTGGCCCTTACGACTGAAGGTGATTATAAATTGTGTCGCCTAAAACTCTAGTAATAATTATAAGTAGTACCTTGATATCTACAGTGATTCATAACTCATAAGTCAATATAAAATAAAAACACCTTTGACTAAAGTGCGTAAGAGATGTTACATATTTTGGTTTTATAGGTCCGGTTCGGTAATTCCATTTGCGGCAAATCTACAATAAGTCTCGTGAAAAAAAATTATAGCTAATTGATATTTATAGCTCTAATCTTAATTGGTTGAGTCTACCAAGCCTGCATTATCTATTTAAATTTTATTAAAGAATGAACTTCATGATTTCCCTTTAACTTAAAAAATGCGAAACATCTCGCCTACTTAGATGCAACGCCACAGAATTCTATTAAAAGGGGCGCAAGATGTTTTACGGCCCCTTTGTTTATGTTGCGCCCTTATTACAGCAACCTTCTATGACACTGTCGCAATTTTCTCTCAGCACGGTTTTGCGACCCATAACCGCAAGTTATGAGTCCCACCTGCGACTATGAAGTATATTTGTAGGCATATCCACGCAAGGTCTCGGGTGATAATAAGAAGTGGAGAATGGGGACTTGTTTTGGCTAATGTGATTGTTATTCTTTGGGGGAACCAAGAGCCTTTTTTAACCGTTTGTATATGTACGTTACCCCGTGGTGTAATTGGGAAAATAAAAGACAGTATATGTAATACCTAATCTAGTAACTATGTATTAGAGCGTACGCAGCCGTTAAATGAGCCATGTTTGGGACCTATGGCAGTTCAATAATAACCCTGACACCAGATTTGATTAATTTAATACGCATATTTACCATAGCAACAAAGCCAAAATGAACGAAAAAGAAACCAACCTGCTTAAACAACAAAATCAAGTTGCCTATCCAAATATAGTCGTTTACCCCGAGCAAACAATCCTAAGAAATAATTTCAACGGGCAAATGAGAAGTGCAAAGGAATTTTCTTGTGTCGTTTTTATCTTCGTAAACAGGTAAGTTGGCGAGTCTTCCAAGTTTGCTAGCCAGTGGCTTGAACGTAAACTTGCCACGAAGTTGATTGCTCTGTGACCGCATTTGAAACAACTCGACAGATTTCCTGCGCGCATTTAGTTGGATGTTGCCGGATGAATAGTGACGGATTGGTATAAACTTAGATGCGCTGTTAATAAAGTTTAAATTGATTTGAAAAACTAAAATAGGTACTTAAGAAGTTACCGCATTATTTACTCTCGATTCTCAACGAATTCATAAATATTTATATGTTAGAAGCATCGAGCGTAGTGAGGCAAGGCAATGCAGAAGAAAGGCCCCTAAACTGTTGTATACTGTAAATTATGTAAAAAAAATCAAAAATCACATGTAAATACTATAATCAACTGTCTCAGGACCTAGTAATTTGAGAGAGTCAGATATATGCGCTGATTTATAACTCTATGATTATGATTATAAACCTACTAAATTGTACAATATTATTATAGAAAGGAATATTCAAATATTAATTAGAAGTGTGACGCACATTGCATTCGGATTTAATCAATATTTTATGTAAGTACTAAAAGACGGAAACTGAATAACGAATCATGGAAATTTCAATGTTCTATTCTCTGAAATAAATCTAAATAGAATACGCCGAATAAGTCTCAAAATAATTATGTGAATTCTTATGGCTTCTTATAACATCTCACTATACTAAACTTCATTTTTCTCTATAGATCACACAACTAGGCACAAATCTAAAAATAAAGGAAACCAAAATTATGATCTGTTTCAATAACTCCAAGTAGTGATTAGCGAAATTGGCTGTTTCATAGAAACAATCTCCCAGGAAATTAGGTTAAGTACCAACCAAAGTGGAAAATGTTGAGCTTCGACCAGCTATGGCTTATGCTAGAATTAAAAACTCATTACGATTTGCAGGCAACTACAGAGGCTAATTCCTGCCGGGTGAAATTTTAAATCCATATTTACCGACTAAGTTTAAAATTAATTGGCCTCTTATGCAATTATATTTTCTTTATTTATGAAGTATTACCGGAGCTCTCATTAGTATGAATGCTTTATTATGCAGTTGCTTAATGGCTTCTCTAGCATTATAAGTAAGTCAAAAAATAGAGTAAGGAGATTATACGAATTGCTTTAAGGACGCGTATTGCTATACCTTGTAATAAATAGTGAAAAGGAAAACAAATGAAAGTCAAAATTGTTATAAATCAATGTATTATGTTCGTACCAATTTGTTCGTCGATTAATAGTATTATTATCACTCATAATATATTTATTATTTATATTATTATATTCTATTCTATTTTATGATGATGACGTCGTAAGACTGTAAACAACTCCGACGACCTTTTCCGTCAGCTTTGAAAATAATTTTATCCTAACCGTAATTACTTTTAGATTTTATATTATATTTTTTTCGAAGAATTTATAATTTCACACACTAAGATTAGATTCTATATAACCATTACTTATAAATAAATTACATAAATCGACGAAGAGTAATAAATATTAAATATAGGAACAGAAAATGTTCATTTCTGTAGAGTACTCGTATCATGTATCCATACTCCAAAATACGCTCTACACGCAAATTGCAATTAGGTTCACGTTTACTTACCGCATTAAACTTTAAGCACCATGCAAGAAATAAAGTAAAACAATGGATTTTCCAATAAAGGTCTTGTTCTAAAGCTACAGGTTTCGACAACCAGAAACCACTGAACGTATCCCAAGGGTGTTCCATTAATGATTGGATGGTGTCAAAATGAACAAGCTGGAATATAGCGCCGCTGAGCAGATTCCAAGTTTGGTCTTGTCCAGTCTAGTCCAGTTTGTTTCACAACAAGAATGCTTGTGTTAAATAAAGGTATTCAAATACCGTATCATTATTTCAAGCTAGTTCGTACCGTTGTCTCTGAGTCCGGCCTAATATACAGGGTGTTAGTGACATCGTAACAAAAACTTTAAGATAATATGGTTCAGACCATGATTCTGAATTGATATCAAGTGGAATTTTCAGTCGCAAAATTCATGTTATTTTTTAGTTTTTATAAATTATTAATTTTTAAACGGGACAATGCTCCCTAGCACAGTATCCGTTTACTTGAAGACTTGACAGGTTCGGTTTTTTACAGAAGCGACTGCCTGTCTGAACTTCTAACCCGCGAAGGTAAAACCAGCCTAATACAGGTTAGGTCACATACCTCCGAAAACGCAATTCTCGGCAATGTGGGTTTCCTCACGATGTTTTCCTTCACTGCCGAGCACGTGATAATTATTTATTATCCAAACATGAATTCGAAAACAAATTCGATAATCATTGGCTGTGCTGGATTCGAACCTGCGACCTCAAAATCCCGCAAAAACGCGAAAATTTGGTTTTAGATTCAGTAGCTCCAATATTTTATAGCGCCGTCCCATTTCCACTTACAATACTTAATAAGGTTCTCGTACATTTGGCTGGAATTTGCCAGGTTTTATTTTAAGCTAAGCCTGGCAGAGGACTTGGCAGCCAACGGCGTACTCCTCATCTTATGAACTTCCGTTTCGAGATAACTTTTAGGGTTATTTATAAAATGGAGAGGATTATTCGGACGAAATACTCCGGAATGAAAGGCTGTGACGTCAGAGGTTTTCCGATGCTTATCTTGGAAAACCTAGGTTTTATCTGGCGTTGAGAACTAATTTAAGACTTGGCTAAAAGAAAAGTATAAACTTACTTACGTAGTTTATTTTTCACACCTCTTTCCAATTTTTTCAGTAAATTATGTAGTAATCCAGTTTCAGATTGTATAATGTATTTAACAGGTAATCCCGTATTTAGTAATGAGTTATTGGGTTCATTTTTACATTTCAAATTATCAATAGATACTTGATACAACAAAGAGTTGAATAATATTGTTTATAAGCATGTTTACATTAATGTTTGTGTCTAACACATTCAGCACTTGCAAATTTAGACCCAGGCATCTCTCAACAAAGTTTAATAACAAAATACCTGTGACATCACTTATGCTCCTCACAAGCCACCAAACATTCTTGACAACTCCGTAATGTTGCTAATCTCGATTTAATTTATATGTAAATTCATTCTCGGCACATTATCCCTAATATTCCGTCAAATGTTCAGAGTTCCAAAACTTTTTCAGAGATATTTTAATAATCGCGATCTCTTTCTTATTTCCCCCTTTATTACCTCGACTTTTATCTTTAATTCTGCAGACATGCCATAGGAAAGCTGTGATTATAGGGAGGGGAGTGGGGAGACAAAAAGAAATGTGTATAATGAAGTCCCGCACCCCACTTTTCCTCTTGTTGCCATTCTTTAGATGAAATCAAGAGTTGTGAACCGATTGATAATGAGGGACACAAATTGACTCGTTATATTTTATTTACGTATTCAAATTATTCTGACTAATATAATGCTAAAATTTCAGTGACACACGTGTATTAGGTTATTGAACTTTCAATTTTATTAACACGCCTAAGCCTATGTGACAGTCTTTCGCGTAGCAATCACACAAATCATACGTTATTTCTATAATAATAAAAAATCAATTGCCATGTCCGCGTGACTGGACCGGTTTTAGGATTATTGTGTGTGTGTTGGATAGAAATTCTCTGCAATAGGTCACGTCGAAAAAGAAGAAAAATATGAAAGTCATAACCCAAGTCAAAACAACAGAATTAAAGTTGCTCTATAGAGCATTCCATGTTAGGCATCTCCCTCGTGGATCGCGTACGCAATGTTGATATCCATCAAGATATAAATGTCTTTGACGTGGGTAGGTGAATCACGAAAAAAAAATACTATTAAATATAATCTCAGACCTATTCCCAAATCAAATCAAATTAATTAATTTGCGAGTACACATAAAATACAATAATGTGGTAAAATTATTTACATAAGAATGTTGTGATGTGTTCGGCATGCAGGCGTACAAATATTAAAAAAACCTCATACTCAAACTTTATCCTATTTCTACTACCACACAGAATACCAGTTGGCTGCATTTCGCAGTTAATTACCGTCACTTGACACCTGCCGTATGTTGTAGCTAATTGACAGCGAGACAAACCAACCAGTGCCGAACTGGATTTACCACCATTTTCCTCCTAAATCTTGTTGCTTTGTTTACATTGCCATCGCAATATATTGCAGATAACTATAGGGCTTTCCATTTGGAAACACTAAACAAACAGAGCCCTATAGTAAATACTTGCACCTTGTGTTATTCGTGACGAATAAGGAATGTCTGTTTGCTCAGTCTTGCAGACAAGGAAGACTCTACTTAATGCATATTTCTTTTTTACCCCGACTTTAGCGAAACAATAACGAGGGTTATTAATTTATTTATACTGTCATCTTAATATTTAGTAGTTCTTTAAAATGAATTAACAGGTGTAACATTATGTAACAGTCCTATTGCGAACTATATCTCTTTTGCATCGACACTCGTAATTTTGTAACGATTGTATGGTAAAAATATACTCGTGTGTTATCAAATAATAATTTAATGCCCCAACTACATTTTTTTTCTAAATTGTCATTAAAATAAACATTAAAAACTAAAGCTTTTTTTTGTTATTAAGTTTTGTTAAAATAACAACTGAAAGTTGAGATAAACTGTCAGCTATATTAGTAAATGTACAACAATGCCAAGTTTGGAAACACGGGTAGGCTCGCAGCTCCGAATGACTCCTGTTGTCACATGAAAAATTCGGAAACTTTTGTTTTTAGTTCGAACGAGAATACACGGCGCGACGTCGGGATCGGGCCACGCGAAATATTTCACAGGTACAGCAAATAATTCCCGCGAACACCGTAATAGATTTGGGAAAAAGCGGAAGAGAAGGCAGCTATAAATCCAACTCGAATGAACGGCCTTTTTAAAATATCAGAATATGCGACAGCCGGGAGCGTATAAAAACTAACCATTGGAACAGAGTGACGAGAGGGACCCACCATTCTCTTGTTTCCATTTAATTAAACTGGAAATTCAGAGTCATGGCTCGAAACGAACGAGATGGCTAAGCTCAATTGAAAAAAGTTAGTTTAGCTTTGCAAATGAGATTAAGTCTTATAGCGGTGTCGGTCTTCATAGTGTCGTATTTAGCTTGAAGTAACTGACTCTACTTAGCGAACTTCCAGCAGCTGAACAAACTTTAATTTATTTTTGAAAGAATAGAAAAATCAACTGCTAGTAACTACTGCCAGGATTCAATTATAACCAGACTTATTTTGATTTCATTGAACTACGATAATAGGAGTAACTTCAATTATCTGCGAGAGCTCTTACAATTTGATACGAACAAACATTATTAACTGCGTACATTCACTGTACAGGTAAATGAACTGGAGACCCAAATCACCTCTAAAAGTACTCCATGTTCAGTTACCTTTCAAGTCTGAATGGCAAAGCAGGTGTGAAATGTCTTGGAATAGAAACAAAACCCACCCACAGATATTCGTAATTAAATTCCACAAAATTACATGCCCTTTCACCAAATGTTAGACCATTTACCTTCACTATGGAGTAAACATGGACGAAAAATATTACAGAGAGAAAACAATGGACCAAGTATGTTTACAACTAATTCTAAACCCTTCTATAAATAAACGAAGTTGGATTCCCGGAAGGTTGTCTCTAAGTATGCTTTGCTCGTTCACATTCAGCTTAATTCGCAACATAAAGGAAGAATTGCTCATTATTTTAGATCTTATTTGGAAGCAAGCCACAAACACGCCCCAGTTCGGCGTGGTCTAAAATGACGGATGTTTTTTCTTATTTTCTCTTAGTTCGCTCCTAGCTTCGTGCGAAATCTGAACAAAACTGGGTGTTCCGGGGCGAGGGTTAAGATTAACGGGCAAGGTACAATTTTATTAGCATTTTTTCCTCTTTCCTGGGTGCCAAGCTCATTTCCTCTCGTTTAATTTATTGCGGTGGCAGCGAAACGAAATTAGTGATATAAAATAACCCCATTCGTGTTTGCTTAAAAAGGAAATTTAATTTAATATCGGGATTTGATTAAGGTTTCTGGATTTGGTGGGAATGAGCGAATTTAGTCGGTCCGTATTTAAATATGTGCTGTTCACATTCCGTTTACATAATATATTACAGAATTAAATTATTGAAAGTACTTTCCGTAGGCAAAAGGGAATCTTCTGTCGGGGAATAATTTCTCGAGAGTATTGTCGTTTCGTTGCTTTCAAATCGAAAATTGTACTTTAGAGAATCACTCTTTGATTTTAAAAACCACAAACGACTACGAATAAAATTAGATGCGGTTTATAAATAAATATAAATACGCGTCAAGCCAATAAATCCACGTTATCGCTTCCTTCAATCAAAATCCTCGGTACTCCCGTATCCTTATTTCGGGCAGCCAACTCGTGCATTACCGAAATTGCACGGAACCAATCTTCTTTATGCGATACTCTACTTGGACGTACGATTTATTTTGTGTTGAGAGTTGTAACGCAATGATATTTATGTGAGCAATTCACACGGGAAAGATTTTTGGACTAGAAACCTGTTACAAACTACATTCGAACCTGACCACTTTAATCTATTCAATATTTACGTCAAAATGAAATGCTTTACTACTAATATGCTTTACTCTACATGATAATCAACCATGAGAGCCCTGTTCGAAGAACGCTTGATATACACCGTAGTGTCACTGATTCTAATCCCGAATTGGGCTCTAAACCACTGAATTCGAGTTTATGAGCCTGAATTCATGTTACGATCATAGACAATAGGCTACTTGACAACCTAGTCAAATGAGATACTTTTTACGAAACGTGAAAACGGAAGTTTTCTTTTGGAGTTTGTATGGAAATGCCATCCTGGGATGTCGTCAATTAAAGCGCTCAAACGTCGTACTTATTGTCACTTATTTCCACCTAGTATAGGCATCGGCCCTCCACAAAGAGATGCTGTACTCTTGACTATAAGTCAATTGTTACTGTATTTGTCTTTTTGTGGATTCTAATAATAAACTTTACTTTACTTTACTTAATTCGTAATTAAAATTCGAAAATAAGTAAAAAAAATGAGATTGATTTTACAACATCATATACTGGCTTCTATTTCTAGATTGGAATTTTATAATTTATCTTTCACCCCGACAAATACCCAATTGATATCACGCGATTTCCAGGATTTATGCTCGTTTAAAGGCAACAGAAATGTAGTGTTGGCGTAGGTTGCTACGCATACCTTGGACTGCGATGCGTACCAATGAGTCCATATTAAAAGAGCTCAAGATCACGACGCGGCTCTCTTCAATATGCCGGGATCGTGTCCTAAGCTTCTTCGGACATATTATGCGGTCTCCGAAGCACAGTATAGAGAAACAGATAATCGTTGGGCAAATGGATGGCAAACGTGCGCAAGGAAGGGCACCTACGAGGTGGTCTGACATCCCGAAGAAGACGGTGGGCGGCAGCATACAGAGGGCGGTCCACGCAGCATATAGCCGTACCGGGTGGAAAACCATAACCTGTGGTCGCGATCCTCAGCAGTGAGGGTACCACGAAGAAGAAGAGAACGGCAACAGGCTCACCCCTTTAAACATAGCTGGCGAGGAGTGGGTACTATACACCTCTTCTTACCCTTTAGTACCTAACGTGATAGAATGTTAACTTATGTTCTCAGAACGGAAAATGTTACTCTATATGATGCCCAGCCGTACTTCTCTACTAGAGTTCAGTAGGAGTATAGAAAAACATATTGCTTTTAGCTGCTTAGGTACATTATGGGGCATGTCATTAAAGTCAGCAAAGGGATTGTGTCTACATCAATATGACGGACCATTTGCTGTAAAGGCAAGGGACTGATCACTTATCACTACACATCACATCCACCTCAAAGGACGTGTTATCAAAAATCGTTACAAGTTCTATTTTAAATCTTCTAGCCTTCTTAATATGATTCTGCCTGCCCCATTAGTGATCACGGGCATGAGCATGTGTGTATGTCATGGGAATAAAATTAGTATAAAAAATCTCAAACTAAAATTAATATTGTGCGTCAAAATTCTATATTAAAACTACAAGAACATGACAATATTACTACGTATTACTACGTACGAGTACTACAAGGGAAGTACACGCATAGGTTTAAACTTTAACGCCTCCCTTCTATCCATGCGCGTACAATATAAAACAGTAAACTTAATATAAATAAATTAGGTACAGCCGTTAAGGGTCCCTTAAGGGTCGCTTCGCAAACCTAATACATTTACATTATCACGAAGCTTTTTAGCGGATTTCAATAAATGAAAGAATGGTTCTCCCGGGCATCGTGTTTGGTCCACGTTAATAGACACATTGATGAATCAGGCCACCCCCCGGGAATTGAATCTGGCAACTTTTAAGACTAGCTGCCGTGCTACTTTTCATACCTACTACTTTAGCCGGGTACAGTTCGCTAGATTACTTTTATATTGCGATATGTTGTGAAGTTGTTTGAAACGACATCTATTGGATGGCTGGTGATAAATCATTTATTTTTTTAGTTTTTGTAGAGGTAAATTTATGGATTAGAACATCGCTTTTTGTGCAGAACCTTAAAATTACTCGTAAATTTGCCGAGTTATTTAGGAATTCGGTGAGAGTAAACTCTCTATCCATTCCTTAATGGCTCATCTTGGTTCAAGAAGTCTTATAACGGCACATTTTGTAACCCCCTTCACTCTCCATCTTTACCCAAGACACTCGTAAAGCTCCTTCCTAGAACCGCAATCTTGAAACTGTATCCAACCCTATTATGAGTAAGTTGCAACACTGCACATTATACTAACTGGGGCCATTGCGTTTTACGATTGTGGGTGCATACGAAATGCGACCGGCAGATGCGTAGGAATTGACATTTCCATGCGAATGGTCCGATTCCGAGAAAACACTTTGACTCCCGTTTCGAGAATCTTCGATAGCGGTGATCTTTTAAATGCTGTTTAAAAACGCATTTAAAGACATTCCAGGTACAAGAAAAATGCAAAAAGTAAGCGTAAAGTGGTGAAAAAATGCAAAATGGCACTGGAGTGAGGTACTTACCAAGCTTCCTGGTGCTTCCAAGATAGATTTTCCAAACATCTCAAGGATATAACTGTTTAAAAGCGATTAACTTAGTTAAAAAGTAGCGATAAACGCTGAAAATATTGTCAAAATAACTTCGACCCTGCCGGCCGTTGCCTGTAACAAAAAACTAAACTCTACATTCCTAGTTCATGCCACATGTTTTTTCAAATACGTTTCATTTCATACATACACACACATACATAAACTCACGCCTATTTCCCACCAGGATAGGCAGAGACTATAGAATTCCATTTGCTCCATCCATTTCATTACTTCAACGTATGCTTGTTTATTCATTTTATACAAAACATTAATATCTACCAGCCATAAAAACCTAAAAATACATTTGATACTGAAACCAACTATTTACGGATTCAACACAACGGTTACCGAGTAAAAATCGAACATTCTGCGCAGATGGTGTACTGAATCAAGCTCAAAGTTGGGCCATTATTAATTCTGATTCCGTGTAGCTCGAACTAATATTGCCGGGCTTATTATTGAGAAATTTTGTAATGACTCTTAATACAACGACACGCCACACTGAACACGCAACTATGCCACGAATAAGGACAAGAAGGTAGAAGTTCAATGAACGCAAAATCAGAGCGTAGGTATTGCGTCGTACAAATTGAATTGTTATACTTAATTGGAAACTTCCCGTTGGACTTTTCTATCGATTGTAGAATTTGTACCTACTATGATCAGAACAAACAGAACAGCAACTTACATGGAACAGATTAAAGAAAAGGTTAACGTCGTGTCTTATAGGGGAGTCAAGGAAATGGCCTTTGATAGACTGGAATGGAAAATGCTACACCGACAAGAGCGTGGCTCTTAAATTGATGATGATGATGTTACCAGTATTATGAATGTTTATCTATTCTATTCTACAACGACATTATCCGCGGATACTTAATCATTTAATTTAATTTTGTTTATCAGTGCACGCACTCCTGATTATATATTATGTCTAATATAATAATAATTGGAATAATCTTTTGATAATATTTATCTAAAGATTATTGCCATCTGATACATAAGATCATGTTAAAAAAGGCTCGCTTTTAGATATATAAAATAAAACTGTACTTATATCGTTGTTCTGTTGTGTTTTTCGTTATGCGTTATGATATGTCTGCTCTTGGCATTAAATATTTGCGCTTTTATTCCACAACCCAATAGGGTTGGGGTATGTTATTACATACCTTGACAATGTAACCCCTAAGGCGAGTACATAATCTTACAAAAACCATTTGCACGTTTTAACATTCGTCACTGATTGTGTAACTGTCAGCGCCCCTATTAAAATCTCATTCCACACACTGTGTGTTCGTCCGTTTCTCCCCCAAAAAATCCTCTGAATGTGAATGCCACACGATGTTGAATCTACCAACAGATAAGAGTACCTTTATCCCTTTCATGTCTTCTCACAAGCAACCATTTTTCATGCCTTTGTTGGCCGTCTAGGTATTAGGGTGTCGCTCACTATCCCTCCGTTTGTTAGATTTAATATATTTATTTTTAAATTTTTCAACACGCGCGTTGCCACCCGTTTTTAAAACGTTGCTCGTTTTAGTGACAACGTCATGCATGCTTGTTAAGGGGGATTTTCGTTGCATTTTACAAAAGAATATGCACGGATTTGCATATTGTTGTTGTGTCTGCAATTAAGTGGAAAACTGTTTAAATTTAGTAGCAACAAAGGGACTTTCAGGGGAAAACTTCTTGTGTCCGGTTATAAAAGCGAGGTGGTACCCCGAATTTGTATTTAGCATTAAAATTTCGAGTATTTTCCGTGTTCTGAATACCAGAGAATAAAGATATTCAAGTTCATTGTAAGTAGAATTTAGCTAACAATTATTATTTCAGCGAAATTTTCGTTTCATATTAAATACGTTACTTACCTTAGCCAACATTACTTAATAAATGAATTTTCAAAATAATCATTTGTATTGCATCATTATCGCCGATAATGGTTATTGAGAATTTCCTTGTATTACGAAATAAATAGGTAATTAATTCGTTACATTTTCCACGCCAACATTATCAATAGTAGTGTCGCTTGATATTCCCATATAATACCTACATAATCTCTTTAATGTCATTATAACGAATGGGTTTATGAGTTCAGAAAATCACTTATCACCGATAATTTAAACTCAACAATTTACTGATTCCAATTTCGAACAACCCGCTTCCGAACGAGCGAGCACGCTAAATTGTGTGACTTTTAATGTACACCCACACACAAAGTAACGATTTGTTAACTAACCCGGTCGGGTTCTTAAATCAAACAGAGGGCAAAACTTTGTTGAAAACTGTACAGCTGTGCGCACACCAGCCGCAAAAATGTTGCCGATGCCACAATAATTAGAGTTGCGACTGTTGATGTGCTATGTAATTAGGAAGCTTCTTTAGATTATGTGTAAATGTGGCTTATGCGTGGGTACATGTGTGCGTGTGTTACTTATCTGATTCTGATTTCGTAAGGAACATCAAACGGAACAAGGGTTGGGATGTGAAATATTCCAAATAGTTCAAGATCCTTTTGTAAATTAATGTCTGTAATTAATCAACTGTTCCTTAGTTATATTAATAGCAGTAATTATAGCTGAGTTTCTTTGTGGAGCAAAACGCTTTTTAGTTGTTTGTGTTTACAAATTAAAACTATTTTCGACGTTTTTGTACTTACGTAGTTAATGTCAAGAGTGGCTGGAAGTTGTATCTGATAAATCTACTTAAGTACCTCTAGAGTAAGTATTATTAGATAGTTAAATAGAAAAGAATCGATCGACTTAATATCGACAGATGATACATCACTATGTTAATGAACGTCAAAACACTAGCTTACTTACATTGACAGATCTAATTCTTACCGCGCATTCAGACATTAGTAAAATGTTATCTTATTGAAATACGTATAATCACTAATTAATTGTACTGAATCTGTACATACAATAAGTGCGCAATGTAAACAAATCTCAAAAAGCAATATTGCTTTTCACATGAATTGCTTCGATATAGCCTTTTTAAACCCCCTTGTCGTTCTGTTTAATATTATAATGTGCGTATTATACAGGGTGTTAGCTACACCGTGATTCTGAGGGGGATGATTCAATGATTCAATCAAGTAGAATTATAACAGCCTCTGTGGTCCAGTGGTTGAGCGTTGAGCTCACGATCCGGAGGTCCCGGGTGCGAATCTCGGTGGGGACATATCACTTTGTGATCCCTATTTTGGTTAAGACATTACAGGCTTATCACCTGATAGTCCAAAGTAAGATGATCCGTGCTTCGGAAGGCACATTAAGCCGTTGGTCCCGGTTACTCATGTGAGTAATTGTTACATGAGCCATATCAGGGGCCTTCGGCGGCTCAATAATTACCCTGACACCAGGGTTGCTGAAGTTAGTAATCCACCTCACAACCCACACGATAGAAAAGTGGAATAATACATTACTTACATATTCAATTATAGGAAATCCAGAAGTGAAACCAAGGGAACAAGTTGCTTAAAGTTTATTTAGCTCAATGTCGAGTACATCGAACACTTCTACTACCTTTCTGCGTAAATATCCGAAAAATAGGGCCCGAGCCCGAGCTACATTTTACCGTTTTTTTATAAAGGCTCTCACTAGTGTTGCCAACATAAATCCTATTATACCACTAAATTTCGACGATGTAAAACAAGATTCTGAGGCAAACCTACAATCATGTAAAAAAAACAACTTTATATTTACAGGACTGCTCCCTATAGTTGACAGGTTATTGTATAGTTTTTCTCTTGAGAGTCAACCCTAGAACTTAGCCTGCCTCTCTGTCGCACCGCCGCCCAAAAATCGAACGCTGATACGCTCATGCTTAAGACTCTTTATAATTGAGTAGTACAAGTAAATCACTAACTTAAAATATTCAACCCATTACTTACACTTACCGAAGTGGCGTTACCTCGAATATTTATCGAGTGAAAGATCTTTTAAACTTACTTCAGCACGCCACACAAACATTAAAGTTTGTAGTGCATTACGACTTGTTACTATAGCGTGTTATAACTTGAAAACTTTGTATGTGCTACGTCATTTTTAATATCCTGCTTCGTTATTCTCAGCTTTGTTATAGAAATATTACGTGTTGTTTTATAAAAATCCACCACTGCTACTCATATTGCTAGTAAACTGACTCAGAAGGTAATGAATAATTATTTAAATTATTGTTATAAGCCACCTATCTTAAATTTATGTTTGTGTTTACTTTTATTTCACAAAATCACCGCACGTTATAAAGAACAAAGCTTGTAACTTAACTGCACGAATGAAATTTATTAGAACATGCAAAATGTTCGTTAATGTATATAGTTACATAAACATTTAATAAGGTATTGCTAGATAGAGACAACAGAAGTAACCTAACCTAATCTAATCATCACACTATTCGTAAAAATTTAAAAAAAATACTTTCTTATTTCATACCTTTTAGGGCTTGATTTTCCGTAATCGGGTTTTAGATTTTAAACTTTTATTTTTATTTATATTATTCCATTAGAGAGAAAAAAAGATGAATATTTACTCGGCAAAAAATACATAATTCCACATTGTTTAGTAGTAGTGAATAACAATTGAATTACAAATAAGGCCGAAACGGCCGTATCTCAGCAAATGCCATTGCCTAGCTGTACCTAGATCATGATGATGTTCATTATGTGATTTATGCAAAATTTGGAGATAAAATCTACCCGGAACATGCTTGAGTAGTTATGTTATCAAATCAACGTAATTATCGAGTAAATATAAGCAAACCTGCAAGTTATAGCCAGTAGGTAATATGTATATATTTGGAAAGCCCTTTCATTTCACACCCAGCACAATACCATTGGAAGAAATATTTTTTTTCGTCCTCAGTTTATGTCCTCTAGAGGGCGCCACGTTGAATTTAGCGTGATGTCACATAGCCTATAACCACCGGCTAATCAAGATTTGCCCCGGGATGCTGTATGCAAATAATGGGCACGATGTCAAAGTCACTTAAAGTTTTGCACATGAATATTCGAAGTGTTAATAAGAACTTTGATGAATTACAGGTTTTACTCACATACTTACAATGCGACATTATCATTTTGACTGAATGTTGGTTAAATAAGACAATAAATATTCCTATCTTAGACGGTTTTCTAATGTATAAAACTAACCAGAATGCAAATCAGAATGCAGGCATCATTATGTATATTAAGAGTGACCTTAATTTCGTCATTAACGAACCGGACTTTGACTGTGCGGATTGTTTGACGTGCAAAATAAACCATGATCTCGCGATCGTCGCAATCTATCGCTCACCGTCATATACATTGCGGGAACATTTTGATGCTTTTATCGACAGTTTGAACAATGTATATTCTTCCTTGAATACCTGTAGTAATATAGCTCTAATAGGAGATTTAAATATCGATATTAAATTACAAAATAACGACTTTAGATCAGACGAATACTTGACTTTTAATGCCTCACACGGTCTTTTACCAGCCCATCTTTATCCCACTCGGGTAGATAAATGCTACGACCATATCTTATTAAAGACTAAGAATGAAGCTAAAGCATTGGTTATTGAGACTCACATTACTGATCATCTACCAGTTCTTCTAGCCGTAAACCTAAACATCATTCCTAGAAAACCTTGTCGTACGGTATTAAAAACTGACCGAGTAGCTATCCAAAACGAAATCGATTCCACGGACTTCTCATTTATTTTACAACTCGATAATGCTAATGATGCACTTAATAAATTTATTTCTATTATGCAAGATATTATATTCAAACATACACATGAAGTAAAAGTGACAAGAAAAAACAGAAATATAAAACCGTGGATCACGCCGGGATTGCTGCGCTGCATACGTAATCGGGACAAACTTCATAGAAAATCTAAAAAATCTCCAGACAACCTTATATTAAAAATGACATATACTCGCTACAGAAACTTCTGTAATAATCTCTTGCGTAGACTCAAAAGAAACTATGAAAAAAACCAATTTATAAAAGCCAAAAATAATCCCAGAGCAACTTCGAATGTTATTAAAAATATAACTTATTCGCAAAAACCAACTAAGGTAAACGCTCCTATTAACGCCACCCAAAAATCGACATCGTTTACCGCCACCTTTTTTAAATTGCGGATATTTTGAATTGTGTCCGAGATAGAAAATTGATTCAAATGTCAAAAGATACATGTATTAATTGACTATGAAACGAACATACCCCTGAGCGTGGGCAACAACAGTCTAATTTGTGATTGGTCTGTAAGTGTGCAGTGTCCGCGCAAGCAACGCGCTCCATACAAGCCACTACTGAAATGCATAAGCATACAACATTTTTTTCTTAAGGTTTTGTGTCCGATGAAACATATTTTTCTTCATTTTAGTGATTATAACTACTTGTTAATACGTTTAAGAACTGAGAAAGCATGCTATATTTGATATTTGTGTTAGTTTTAAATGATTAATTTGAGTTTTAAAATGTGGCGGTGATAGAAGCATACATTTGCAGTTTGGTTACTATTACCGCCACCTATGGCGGCGATCGATATTTGTATGATATTTGTATTTTTTAATTATTTAAGGTAACATGCCCAATCGTTCATAATGTTATCATCTTATTTTATAGTATGGTTCATGAACTATATTAAAATCTATTAACGCCACACATTTGGTGGAATTCAAGTATCCTGTGCTGCATATAAGTTAATGTATTTTTTTAAGAAATGTATGAACAAGTAGTTGAAGTAATTATGAATTTCTAATTTAAATACTTTAATATTTATTAAAATATGCTTTGAAACTGGTTATTACATACGTAGGTCTCATTTTGAATATTTATTTGTTTTCTTAAGGCTAATTTTTATGTGGCGGAAATTGAAACACAGAAATTACATACATGTTTCTATTACCGCCACCATAGATTCCCTCTTATGATTTATAGACAGGGTGATGCATTATTCTTCGGACTGACAGAGACGGACGGACAGACCGAAACGGACGGTCAGATAGAGACAGACGGACGGACAGACCGAAACGGACGGACAGATAGAGACAGACGGACGGACAGGGACAGATGGACAGACAGAGACAGAAGAACAGACAGAGACAGAAGGACAGGCAGAGACAGACGGACGGACAGAGACAGACGGATAGACAGAGACAGAAGGACAGACAGAGACAGACGGACGGACAGAGACAGACGGACGGACAGAGACAGACGGACGGACAGAGACAGACGGATGGACAGACGGACGGACAGAGACAGACGGATGGACAGAGACAGACGTCAATTATGTATATAAATCTATGAAACCAAAAGATTTTTCTGTAGTTTATGTCATAATTCATTTAATAAAAAAATAACAATAATAATAAAGTTTATTGAAAACTCCTCATACAGAATCATTTCGTCGACTCCCGAAATCCTGAGGGAGATTGGGAGTTTCCATAGACAGCTATATTCCACGAAAACATCAGGCGAAAGCATGGCTCGAGACCCTCGAGCCAAGCTTACCCGACACTACACTGAAGATATCCCGGACGTCAGCCTGTACGAGATTAGGATGGCCCTCAAATAGCTCAAAAACAACAAAGCGGCAGGAGATGACAGAATCACAGCAGAACTTCTGAAAGCGGGCGGAACGCCAATACTCAAAGCCCTCCAGATGCTCTTCAATTCCGTCATATTTCAGGGCAAAACTCAGAGGGCATAGAGCGGAAGGTCCTGTTCTTCAAGAAAGGTGATAAAGCCCTACTGAAGAACTACAGACCTATCTCGCTTCTGAGCCATGTCTACAAGTTGTTTTCGAGGGTCATTACGAATCGTCTCGCTTGCAGATTTGACGACTTCCAGCCTCCCGAATAAGCCGGTTTCCGAAAAGGCTTTAGCACCATAGACCACATCCATACGCTGCGGCAGGTTATACAGAAGACCGAAGAGTATAATCTGCCACTTTGCTTGGCGTTTGTGGACTATGAGAAAGCCTTTGATTCGATCGAGACCTGAGCGGTGTTGCAGTCTCTTCAGAGGTGCCAAGTGGACCATAGGTACATCGAAAAGCTAAGGGACCTCTACCAAAATGCCACTATGTCAGTTCGAGTACAGAACCAGAGCTCTAATCCGATCCAACTGCAGCGAGGAGTGAGACAGGGAGATGTCATCTCTCCGAAACTGTTCACTGCTGCATTGGAGGATATTTTTAAGCTTCTGGACTGGAAAGGATTTGGCATCAACATCAACGGTGAGTACCTGACGCACCTTCGATTTGCCGATGATATAGTCCTAATGGCTGAGACCCTGGAAGAACTGAACACCATGCTCGAGCATCTCAGTAACGCATCCCAACGAGTGGGTCTTAGCATGAACATAGCAAAGACAAAAATTATGTCCAACGACCATGTCGCACCCACTCCAGTTCAGGTTGGGAACGTTACACTCGAAGTTGTAGACCAGTACATTTACCTAGGACAAATAATCCAGTTAGGTAAGTCCAACTTCGAGAAAGAGATCTGTCGTCGGATCCAACTCGGATGGGCAGCGTTCGGGAAGCTGCGGAATATCTTCTCGTCCAAAATACCAGTGTCTCAAGACGAAAGTCTTTGACCAGCGCGTGTTGCCAGTGATGACCTACGGCAGTGAGACGTGGCCGCTTACTATGGGTCTCGTGAGGAGGCTCGGTGTCGCTCAGCGGGCAATGGAGAGAGCTATGCTCGGTATTTCCCTGCTTGATCGAATCAGAAATGAGGAGATCCGCAGGAGAACTAAAGTCACCGACATAGCTCGGAGAATTGCAAAACTGAAGTGGCAGTGGGCAGGACACATAGCGAGGAGAACCGATGGCCGCTGGGGCGGAAAGGTTCTGGAGTGGCGACCACGTGTCGGACGACGCTCAGTGGGTAGGCCCGCTACAAGGTGGACCGACGATCTGGTGAAGGTGGCGGGAAGCCGCTGGATGCGGGCAGGGCAGGACCGATCGTTGTGGAGATCCTTGGGGGAGGCCTATGCCCAGCAGTGGGCGTCATACGGCTGTTGATGATGATGATTATTGAAAACAGTTCGTTTACAGTTTTTGTTGGAACGCTGTCTATCAAACTAGGTCTTCTTCTTCTTCTATCGTGTGGGTTTTGAGGCGAATTACTAACCTCATCAACCCTGGTGTCAGGGTTACTATTGAGCCGCCAAAGGCCCCTGACATGACTCATTTATAACGACTACGTACTTACACAGTAAGTAGTAACCGGGACCAACGGCTTAACGTGCCTTCCGAAGCACGGATCGTCTTACTTTCGGACAATCAGGTGATCAGCCTGTAATGTCCTAACCAAACTAGGGACCACAAAGTAATGTTTGTGATATGTCCCCACTGGGAATCGAACCCAGGACCTCCGGATCCGGATCAAACTAGGTGAACCTGTATTTTGAGAGACAGTGCCTTCCCAATTTAAGTATCTATTAACTACATTAATAGTGGTAAAAACAACTTTTTTTTAAATAAAGTATTTTATTGTACCTGAATAGTTGGATAGATATCTCGTTGGCGGTATTCGATGCAGCAAAGGCGGTAATAGAAAGAAACCGCAATTTATGTGGCGGTAATAGAGGAAAGTGAGTTTTCGGACATAAAATTATTTTTCATCCAAAATATTCACTCAAAATTAAAAATTCTTGATGTATTTAGCAGAAGACAGTCATAACAATACAAATAAAATAAATAAGCTGCACTAGCAAATACAGAAGTACTTAATTTCTGAGAGGTAATCAGAGCATAGCTTAACCTGGCGGTAATAGGAGCGTTTACCTTAATACGCCATATGAATTACTAAAAGTAGCCAATAGTTACAAATCGTCACTAAATCAAATCAATAAATTTTTTGTAGATATCGGTAGAAACCTAGCTTCAAAAATAACTCATTGTCAAGATAATTCATGGTCTCCGTACATAATAACTAAAACTTCTAACCCGAATTCATTGGTAATTTTGGAAACGGATCACAAAGAAATAGAGTCTATCATTATGTCACTACGATCCGACTGCGCCGTCGGATGGGATGGCATTTCATCCTCTATACTTAAAACGTCAACACCAGCTCTGGTCCCTGTAATCACACATATATGCAACCTTTCCATCTCAACCGGTGTATTCCCTGACGCTCTAAAGAAAGCAATTGTTCATCCAATTTATAAGAGTGGAGAAGCAGACAATATAAACAATTACAGACCAATCTTGATCCTCCCAGCCATGTCTAAGGTCCTGGAAAAGATCCTTAACAAAAGATTAGTAAATTATCTCAATAAGTATAATGTTTTAGCCGCAAAACAGTATGGCTTTAGGGCTGGGGTATCGACAGAGAATGCGGTCAATGATCTTGTTGAGAGCATTGTCAGAAAACTAGATGCGGGCACCAAAAGCTTATGTGTCTTTTTAGATCTTTCTAAAGCGTTTGACACGGTCTGCGTCTCCACTCTACTAAAAAGAATGAAAGAGATAGGTGTCAGGGGTATCGCCTTTGACATTTTTGAGGACTATTTAACTAATAGAAAACAGTTCATTAAAATAGATTCCCATACAAGTGATGAAGAAACTGTCACGTATGGGGTCCCGCAAGGGTCCGTCTTAGGCCCAACACTCTTTAATATTTATATTAGCCAACTTTGCAAACTAAGCATACCAAATTGCACCATATTTACTTACGCCGATGACACCGCCCTTTTAATACAGGGTGCGAATTGGATAGAAACCAAAAATAATGCCGAGGTAGCTATGAGGGTGGTTATGGGGTGGCTGGCTTCTAGCTCCCTCACGCTAAATTTTTCAAAAACAAAATACATTCCGTTCTCGTTAAGACCGAAGACTAAATTTCCTTCTCACCTTAGAATTAAAACACATAGTTGCTCAAAGCAGTCCCCAACTTGCAATTGTCCAACCCTTTCACGAGCTTCTAGTCTGAGATACTTGGGAGTTATCATCGATGATGGACTCAACTGGCGGGAGCCAATTGACACTCTATCTGCAAGGGTCAGAAGACTCTTGTACATATTTAGGTTACTTAGGGCGGTGGTGGATGGAGACACCTTGCGGATGATCTATTCAGCCCTCTGCCAGTCGTTAATTACATATTGTATACCGGTGTGGGGAGGTGCAGCTAAAACCTTCATGCTAAAGGCGGAAAGAGCTCAGAGAGCGGTGCTAAAAGTTATGCTATTCAGACCACACCGGTATTCTACACACAATCTTTACCAAACAGCTCGAGTTCTCACAGTAAGACAGCTTTTTGTTCTTAGAGTTATCTTGAATAAACATCCTCAGGTTCCAGCTAATCAAGATCCTAAACATCGATCTACTAAACCAATTTGTCCTTTTGAATCTTTCAAAACATCTTTTTCTAAACGGTTCTTCTACATCCTAAGTTCTCGTATCTACAACTCAATTAATAAATCTATAAATATACATAAATTAAATAGAAATGACCTCAAAAATAAACTACATCAGTGGCTACTTAAACTAAATTATGAAGACACGGAGAAACTACTTTCCTTCTAAATATGTACCTTCTAGCTAGACATACGCAACTACACACGCACGCGCACTCACACACACCGCACACACACACACACACACACCCACACACACACACACACAGAGAGAGAGACACTTACACACACATGTTTCATTCATCTATATCCTTATAATAATAGTTCGTTGCACAAACTTATAAGTTATTATTTATAAGCTCACGGATGAATTCTGCCTCCTAAAATACAGGTTGACCTAGTTTAGGAGGTAGGAAAAACCTTGTTTATAACGCTCAAAAAACTTATATAATTGTATACTACATAGTTTTGTAGAAGATGATGAATAAATATTTTTTTTTTTTTTTATTAAGACGATTCTAGTGACACTCCGTTTGTTAAATTCTGACAGGTGGTGTACAAGTTAGGCGGAAACAGACATGCATACACACATACATACGTACATAGCGGTCAAACACATATCCCTTCTCTGTTTGCTTCTCCTTAATCTTAAATTCTTCCTATTGGAATAAACACAATTATGTAGCTAATACCCAAGGGTACATAGATTCAAGTAACGAGTATCATAATATTCCATCAAACTGTAATTTTCAGCAGCTTATAGATTTCACCGAGATTGTTGTTTATGTAGCAAAGTGCTGCCTCGTCATATTCTTCAACAATCAGGATTGTTTGACGTTACATTACATTTAGTAATTAAAATCATGTCTTGTTTGCTTTACTGACGATAAGTGAGTATATAAACGTTTTATTTATACATAGACATAAAACTCACGACTATATCCCAATTGGGGTAGTCAGAGGTACATCCATCGCAATCATTTTAAATTTCAAAATTCTCATTCCATTCCGCATTTTCTTTCATTTTTACACTGACTCATTGCATCCCCGACCTTCATAAGCACAACATAAATTATATCTTATACTGTTTACATCTGGCTGTGCCCTCTAATTCTGGATTTGTTTGTGAAGTGTTATTAATAAACTATATATATATATGTGTGTGTGTGTGTATATATGTGTATATTCTTGCTCGCTGCTTGCTTCTAATTTATCATCGTTATCACCAATCATTCCTCTACTCTGCCGGCACGGTGGGATTCCATCCTCACCACCCAGTACCGCGTGCCGCAGTGGTAACCGCGGAACCAACTCGTGCAAGTCTAGGGTTCTGACCGACGCTCCTTTTTAAAGAAGCAATCCAGTGTACAAGACCACAGTGTCAGTATTTTATTTATGTCTTCATTTATATTTAATTTTGTATACCCGTGGTTGGTTATATATTATATAAAATTATTTAACAGGGAATCATACAATTTACATACATTTTTTTAGAGTACTTAAATAATTGTGTGCAATATCATCATCAATTTAAGAGCCACACTCTTGTCAGTGCATCATTTTCCATGCTACTTTTTTAGGGAAAAATAGGGCAGTGGTTTCCCTCTTGCCTTCCGCCCCGCAGTACTCTGTCTGACGCAAGTGGGATGGCGCCCAGAGTAGTCTATTAAAAAGCCATACTAGGACTGCTGTCCTCCGCCAATGAATAGTACTGAGAGTTACTGCTGCCCTCTGTCAGGGTCCAGGTAATAATTATTCATATATTATTGCAATAATGGCCCCGATTCCTGCAGACACATCCTTATTTTATTTTAAGTTATACCCGTCATTTTCTTATCCGCCGAAAACGAAAGGGACGGGTGATTGTCAACAAGTTAATTTTAAAACGAATGAATAACCCGGGCGAATAAAATAGGCAACTCGCTGGTATGTAATCCGTTTGACGTGCTGTCTACTTAACTTTGTCGGGTTATTGGCCGATGTAAAATTTTTAGACGGTTGTTTTAGATTTCTGCTTAAAATTGACGTGTATTCCATAAATTTTATGCCTGTCGATTACCCGTCCCTTTCCTTTTCAACGGATAAGAAAAAGACAAGGCGTCTGCAGGAATTAGCACCATTATTGTACTAAGTTGTACTAAATTATAACTAACCAATTTTCAATGATTCTCTAATTTAAATACAGTGTTATTTTTTTATTATAGTCAATTATGAAATATGCAATTTTATTTTACTATATAAAATACAATAATTGCGGCGGTAATTTCATTATGTTGTGTTAAGTAGATATTCTGCGGTCAGATCACATTACGTTAACGGTCTCCGTGGTCCAGTGGTTGAGCGTAGGACTCACGATCCGGAGGTCACGGGTTCGAGTCCCGATGAGGACATATCACAAAAAATACTTTGTGATCCCTAGTTTGGTTAAGATATTACAGGATGATCACCTGATTGTCCGAAAGTAAGATGATCTGTTCTTCAGAAGGCACGTTAAGCCGATGGCCCCGGTTACTACTTACAGCTGATATAAGTGAGTAATCGTTACATGAGCCATGTCTGGAACCTTTGGCGGCTCAATAACCCTGATACCAGGGTCGCTGAGGTTAGTAATCCACCTCACAACCCACACTACAGAAGAAAAAACATAACCTTAATGAGAAGTAATGTAAATAATATATGTTCGCTATAGCCATAGCTAACTGAACGAAAAAACCAAACGGATTTCATGCAAACCAGCTCTATACAAAGATTTGCAGTTACAGAGTTATTTCAGCTAGTCTATGATTTTTTTTATGATGCCTATTTAAAATACGTGAAATAATTTATGCATCTTCTTTTATGATAGTTTATGCATGCATACCATGTATGATATTATCTATTGTCATAAAAATATTGAATGATTTTCACTGTTGACTTGGGCATAATATAATGTAATCATAAAGTTTTCCCGGTTAATTTCATTTAAAAGGTTTTCAACTAGTTTGCTTAACATTATTACTATTGTATTTGTTCAATCTAAAAGTTTTTAGACTCTCACGTTTTATATTGAGTATAAAATAAATAAGAATATTAAGTGTGCATTTTACATTTTTAAACGCATTTATTAATAATACTTTTTATTTTGTATATCATTCTATTTCTTTAAAAAAGTTGATTGTCTTTTGTTTTTTCTCTTTGTATGGTGTTTTATTTACTTTTAGTTATAATTGTAACAACAATAATGGTCATCATCATCTCCAGGTCAGGTTCGCTTACTTCCTAACCTGAATATTTGACAGGTCCGATATTTTACAGAAGCCTGGCTGACCTTCCAACCCGCGAAGGCAAAACCAACCCAATACACGTTAGATCACATACCTCCGAAACGGTGGGTTTCTTCACGAAGTTTTCCTTCATCTCTGAGCACGTGACAATCATTTATGATCCAAATATGAATTCGAAAACAAATTCGACAATCATTGGTTTAGGCCGTTGCTGGATCCGAACCTGCGACCTCAAAGTGAGGGGCAAACGTTCTACCAACTAGGCTACCACGGCTCTTAACTACAATACTGATCATATTATGCGATAATACTCTCTTAGTTTTACCGTTTATTTCCACGTCATAATTTTGAGCAACCTTCTAAAGTCGTGTGCTCAAGCGAAAGCCTCACTGGGAAAATACTGGTGTTTACCCAATTTTCCACCGTCGTTCTTTTAAATGGACTTCGCCGCAAATGTTAGTCTGTACGTATGAAAGGCTGATTTGATAATGAGCCACAATATTTAGACTGTTAATATTATGAAATCTTTTTTATGACAGTGTAATAGAGCTTCTGATGCAAAATTATAGTGCTTAGCGTTTGTGATGTAAATTATAGTACTTTGCATTGTACCTTTTCTTGCTGAAGAAATTATACTTACGCCCTTTTTTAATTAGATAATAATCAAAATATTGTAGATATTATAGATTTGCAATTAATCTACGAATTGAAACTTATAAAAACAACTTTGCAGGTGATTCGTTTCTTTACTCTCTATTTTTATTGATTTCAAATGAATTGTAGTAAATCCAATGAATGTGGAATTATTAGTAAATCTAAATACAAATGTCACAATAATTTCTTTTTAGTAATAAATAACTATGTTTCATCATCATCATCTCCCTAGCGTTATCCCGTTTTTTACACGGTCCGCTTACCTAACCTGAAGGTTTGACGTTAGATACAGGTCCGGTTTTCACATAAGCGACTACCTGTGTCACCTTCAATCCCGCGAAGGGAAAAATAGCGCAATATAGGTTAGGTCACATACCTCCGAAATACATTAATAAATAAATATCTTTATTTTTTTTTCCGGTGCCATTTTCTCGCGAATCAACAACTAAAAGTAAACACCATCTGTTTAGGAAGTAAACGAAATCAAACAAGAGGACCGGAAATTATTCGGTCAAATTACACAGATTTAGAAATTGTCCGCCTTCATTTTACAGGTAGAGTATTTTAAGGGGAAATCTCGTATTATCCGAGTCTTGGGGACTCATAAAAATGGAGACCACGACGTGACTGCGATATGCCCGCTTTTAATTTCGAAACGGACGAGGGCGAGAGATTTTAATGAGAGATCAGGTTTTTCAATTATCTCCACTTCTTTCTGCCAAGTTTTACGTCAGAATTTTGCCGGCGACCCGCCTGGATCTAGGTATTATACGGCGTAAGCGAAATCTGTAAGGTTATTTGAAGAACTTTTATGAGTGGTAATTGTTTGATTTTTGCAGTTAACTGACGGGTTTGATTCTTTAAGTCTTATAGTAGATTTGCCATTCAGTAACTTGCAGTGTTGTATTTGAAATGATCACTTTATACTTAAAAAAAAAACAATTATATTTCGTCGCTTCATTCTTCAGATATAATATAAATCAATACAAGGTAGTCCCTTTAACCTACAGGCAACATCGCACGTTCTTTAGAGTAAATCGATTCAAGTCATCGATTTCAAATTTAAAACAATTTTTTAGTCTACTGTTTCTCTATGTACCCGAACTGTCAACTTCATTCTTTTTTCGTGCGAGGCAACGAGCGTACGCGCCATTAAAAATGCCGAAACGCAGTGCACAAGAAAAATTGGATAGCTACAAAAGAAAGATAAGGAAAATAGAAGAACGAGAAAAGCGTAAAAAAGAAACATCTCGACGTCGAATTCGACGTCTCTTAGACTCGTCAGAGGACGAGAACAACGAAGGTATGTAATATTTTATAACCTTAAATTGGGTTCTCACGTTTTTTCTTTTTCTATCGATAAAAGAAAATATAAGTGAATAATATGTACATTAAATTGGAATTGACTGCGAGTCAATTACAATAGCATGTTTAGTTGCGAACTATTCATGAGACGAGTATGTGTGTCAGTAAAAATGTCGAAAATACGTGTAATCTTAAATAGATATGCACGTTAAATACATAAATTATTTTGTCTGCGAGACAATCGCGTTTACTAACGCATACAATTTGCTAAATCACATTATATTATTATTCTATACCTTCATGGGTCTTATTAGATTTACATTTCTGGTATGAAATACCCATTATGCCAATCATTTGGTAACGTGAGTGTATTTTATTTTAGATACAAATTAAATGGAATCTCGAGATGCGACGGAGCCACAGATGGGCCTGTTGACTCCACAAGATGAAGTGATGGCAGCACCGGTCTCAGAAGTGCTGGATGTTGTGACGCCCGAGCAAGGCTCGGCGGAGCCCGTCACTGAGCCAACGTCCGAAGTAGCCTTGGACCCTGAATTGTTATTCGCCCTAGGTGCTTCCACATCCGATACACCAGAATTTGGTAATAATATTCATGACAGTTTAAGTAACTTATGGACCCCAATATTAAAGAAAGGACTTCCAAGAGAGGACAAGGACAAGCTTACAAAGGAGTACCTCCTACCCAGTAATTGTAAAATGTTACAAGCACCCAAGCTTAATGCTGAAATATCTGCTGCTGTGGCAGAGGTTGTAAGAGGACGTGATAAAAAGCTAGTCAGATTCCAACAACAACTCGGTATAGGTACCGCAGCAATAAGCAGAGGGATAGACACTCTGCTTACATCTAATGACAAGATCGTGGCTTTGAAACAATTAAGTGATGGTTGCCGTTTTTTAACTGATTTACATCATTTATTATCCAAAGACAGGATTAAGTTGGTCACGCCTAGCCTGGAAAAGAATTTCCTGACAGTCATTCAAGATGCTGAAAGGGACGAGACGTTGTTTGGCAGTTCATTATCTGAAAAGATTAAAGCCAGCCAGGCTATTAGTAGACAAAGCTCTCAAATAAAGGCTTCGACGAATCAGAAAGCTGCTGGTAGTGTCGGCTCCACGCAGTCATCGGCTAATCGTCCTGTCCCGGGAAATTGGTCAGGACCTCCTCGTTACCCGTCAAACAGGGGGGGGAGGGGAGGTCAGCGGAGGCCGGCAGCGTCAACACCGCGCCGGACATACCCCCTAAACCAAGCACAAGCCAAGACTTTCAACCACCAACCCAAGACACGTGCAACTGCACAGTAGCTCAGGTACATGCTGGTCGCATTCAATTTTACCTTAATTGTTGGGCTAAAATAACTAAAAATGATGTTGTATTATCGTGGATTGAGACCGGATATTCTATCCCATTTTGTAACAAAGTAATTCAGACTATAACTCCACATTGTAATCTTTCCTATAAAGATAGCTTAGATATGTCAGAGGCCATAAATAAATTATTAGAACTAGGAGCTATATTGTGTTGTAACCCATCAAAAGATCAATTTATATCAAAAATATTTCTAGCACCAAAACCTAATGGTGGCAAACGTTTTATCTTAAATCTTAAACCATTAAATAAATTTATTGAAAAAACACATTTTAAGATGGAAGACTATAGGACAGCTGCAAAACTGATACCTCAAGGAGGTTATTTAGCTACTATTGATTTAAAAGAGGCCTATCTTTTAGTACCTATAGTCGAATCTGACAGAAAATATTTGCGTTTTAATTTCCAAGCTCCTAATTCTAATGATTTAATCACATACGAGTTTACAGCAATGCCTTACGGCCTATCCGTGGCACCCAGGGTGTTTACCAAAATAATGAAGGAGGTTATCGCCTACCTCCGGAGACAGGGATACATGTCAGTTATATATCTGGATGACATATTATGTATTGGTAACAGCTATGAGGAATGCGCACTTAACGTGCGCGAAACCTTAAAACTTTTACAGTGTTTAGGTTTTGTTGTTAATTATGACAAAAGTTCACTGATACCATCTCAAACTTGTAGATTTTTGGGCTTCCTCTATAACACTCAGAACCTTACCATGTCTTTACCGGCAGATAAAAGAAAGAGTATTGAACAATTAGTTCAAAAATATTCAGGCTTGCCAAGATGTACCTTACGTGAATTTGCTCAGTTAATTGGTGTTCTAATTTCCGCTTGTCCCGCTGCCAAATATGGTTTTATGTACACAAAAACATTAGAAAGACAAAAATTCATTTTATTACAACAACATAATAATAATTATGAAACTAAAATTATTTTACCAAACTGCATTTTAGAAGATCTTAATTGGTGGCTTAATAATATATTTACAACTTCTTGCCCAATGAGAATTGTAAATTATAAGAAGGAAATTTTTACAGACGCTTCCAGAACAGGCTGGGGCGCAGTGTGTAATGATGAAAAAGTCAGCGGCAGGTGGAGGACAGAAGAATTAGAACATCACATTAATTATCTAGAACTTCTCGCGGCATTTTTAGGACTAAAGAGTTTGGCTAGTGATGACAAAAACTCTTCTATTATTTTGCGTATTGATAACACTACGGCTATCAGCTACATAAACCGGTTAGGTGGCATTCAGTTTCCACACTTGAACAATTTGTCTAGATCCATTTGGCAGTGGTGTGAGAAGCGAAACATTTGGTTATTCGCTTCTTATGTGAATACCAAAGATAATTGCGCAGATGCAGAATCTCGTAAAATTAATCCGGACACAGAGTGGGAACTATCAGATGATGCATTCAATTCTATTATACATCACTTTGGACGTCCAGAAATTGACCTTTTCGCTTCTCGCAGCAATGCCAAATGTATCATGTTTACTTCTTGGAAACAAGAGCCAGATGCTTACGCCGTAGATGCATTTACCATAAATTGGAAATATAATTTTTTCTACGCATTTCCACCCTTCTCATTAGTCCTGAAATGCTTACGAAAAATTATTGACGATGAAGCCACCGGTATTTTAGTTTTTCCACATTGGCCTTCACAGGCTTGGTTCCCATTATTACAAGATCTTCTCGATTCTCGTATTGTGTTTTTCAACCCAAGTAAATCTCTCTTACAATCTAATTTCAGGGAGTACCATCCCCTCTACCACAAGCTTACACTGGGTGCCGCGAGACTGTGCGGGCGGCGTTCGCGCGCCGCGGCACGCCACCAGAGGCGCTCGACTTGATGATGGCGTCTCTGTCTGACAGCACTGTTAAGCAGTACAATGTAACCTTAAAGTTATGGTGGCAGTTTTGTTCGGTTCATAATATTGACGGTTTTAATTGTTCAGTTCCATCGGTTTTATCTTTCTTAACGGAGCAATTTGCAAAAGGATGTTCATATGGCTCTCTTAACAGTCATCGTTCGGCATTGTCCTTAATTTTAGGCGATGTCATCGGCTCAGATCAATCTATTAAACGGTTGTTAAAAGGAGCATACAAGTTAAAGCCAAACCGACCGAAGTATACCTCAACATGGGACCCACAATTAGTACTTAATTTTGTTTCTTCATGGTACCCAAATCTGGAACTTAGTATAGAAAATATTACAAAGAAACTAGTTACTTTATTAGCCATTTGCACAGCCCATCGGGTTCAAACTTTATCTCTTATCAAAATTGAAAACATTACAATTTCTCAAAGTGGAGTTAAGATAGCAATAGTGGACATTATTAAAACCTCTGCTCCCGGACGGGACCAACCAGTTTTGTTTCTTCCATTCTTTTTGCAGAACCCGAATATATGTCCTGCTTCAGCTCTCAAGGATTATATTTTTATGACTAAAAATTTGAGGGTCACGAACGCGGGCAATCTCTTATTGACCCATAAAAAACCACACAATCCTGCCACTTCGCAATCAATAAGCCGCTGGATTAAACAAGTGTTGTCAGACAGCGGTGTCGACGTCGCGACATACGGCGCGCACAGCACGCGCCACGCGGCCACGTCGGCGGCGCGTTCCGCCGGCCTCGGCCTCGACGTGATCCGTAAAGCGGCAGGATGGACCAATGCGTCCACTGCCTTTGCTCGATTTTATAATAGGCCTATTGTAAATGAGGGTGAATTCGCCAATGCAGTAGCATTTCCTAATTAACAATTAAGACTGATTAAGACTGATTGATTATTACATTTAAGTTACCATACGAAGAAGCGTATTTTATGTTATTTTTTTTTTTTTTGTTTGAAATAATTATGTTTTCATATGAAAGAAACAGTTCTTTTAGCTATCCTGACTTTTATTTGAATAATTACTTGATCCTGAAACAAAACTTAAATCTCTAAACATCTACCTTGTATTGATTTATATTATATCTGAAGAATGAAGCGACGAAATATAATAGATGATCAAACGAACTTCTAAGTGAAGTTCGATCATTATTATATGAGTCGCTTCATTCGAAGATATAATAACCCTACCCTCCCATAGTCATGCCACATACAATGGATGTGGATAAAGCCCAGGACTAAGTTTTGTTTCTAAATCTCTAAAGAATGAAGTTGACAGTTCGGGTACATAGAGAAACAGTAGACTAAAAAATTGTTTTAAATTTGAAATCGATGACTTGAATCGATTTACTCTAAAGAACGTGCGATGTTGCCTGTAGGTTAAAGGGACTACCTTGTATTGATTTATATTATATCTTCGAATGAAGCGACTCATATAATAATGATCGAACTTCACTTAGAAGTTCGTTTGATCATCTATTATTTGTGTGTAGCTCCGACGGGCTAAAGCTGAAAAAACTGCTCTTCTATGTAAATATAAGCCAATCAATCAAGGTGATACTCAGGGGAATTCAAAGAAAATAAATACTGGGTTGGGCACGGGCCTCCCTTTAATCAAGAGGGGTGGGGGGGGATGTTACGTAGCATATTCTACTACGCTGCTGTGGAGATGTTTTATTATGGCTAATAGCCAACGGCTTAACGTGCGGCTTAATCTCCGAAGCACGGAATCATCTTATCCAGCCTGCAATGTCCTTACCAAACAAAGGACAGTCTCACAAAGTGATTTCGACAATGTCCCCACCGAGAATCGAACCTGGACCTCCAGATCGCCTAACGCTCTACTACCACTAGACCACGGAGGTTGTTAAAGGTACGTAAAGATATTAATAATTATAAAGCTGGCATACTACGACATCATCAATAACGTTTTATTCATATGCTTTTCAGCTTAAACTTTCAAAAACGTTACAGTATTTATTTATCAAATAAACTACTTGCTTTTTTAAGGTACAAATATACGCCTCCACATCTAAAGAGTCTTTAAAAACATATATAGTATAATAGTAAATGACAAGGGATTATGAAACATATCTCTGAATATCTGAACAAATGATCAAAATCGGTACAAACAAAAACATCTAAGTATTTATTTTTTTGCAATTTAACCTCTGCGACGTGACTTAGTGCATAAAAGCGTTTATCAACACAAAATAATTTTGATATTCCTGTAATAAAATTCTATCATCATCTCAGGCCTTTACATCTTTATCAGATGATTCAAACAGCGTTTCTGTGGCAGCTTTTAAAATTCTATACAGCTAATTTTATTACACGAACATCAAAATTATTTTGTCGAGTTACAAAAACTCAAAGTTAATCAAACGCCTTCACACCAGAAAAGCGAAAAACAACACAACACAATATCATTTCTGATAAGATAAGATAAGATAAGATAATCGTTTATTTGCGAGAATACATGATATAAATTAGATATTAGTTACATAGTCCAGTACAGTATTCGGCTTACAAGCAAGCATGCAAATGTATTTTTTTTTATATTTAGCGTCTAAGTAATATTATTAATACAATTCATGTCATTATAATACTAACATTAATAAAAGATAAAAATCACAATTACAAAAAAAAAAAAAAAAAAATACAGTCAATCAGTCAATATTTTAAATGTCATGAATTTACATTTTTCCATTGCATGTATTCCTTAATGCTATAAAAACAATGATCCATTAACCAATAGTGCAATTTCATTTTAAATTTATTAACTTGTGTTTCCTTAATATCATCAGGTAAATTATTATAAACTACGATACACATATTATAAACATTGTTCTTGTACATATTTGAGCAACAACGTGGTTGGTAAATCAACTTACTATACATAGTTCTCTGTTGCCTTAGCATCACTTCATTACGACTTTTAAAGTACTCTGGATGCAATTTAACAAAGGTGCATATCTCTTTAATATATGTACAAGGCAGTGGAAGTACTTTTAATTGTTTAAATAAAGGTTTGCAAGAGTCTGATATCATTCCTTTATTAACAGCAACATTCGACATCAAAGTCCGCAGAAAAGAAATAAAAGATGAAACCCCTCGTTAATTTAGATCATTATGTCTTTGCTGTATATCTCGCCACTAACAGAGAATCGTTTAAAAAGTAAAAGGCACAACAAATCACATCTGAACATCAAAGTTACCTAGCAACACGCAGATTATTGGATTTTGTTCCATATTTCACTCGGGGTTAGGATAAAAGCCACTTTTATGTTGTATTTTTACGTCACTTACGCACATTTTGTCTTATATTCTTATTAGAAGATTTTTTCCGGTTACGACGTGGTTCATATATTTACTGAATAAACAGAGCGTCGTTCTTTTAAAGTGATTTTTTAATGTGTGTATTTCAATATCATCATCTCCCTGGCGTATTCTGTTGTCACAGGGTCAGTGTACCTAGCCTAAAGATCTGACTGATGTCTACTAAAAATAAAGATACTTACTTACTCACTCGGCGCAATAAGCAAACTGATTCTATACTAACTATTTATACCAGTTTCTAACCGGTTTCCTTTATTGCTACACACAGGTGTGTTAAAAGGAAAAAGCCTTCTAAATGTATGCTTTATCTACAGCATATCTACGTTAACATTAAATCAGAATCATTTATTCAACGTAATTACCATAGATAAACTTGTTAGTATTTTTGAATCTATTTTTACATGAATTTCCTATCACGTTGGCCTAACAGAAAACTCGGTTAGGTGTGAGTAAATACTTAGGTCATCTTGCGATGGATGTACGGCCACGAGGACTAATATGTATACACTTTAAAACCATGTCACATTAACTTTTTTGACAAATTAAACCGTAAGTCTTATTAAATGTGAAATATGATAGTGCGACAGGGTTCTAAAGTGGGTACATGATATTGCTCATGACTGTCCCCGCGGGATATTGTCGTGAGCTTATGTTATGCTATTTCCTATCAACTTACGCATCTAAACTACGAGCTGTTCACCTAAATACTGAAAAACCAGCAATACTTTTGAATCCATTAAACCGTCCAGCACTTAATAAATGAAAATGTCCCAAACTAAAAACAACATGTAAACTACAAACTAAAGCCCACGACAAAATACACGCCAATCTAACTTCCATTAAGCCTAATTCCTTTAGCTTTTTAACTTAAGTCAACTCACCTGTACGTTTATGCTAATGTCCTCACACGTTCCTTGTCAACTAAATAAGCACGTGACACAACAACGGTCGTGTTTTTGTCAGAACAATGAATGGCGTTTCTTGAACACGAAGAACTTTGTTTGTTGACCGCTGCCGTGTTTATGGACTCGAAACACCGCTGCTACGCCACTAAAGGAGATTTATTTACACTCTATTTCAGTATTATACTGGCCACCGACACATGGAGGACAAAAACAAGTTGACAACTAAACAGAAGTATAGTATAGGTATATGTTACGGACACGTATATTCGCGTGCTGTGACCTTGGAAATAAACAAAGAGGAATAATAGATGTAAAATTATAAAAAAGAAAACGATTACGATACTTTTCATGTTATTAATTATTACACCACGTCAAAAGTTGACTTCTGATTACAAAAGTTACCTACCTGTGTGTCCAATCCATTAGGGCGTGAGTGTATGTATGTATTTAAAACACAAAAAATATTTAATTGTGTAGATTTTATTTGCGTCGTCAAAGTGCATTCTTTTATTAATGCTTAAAATCTATTTCAATTGATTTGTGTATCAAAATCAACATTCCATATACAATTAACTGTACTGAGTATTTATTACTGGATTACAAAAGATAATACGACCAACAACGAATGGGCCATAAAATTCCAAATATCGTTTATACAGAAAGAAATTTGGAAGCCGAAAATGAGAAATGTTCGACTTAAATCGCTAACGACTCGTGCTGTAAAAGATTACAGTATTTCTGTAAATAAATTTTAGGAAAAGTGTCTCATTAACTGAATAATGATTTACGTCGTGTTTTTGCAGCAAAAGTCTGCTTTAATACGGAACCTTTGGAGTCTTAATTTAAATGTTCTAAAGTGCTCCTGAGCGTCTCTTTCTGTCCACTTTTTCCCTTACCGGTTCGACGAAGACATAGTTTTAATTGGTCTGCTTCCGCCTAGCCTTAAGTCTCTAATTGACTTTTTGCATTCTAATTTTAAAGTTTTAATTCGGAGGGTGAAAAAGTCATGGCATAATTCAATTAATTAATCTTAATTGTATTTCTCGTACTTTAAGTAGATAATGGAGTTTTTGCCACAGTTGTTTTTGCGTTGGTCTACATTAATAATAATCCAGATGTTCCAACCTCAATTTTTCTCTCGATACTTTTATTATTATAGACTCTAGTCTGAGCGTTTCTTCACATATTTGCAACAATGCAACGATTAATAGAGTAGTGTACCTATATTATTCTCCGATCGTTATCCGTTTTGATATCCGATCAATAAAAGGCGGGCCTATGCTATTTTGTGACAACATTATTCCGAGAAAAGCGTCGGGTAAGTAGCGGTAGTAAGACGTAAAAGGCGATAGTGAACCAAAGCCACACAAGAACTGTGGTTACGGACGTGTAGCGCAAAAACTCGATTAAAAGTTACCTAATACGTATGTGGATACTAAACTCTCGGAGCTGTGTCTCTCCTTCATATGTTTTCTCATCGAACTGAGTCAATTTAGCACAGTTGTAGGTCGGGAAACTTAGTATTAACCGCTCAGCTCTTGTTCGAAAATAGAGAGGAACGATGTTGAGGAATTAATTACGTTTATGTAAGGTAAGACTGAAACTCGTGTAAATACTACAAAATACATACATACATAAACAGCCTATATACATCCCACTGCTGGGCACAGGCCTCTCCTCAATCAATCAAATGGAGTGGGTATGGAGCATACTCCACCACGCTGCTCCAATGCGGGTTGGTTGAGGATAACAACTACAATATATTTTAGTTTAATCAATCGTTTTTAGGGTTCCGAACCTTAAAAGGAAAAACGGAACCCTTATAGGAGCACTTTTTTTTTTTGTTGACATGACATCAACCCGAACAAATGGAAAGCGCTGAGGGGTCTCACCTGGTACGGTCACGAGTACTAATATTATGTATACACTTTGAAACCATGTCACATTCACTTTTTTGACAAATTAAACCGTAAGTCTCATTAAATGTCAAATATGACAATGCGACAGGGTTCTAAAGTGGATACATGATATTGCTCATGACTGTACAAAGTTTAAAATAACAGACCTGAGGGTGCCCACCTTTGGTTGCATTACCTACATGTCGCTATAGTACTCGTATAGAACTTACTTGTGAAATGTATTCTCAAATATAAAATATGCAAAACGAAATGCACCCACGTAAACGTTTTATATTTTCCAGTATTATAGAAAATTCAACAAAGCGAATGTCAGTTTTTTGTGTAGGTTTAACTTTTTGTTCATTCGCACATGATCCGGCCTGACAAAGAGGGAAAAATGGGATATTTTTTTTTAAAACTGAACAACAGAAGCCCGTTTCATGATACGAATAGAATTGCATCACCAGATAATCCCATTTAGAGAAATGATTTACTTAGAAATGTGGCAGAAATTTTGATGGGACATTATAAAATTTAATATTGATTATACGTAATATTCTGTATATGATAATGAATACATTTGCTCTTAGATACTACATTTTTTGTCTTGATTTTGGGTCGTTTGAATGCTCTATACTTTTGTTAATGTAAATGTCGTGTAATACGCCAATCACATTGACACATCAGGTAATCTCTTGTAAATATAAGAATTAATATAATTTGTAATATATCTACGGACTTACGTTCATATACCTAAACATTTGAATCATAATAATTCATATCACACACAGCCTCCGTGGTCTAGTGGTTAGAGCGTTGGGCTCACAATCTGGAGGTCCGGGATCGATTCCGGATGGGGACATTAGCGAAATCACTTTGTGAGACTGTCCTTTGTTTCGTAAGGATATTGCAGGCTTGAATAACCTGATTATCCGAAAGGAAAGATGCTTCCGTGCTTCGGAAGGCAGGCTAAGTCGTTAGACCCAGGCTAGTAGCCCAAACACCTCCACCAACCCTCAGTGAAGTAGCGTGGTGGAGTATGCTCCATACCATCTCCGGTAGATTGAAGGGAGGCGTCTGCCCAGCAGTGGGACTTGTATAGGCTGTTTATGTATACATATCAAGAATATTTTTTTTTTTAAATGCTTTATGATGTCTACACAATTGGCTCAACCACTATAGACGATACGGCTCACCATCTATCACATTGGTCTGATAGAAATCTCTGTGTGGTGTGGATACTTAGTTCATCTCACGATGGATTTACCTCTGATTACCACATTGAGATATAGCCGTGAGCTTATGTAATGTTATGAAGTTTAAAATCCTCTTATAACGTTGAAGTAGCACGGGTGAATGAGGTTTGATAATACTGACGGTTTGAAAATTGTAGATAAAGTGTGAATATTAAGCTTTACTATGAACATTTCTGAAAGGTCAGAGTCTCTTCTCCTATTGTGTGGGATGTGAGGTGGAGAACCGCCTAAGGCCCCTGACATGGCTCATGTAACGACTACCTACTTACATCAGTAAGTAGTAACCGGGACCAACGGCTTAACGTGCCTTCTGAAACACGGATCATCTTACTTTCGGACAATCAGGTGATCAGCCTGTAATGTCCTAACCAAACTAGGGATCACAAAGTGATTTTGTGATATGTCCCCACCGGGATTTGAATCCGGGATCGTGAGCCCAACAATCAAACCACTGGACCACGGAGGCCGTCAAAAGTCAAAGTGACTGAACATTATTAACTGTCTGTATTATATCATAAAATTATAAATAATAGTTTTTTTTTTCAAGAACTACATGCAATCCTTTACTCCTATTTTCCACTGTCTAATAAAATCTTACCCTAGTTTCCAGACTTCCTTTCAACCCAATCATTGTCACACCAGAATACGTCCAGTGTTAAGAGCCAGCTTTCTCACGAAACAAATACTTAGAACGAGTTAAGTAACTGTGAGGTACGTTGGCCACCGCCCAGACGAGCTCACCAATGAATCCGCCCGGCGCAAACTTCATCCCAACTTCACAAATGACACCAAAGAGACCGCGATAATTCACAGGCTAATGTCAAAGTTGGGACTTGTTCGGAATTTTTACCAACATAAAGAAGCGCCGTTATTCCATTTTTGCCTTTCGATGCTCAGTTTTTTGAAGACTTCCCCAAGTTTTTTTATTGAATCGAGGTTTTGCGGATTTGCGTGAAATTAACCGAGTTCTTGCCAATTAAAGGCAGAATTTATTAGAAGTTTATTAATCTTCTAAACAAGACCAAAGAACAAAGTCTCCAAATTGAGTAGGAGACCGTGGCTATATAGCGGAAAGTTTACATATTCCATGTAATACAATGGCGTATTCTGAAGGCTCAATAAATAATGGGCTGCGAATTTTATTTTTGGAATCTTGTATATATGATCAGGATTATTATTATTATATAAGCCGTTTATAAGCTCGTGCTTATAAACGGGTGTAACAAGACACCCTGATAAAACATGCTTTCCCAACCGGGTCTGCGGCTCGAAATATATTTAACGCTTCGACCAATAAACGATACGAATGCTATTTAAGTAGGTGGACGTCAACCGGCTATTGGTCAAAGGCCTCGATATAATTCCTGCCGCGCGCGGCGCGGTTGTCATGCAGACCCCACTGTGATTAACAGATCTACAAGTGCTTACCAAGGTAAATTAGACAAAAGACTGGAATCTTGTGATATATCTAAGGTAATTTAGTATAATAATTTACGTTGATACGTTCCAAGATGCAGAAAACAAAGCGGCAAATTAAATACCATATTCCTTTATTTCAATAATAACGTCTAAAGAAAACATTGTGACGGAGTTGTGAAAGTAAGTAGGTCTTGTTACAGACTTGTGCTTCAATAGAAACGCTTCAATGGTTACACATTCACGTTAAAATCTTCTCCTTCGTGTCTCGCCCAGTAGAGTGGATATGTCGCAGATAGAATAGGAAACTGACCTACTTCAATTGTTTCTAGAAAGCTTAGTCTGTGCTGGAGTGGAAGCGATAAAAATACAGAACGCGTGCGGTTGATCGTCCAGTGGTCCAGTATTTGAGCGTTGAGCTTACAAAAATCACTTAGAACCCCTGGTATGTTTAAATCTTTGCAGGCTGATCAACAGCTTGTCCAAAATTACGAGGATCCGTGCTTCAGAGAGCACGTTAATCAGTTGGTCCCGGCTAGTGTTTAGTTAAGTAAGTGTATAGTCGTTACATGAGCTATGAGGCTTTTGGCAGCTCAATAGTAACCCTGACACCAGAGTTGATGAGATAGGGCATTGATCTCACAACCCACATGAGAGATGAGAAGATTTATACAAAAATAATATGGGCGACAGGCTGAAATCCTTTCACCACACATCATCTGTTGTTTTAACAAAACGTTTACGTACATATATAACATGTTTTCTATAAGGAAATATTTTAACCATTATTGACTACTTTTAACTTTTACCCGCAACAGCTGCAAGTACAATACATACATAGCGCACCTCAGGTAGCATGTGAGTCACATCTCAGCGAGGCAAGAACTGAATAATACATAACACTTGAGTTTTAACATGACACCTCTTCTTTGTTTCCGTGTCTCGCCACTCGCTGAAAGGACCCTTAAAATACTCCGCACATAACAGCTACAGATAGTGTAAGGATGCCGTGTGTATGGAATGAAATACAATACCGTCTCTGAGTTATTGTATGTTGTTTTACTCCTATAAGTACATGAAACATGAATAGCCTATACACGTCCTATAGCTGGGCACAGGCCTCCCCTCAATCAACCGGAGGGGGTATGGAGCATACTCAACCACGCTGCTCCACTGCGGGTTGGACGTGTTTGAGCTCGTTAGTTCCAACGGACGTCTTAACGTGCTTCGCACGGAATCATCTTACCTTTTCGGATAATCAGTTGGGTTTGGTTTCTCATAGAATACGTTAATTTGGGTTCGAGTTTCATCTTGAGCTGATGCTTCGGAAGTCGCGTTGAGCCGTAGGTTCCGGTTACTACTTACTGATGTAAGTAAGTAGTCGTTACCTGAGCCATGTCAGAGGCCTTTGGCAACCGCCAAAGGCAGGGTTACTATTGAACCCAATAGTAACCCTGACGCTGGGGTTGACGAGATTGGTAATTCACCTCACAACCACAAAAGATGAAAATCCGATTATAGAATTATTATTGTCCTCTCCAACAAACAAAAACTCAATTATTCCGATTACCTACATGGAAAATACCGGAGAATGATACTTCTTTCATTTGTAAAATACGCTGTGAATATTAAAGCTTTATCACTTTATAACGGGTTGTTCATTTTTATCACTTTGTAAAAGGCTTTGATCACACAAAAGTATGCAAATCAAGTGATTGTGCGTGTATTTTATATCTCAGTAATTTTTTGTTTGCTAAAATGAAAGATTACAATCAAAATGTTATAAATAAGGGAATGCCTCGTGCCTCGAGTTCTTCGCTGGATAATATCCGCTTTATTACAAAACAGATATAAAATATTATTCCACTCTACGAAAATCGACGTATGTTAATGAAACTAATTGACATAATAATTCTATGCAGAATCAGCGATAGTAGCGCCGCGGCCGCCGGACTTCTTTCATACACGAAATTATTTTCAACCTAGTTTATTATCTTTTAGCCTTCGTTTTCTAATAACACTGTCTCCTACTATGTTCATTGGTGTAGGCTTATTAGTAGCCTTTTTTTTAAAAAAAAAGAAGTAACTGTATTATTTTGGCCAAAAGCATTTATGGAAAAAAAATACATTTTTCGTGATACACCACGGTTTTAACAGGCTAACTTGATTAGAAAATCCCGAACACTATATAACTAGTTGTGATCCAGGTGAGTGATTTCCAGTTGGAGCATCCTTGTATGCGGACGTTGTAAACTTGTAGTCGTGTACCGAGTCCCGAGTGTGTGGGAGTGGCTTGTGTGTGAAGTTGACAAATGCCGGTCGCTAGGTGTGTGTCCACTCACTTGAGACGGAATACTCACCTGCGTGTCACAACGTGTTGTCGTGGGATTATTGATGCGAAACTTACTTGCATTTTGTTTTATTATATGGGTTGTAGTCTCTTGGAAGACCGACATCACTCTTTTTGACAACTTTATGTAGAGTATGTAGAATTGGCGTGTAGGCTCACGAATTTGAATACATAGTTCTCGTATTATAATTTTTTGCTAGGGTTAGCGTTAGTCGAAGATTTCCCTCATTCAGCGCTTAACTCTATCGACCCACAGGGGCCGATTAATTCTTTCAAATACCTACTTTATCCTCTCGACGACGCCCTGAACTAATGTTCACGCCCAACTGGGCACCCTCAGGCCTGTTGTTTTAAATTTTGTACCAGGTGAAAGCCCTAAGCGCTCCATATTTGTCCGGCCAAATAGTTAATTCCATTTGCGGCAAATCTGCAATAAGTCACGTAAAAAATGAGTGTTTAAATTCTGTAGTAAACAATATAGCAATAAAGACAACATATCTAGCTGTCTCACTTACACCCCTATAGTCTTTTATTTGTACGAGTATCTAGTCTAATCTAAGAGTATAGTTTTGTATTTTTGTTAATATATAATGGTATGGAGAGCTTGTGTAATACTGAGTATATATGACGACTAAGAAGACTATTGTAAACATAAGCCTATGTACGTACGTATATATGTATTTTGTAGCGGCCTCGGTGGTCCAGTAGTTGAGCGTTAGGCTCACGAACCGGAGGTCCCGGGTTCAAATCCTGGTGGGGAAATATCACAAAAAAAAAACTTTGTGATCCAGTTTGGTTAGGACATTACATGCTGATCACCTGTTTGTCCGAAAGTAAGATGATCCGTGCTTCGGAAGGTACGTTAAGTCGTTGGTCCTGGTCATTGCTTACTGATATAAGTAAGTAGTCGTTACACAAGTCATGTCAAAGGCCTATGATAGGTCAATAGTAACTCTGACACCAGGGTTGATGAGGTTGGTAATCGACCTCTCAACCCACACGAGACAAGAAGAGTTTCATGTTTTTCATTTCGTTCGACAGAGTTGCATGTGCGTGAAGATAACAAACACTAAGCTATGTGTATGTTTACACCACTCCACTTGAGACGAGGTAGCTTACCTGCTTGTTAGAACACTGCCGTACTGTGTTCTCGCGTGAGATTATTGACGAGCTTTCTCTACTATGCATTTCCAAGGGATATTGTCCTTTACTGATGAAATTTTAAGTACACGAAATTGTTCACCACGCTACCATTAATAATTTTTTTCTATATCATCAGTACAAGGACCCTAAATTTTAGTATTTAAGAGGGTTTTGTTGTAATATCAAATTGAAAGGTTTTCTAAGAAAATGAAATCATCTTCATTTATCCCACTTAAAATTAGCAAACATTTGCACTGAAAATTAATACTTTAAAACATTCTCAGCACTTCTTTGCAATCATTCAAAATTAAATATTGAACAATTTATTATTAATAGAATTTCATACTTTTTCTTAAGCAAACCGAGATCCCTTGATTTGTCAAAGGATTTACTTAAGCAATATTTTTTCGCTGGACCTTAACAAAATTTGTTATGCAAATGGAAAGAGCCTTATTACACTTCCTTAATTATTTCACAAGCTTCCCGAGCCTAAAGTCCCTGTAATATTTTATGACGTAATTTAAAAGGCTGTCTTTTATAAGCAGATTTTTAAGATGTTCTTTGAAACACAATTTTAGGCCATTGTTTCAACACTTGGCAGCAACGGAAAAAAACGCAAATTATATTTAGATGAATACTGCAAATTATATAAAGAAAAGGTTAGAACTCTTTGTTGGAAATTTATACTTGTTCTTAATTACGTTTTTAAATAAGAAATGACTTCCTAAGTTATCAACAAAAGTTAATTGACCATGAATGAAGCAGTAAGACGATTATGATGCTGCGCACCAACGCGGTTGGCGATGAAGCGATCGGTAAGGTTCTATTGACTAAGGTTGTATGTAATCTGCTGAAGCCTATCTCGCAAAACACCGCCACACCGCGCGGTGCACCGGTACAAAATCTGCGTCGTTTGAGAATCGCCAAATAGTCAGCGCTTGGCGAAATTACGTTCATCTACTAGTCTAATGCCTTAGTTCATTAAATCAACAATTTGTCTTCTTACGACTTATGACACTACCTACTCTAATAAGCATTATATTAATGAAGTCTTTGTAGTCTATGTATGGTGAACATTACCTCCAGATGTTATTCCCAGTTATACGTAGGTCAGCTAGAAGACACATATTTCTTAAAGACAATCTTATATCTGGTCTGTCTGTTGTGTTTTCCGGTACATACTAAAAGGTACCCTAATTCTAATTTAATTGTGTCCAAATTGTAGGTACCTACTAAAAAAATACTAAATATTATAACACATTTCATATTCCAACCGACGAACTCGCTTGACTAAAACACACACACATACACAAGCGCTTTGAAAAGTGTTCCACGATTGTGAAGAAGTTATTGGCCCCTTTTAAACTGAGGGAGCCAAGTTTGGTGCATTCGAATCCCCCTACTTTATCGCGAGGAAGACAAATCAAGTAGAATGTGAGGGATTACATACGCGCACAACATTTTATCGGACGCCGCCTGAAACTTTTTTCAGGGATATCTAAATCTTCCAATCTTTCAACGATAGGCTTAAAGTTTAACTCCCTTGGCTTTAATAATAGCCTATTTTTAGAGAGATAAAACAGTCAAATCTAAAATACATATATTATAATGGTGGACATAAGCAAGAAGGTTATTTTTTCCGTGCCGTATTATCTTAAGTCCCAACACGAGCTGTTTTAGAATTCATTTTTGGATCATCATGTGTCCAACGGTGAAGGAAAACGTCGTGAGATATGTTACCTAACCTGTATTGGGCTGATTACCTTCGCCGTTGGGAGATCAGACAGGTAGACATTTCTATAAAAAACCTAGCCTCTCAAATTAGGTAAGTGGACGGTTACTACTTACTGATGTAAGTAAGTAGTCGTTACATGAGTCATGTCAGGGGCCTTTGGCGGCTCAATAATAACCCTGACACCAGGGTTGATGAGGCTGGTACTCCACCTCACAACCTACACGATAGAAGAAGAAAAACATCATTCTAAAATTCAACAAGTCATCATGCCCGGATTGGTAGGTAAGGAACATTCTAAGCATAAACGAAAACTTTGACGAAACTATAAATAAAAGATAAAAAAATATCAATGTTTCCTTTGTCAAAGTTATGCAAAAATATGAAATGAGCGATCTGAACACATTTTAAGAACAGGCTTAAACCAATCACTCTATAAGTAGAAGGCAGCGGTCGGTTTTTTCCGAAACTTGTGCAAACATCAATCCTTTTACGCATTGGTATGCAGGCCGCGCCAACTCAAATGCAAAACACTTACCCCCGCTAGGGTTCAAAGCGTAAACTTTTTCTGTCCCAGACATTATTCCGGTCTCGTAGTTCTACAGCTTTGCGTGTTTGAGGTTTGGAGTATTTTTCGGTTGAACCCCGCCTTTCATTAAAAAGTTCCCAACTAATATTCAAAGTGATTGGGTAACTTTCAATTACGGGGACAGAATTGTAAGAGGCAGCGTTTGAAGCTTGTTTGCCTCGTGTTTGTGGTCTAATTTATTACGCATGATATCGCCAACGAACGCCATCTAGTTTCAATAGTTGACTATATTAATAAATTTGCCAGAAAACACAACCCTAGCAGCAAAGATAGTAGTCAAGCGCGAAAATTCCGTAAAATATACATTTTTTTACAGTTATTAACTATACTTCATCTACTAATTAGGTACGTAACAATAAGTTTCAAAAGTGTTCACCGATAACGACCGGTATACAACTTAACCAATTCAAACTGTTATATACATACGTTTTGTATATCGGTTACCTTCCTCCAATCATGTTTATACTACAAAGTTTTGTTTCCCCTTTATTTTCTTTGTACCTATCCTTTATATAATACAATAGAAACTTCATAAGTCAATTAAAAATTTACGCGACTTTTAAAAGCGGAAGCGACTAAGACTGTAATTAAATTAGGGGTAGAAAACACGGCTAATTTAACCCGGGCAGGTAACGGCGGGCATGGTACATCGCGACAAACTTTAACTGTAACGTTTCGGTTATTTTGTTATAAACAGGACTATAATATTAAATTAACAACGTTTTCGTCTTAATTTGTACTCAGTTTTTGAAAATAAAATAGTGAGTCAGACTGACGCATTTAGTGCTAAGGCGATGGCGTGCTACGACATCGCTACGCCGTAGCTATTGCTACGCCATGCACAAAGCATGTCAAAAAAATCAGATCTCTTTATCTAGTTTAATTGATTAAACTAAGGTACCTACTATTATTATAATCCCGATTGGTTACCGTTCGAGGCAGATTTAAGCCTGCCTTATTAACCCATCGCCAATAATGCTGCCAATGGGTTAGAATTGAAATTACCCCAAACGTAAGCATTTTCCATAAATAAATCATCAGATTTAATCACAAAAACGCACTTTTCTGCCATACATTTACATGTATACATTTTTTTCGGTCAGCTCTTTACTCGAATCTCAGTAGGCTAAAGGGAAAGATTTATCGTAGTTTTTACAATTTTACGGTCAGCGAGTTTGGTTGGCACGCCAGGGGAGACATTACCGAAGATATCGCAGATTTACTTCAAAGTTGATGTCTTCTCTTGAGGGAAATCTGAAAATGGAGCGTCATTCCACCATTATTTATTCCCCTTCCCAATAACGAGCGCTTAAAATTTATTTTCTCCTAAGCGGACGGCTTAGCGTCGCATGTAAAATGTGAAAACAGGTTGGACATATGCTTGTTATATTCAAACGTATTGGTAACATGTTTTAAAGGGTGCACATGTGCTTCAAATATTTAATATGTGTTGTGTTCCCTTACAAACATATCACTTTAAATAAATTGTCTTTTTAGTTTTCGACGAAGTCTGATATTCCCCTCCGCTACAACAAATAACTGTTTATAAAATATCCAGTCATTGTTAGTGTCACGATACCCTCGAGTATATTGAATACGTTTACCAATATCAGGTTTTTGTGAAATCATTCTCCGAAAAATAATAACACCGCTTTTTTGTTAGGTAAAGGAAAAAAGAACTGCATAATCATCGCGAAAAATCGATGTCATTTCATTTTGATCCCTCAGGGAGACCGCGTAGGACACAATATACGTTATAGTAAATACGGGAGTCTTAACGATCCTCTTGGCCGCACAAACTGATATAGATTATCAACCCTTGGCCCCTTCCTATAAAGCCTTTATCGAGGCCGAACCGAACAGGAATACTTCAAAACAAAGAAAAAGGGCGGATAAGAAGATTACAGTGCCATGTGGTTAAAGAATGAAAATGGAAAAAATAATACTATTCTTTTTACCGAAGCCAAATTGAAAGAGACAAGGTACCTTCCAAATGTGAATACATAAAAAATGTTTGGTTAAACGTCCCAAAATGGAACCAAATTTCGTTTTGTATTTTCAAGTCTCAAAGGCGGGACTTTGTTTTCAATTTTGAACGTATCGTTTGAGCTCGTCAGGTATAATTCGATTTTCATGTACCTGGGGGACGTCCCCTACTCGTTATTCTGTATATGTGCGTCATCGACGTCTTTTCAAGCCGAAAATACTTGGAAATTTTGCTATTCAACGTAAACTACGTCCATTATAATCGAGTTGCATACTGGAATATGCAGCAAGCATACGTGATTTTATAGGGGGTGACGGATTGTCCGTGCGTTGGCGACAGACACGTATATCATTGGATCAAGAACTCATAACTATAAATAATGACTCACATTTCAAATATAAAACCTTTTTACCTAACCAAATATCTCTTGTGAACTTGCCACGAAATATATCTGATTTGTCTAACAATCTTTGGAAACTCCAATAAAATTTAAAACTTTAAGACTTATCACAGCACTAGACTTGAAATAATTCATTTGTTAGCTCGAGAAACTTTGAATTTTAATAAATTATTCATATTTTATTAAATGAGGGACTTTTAGTTTCTCTTAAGAGCCATAGTAATAAGTTTGAGCATATTTACATATACATTTATTTGTACGTACATATTTATTTGTTGCTTATTTTCATTATGAACGAAAAATTATGAGAATTTGTTACAAAACCTTGGCCTTGCCTTTTATCAAGGTTTTAATATAGAACTCTGCTTTTCCTCAACGATTATCCTCGACTGAAGTAGCTAGCAGTTCAAAAGTCATCGCTTTGATCAAATTCGATGACTCTATAAAAGCCTCTTTTGCTAACCTATCCCGTTGAACAAAGGCATCGTAAAATTATGATGAATACCTAAAGAGGAGTTTTTTGAATAAATAAGTACTGTGAAAATATAGCTAAAAATTTCCTTCTATGTAGCTTTAATTTTCTCGCACATTTGTTATACAAACAACGTGAGTCGTTTGCAAATCCGAGCACTATGAAAATCCTATCAACTCATTAGTCTTTCACAATCAAAAACTGGAGCTCTATTCCAACAAACCCATTTTATTTGTTTGTTCAGGTAACAAACAAAATGACAGTGTCTGTATCCAGTATATTTGTAGTGGAGGAAAAAGAGAAGTTTTGAAGGAAACACAAATAAATCCTCGCGAACATAACCGTGCTAATAAACGGGGTAGGATACGGTTTCGAGCTAGCCCTTTCATTCTGGCTCTGGCAGTAAATCTATGAACTACCCGCGCTCAGGACCGCACTCTGGCAAGTTTTTAGATGACCGATCACGAAATAGGTTAGAGGGATTCAACTTTTTACAACCATATTTACGCATAATACGATGTCAAATATAATTATTTTAACTCAATTTTGAAAATAACAATGAAAGTTTTGACCATGAAGCCAGAATTGATCAACAACTACGCTATGGATAAAAAACATATACATAAAATGAGAGACCAAAGGATACCCAACCAAATAAATGTGACTCAAACATCGAGTCCAACAGTCAGCTGTGTTTGGCCATCCTTGAAAGTAAATAATCTCGCAACCGAGTGAAGTAGATACATACCAATCAAAAACATAAATGTGAAATGACAGCCAAGTTCAATACAATGATAAATGCCTTGGTTGTTGACTTCAACGACAAAAGAAGTGAGATCTAAATGGGTGCCAAGTTCAATGGTCAGTCCTGAATTTATTTATAAGTAACAGTATAACATAAAATATCTTCTTATAACATGAGATAATGTATTGTAGCCTAAGGTCTGTCTACAATACATTATCTCATGTTATCCAACAAAAACCAGTGTATTTGTATACATACAGACTTTACTGAGACATCATTTCAAGCGATTTGGCATACTTAGTAACATTCTTCATTAGGTATTTTAGTTAAGCGTTCATAATAGAATCTAAATATTTAAAAATTGCCAGTTTTATATTTTTTCCTTTGTATTCATCTAACTACTTATCTACATGCCAAATTTTAACTCTCTAGGTCATCTGGAACTGGGTTAGAATTTTGGTCTATAGGTCTATGTTAGTCAGTCAATGATAAAAATGAGGATTTTTGGACATTAATATCTAAATAACCGTTTGAGATAAGCTCATGAAATTTAGAACACATTTGTATCTCGCTAGTCTCAATATATGAGCCAAATTTGATACGTTTATGTGAAATAGTTTTTGATTTATGAGGGGGTCAAAAGTGGCTCCAAATGGTTCGTGTAATATTGTGTAATATTATGTAATATTACACACGGTGCGGCTCGCCAGTTTTGTTCCTTGAACTTGGTTTGACACGCGACCGCGTGTCTAGATAGAACTCCGTTTATTTTTTATTCTTTTGTACGTATTCCTATTTGAATTACTTTGGGATTACAACACAAGCATAAGTTGATACATAATATGTATATTATGTAAGTTATCTTCCTATGACATTAATAAAATGCGACACTCCCTTGGTATACGAGAAACAATTGAACGATGATATTTTGTATCTCGAATACGTAAGAGAATTGAGTTCAGTGATAGGCGATACTCCCTTTGAGCGAGACAAGTGTTCGTGCAGTTCCACATAAACTACCTACAATGTGTGTAAGGCTTCACCTCAAAATAGAACATCCACTTTTTATCCTGTCGGTTATAATAAAGGTGTCCATTTTGAATTCTCGGAAAAAATATCCATTTGCTTGCTTTTGTTACTGAAACAAAAACCGATCTAAAACGAAAAAAATAAATGTATCTGATAAACTACGAGCCGTGATAGACCAGTCAGTTGGAAGAACGCTTGACTCTCTTTGATAGGTCGCAGGTTCGAATCTCGGCAAGAATTTATATCAGATCGTAAATTGCTCTGCTGACTATCAGGTGCTCAGCGGTAAAGGGAATTATCGTGAAGAAATTGTTTATAATCAGAAACATACGTAACTTCGTCACGTTCAACTAGGCGTTTAAGTGTTCTGAATCTGACCTTGTCCAAACGAACCCATTACACTAGCGGCATTGCCCCGTTGCACAGCCACTGACAGGCGTTGGACCAGGTAAGACGCAGACCTAGGGTCACCCCCTCTGACTTGTTTATTATAAATGGACGCCACACACAAAAACAAGACAATTACATCACTTAAAATGTTAACAAAACAATTATACTCCCCCTCAGTATTCGTTACGGTATCACTTACACCTAGTAACCTATACTTCTTTTCTGGTTAACGGCCTCCGTGGTCCAGTGGTTGAGTGTGGGGCTCACGATCCGGAGGCCGGGTTTGAATCCCGGTGGGGACATATCACAAAAATCACTTTGTGATCCCTAGTTTGGTTAGGACATTACTGGCTGATCACCTGATTGTCTGAAAAAAAGATGATCCGTGCTTCAGAAGGCACGTTAAGCCGTTGGTCCCGGTTACTACTTACTGATCTAAGACTACATAGTCGTTACATGAGCCATGTCAGGGGCCTTTGGCGGCTCAGTAATAACCCTGACACCAGCGTTAACGAGGTTGGTATTCCACCTGACAACCCAGACGATAAGAAGATTCTTACAAGGGTCTAGACCTGAATCCAACCCTGTATCCACGCCTGCGCGCAAGTGATGTATTCCCAACATTAATGGGATTACGCGGGCGAGCGATATGTAGCACTTGTTGTTAGCCTTTAAGGACCAGCATTTGTATTATACTCTCTATCCCACATTGCATTACTTCGCTTTACTTTTACAGAGAAATAAAAAGGATTTTCTACTCCATACATTTTTTTTTGTGCATTCTCAGTCATGTGGTGTACAGTAAACGGAGATATATAAGACGTCAGAAATGTAGAGGTATAATTGTTATTTTACCTTTTCACGTACTTTAAAATTAAAATTAATTTAAATAATATAAACAATATATTATTGATATTCATTTATAATTACATTGAATCAAATAAATTATTTTTATTATTTTTATTTGATTCAATAATATAAACTATTAAATGAATTCGCTATTAATGCTCCGGTTGATTGAAGGGAGACCTGTGTCCAGCAGTGGGACTTATATAGACTGTTTATGTTTATGTATGTTAAACTATTAAATGAATCGTCTAATATTCCCAATATTCCGAAATTGATACTTAATATAACATAATTTTGTCTCTTTTATGAACATTTTCAAACAGTAACCAATTCATATTTGCTATACAGTAAGCAAATATTCCTTACTCTTGTTGATGATGATTATGCTGATGTGATCCAGCTGATTTCGGCTACGGCGACTCCTAAAACTAAGAAAATCATTCGTAACTCTTATCCGTTACTTCAAGTAAGTATTAAAACTAAACATTTGCCTTGGCTTACCTGGAAGTCTCTAAATAGACTTCGGATTCAGGTGGGCCGAAGTAAGGACAATTTGTTCAGGTGGGGTTTCTCGGATGGCTCGGACTTAAAGTGCAAGTGCGGCACTGTTCCCCAAACGATGGAACATCTTACATCGTGTCCTGCGTGCCCGAAAACCTGTACGCAGGAGGATCTGATGAGCGCTGCAGATAGCGCCATACTTGTTGCCAAGTTTTGGGCCGATACAATTTAGTTTGCCATCGACACGATAAGAAGAACTAAACATTTGTATCTGTGAGTACCAGGGCATCATATTGCACGAGAGGTTTTCTCTTTCATCACGCCAGGTTCAGAACGTACGTAATGCCAGTACAATTTTTGTAAATCCTGCAAAGCGTGCGGATTCAATCCCGTGATACAACGCTACTCCCTTTGAGCTGGCAACTGTGTATGAAAAACACGAATATTTTCCACCTGATAAAAAAAAAACCTGAACATTTTAATGAACTACGCATATTTTTTCTTGTTTTATTCGAGCCGTCGTAATCCTTTGCACCCACAAACATTTTAATACCATGTTTTAAGCGACAATAATATTTAAAATGAGAAATACATAAATGGTTTATTGGTAACTTAACAGTGGCTACACTGTACACACTGTTAATCTATTAAGTTCGTGGAAAAAATCCCAGGAGAAAAAAATAAACAGATTTTTCAATCACACTTCTTCTATCGTGTGGGTTGTGAGGTGAATTATCAACCTAATCAACCCTGGTGTCACGGTTATTATTGAGCCGCCAAAGGCCCCTGACATGGCTCATGTAACGACTACTTACTTACATCAGTAAGTAGTAACCGGGACCAATGGCTTAACGTGCCTTCCGAAGTACGGATTATCTTACTTTTTGGACAATCAGGTGATCAGCCTGTATTTTGGTGATATGTCCCCACCGGGATGCGAACCCGGGACCTCCGGATGGTAAGCCCAACGCTCAACCACTAGACCACGGAGGTCATCATACTTCCCCAAAAACCATGGTTAGAATATAATCTTTTAAATCAGTCTTGTATATTTTGTTAAATATTTAAAGTGTCTCCCTGGTGCATGAAGTTTTATCCAAATTACAACAGGCGAATATGAAATATGAAATTTTTAATATCTTCAAGACAAGCGAAACTCTAGCTAGGGTCGGCCTTTGCGGACAGGCCTTCAATATTTTATGAACGCTTAAAACTAAATTAGATTTTTCCCGAGTTTGAATATGCGACGTGCTCAAAAGCACCTTTTCTAAGTTAAATCATAAATTAATTTTGAAGGAATAAGAATTCATAAAATAAATATTCAGCTTCTTAATTAACTTTGTAATTACATGTCTTGGGATTTCATTCACGATTCATATACGTTTTCTACCTTGACTTTAATCCTTTCGCGGAGCTACTGTTATCAGACAATTTATATTATCACAATTCATGTAAAAGCACACACACACCACACATACTAACGTGTATGTGTATGTGAGTGGAAGAGTGAAGTTTTCATGGGAGAAGCAAAAGAGATGCGTCAGGGTCGTAGTAAGTGGACATCCGTGGTATTTGCCTACCCTAACGGGGAATACGCGTATGTAGGTACCTTCGTATTTGTAATAATAAGAAAATTTTGATTATAAGTAGATTAGTCTTCGGTATAATGATTTTCCATTATATTCATCATCATCAGCCCATTAACGTCCCCACTGCTGGGGCACGGGCCTTCCCTATAGATGGATAGGGAGATCGGGCCTTAAACCATCACGCGGGCCCAGTGCGGATTGATGGTTATTAACGACTGCTAATGCAGCCGGGACCAACGGCTTAACGTGTCATCCGAAGCACGGAGGAGCTCGAGATGAAAACTTTTTTTTTGTGGTCACCCATCCTATGACCGGCCTTTGCGAAAGTTGCTTAACTTCAACAATCGCAGACCGAGCGCGTTTACCGCTGCGCCACCGAGCTCCATTCTATTACGTACTATTATCTCTTAAATACAAGTAGTAAGTATGGTATTAAACCCAGAATAATACACCCAACACCTGAGTGCCATGCCCGCGTCAGATTATCCCCGACTACAAGCCCATCAGATCTAGGTCACGTCTAATCGCGGCGTACAAGACTCCTCCATTTACACTGCACACTTGCCTCAATTGAAACTTAACTAGTTTAAGTCGGTTCAGATTATATAAATGTCTTCGTTTTTAGAAATTTTATTGAGTAGTCAGTCAGCTGTGGCATCTAAAAGAGATATCGATATTTAAGTCGCAATTATACCAATCAAAACATAATTTTTACAAAAAACTGCATTTCATCTAAGCAATAACATTGGGGAAGGTTACGGTGATAAGTAAGTATGAATGAAAAATCTTGTTCAATTTTTTTTTACTCCTGGGTTTTTTTCACCAACTTAATAGATTAACAATGTATAATGGCCACTGGTAATTTACATTTAAGCAATAACATACCGTATATTACATCGTATAACTTATAAGATGTATCGTTTTTTGAACGGTTTTGAGTAATTACACCCATACAAAAGGCCCAAGTCTGAAAGACAAGCTGTTTTGAATGCGAACCTCGTAGGTAGGTAAACACTTTCTTTTGTTTATCTTTTGTAAAAGGTGAAGTCTATCATTCATTATTCATTTGTTTTTCTTCAAAGAAAGCGTTTTCATATAAATGCCAATCCATTAGCGTCCAGAACACAATCTCTTCAAAAATAATGACGCAAGGTCGCTCACCCTAATAGAAAATAATATTTTCGTCCCGCCTTTTGTATATTGAAACAAAGATATTGAACCCTAGACAGTACAAGACTTGATAATATGACAATGAGACGGTTTTATTACAACCGGTAACGGCTTAAATAGGACCCTATAGTAACCAATTTCGAATTCGGGATATCGTCCGCGTATCGGAATCGAATCGAGATATTATTTTCAAATGACGATAAAATCGAAACGTAACAACATTGTAGCAATTTTGTATGCATGACCGATACATCCCGAAAGACCGGACGTTACAGAGATATGTGTACGTTGGTGGAATGTAAAAGGGCATGGATAAACAACAGCTAATATTTAGATAAGGGTTCTCATTCGCGGACCCCCATATGGGCAACAAAGTTGGGTTCTCAAAGATAAAGGCTGTAAAACAAACGTGCGCCTACTTTGTGCCTAAACCTCAGATGTGGTTGCTTTTGTTTGCAGAATTAAGTTGATTATTTGAATATCTAGCCCTATTAAATTTTTACTTACCAATATAATGGCCCCGATTCCTGCAGACACTTCCTAATCTTATTTTAAGTTATACCCGTCATTGTCTTATCGGCCGAAAAGGAAAGGGACGGATGATTGACAGCCCTTAATTTTAGGAAGAATGAGTAAATGAATGAATAACCCGGGCGAATCAAAAAGGTATCTCCCTGGCATGGAAACCGTTTGACGTTTGCTGTCAAATTCTGTCAGGTTATTAGCCAATGCAAAATTTTTAGACGGTTGTTTTAGATTTCTGCTTAAAATTGACGTGTGTTCCATAATTTTTATGCTTGTCGCTTACCCGTCCTTTTCCTTTCCGGCGGATACGAAAATGACAAGTATAACTTAAAATAAAATTAGATGGTGTTTACAGGAATTAGCACCAATGCTTTTTAAAATCTAAGTGATAACTCGTATGTCTCGTCTCATCACGTGAGACTATTGATTGCTCATTGACATTTTTTCTTATGATTTGGCTCTTAATTACTTTATTTGATATATTATAGACTGCACAAGAGTAAATATATTAGGTATATGAATTGATTAACTTTATTTAACTGTTTACATTAACCACAATAATTTCCAAAAAAATACATAAACGTAAACTCACGCCTATTTCCCACCGGGGTAAGCAGAGACTATAGAATTCCATTTGCTTCGATCCTGACACACTTCTCTTGCTTCCTCCACATTCATCAATCGCTTCATACACGCACGCCGGTTCAGAGTAGATCGTATTAAACCTTTTCTAAAGACATCTCCAATTTGGAAGAAAAAAAAATTCTTAATATCTTGCTGTAATTGCTTCTGTTTGCTTTAACTACGAACCGAACAAGGTATAGTGCATACTCCACCTAACTACTGCACTGCAGTTAGTTAAACATCCTTGTATAATTCAGCGAATATTCGTTATAACAGGGCGACTGACGGCCGATAAACGTTTGCATTTACAATGTTCTAATCTCGTGTAATGCCGTCTAATCCTAACAAACGGCTCCTCCGAAGGCTTGTAATTTGCTCAAACTGCAGACACCGTTCGTTATAACGTCGGTAACAACGATAGGTATATATCTTGTCTTCCACGTAACGTTCTTTAGAAGCGAAATACCACACAATACACCGTTTCATGTTGAATTTTGTAACGACGTACTTACTCGTGTATTTGTGTTGATTATAGTGGATGAAATAGTGTGATGGTTCTGAACGTAGTACTATTTCTTTCATCCACTGAACGGAAGTGAAGAATAGTACTAACATGAAATATCAATTTCCGAGTTTAAGTATTGGTTGATCAATCAACCAATCAATAATTATTTATTGCACAAATACTTAAACTCAGGACATGTACAGACGAATAAAACAAGCACAATGGGCGGTCTTATTGCTAAACAGCAATTCGTGCCAGGCAAATTTAGGGTGAAAGAAGTATCACTATCGAACATTCGATTTTTTCAATAATAAATTACAACTTATGTCACAGACAACAAAATATTTTATTGTTAAGAATTTTTTGCAATAAAACCGAAACTTCTTACTAATATTTGTTTTAAGTTTCGTATATTCCTGGAGCTTCAAAACGTCTCTCAGTCCCACATGGCCTACTTTCAACAACCTTTGAAACGATTTGTCAGTCTCAACATAGCCAAGGTTCCGTGCACGTCCCAGATTCATCTAATCTTGATAGTACCACTTCCAATAGCTCTGCACTTCATTCTACCAGCGCTAGTTCGTTCTAAATGTGCACATTCTACAAAAGAACACTTTGCACAGTCTTTAGAGATATTTGTCGACTTTCCGAATTGACTAAGATTGGATAGTTTTTTTCTTTGATGTAATTCCTTCGGAATTACCTGGAACGGCCTCTGTGGTGGCGTTGTGCTCACAATCCGGAGGTCCTGGGTTCGAATCCCGATAGGGCCAAATCACAAAAATCACTTTGTGATCCCTAGTTTGTTTAAGACATTACAGGCTTATCACCTGATTGTCCAACAGTAAGATGATCCGTGCTTCGGAAGGCACGCTAAGCCGTAAGTCCCGGTTATTACTTACTGATGTAAGTATGTAGTCGTTACATACATGTCAACAGCCTATGGCGGCTCAATAATAACCCTGACACAGGGTTGATGGGTTTGGTAATCCACCTCACAACCCACACGATAGAAGAAGAAGACGCGGAGAAAAGAGACTATGAAGCTAAAATGCGTTTGCGTAGTGTAGGTACCTAATTATCACCTTATAGTGAACACTTTTTGAAAAATTTAATTCGAATGTGAGTTGTGTGAACAAAGCCTCGCAATAGTCACGCTCGTTTCAATCCAAGTAAAATTTTTAGGGGTTTAAATTTTTGAAATTAATTGAAAGAAATCGGAAGTTTCGTTGAAGAAAATTCAAAAAAGCGCTTAAGTCGGAATCGAATTATGGCGTTGACAGCGACTCCCCGAACGGCGATTCCCGCTACAGCGAATGGCTTGAAGGCTTTTTTTGTATAGTACAGTCATGGTAAAAACTGTTTGGAAATCAGCTTTTCATCAATTCAAAAATGTCACTATATGGCGACCAAAAATAACTTTGACATGAAAAAAATAACTTGTTTAATGTTCATTTGAACTTGAATGTGAACCTGTCTGTAGATTAGAAAGTAACTATAACTCAGTACAGATTTAGATATTTCAAAACTTGATTGATTGGTAAGACATTTTTTTTAGGAAAATGAACTATACTTATCGTTTGTTGAAAGGCGTTTAAAAAACCTTTCTTTTGGGTTCAAAAGGCAAAGAGAAAGCAATTGGGAGCAATTTATTTTCAGTAGAAATGTATTGTATTGCCGTTCTGTACATGTAATACACCACATGAATTACAGAGGAACTTATTCGTACAAAAAGGTGACCACGACAATGTCAAGATTTCTATATCCCCTATTATTATTATTCTCCAACCGATGTCTAATAATGCGAGTCGCACAATTGCGTTCCATTTTTAATCCCACTGCGTGCAAGAGTTTGCTTTAGCTATTTGCGTTCTGAAACCACATCCCGTATAAAGGCGTCAGAATCATTAGGAGCGTTATAAAGCGGTGTAATATTTGCCAGGTGCAGACATGCTTTGAACGCGTCTTAATGAACAACCGGTTTGAAAACAAGCGCCGAGCTTTTGTTTAAAGGTACATTGTCAAGACATTCTTTGAAGAATCACGACGACATGAACGAAGTTGCTTTCAGATAAATGTTTTTCTGAAATATTTAGAGTTTTGATCGCAATATCAAATAATGTTTTTTTTTGGTAAATACATACCTATCGTTCATGAATTCTATATTTATAGGCAATCTTTTCTGACTAACCTGATCACTCAGGCAGACTTCCTTGAATAAGTGCTATGCAGTGGCTGATAATATTTTCGTTAATAAAAACAACATTTTTGCGCATAATAATAAATGTGTACCGAAAATATAATTATTATTCCTCTCCTAAAGTCGTAACTTTCACCCGATTCAAACTGGTCATAAAATTACATATTCAAATAGACAAGCCACAATAATTACAGTTTTAGGTAGTAATTATCCGTTTCCGTTTAGCAACCTCTCTTTTATGCCGTTCCATGATATTCTTAGCCCTCTCCATCGCGAAGACATAGTTTTAATTGGAGTCCTTTCGAGCCACGCAAAGAGTCTTTTAATTAAAATTTCAACTTTTGATATTTAAAAAAGAATACGAAGGGGGATTCACCGCTATTGCTGTAGTCCGTCGGGATTTCTTTTCTGTTCCATCTTACAGTTCTTGTTTAAGTGACTGACATCGGAAAAAGCTTTTCTTTAGAAATGTTTTATGGACTGGTATTTAACAAAAGTTCCATCTTACTACTTTATTTTAATGGAATATATATTAAGTCACAAATACGTTTTATATGACTTAAAATAAGTACAAAGGTCGGTTCTGTTTTCTTTGTATGTTCCTTGTATCTGTTTTATTATATACAAATAAATAAATAAATAATAAACGGTAATTATCCACTTAACCTGATGTAACAAAATCTTATTCATAAGATTACAATTTCCTACAACAAGCTATATATTTTATTATGTTACTTTTATAGGTATATAAATTATCTATTCTACTTCTAACCTACACCCACTGCAGGATAAAAGTCTTTTTACCTTTCTTCTTGTCTTCCTCAGGAATAAATTATACTTATTTTAAGCAATAATTGAGGACGAGAAGACATTTAGATACTTATTAAAAGATGTCGCTTGAAATATATTTCTCTAGCCATGGAGGCAGCCAATCAGCTCGCGACACCAAACACTTCAAGATCCCGATACCGACCCCACCGGCGTGGTCGACGATTTTCCTCAATCAGCGCTTATCGCTATCGACCTACTACTAGGGTCGATTGATTCTTTCAAATATTTTTTCTCTCAGACGACGCCCTGAGCCGAGGTTCGCGCCCAACTGGGTACCTTCAGGCCTGTTGTCTTAAACGTTATAGCGAGTGAGAGCCTTCAGCACTCCCGATTTGTCCGGCCGAATAGTTAATGCCGTCTGCGGCAAATCTACAATAAGTCACGTCAAAATAAAAGCTTGATATAGTACACGATAGGAGTAGAGATGAGTAAGTATGTGTAGTGCAGAGACTTTGCTATACATACAAGATTCCTACCCAGTGAACAAAGTAGTCTAGCACACGGAACCGAGAACAGTATTCGTAGTTCAATTCAATAGTGTCAAGCTGGATGATACTGCATTAACCCACATGTGCGAGGTGAACCCGACTGACGGTGTAGACATCTAATGTCTCACTCAATGTGTATACATTGACAATGTGTTATTGTTAATGTATTCTGTGTTTAAAATTAACAGCCCACGGTCTAGTAGTAACAGAATTGGGCTCACGATCTGAAGGTCCGGGTTTGACTCCCGATAGGTACATTCTCGAAATCACTTTATGAGACTGTCCGTCCTTTATGAGCATCACCCTAAGTAAGACGAGTCCTTGCTCGGCGGGCATGTTAAGCCGTTGATCCCGGTTATTAGCCGTAAAACATCACCGCCAACCCGCAGTAGAGCAGCGAGGTAAAGTATGCTCCATACTTGATTGAGGGGAAGCCTGTGCCCATCGTTGAGACGGTATGTAGGCTGTTTATGTTGTTATGTTCAGGCGGAGATCAAAACAGAACAACAATAAAAAACTTAGTTCCGAATTCAAAAACAGAACTTAGCAAACGATTGTTTGATTGATTGCCAAAATAAGAAAATAAAAGTACTTACAGTACATTTATCAATAAATGAAGATAAAAATAGAAAGGGAAACAAAATAGATTTTTACGTTAAGATTTTTTTCAGGTTTTCCTCTTTAATTTTCCTCTAATTCAGAGTGCTATATTATATTATTTAAAAGAATACTTATTCTCGTGTATACTGGGAATGAAATTAAAATATATTATATATTAACACCTTTATTTAAATATAATATATACATAATACCTTTATTTTAATTATATCATATTACCTATTTCGTGTTTTTACCTCTTTTAGTTTCAACATTTGAATTACAAAATAAACGGTATAGTGGATATCAGATGAAATGAACTGAAACTAACAGAGCAATAACATTTTTAGCAAGTCTAATATTCGGAATGGTGGAAACTGAGTAACTCTGAGCAAGTTCGTGATTTATTGTTGTAGTAAAACTATCTCAGTATTTAGTGTGGCGGTTTCAACGTCAGTCTTATCAGTAAACTTTGTTACTTTGCCAACTTTCAGCTACTTACTAGCTCGTCGTGCTGAGCAATTACTTACTCGCGTGTACAAGAACTATTACATTTTGATGGAAACTAATCATGATTCTGAAATAGTTCTCAAATAGCTAGATGGGTACTGAGACTGTAACAGTCTTGTTTATACAAACTTTACTCTAAGCACTACTTGAACGAGTATTTCTACTTTAATGCAGTCTAAACTTCATAAATTTAGTTTACAACTCCAAATGTTCTTTTTACGTCCCCTAAATTCTATCTGACTATGAGTCATCAACCCTGAAATATTTCTATTGTCGTAAAGAGCAAACCTTTGTTAAGAATATACTTAATAAATTAAATTTACCGTAGGTTAATTATAAAGGGACCTGCTTAATTAAATGCGCCATATAAATACATTAGGAACCAAAGTGAACCTTAAAGCTGCTTTTATAACGCGATGACAAAGTATTTGTAGCTGTGAAATGGAGCTCGCGGAATAGGAGTTTTTAAGGAGGGAAATGTAAATGTTTTGCCAAAGTTCCCAGAGTGGCAGGTACGTATAATTTAATTTCATTCGGGGAAGGCGGGTTGATTATAAATTTAATTTATGTGGGGTTGACGTCAGGCCTGCTTGTTATTCGCCGAGCGTGCAATTTATCGAGTACAGTGATGAAAAAATTATCTTGTTGAATTATTCTTAAGTTGGTATATTGTAAATTAGAAAAGCGAGGCATTCCCAACACAAGTGTGTTCGATTACTTTCAGGGAAGCCTCATGTACTGTTGTGAAAGATTTACAGAAATAAAACTATTTTTTTTCTGTCCAACACTAGTGTTCCAAGTTTTACGCCTTTTTTATGTTAATTTAACAATTGCTTTAGACACGAAACGCAGAAATAAAAACATACGTACTTGATCTTTTTGGTGGAGGCCAATTTATATCTCTACGACTATTTATTTATTAATTTCATCATGGATTATAACAAAAAAATACATTTAGTGGACACTTTCATTGGACTTTAGTGGATCTATAGGTATGTTTTATATTTATGTATATTTTTGTTTACAATGAAAAATATCTAATAATATCATTTCTTCCAGCACAACCACGCTCGTAATCTCAAATTACTGCCACAAAGACCCACAGAAGAAGTCTTAGAAGCCAACTTTTACCATCTTAATATTGCCGTCCCAAAATAGCAATGATTGGATTGGAAACTCAATAGTGTGATTTTATCAAAACCTTCCACAAGTTTATCATGTTCGGCACGTTTATTCTTCACGTGATTAATCAAAAAGTACTTCAGAATTCACATTTCCAATTCAGTTTCCCACCTAAGTGTGTCACAGAAGTACAGATTTCATTTCACATTTACAAATTACGCTCGAGGGATATCATTTTAACTTGAATTCATTTACACTTGATGATACTTTAATAGTACCCATGATAATACATTCGTGCTCATTATGCGTTATCTATCTATATTGTTTTGATCATAAATATAATTAATATAACTATTTGTCGTGTTCACGGTAGCCCAGTTGGTAGAACACTTGCCTCTCACTTTGAGGTCCCAGATTCGAATCCAGCACAGGCCTAAGCAAATGATTGTCAAATATGTTTTCGAATTCTTGTTTGGATCATAAATGATTATCACGTGCTCAGCGGTGAAGTAAAACATCGTGAGAATACCCACATTCTCGGGAAATACGTTTTCGGAGGTATGTGACCTGACCTGTATTGGGCTGATTTTCCCTTCGCGAGTTGGAGGGTCAGAGAGGCAGCCGCTTCAGTAAAAAACCGGACCTATCAAAAGCTTCAGGTTAGAAAGCGGACCCTGTGAAAAACGGAATAATGCTGGGGAGATTTGTCGTGTTCTTTCCATATCTAGGGACTATGGAGTCCCGGACTTTAGGAAGGCGTGCGTGGGGCCGAAGCCGACACGTAGGGGTCTCTTAAAACATTTTAATCAACTTGTGTTGGCAGTTTACACCATATTATTATTCTTTAGGAGCCAGGCAGTTGTAAACAAATGCTTGGGTGAACGCTTGTATTCTACTAATTTCAAATAGGTATTCAACTCATTACACTCAAATGACATTTCAATGCATATTCGCAGAAAAGGTTACGTGTTGCTTATCATCGCGGGAGAATTTTTAGCGACGTTGAATAAATGATCTTCTCCAGTCTAACATTATCGTAAGATGTGAGCTGGTAGTCTCGGGTAGATCACCCTACGACAATAACCCCAAAACTTACATATTAGAAGAATACAGCTTCTGCCAACTTGCTAGATAGGTTTACCAGCTTATGTTTAAGTAAAAATGTACGTTATTCATGTGTCTACATGAATCTTTTCTGTATGCTCCAAAAATAAACAGCATAACTGCTTCGTGCGGACTTCTGGCCAGAGGAAGCGGTCTTCCGACACTTCAGGGACGAGAGGACGAACAATAAATTCCTTAAAAGTTTTATTGTAAAATAATACATGAATGTACTAAATAAACAAATATTAATTCAAAAATACGAACAGACACTCTTGTTGACTTTTCACCTAATGATATTTTAATAATGACCCTTGTTAATACAAGTGAGCTTATTAACATTGTTTCGTTTCAAAATATGCACATCTACTTAGCCGAAATTAAATATACACAGGAGAATGGGAGCTAATTAATTTGTTGGCTTCATTAAATTGTCTCTTAAGCTTTACGTATACATAAAATGGAAGTGTAAATGCATATTTACTTAGTCCAATTAGAAATTTAGTCGTGAATTTATGTTTATTTTTATTGCATTGCGAGTTTACTGATTATTGTGAAAACTAATGTGTGAATTTAACCCTTATAGGATGAATTTGTTGTCCGTCTGTCCATCTGTCTGTCAAGATCTTTATTTTTTTATTGACATGCAAGTATTCTACATTATTACATGCATTATTGTTTTCTACATTATATTACTGCATACTTCGAAATTTCACTTGCGGTCATAGTGACAGTCATTAGCCGCGGCTGCGGGACTTCTTGTGTTGCTCGAACTATATTATAAACCTGGTATTATTATATTTAGTCTTCGTTTTGCAATTTTTAATAAGATAAACAGGTTATTTTGACTTATCAACGTGGTAAAAGAGTTCCCCATATTATACTACCTATTCCCTTTGTAAAATCCCAACGAAAATGATGTTATGTAAATGAATGCAAGGGAAGTTTTACAGAAGCAATAGATAGATTAACCGGATTCGCTAATCTCCTATCTTGCACGCATACTCGATCTAAATAGAGTTATTTCCATGGGCTATGTTGGAATGTATTTTACAAGATGTTAACTTGATATTAGTTGACGTGGGTTTGGATTGCACAATATTACAAACATACTTACATACATGTTACATAGAAAAGAATCGTATGACCTAATATCGATTGATACATCACTATGCTCATAAACGTCACACCACTAGCTTACATACTTTGACAGATCTAATGCTTAACGCGCATACTATCTTATTGAAATATATCAATAATTGTACTGAACTGGTCTTTCTGTTTAATAATACTTAATAAGATCACGTCTATTTACCTTTGGGGTAGGCAGAGACCACGGAATTCCTCTTCTCTACTACCGCTTCTACTATTATTTCATCCTCTTTCTTTTTTTATTTTCTTCTTCTTTCTTTCTTTCCTTTTTTGTTTCTTTCTTTGTTCCTGGATGATATTAGACGTTTTAATTGCTAGAAAACATAGTCACCTGATATTGTTTAGCACAAAGACAATATAGTAACTAAAAGGCCTTTGAAAGTACAAAAGTGATGATTTCTCATCATCATGTCATACATAATGTTCATGATCATCACCAGCCCATTAACGTCCCCACTGCTGGGGCACGGGCCTTCCCTATGAATAGATAGGGAGATCGGGCCTTAAACCATCACGCGGGCTCAGTGCGGATTGATAACCATACATAATGTTAGTTAAAAAAATATGTAAAAGAAACGACGAATGGGATTATTTCATTTATTAACATCAAAGTGTACAAGAGCTTTTTATTACCTGTTTCGAGTGAACCCATCTTGTTTAGTGTTTAGCCAATCTACTTAAATTCACTATTATTTTGTAATTTTCACGCAATTTGTTAGAAAGAGAGATGAGCGTCTAGACTCACGAAAGGCACCTTCTTAAGTTTAATCATAAATCTTAAGTTAGGTCATAAATAAACTAAGATTGTGGCCACAAACACTTGGGTGGGGACATGTGAGATGGCCATAATGTCATTGTGTTCTCAACTTAATTTCACAACTTACATAATAAAGTAAGTATCAAATGTAGGAAGTCATTGATTTGAGATACCAATAGATCAGATACCAATGGGGTAAGCAGAATCAATCTTATCTAGGCTACTCGATCCCACTGCTGGGCAAAGATTTCCCCTTGCTTTTTCCACTCCTCTCGATTTTGCATGATCACCAGCCGATCCCTCCAATAAATAAGCATTGAGGTCATCCTCCTCCGTGGTCAAGTGGTTGGGCGTTAGTCTCACGATCCGGAGGTCCCGGGTTCGAATCCCGGTGGAGAAATATCACAAAAATTACTTTGTGATCCCTAGTTTGGTTAGAACATTGCAGGCTGACCACCTGATTATCCGAAAGTAAGATGATCCGTGCTTCGGAAGGCATGTTAAGTCGTTGGTCCCGGTTACTACTTATTGATGTAAGTAGTCGTTACATGAGTCATGTCAGGGGCCTTTGACGGCTCAATAGTAACTCTGATACTAGTATCATTTGTTGTTGTTGTTGATGAGGTTGGTAATCCGCCTCACAACCCACACGGGAGAAGAAGTTTATTTCTTTTGTCTGTATATAATATATCTACGTATAAAACGAGTAAGTATTTAGTGACAGTCACTAAATAACAATTAGAAAGCGTGCGTGTTGTCATTAGAGGTTCAATTTAGGGTCCCATAAAGGGCCTACTAACTCTCTAAGTTATTTAAGTTTTAGCTTAACAAGCCCTTAAAGTACATCGTCAAAATTAACTTAACCCTTCTATCTATAATCTACGTGAGACCCTTCTTAAGCTAAATAGTTATTAAGTCGGTAATTATAATTACAGGGCGCTCTTCGGTCTATTTAGATATTTCATAGTCACTGTAACCTAATGAAAGTTGTCAATAACACTTTTCATTTTGGAACTAAGCTACTTTAATTTTCTTAATATCAATATTTTTAATTCATAAAACATGACAAGAAACCGTAACAACAAATCTACCAAGCAAGAAGGACTTTCAGCCTACGTTCACTAAAACAATACAGATGGCATTATACAGTTTTAACGTGATAAATACCTATTTTCTCGTAACTCGGGTACCTATATAATTATCCCAATATACAATGTTCAGACAGAAACATACATAAAAAAATGTTGCTTGATATTTGGATCACATTATCTATATAAATAAAAATGAATTGCTGTTCGTTAGTCTCGCTAAAACTCGAGAACGGCGAACGGATCTACCTTATCTTGGTATTGAAATGTTTGTGGAGGTCTAGGGAAGGTTTAAAAGGCGAAAATAAGTGACGTTTCAATATATTTTCGCCCTATGCTAGGTGCTCTGATAATGCCTTTATAAGGCTCTAAAATACATATGGTGATACGACGTTCACCGGGTCATCTAGTTATGTATAGAATTATGTAGGTACTTACATTGCTTCTCTTTATTTTGACCATAATAATAATGAGTGGAAGATGTAATTGTGTCTGTAGGTGAATAAAAAAGGTCATCATGTATAGCCAAAAACAAAGATAAAAGATGCATGTCTGTTTTTCTTTAATAATATACCTCTAGGCTCGAGTTTGACCACAATTTTACCTAATGGTAAGTGGGTGTGTTATCCATGAAATTAGAAGGTTAAACGAAGGAAAATCTGTACAGCGCCATCTATATTGTTTTTGAGAAACGTAGCCTGGAAAGTCCTTCATTACATACAATGCCAATTCATCTAATTCGATATTCAAAAAGTATCATGAAATAGCAAGTTACAGAGAATTTGCTTCGAAGTCCTTTAGTTTTGGTTAGTAACCAAAGTGTACATAATTTATTGCAAGACGACAGTAAGTATTTCAAAATGTACTCCGCTCTGTATAACATTTCACTTCAAACGAAACGATTTCATTATTTAAATTATTGCGAATTAGATTAAAACTGTCTGACATAAAAGAGATTTCAAAGTTAAAAGAACTTGGAGGCAGCCCGTTTACTTTGATTTGTCCTTTTGTTCTTGTAAATGAACGCCATTTGTAGATGCCTACCTTTCTGCGGTGCTAATGATACTCGCCCCGAAATTATTTTCCATTTTTATTCTCAATGAAAGACCGTGGCAGCTCAGAAGATCCCGTAGTTTGTACGTCCATTTTCATTTGCCTTAGTGCATCCGACTTCAAGTCTAGGTTTTCAGGCTACGACTTAAGACTTATTTTATTGAAGAACCCTTTATGCTGTACTTTAAGAGATGAACATCGCTGCTATTATGGCCTGTTTTAAGAAGATTGAAATTATTCAAATACAAATGTTAAATAATTGAACAATAATAAGTATTACAAATAGACACAGATTTGCCACATTTTGAAACCAATCATTGCTTTTGATAAACAAAAAGAATTCTCTCTTTCGCTAAGTAATTTTGTAGTACCAGGAGTACCAGGATAGCAGAAATCAAAAGGAGCAAGCAATTTGAGTGCTTTCGCAGCGTAGTCAATTTGTACGTCCCGCCCACGTTCGGTTTGGTAACACGGCAACGTTTCACTCCGTATTGACTCCGATATATCTCCTCCGCCCTTATTTATTACACGCTCGAGGAGATTCATTTTCTTAATTAATTTCTCAGTACTATTTTCCTTGTTGGGCTTGTAAGGAGACGTCAATCCCATGCGTTGGCGAGATAAAAATATCGGGCCATTTTGTCGAACAAGCATCGGACAAGGGAACCTTGATTGCGCCAATTACTTACTTAAAATAAAAAATAGGTCAAGGGTATTCTTGTCTTATTCTAAAGCTTTTATTTCAAATATTGAGGAAATAAATCAATAAAAATGTTACTCATAATGTAACTAATATAATTATTTTGTTTAGGTACCTATTGAATATTCAATATGTGCAAATACACATATTATAGAATGAAGCTTATAAACAGTAAGTTTATTTTCCAATGTAACGTAATATAATGAATACCTCTGCAAGACAAATTAGTTACGGCCAGAATACGGTCAGGTCAGGTTAGGTTACGGTTAGGTTGCGGCCATGTTAGGGACAGGTTGGGGTCATGTTACGCAGGTAAACTATAATATTCAAATTCAAGAGCAAGCGGATCTCATTAACTGAAGAGTTTATAATAAGTAAATATTCTATATTGAGCACAAAGGACACGCAAAGCAGTAAAAAAAAACTTGTTGCTCAAGCAGCAATTTCTTCTTAAGCTTCCTCAATGTTATTTTGAAAACCAGACTTACTTTACTCTTTATTGTACACATTAATATGATTAATGACACAATATATATTGTGTTATATATATATATTGTTTTGTTGTTTAAGCTAGGTAAGTATATATAATATATATTGTGTGAAAGATAATGCATTTAGCATTGAAAGAAGCAACTGATACACGTTCTCTAATATCCGCTGGTAGTTTATTGTACAACTGAACAGCCTAGACAGATAAGTTAAAAAGGAAACGGGTATTCGCACGGGAAACAGAGAGGGCATTTTCTAGTCACTAAAACATAATCCTAGCGTTTTTAAATAATAGAAGAAAAAATAAATATTGAACGAATGAAGTTAACTCCTTTTCTAGTTAAGAGTAAATTTTAATAAAAGTTTATTATTAGATTTAATCTAATGAAAGCGGAAATGCTGAAACGCAAATTGGCTACGCTATAACTATGCGCATAGTTCTCACTACTAAATTATATAACTGTTGGTATAAATGAAAATTTTATAAAACGTTACTGGCAATGATTCCCCAAAATCACAAAATAAATCCCAACACAAAAAAACTACACTGTAACATATATTATATTAGTTTTAAAACCTGTTACAAACTTACAAATTCTGAACACCAAGTAAAATTATACTTATGAAACTAATGACGTAATGAAATGACGAACTTACAATTCATATTATGACGCAAACCTTGCGCAAAGCGGGACCTATCTCAATGTAAAGACTCTTTTATAGCCACCGAAGGGGTGGCCTGTGTATAACGGGGCCGTCTTTGCTTAAAAATTCAATATGGCTAAACGTACTTGTGTGGGATATATCACGTGGAAGCAATTTGAACACCTCTCTGCCAAGCACTAAACGTTATTTATGGTAAGCTCCCGGCACTCACTGGATTGCCCACATTGAGTTTCAAAGGACTTTCGGTACTAACGGGTTATAGTTTTGTTGTCGCAGTCTTCTTATTGGGAATTAGCGAATATAAGGTATAAAAGTATGGTAAATAAATGTATTTATTTTGATTTGACCTAGTATAGGTTTTTACCTTTAACTACTAAGCGAATTCCGGATTACCTTGCAAGTAAAATAAAAACGTTTTAGTTCACATGGGACTGAAACACTGACATGTGTATTTCTGGAACCAAGAAAAAGAGGCGTATTTTTTTCAGAACCACTTCGTACCTATTACCTATATGTAATATATAATTATCGTATTTATATTAACGCTACATTTTCTGAAGATATTAAAGCTTTCCAGAGGCTGATTTCCTAATTTTAGAAAACAAACACTAAAATATTCTTAAAAAAATGCCAATCCTACAAAACCTTTTGTTCCCATTTCGACAATAACCATAACTAAAACTTACCGAGTAAGTAATTCATTACCGAAAAAATATCATATAAAACTTACTGTTGGATGTTAGCCAGTTTGTGGATGCACCACGTACAGAAAGTTTCTATCTAGTCTGCCTCGCTGACACAGAAATTCCTGCATCGATCCAGCTCTTAAAAGATTCTATTTGAATATTTGGCTATTTACGCACAAACTCATTCCCATAATAAGCCCGTTATTTGGAAAGACACAGTATACTTACCCTAGTAACGAATGTTACCTCAAACAAACCTACCATACGTCACCAAGCAGTGAAGGTCATCTAAGGCAAATAAGTCACCTCAAAGAAAAATAACGAAGGGAAACAAGTCTTCAGAACACAAATCGGCGTACACATATTAAAGCTAAAATGTAATGTAAGTAATAAGACAAAAGTTTTAAGTCCCACAAAAGCGCAAAAGTTTTTATTTTTTTAAAATAGTCCTATCCTTTACTTACGGTAAGCACAAGAAAGAAATATACCTTGTTTTGGAACAGGTAAACTAAATAAAAATTATATTGTCTGCGAGAATCGGTGACAATGTCCAAATTGATTTTCAGATTAAATTTAGATTGCTGACAACTTCTTGTAATTTGCAACGTCAACAACATCGTTACAAGGTTTATGATTGAAGTGTAACGAGTTTCTATCGCCGTATCTTTTCTTTGGCCATAAGCAGCACGATTACTTCTTGATGCAAGGTACAAAATCATCCATAACTCTGTTAGGAAGAATCACGTACTTTGGAAATTAAAAATTCAAATTCAAATATTTATTGCATTCCATGTAGTACAATGGGGTGTTACATAGGTAAGTAGGTAGCTTAGTTTACCAGAAGGTCTAAGTATCAAGGCTAAGCACGTAAACCATTCTTGCGGTATTCATCCTCAATTAGTCCCTAGGACACGATTAATTGGCGAAAGCGCAGAGAGGTCTAGAATACCTTAATAACGCATTTACATTATGTATGTACGTAAAAACTTAAATTTAACTTAAAAAAAATTAAATTCATCTTTTTTGGGGGTATGTATACGTTTTTACAATAAAATACCAGATAATATTTTAAATTTGTCAGAAAATAAATTTAAAGCTCACGTGAAGCTTACTTTATGTAAAAAAGCTTATTATAAGATTAATGACTACCTAAATGATAAAAATGTCTGGTATTGAATGTGTTCCTCTAGTTATTAAATAACTTGTAACTTGTAATGTATATCCTCATTGGTTTTTAAAAGATGTGTTGCTGTTGCAGTTTCTTGTCATTTCTTCTCCTCAGCCATAACACCTTGCGAAATGACGTAAATTCAAAAATGTTACATTGACCTTCAACAAGTTTATCCATGATAATTACGTTGAATAAATGATTCTGATTTCTGATTTCACTTGCCTATAGAAGGTAAGTACTTTACTTTTTTTATTAATATAGGTTATACTTAGAAGTAGAAGGTAAAGTACTTATCTTATAGGTAAGTAAATGCGTTATTAAGGTATTCTAGACTTAATAAATGAAGCTGGTTAATATGCCATACGAATACACCTCTGCCCACCCCTTCGGGAATACTGACGTGATGCTATGTTATGTTATGCAACTGAAAAGAAACAGGATAATATTCTACTAAAACCGTTTTGGCCAGCAATTCGAGTACTCTGTGATATTTTTCATGAAAATATCATGCAGTTGGTGACCCGTCTGCTTGTTTGCTCAATAAATTAAAAGTTCTATCACTGTTCCTGAGTCACTAGCGAGTCATACCATACGCTTCCCAGCCAGAGTGATTTATACCTTGCTCCGTATTAGGCCATTTACCTTCTAATGCAAATCAATATATTTATGTACGTGAGTGAGCATCTTTATATATGTGTATTAATTTTATTAATCGTTTTCAATCAACTTGTTTTGTTGTTTTGTTTTGGACGTGACTTATTGTAGATTTGCCGCAGATGGCATTAACTACTTGGCCGGACAAATGGGGAGCGCTGAAGGCTCTCACCCGGTACAACATTTAAGACAACAGGCCTGAGGGTGCCCAGTTGGGCGCGAACCTCGGCTCAGGGCGTCGTCTGAGAGGAAAAATATTTGAAAGAATTAATCGACCCTAGTGGGTCGATAGCGATAAGCGCTGAATGAGGGAAATCGTCGACCACGCCGGCGGGGTCGGTATCGGGGTCCTGAAGTGTTTGGTGTCGCGAGCTGATTGGCTGCCTCTATGGCTAGGGTAATCGGGTCGTCGGGATCGTATATTACGTCCTTCGGACGCCGATACTTTTCAGTACCGTCCCTAAGCGGGATGTAATCGGAAGCCGCAACTACCAGGGGATTCGGGTGGTGCGGAGCAGAATCGAAAAAACGTTTGGAAGCTAATTTGAGCCATTGGGCAATGGTTGGCAGACCTAGGTCAATGTGCAGATTTTCATTGCGAAGGAACCACGGAGCTCCCGTGGCTTTCCGCATGAAACGATTTTGTATTACCTGTAGACGGTGGATTTGAGAGGGACTCGCATGAGCGAAAACTACCCCTGCATAGGTCATGATCGGACGGATGCAAGTCGTGTAGATTTTCACCTTATTCCTAAGGGACAATTTACTTCGCTTGTTAAGGAGACAATGAAGACGGCCCATTACAAACGCGGCGCGATCGCGCACACGTTTGATATGGGCCTTGAAAGTAAGACGTCTATCTAAGACTACGCCGAGATATTTGACTTGCTCCTCCCAAGGGATCGGCTTGCCAAACATCTTAATGATTTTAAGTTGACGGCGTGACCGTGGCGTGTTATAATAGCCCTTTGAAAAGTACACCGCTGCACTTTTCTCCGGGTTTACCTCGATTCTCCATTTGCGAAACCACTTGCCCAAGGCATTGGCCGCGCGTTGGAGGATTCCGGTCATCATAACTCGACCACGGCACGAAGAATAGATGGCTGTATCATCCGCAAATAAAGCTAATTCGGTATTAGGGGATTTGGGAATGTCACTAGTATACAATGAAAATAGTAAAGGGGAGAGAACGGAGCCTTGTGGGACTCCGGCATGTATAGGGTGCGGTGACGAGAGCGTCCCTTCCACGCGGTAGCGAAAGGTTCGATTTGAGAGGAAGTCTCGTATGATGTGCACGAGACGGTCTGGCACTCCCAGTGAATAAAGCTTGTAGATCAAGCCGTTGTGCCAGACTTTGTCGAACGCTTTCGCCACATCGAAGAAGAGCGCTCCCGTAGCGACAGGTTTTTTTTTTAAGTTTAATCTACTAGAGATATGTTCAACAATACGGTGCACTTGTTGAACGCAGGAGTGTTTGGTTCTAAAACCAAACTGCTCTGGTGGAATAAGACTATTGGATTCGGCGTAGTCCCGTAATCTAGCAAATATGAGCCGCTCATAAACCTTCCCCATGGAATTGAGGAGACTTATGGGGCGGTAACTCGAAGGTTCGTTTTTAGGTTTCCCAGGCTTTGGTATACCAATTACAATTGCTTCTTTCCACTGCTGTGGAAAGACGCAGTTGCTCAAGGCGACGTTGAATATTGCCGTTAGTAAGCAGATGAGGGGAGCACCGAAGTTTTTAAGGACACGATTCGTGATACCGTCTGAGCCAGGGGCTTTTCGGGTATGAAATCTTTTGATAATACCTAGGACCTCTTCCTCAGTTACCTGTGGAAGAGGAGGATCGGTGGGAGGTACAGAAGCCCTACGCTGAACTTCAGAGTTCACCGTCGAGAGGTGCCTACGATCGATAGGGAGAGTGCTGGGCGAGCATTGGGCTTCGAGACTGTCGGCAAGGCATTCGGCTTTTTCGTCATCGTCGAAAGCGGGGGGTTGGTTAGGCCTATTGAGAGGGGGAGTAGGAACAACCGTATCCTTTTGAAGAGACCTAGACAGCTGCCAGATGGCCTGGTGGTGGGGCTCAATGCCGCTCAAAAGATTATCCCACCGATTCTGTCGCATGTCATTAATACGTTTTCTTACAGTATGCTGCAAGAGACGCAAATGACGGCGACATTCCTCGGTGCGATTGGAATCATATGCGCGGGTGGCTGCGTTTTTCTCCGTTAGCAGATCACGGATGTCGGTAGGCAGTTTCCAGCGATGGTCTTCCATCTCCGGAACCTGTTTTGAACTTTCGTTCAAAACCGACCTCACGTGATCCGTGAGGGAGTTAATAGCTGTCGAGGCCTCCTCTAAGGAGGTTATTTCTACTGGGATACTATCTAAGTACACTGAACTGGAAGACTGGAGGCCTTCGGCCACCTTCTCCCAGTCCAGCACTGTCTTAGGGGGTGCTGGATTATCAGGGGCGTCTAAACGGGAGCCTAGTTTTAATATAACAGGTCGGTGGTCGGATTGTAACTCGTGTAGTACTTCTATAGAACATAAACGTAAGTTTATGTTCTTTAGAAGCGCCAAGTCGAGTATTTCTGGTCTGTGGTTCAAGTCAGGGGGATATCTAGTGGGCTGCAATGGTGTTATTATATCATAATAGAGGGGCTCGGCTAGAGTTTCTAATACCCTGCCTCTTGTGTTTGTTGTTAAGCAACTCCAAGAAAGATGTTTAGCGTTAAGATCGCCTGCAATTATGACTGAATTACTGAGATTAAAGAGGGCTTCGAGGTCACTTCTAAGTAACCTCTTAGAGTTATTAGGAGATAGATAAGCCGACACTAATGTGATCGGCTGATGTCCTGTCATGCCTACTCGACAGATCGAAGCCTCAATGTCAGTGAGGGCAGGTGGGTCTATGGGGATACAGTGAAGTGACTTTTTATAATAAATGAGAGTGCCCCCTTTGGGCGCGCAGGTCCTGTCGTTTCGCACTAGATTATAATTTGCCATCTTGGGGTCGCGGTTAGAGGGTTTGAGGAAAGATTCCTGCACTAATAAAATATCTACCTGATGGTGTTTTACAAACTCGTGAATCTCTGCACGTTGACCTAAGATGCCATCAGCATTGAAAAAACCTATTGTAAGGGAACGCGGTTTGACTCTACTTTTATTTGTACAATCCATTATTAGGCTTTAAATTGGGACAGGGAGTCTAATAAACTGTCAAGTTGACTAAGGGCCGACTTAAAGAGAATACTAAATTCCCTAAACTGGTTGACAGGAAATGCAGAGGCCTGAGGGGCCATCGCAGGAACCGGACGAGGCGCGAGAGAGGCTGCAGGAATACCTAAATTGCTACTAGGTTGGGCGCGGGGCGGATTTGTGGGTCGGACGATTGACGGGGGACGAGTCCATGCGGATGGACGCTGCGGCGCGAGTTTGGTCTGCGTGAGTGGCAGAGCCGGGAAATCGCGAGTAGAGTGCGAGGAAGGGGCCATATGGGCTTTAGTGGGACCGGGTTGGGAAGCTGCAGCTCGGGCTGCCCTTCGTTGGGCTACCTTGTGGTGGGTGCGTGGAGCCTTGGTGCATCCGCGATAGTTCGCAGGATGACCTTGCTGACCACACAGCACACAACTAGGGGGTTCTACCTCGTTTTTGCCTCTAAGGCAATCCGAGGTAGCGTGATCCCCTAGGCACTTTACGCACCTAGGCTTGGCATGGCAATGCCTACTAGAATGCCCGTAAAGTTGGCATCTATGACACTGCGTTGGGGGGCCTCCCTTATGGGGAGTTTCGACTTTAAGGCCAGATAGACCGCAACAAGTCTTCAGGTTGAAGATCTTCTTGCCCTCATCCGTCCTTTCTAATATGACTGTGACCATGTCATACGGGACCTGGCCACGACCGCGATGCATACGGTGCACCTCAAGCACCGGAAAACCGTTGTTAACAAGGTCCTCCTTAACAAGAGTGGTTTCCCACTCCTTAGGGATTCCCTTTATGATGATACGGAGGATACGTTCCTCCGGGAGGGCGTAGGTATGGAATTGTATCCCTCTACCTTTCAGAATTGTAGTGAGCTTTCTATGCTCAGAAGATGACGGGACTTGAATTTTGATCCCATCTTGGGTCGTGCGGGCGCTGGTGATTACGATGTTCTCCTCTTTCGCCCGAAGGGAGACTTCGTTCCACCTATTTTTGTCCCTCATATACAAGGGCGGAGGGGTGGGGCCTTTTTGTACTTGAGTGCCGCTGATGGCACTCTTACCATTGGGAGCCTTAGAAGGGCTGGAAGGGGCCTTACGGGCCTCGGGGATGGAAGAGGGAATCGACGTTCCCGAGGACGTCTTCTGGACCTTAGCAGGCTCAGATTCACGGTGACGGCGGGCTCGTTTTCCCTTACGGCCCTCCTCGAGCGTGAATATGTCCTCCGAAGAGGACGACTCCACACACTCCGACGACGAATCGGACTCGGCAACGTCCATAAGAACATCGCACGATTCCTCATCGTCACCGGTGAGGAGGGTAGCAGGGAAAGGGGAAGAAGCGCGCGATTGGGACAATGCAAGAGACGCGGTGGGGTGGGCAGACGCAGTAGGCCGGTCAGTGCCGGGAAGCGACGCGAGAGACGCGGCGGGGCCGGAGGTCGCGGGGAGACAGGGTGACGACGCGCGGTCGGCACGAGCACTATCAATGCGGGGCGCGGAAGGCAAGGTTAACGCCGCAACTTGCGGTACTAATCGACATATCTCAGCGTAAAGCGCGCTGCTTTTATCCGCTAGGATATGCGTCAAAATGATTTTACCGATTTCGGCCCACAGCTCGGAGCTGTCGGCCATTTTTAAGGGACGGCCAATCTGCTATATAATAATTACTACCGCTTCGCAAAAGCGTTCCTCAGAGAATAAGCGGCGCAAGAAACTCTGAGGCGATCGCTGGCTAACTTTCGCAACTCGAGTGGGATTGCTCGAGGGTGTGTAAGAGTGAGTTTTGCCTCTTTGCTTGGGGTTAACAAAGAAGATGTGTGCTTATGGTGTGCCCTAAGCTGGTATCCCTTTGCCGATCTTATTGTGCAAGAGGGTTCCTATGCTCTAAGTGCGGAGGGTTTTTACACCCCGAAACACGAAGAGAAAAATATAAGGGGTAGAGATTGGTCACTCTACCCCGGGTGACAGCTAGGGTCGACTAGGGTAAACCCCAAGGCCGGTGGTTCTAGCCCCGTCCGGGTAATGTGCCTGCCTCAAAGTGAGGCAAGCGGACGCCCCAGGGCCACGTCCCACTCAGCTTAGTTAACACCGCAAGGTATCCACTGAGGACCACGAAACTGTGGTTTTAAAATTAAAATCGATGCAACTGTAAAATAACAGTCGTTATTTTATCCTTGAAACTTAGATAAGCCAGCAAGTTCTGAGAAGAACTATTGTTGACTCAATGAATGGCGGCAGGGTCACGCCAGCAGGTAGCCGGCAGACAATGGCGGCACGGGGCGCGGGGCGCGCGGCGGGGGGCTGCGGGGCGCAGCGCGGGGAGCTGCGGGGCGCAGCTCGGGACCTCTGAACAAACGACCGTTCGGGACGGCCGCTCGACGCAGAGTGTTTTCAATCAACAAACACTTACGGGGTGCTCACAAACTCTTTAGATGGTGATTCTCTACCAGCGTGTTGCCATGTTTGAAAAAGGTTCCGCCCAATCACGCAACCTTTTTGCCCCTAACTCTCGAACTCATTATGTCCATCGAGAAACATTAGTCTACTCATTGCGTTTTTTTTTTACCAACGTTGTTTTATATTCCGATTGATGGTCATCGTCACAATCTATAGGAAATACTTATTACCGCAATATTTATTTTGTTTATTTTATGAAAGTAATCACATATCCAACAGCGTTTACAATAGCTGTTTACTTACTCGTATTTTTAATGTTTCATATTGTTTATTCTCCCGAGCATATAATATGGTCAGAAGGAGGATAAGGTATATTTAACAAGCTAAAATCTTCTTAGGTAAATTTTCCAAAAATAATTTCTATGTGTTTGGTCATTTTAAGGAAGGTTTGTGAAATATTAACCCCCGATATGTATAACAAAATATTTTTTCATTTTTCATTTTGTAGTCAAGTAGATTAGGTATGTAGCAACACTATTAAAAAAAAAAAAACATTTTGTCAACAAAAATAATGTAGACTGTAGACAACGACGTAGTTCTTGATACCCTACAACCAATACAAAGTAACAGCTAGTACCTACTTAAGTTCGTTAACTCAATTTACTGCAGTCGCGTAGCCTTTAGACAATTCCATGTGCACGACATTAAGAGCAAAGAACAACAAGTAATAGGAGTGTTGTAAAAACCTGCAACATTAACAACGTGTCCAAGATAAAACCCTGCTAAATACAATAAGACGAAACCGTCTACTGCACGACCGTGTGCAAACAATACCACCACGTCTATACCTAACATATCTGTGTATAAAAGAGTAAAGCTGGCTTACCACTGCATACTGTATGGTCATGATCGAATATTACAATTTACGTTTCGCTTTCGGAACGCAAATTAATTTATAATAAATGCCATAATGTAATTCTCAACATAACTGATGTCAGTATTGATTTTTGTGAACACGGAACTTGAAACCGGCTTCAATCCAACTGTAGTGGTTTTCTACTATAGCATTACGCCCGCATTCAATTGATGGATTGCAGTCGGTTTGCAGTTGTGATGTAGCTATGCTAACCGCTCAAACTGCATTTTTGAAGCTAGGCAGGCAATTCAAATATCATCAGTTGTCTATCATTTTCCAATAACCGAAAGATTTTTCTTATTCTTATTTTATGATTCTACTTAATCGAAACTATACAATTATTGCAAAGCGTCTTATTTTACAAACTTTGTAATATTTCCATTCATTGGTATTGCACAACTACGTTAACACGGTTCCATCGCACAACTGTAATTGGGGCGTCAGTAAGCTAATCTCGATGGGTTTTCGAATGACCAACCAAAGCCATGTCTGTCAATTTACTATTTGCGATTGGCCAAGCTTGGCATGGTTATCGGCGTTTGTGGATCGTACTGTTCATAGTATCTAATATTGCAACCTCATAGGTAATGGATATATTACGTAAGTAAGTACAGTCATGAGCAATATAATGTACCCACTTTAGGACTCTGTCGCACTAACATATTAATTTGACATTTAGAGCGACTTACAGTTCAATTTGTCAAAAAAGTTAATGTGACATGGTACCAAAGTGTATACATATTAATGCACGTGACCGTACCAAGTGTTTTTGGGAACTATTTGCAACTTTATCTGTGGTTTCAAGTTTGACAGACGGCCAACTTGCGATGCCCAAGCTTCAATGACATTACTTTTTTGCTGAATGATAGCTCTCAACCGTATTAATATAATATTCCTATAGGTACCTACATAATTGAGCATAATATGCAATTTCTCACGAATAACACCTCTTTTCTTATCACTCGTCGAACAAATAAATATATTATATTACTAGTTTTTGCCCGCGGCTTCGGTCGCGATAAATTCGGAGTAACACGGTTCCCCTTTCCTATCGTCCAAAAAAAACATTACATTAAAAACATTACAAATTACATATTTTTGGGTTAAAAACATTACATTAGTGCCAAAATTAAGCTACCTACCTTGAAATTTCATCCCCTCTTTGAAGAGGTTGGGGCAGATTTACACAAAAAATGATGCACGATTTTTTTGTTAGTCACAATGTATCCGCATACCGATTTTTAGCTTTCTACCTTGAAAATTGCGGAATGCTCTATACAAAATTTCATAGTCCATTTTTGAGAAGTGGGGGGTTAAGAAAGAGACAAAATATAGCCCACGTCACTCTCCATCCCTTCAAATAACTCCATTTTAAAAATCACGTCAATTTGTCACTCCGTTTTGCCGAAAAAGACGGACAAACAAACAGGCTTACACACATACTTTCCCATTTATAATATTAGTATGGATTTACATAATGCTTGTGATTGGCTTTTTTCGCTATCTCGCATTCAGAGCTTTGCTGATACCACAAGCCTCCGCTCCGCTCCAGTGGATACCCACCCTTACACGGAAGCAAGTTCTCATTACAGCAACAATTTGTCACGGGCGCACCGAGCGTTCAACTTTACACCACGTGATACGCGTGCGGTTCTTGCGCTAGTCCATGTATTCTCTTATAAGCTCGCTCGGAGGGGTTGAATAACTACATCCAATTTTTGAATTCTATATATCTAGGGTCTAGGGCGCAAAGTCGAGAGGAGTGTAAAAATCAAGGGGACACCTTTGCCCAGCAATGGGATCGAATAGGCTAAATAAGATAAGATAAGATATATTTAGGATTTAAAAAACAGAAAATCGAAATAAATGAATCTAAATCAAATAAAATTACTTACAAACAGAATAAAAAAAAAAAGTTTTGACTTACACAGTTAGTTCGACCATTATAGACGGCGATACGACTCACCTAACACGTTGGTCCAACAGAAAGCTCGGTGAGGTGTGAGTACTTAGTTCATCTTGCAATAGATGTACCTCTGACTACCCCAATTGGAATGTATTCTTGTTTATAGAATAAGGAGCGTGAGTCTTCATATAATATCTTTTACATTTGCCGTATACCTGACTACTAATATTCTTCACATTTAAGCGTAAAAAACAAAAAAAAAAACCTTTAGCCGCGGGAACATTATCCGAATATATAAATGTATTTGACATTTTAGTTTATCGCGTAAAATTGAAATTTCAAACAATTTAATAATCACGGTTGGCCGTTTATTGACGGACACTTATAATAAATTACATACCTATTTACTGGTCCATTTTGGTTTCACTGTGCTACGTGAATTTGCAAATTAATATTTAACATGAGTGCATTAAAATTAGATTAGTGCTATTGTTAGTACTGGAAAATCATAATACTTAAGCGTAGTGTAGAGTACGATATGTATTTCCACCTATGAACAAATAGTATTCTTGATCTGATTAGCCATAGAGGCGGTCAATCAGCTCGCGACACCAAACACTTGAGAGCCCCGATACGATATTCAGCACTTATCGCTATCGACCCACTAGGCTCGATTAATTCTTTCAAATATTCTTCCTCTCAGAAGACGCCCTGAGCCGCGGTTCGCGCCCAACTGGGCACCCTCAGGCCTGTTGTCTTAAATTTTGTACCGGGTGAGAGCCCTCAGCGCTCCCCATTTCTTCGGCCTAGTAGTCCGGTCATCTGCGGCAAATCTACAATAAGTCACGTCAAAAAAAAAGTGATCTGATTATTTCATGTCAAGCCAGTTATGAAAAAAAAGGAATATTAAAAAAACATACTTTCATCATAGCAAGCGTGATTTAGACGTGAACTAAGCTATCAAAGCGTTGATTCCGCTCATTGCGTAATTCTTCTACTCACGAAAAGGGAAATGAAAACATAATATCTTTCGACTAAAATTGCCAGCAAACCAAATTTTTCCGTATCGTACGCGCTTACAGTATTTTCAATTTTATATAGAAAAGTAATCGCTATTACCTACTATTATAAATCATAAGGCTATTCTTGTTTTGTTAATTTGAAAAATACTGATGACGCCTTCAGAAGGATTCGGCGCACAAAATCACTGGATGTCATCCGATTTTTTTAAATAAACTTAACAAAACTCTACTTTTTCTGTAATGTAATAGTGATTACAATTCAGTGATTGAAATAGTGTTTCATAAAACTGAAAAATTTTACAGCACATACGATGAGGAAGAATTTCAATTCAGTTTTAACAATGACGTTAATGATAGAATTGCCAGAAAAGAATTACAATGGCAATAATGATATTTGTAATTATTCCTGCCACCCTTTATCAACTGGAAAACAGCTTATAACAATGACAATCATTTCGGGGCTGTACCAACAAGTGTAAAGGTAAAAATTATGGAAATTACTTAAAATTAAACAAGCCATCCCTTTATACACTGAAGGGGGCTTTGAGTGCTTCGTGAAATGGGCACTTGCCTTTAAATGTAAAGGAATTTAAACAACGATTACAATCTAGATTTACAGTAATTTGCAATGGAATTGCTAATGAAATCGCCCGATGACCTACTCCAACTACACAGCTGATAAATTGAATGGACCCGAGCACCTTTATTGATAAGAGAGCAGGATTGAATTTAAAATTATGTACAAGGTACACTTGAAAACCGACGTTGCTGTGAAAACGGGATTATACTTATTATTCTCTCCAAGATGATTATTATCATAATAAAATAAAAGAAAAAAAAACCAGAATATCACAAGCGCTTTATAACCGTCTTCTACTACGAATTAGGGAAGAAGTCATATAACGAAATTATCTGGTTGATGGCAGGGCTGGCAGAGAAAGACATAGAAGGACATTGACCAAATTGGAGATGTCCGTAGAAAAGGTTTAGGATGATCTACTGCGAACCGGCGTGCGTGAATGAAACGATTGATGAATGTGGAGGAAGCATGAGAAGTGTGTCAGGAGCTAAGCAAATGGATTTCCATAGTCGTGTTTATTTATGTCGTAGTCGTGAGTTTATTTATGTATTGTATGAATCTGGCAACATATATTATTATATAGAACAGCACGGACCTCCGCGGATCGTGTTGCTCTTTGGACAACATAACAACTGTTGAACTATGACAACTAACTGAGGGGTTATAAGGGCCACTAAAAAGGGGCATTAAAGAAATTCTGTTTAACAATATTGGTGCTTGACATTTTGTTGACTGCGCACTTACTTTTACCTATAATATTTTCAAATGTCAAATTTCAATATTGCTTTTTTAGACGAATTGCTCCAATGTGGCGTTTTTAACCCTCCTCTTGTTCTAGGTCAGCATAAAACTTTAATCATTACTTAGAAACACATGAATAACCAACAGTGAGCCAGCTTCTGCATAATATGGAGTTTTCCATCCGACAAGCATTGTTTTTCATGGAAGTTTTCACATTCCCGTTAGAAAAGTGGAGCAGAAGTAAAGTTTGGAGTAATTTGCATCTCTCTCACGGATCTGAATCACAATGAGCCAAAAAGCAATTAATTCTTGAAGTACCCTGATTCCGGTTTTAAACTAAGTGCTCCTTTGAGTTTTCATTCCGATTCTCATCAATAGGAACAAGTAGCTACTTACAATTATATTTTAAGCACGGAGCAGTCTCAAAGGAAATTTGACGATATTGTAATTTTCCTTTAAGGTGTTCAGCCGTTATACCACAAAAGCTTCAGTTATTCTATTCTCAGTTAATATTGAAAACAAATTGATGTAACGGACTCACGTTTCAGTGTTTTAGAGCTAAACCGAAGTACTGGTATTAGATAGCTTGAAGATGCTTACATTGTGATACCTTCTATGACTTGGGCTACGTGGCCAAGAATTGATACTTAAAGCAAATAGGAATTTATAGTATCTGCTTACACCTACGGGAAACAGGCATGACCCATTTTATTAGCACCTATGTTATTTTTTTTGAGCGCTGAAGGCTCTCCACCGGTACAAAATTTAAGACAACAGGCCTGAGGGTGCCCAGTTCGGCGCGAACCACGGCTCAGGACCTCGTTTGAGAGGAAAATATTTGAAAGAATTAATCGACCCCAGCGATAAGTGCTGAATGAGGGAAATCATCGACCACGCCCGTGGGGTCGGTATCGGAGTTCTGAAGTGTTTATTGTTGTGAGCTGATTGGCTGCCTCTATGACTAGAGTAATCGGGTCGTCGGAATCGCATATTAGGTACGTCCTTCGGACGGTTAGTATATTCACCCTTTTTCTTATCTGTCTAATTAACAGTAACAAAGCGCATTTTCATTACGAGTAAAGTTTCTGTGGTAAGTTGATAATAAAGTCCAATTAAGCATCAGTCGTTATTATAACTGTAACATTCATTCGCTCGTCCGTTGAACATGGTTAATTACCAAAATGCAACGCGTCCGCAGCAGAATTGGTTTCGTGTATGTGTCAGCTTATTTCAATACGGCGAGTGAGACAAAACATGTAACCTTAAAATATACAATATTTAATTATTCTGCACAAAGATGATAAAAGGGGGGTTAAAATCCACATCGAAGCAATTCATCTAAGAAAGAAATATTGCTTTTTTTGACATTTACTTTTATATGCGCATAATTATGTCAAATTGCAACTTTGCTTTCTTAGATGAATTGATTTGATGTGGCCATTTTAACCCAAAGATGTCCATCGTATCAGAGGGAACAAAGTGAACGAACACTCTTTCTTTAAAAGCGTAACATTTTAATTTTAATGTAATATTTCTAAGTAACAATAACATTATTAATATTTAATTTGTTATCGTCACTGTAACATTAAATTGATAACTAAAACTTAAACTACGTACCTACAACTTAAGTACTTACTTAATTTTTTCTTCAATACCTGACCAAGCATAGAGCAAGAGGTGTAAAATATACATTCAAATTTGGGTTATATCCTTTCCTTGTAATAACCGCGTGACATTTTGAACCGGGTAATGAGAACGTAAATATTTCACCGGCCGCAATATTTTATTGATAACTGCGCTAGTTCGCTCGCGGCCATAATTCGCGAATCATTTGACGATCCGCTATTGAAACGCGCCGTGCAAATGACATCATCATCAATTGCTGTCACTTTACGCATATACTTACGTTATTACCCACAATAACACATTATTTTCCCCACACCGTGTTCTGAATACCTATTTTCCCTATATAGGTACTTACCTATTTTCTACATAGGTACAATAAGTATTCAGAACCTACAGTGTTCTACTAACTCATTTTAAATCGTACGCAAAGAAAAAATAGGCGTCGGTTTTTATTCCCACAGCATCAACTTGTGATTTTCTATTCTATTTTTATAGCAAATTGTTAATTTAATTTATTTTACCGAAATTAAAACGATTTTCCTGTTAAAGTCTGCAAACTTAATTAACGCCTGAGCAGTTGTAATAGCAAAACGTACTTCCCTAACCTCGAAAGCCAGAGATAAAACACATTTTTTCCACATCATATTAAAATAAGTACCTGCGGGCCACAAAGCCAGCTTGTGTTTGGAGAAAACCACTTTTTCTCAACCCCGCGCTTTATCGTATTATTAAAATAAATATTTTAAATAACGAGCTGTGAGATTGAGGTTTGCTATAGCAGTTATGGCAGGCGCTTGTGGGGAGCGTGTTCGTTTGTCGCGCACGAAATTGTTTTTGTTTCATAAGGGAGAGGGGATTAAAATATGCGCCCTGTTTCTATGTAATCATCTTCTGTGACAGCTTAGGTTTCGAGGAAAACGATACCTGATTATCTGCTTAAAATTCTGCAAAAGTACACTCACCTGTATGCGATGAGCGGAATAATCCAGACACAAATTGAAATTGATTTTTAATAATTTTTAAATACCTAATTACGTTTTACTCAGAAATTGATAAGTGGTACTTGAATTGTAATGAGAGGAAGATCATTATTTATTCAGATAAACACTTGATGATGGAAATTAAAATTCAAAGGAAAAGAGGTACCTACCTAATTTTCGCTTTATACTTCTAATCTTGTTGAGCAAAACAAAAGATTATAGCTTATAACAACAGTATCTTACGACTATTAGGTAGTCCTCGTATCAACTTTTGGTCTGAATACCTGTAGACCAACATACCGGCTATCCTCTCCTAGTCAATATGTTCCAAATGTGAATGTAAAGCAGCATGAAACCTTCAAGGACCTATTTCTTTGTACCGTAGAAACTTGCGACAAAAATGTATTACGCAGAATAACGTTACAGATACCTACTTCCTTTTTCCGCGTATACGAATGAAAATATTACAATTGCTCCTTATTCTATTTCCCCTATTTCCCTCCACATTAGGGATAATTTCTATGCAGTAGCTCCCCTCCTTATTATTATGCCTAATAAACAATAAAAACGATCGTCACACGCATAAAGTGATATTTTAGTAGGTGTTTTGTGACAAAACTGCTCGTTTTCACGACAGTATGCTCATGCGGTGATTTTGCTTCTAACGTTTGAATAGGGTGGATAAAGCCGGTAAAGCAGGTGGAAGATATATGATTGCCGTTGAAAACTTATGGTACTTAAATAATACTTCTATTCCTTAACTGGTTACGTACAAATAGTTGCTTTCTTTTTCTTCTATCGTGTGGGTTACAATCAGGTGATCAGCCAGTAATGTCCTAACAAAATTAGGGATCACAAAGTAATTTTTGTGATATTTCTCCACCGGGATTCTAACCCGGGACCTCCGGATCGTGTGTGAACCCTTGTCTTCATTGACACTCACAAGGAAATTATTACATTGACACTCAAAGTTCTTAACATTTCATTATACATATAACTATCAATGTATTTTTTTTTGTCAATTTTAAACAACCTTTAAAATTCAAACTCATAATGTCTTTGGAAACGAATTATACTTTTTGACACAGAATAATAGCCGTAGCACTCCCCCGTCGCCTTATTAAAACAAATATTTCTACTTGATACCACAGTTCATCCCCACGACACTAAATTACTTTTCAAAAGAAAAACGTCTCGCGTTAATGTCGTCAAAATAGTCATTCTGTTCCCCAACAGTAACTCGAAGGCGCGTTATTATATCAGTGTTTTATGGGATCGTTTAACGCGAAAGCGTTTTGTATTCAAAGAATTTTACCCTCTTAGCTTATTTAAGCCGGCCGCTTATAGAAGCGTATATAAATACAATGGCCCCGATTCCTGCAGACACCGCCTAATTTTATTTTAAGTTATATCCGTCAGTTTCATATCCGTCGAAAAGGAAAGGGACGGATGATTCACAGCTCTTAATTTTAGGAAGAATGAGTAAATGAATGAATAACCCGATCGAATCAAAAAGGTACGTCACTGGTATTCAATCCGTTTGACATGCTGTCTACTATCTGTGTCGGGTTATTGACTGATGTAAAATTTTTAGACGGTTGTTTTAGATTTGTGCTTAAAATTGACGTGTGTTCCATAAATTTTATGCTTGTCGATTACCCGTCCCTTTCCTTTTCGGCGGATAAGAAAATGACAGATATAACTTAAAATAAAATTAGATGGTATTACAGGAATTAGCACCAATGAGGGACTTTCTAATCGACGTTCCCCAAACACACGATAGATGGCGTTGTTCACTTTTACCGTGATAATTATCTATTTTCCCATTGCTGGGGTGCATATTTATTCAAAAAAATTAAGCATACCTATATAAAAATAATTGTTGCTTGATATTTGGATCACATTACGTATAGAATGATGTTGCTACCTATATTGCTTCTCTTTATTTTGATCAGAATAGTAATGGGTGTAAGATGTAATTGTGGCTGGGTGTAATAAAAAGGGTCATCATTTATACCCAAAAATAAAGATAAAAGATGCATAATGTCTGTTATAATTGTGTAATATAATTTGTTTTATGATGTTAACAGGTCTTACAAAGGAATTATACACTCGTCTGAATAACCTCTGTTCAACAGCATTTAATCCTTTCATTGTTTTACCGAGTCGTGCTATTTAACTGTTGAATGTAAATAATTATAATGAAAAAATCGCCATAACGTTGATTTAAAAAACTGTCTCAAAATATGAATCGTCCAAGATAAAATGTAGTACGTATATTGTATGACATAACCACAATGATCGTGTTCATAAGAACACGATCATTGTGGTTATGTGTCATTGTGGTGAACAGACAGAATAAACAGTAGAAAGTCGAGGACGCACCGATAGCCGCCGTTAATTTCGTAACTTGCAATCACCGGGGGCGTAGCTCAGATGGTAGAGCGCTCGCTTAGCATGCGAGAGGTACCGGGATCGATACCCGGCGCCTCCAAATCTCTTTTACTTTTTAGTACATATTCAATATCTTTTTGAAAACTGGACGTAGTTTCGATGTTGTAATTATGTAACCATGTAGGTATATCTTTGCCAGTACAATGTTATTGTAATTCTTTTTCTTCTATCGTGTGGGTTGTAAGATGGATTTCCAACCTCATCAATAACAGATAATAGATTTATAACATTAAATGAGATTCAAATGACTTAACAAGGAATGAACAACATAATAATTTTATTTATAACAAAAATAAATATGCGTACAACAAATATAGTTTATTAATCTTTTTAACATACGTATTATGGCAGTTATTCAAATACTATTTGAATCTAATATTGTCCAATAAAGACGGATATAAAAATGCTTAACTAAATGCCTGTATTCCAGTAATAGCCCTGCCCAATATCAAAGCGTGAACATCGTGTGTCCCTTCGTAAGTATTTACTGCCTCCAGATTCATGACGTGTCTAATGACATGGTATTCGTCCTGAACACCATTTCCTCCAAGCATGTCTCTAGCTACCCTAGCGATTTCCAACGCCTTACCACAGTTGTTTCTCTTAATCATAGATATCATTTCAGGAGCCGCCTTACCCTGATCTATCAAACGACCGACCTGCAGGCAAGCCTGGTTCCCAATCGCTATTTCAGTTAACATATCAGCGAGCTTCTTCTGAATCAGCTGGTTGGAAGCGAGGGGTCTCCCAAATTGGTTTCTATCTAATGTGTACTGTCGGGCGATCCGCAAACATGTTTCAGCGGCACCGAGAGCGCCCCAGGATATCCCATACCGCGCGTTATTGAGACATCCGAAAGGCCCCTTCAGACCCACTACGTTCGGCAATAAATTCGCCTCCGGTATGACCACTTCATCGAGCAATATCATTCCCGTTGCCGACGCTCGCAAGGAAAACTTCCCATTGATTTTAGGCGTATCTAAACCTTTTTTCACTTGTGACCGCTCAACAATAAATCCACGAACTTTTCCCTCCTCATCCTTCGCCCACACAACTAAAATATCGGCGATAGGTGAATTTGTGATCCACGTTTTTGAACCTGAGAGGACGTAAGTTTTACTTTTAGCGTCATATTTAGCTTTTGTTACTAATCCACCAGCATCACTGCCGTAATTTGGTTCAGTCAGTCCGAAACAGCCTACTAATTCTCCTTTGGCCATTCTAGGTAAAAACTTTTGCTTCTGTTCTTCAGTGCCATACATATAAATTGCTCCCATGGCTAAGCTGCTCTGAACACTCATAGCCGATCTGTATGCTGAATCTACACCGTCCAGTTCTCTGGTAATTAGTCCATAAGTAACATAGGACACGCCTGAGCATCCATATCCCTTAATAGTGCATCCCAACACTCCTAACTCGCCCATTTCTTTGTAAATCCCTCTATCAAAGACCTCGTTTCTGTTCGCTTCGATAATTCTCGGCAATAGTTTCTCGTTACAATAAGCCTTGAACGAGTCCCGAATCGCCTTTTCGTCGTCGTGCAATTGTCCATCTAAATTCAGTGGGTCCTCCCAGTTGAAATTCACTTTGGCGCTCCTCGAACATGTTGTGGACAACGCTCGCAAATTGGTGCTATTTTTACACACACTAGAAAACAAACTAGAGAACTTCGTTAATGACACAACCATTTTGTAGTTATTCACTCGTTTGTATGATAAAATTTCCAATCTGTTGCATGTAGCGGCTTGTTATCAGGTTGTTTACTTCGTTCCAACAAGTTAATACGCACTATCACTTCAATATATACAAGATTGTCACTTTATTCGTACAATTTCTGGCACTATGTTTCACCTATTACAAAAACTATGAAATAAGTTTCAAAAGTGTTCTGAATTAGCAGTTGTTTGTTATTTTTTCCTGAGTCTAACCTCGCCAGTGACCCAGTGACAGTGATAACTATCGGTATCGTTTCGTTGCTAACTTCACTCCGATAAATACGTCACTGTTGCGTACCTACTCCTACGCATGTTTGCGTATTATCTCATTCATCTGATAACTCGTGCACAAAGCGTAATTTATATAGCAATACGGTTGAAATTTACATCAAATAGATCGTCGACTTCTAAAATATTACATGTTTTGCACTAGGTATAGCTAAGCAAAGCAAGCAGTAGGGTTTCTTATCAGTTGACAAATAATATAAGATGTTTTGATAACTGTTGTTTAGCGAAGATAAGCTCAACATGGCATTTGTTTATTACAAATTATAACAAAATAAAATGCGTCAGTGAACACCTTAAATTTAATTTAACTTATTCTGACCTACATCAGTAATCTTTTAACACTCTTGAACCGGAAAAAGGAATTTTAAAATCGTTTAGAAAAAGCACCTACCTAGCTTGTTCATACTACTTGCCTTCATAAAAACATTAGCCACATTCTTGCAGCATAATATCCAGCCTAATAACAGAAGCCATGCTGAAATAAGAGCAAATTATATGCAGCGAAATTTTCATATTACGAAACTGGGAGGAAAGAAAAAAAGGTGCAAAAAACGAGAGAGAAGCGGGATCCTGTAAGCGGGCAGTGTGTCCACTTATTTATGTCCCGGGGCAAAAACCACTGCGTTATGAATGCGAGCAATGTTGCAACTCGTTGGCTAGAACGTGGACTTTTTGTGCTAGCAACATTAAAACAATTTTTTTATTTACATGGCACACGACGAGCTTTTTTGCCCTTGTTCCAGCAGAAGGGGGTTAAGAACTTAAAGAGTAGGTTGGTCAGGGACAAAGGGTAATTATGTGCTTCAGATGAACTTGAGCTCCCAGCGCAATTTGAGACAAATCAGACGTCGTGGTTGACAACCGTCTTTAACATGAATAATAAATAAAGATTATGTATTTTTGCATCTGGCCCTCATATAGTATTTTTCACAGGTGACTTTACAGTATTTTTCGAAGGGCTGCCTGGACCATAATATTATAAGGTTAAATGTAAACAATGTCTCCTGAAATTGTCAGAGGCCTTACTATAATCAAAACGGTCGCAACATTAAAACCAAACAGAGTAATATTTGATTAAAGAGCAAATCAAACAATTTTAATTGGTTTCGGTTACAAAAATGAGCAAACGAGCCGAGATCGTTAAATTAATTTCCAAACGTATCCAATCAAACAAATAGATTCATTACTCTGTCAAATTTCTACGAAAATATGGTTACTTACTGTATTTTCATAGAAATTTGGTATTATTTCATATAATTATATCTAGCTGCTTAGCATGTCATCCTTAATAATTAACTAATAAAAATTGCTACATTTTCATCAGGCACAAGACCAGTTTTGCTGAATAGACAAGTCAATCGTTCTTTCAATCTAATCTAGAACACGATGGTGGTTCTAACAAAATGTACTCTCTCTGTCTCTTCAGTAAAACTCTTTTATACCCCAAATGGGATTTTTAACAAGTACATACCTACAGTACGTACATTGTGTAAGTTCATCTATATTACCACAGTAAATTCAAGAAGACGAGTTTAAACGTTTGCTGACTAATATTATTCTTCTTTTGTCGTGTGGATTGTAAAGTTGTTCATCGGATCCAATTCACCAATGCCACGTTTATTCTACATCGCATTTATTTTCTTTATAATAGCAGTTACCTAAGCTTTTTGGTGGCCCTTATCATACTATTCTGCGACAATGAGGATCGTTATGTAGGGGATGAATCTTCTATAAATTATTCACTCTCTATTTGCATGACAAACGACGGCTGAGCGTAGGTCTAAGACCTTTAATGGCACCTCTTCGGTCCTTTAACTGTCCTTTACCCACTCCAATCCTTTCACACTTCCATGGCACGACACTCTTTAATGGCCCAGTGATTTTTCCCAGTCATATGCAAATGTCAGATTAGCATACATTTTATTCACAGCCCGACATGAACCGACGATAAAGCTGATGGTATTATAACAATGTGAATTTTTGCCTGATAGACTTTCCAGCGCTTTGTAGTCTGACCTTGCTAATTGGGGTGTAATATCCCATCATAATTTCTCTTTCATCAACGCTTTGAAAGTGGAAATTATAATGAGGATAGCGGTTATGTCTGTTATATGCATAAGTTATATAGTCAAGATAAAAGTGACTCGCAAGCAATTAATTTCATTTTTAGAAGACATAACTATATACCTATGAAAATAAACTAAAATAAATCAGACCATTTTTATAAATACGTATCGTTATTTGTAAATAACTTTCACATGTAACACACGAAACACCTGTTACTAAAGGCACAGCGCATATTCTTAATAAGTATATCAGTATATAAGCATATCGATCACATACGGGTTCCGAACACAAAAAAAGCAATAACAAAAATACTACTAGCCATACATAACGCAAATAAACTGAAGCGATCCGTGTTCAGACATTCAGTTTCAGATGGCAACCAATTAGTAGTAATACCGTCCAGTCCTTCCAGAGGATTATATTGAGCTGCTGCTATCGATCCGTTACACGTAAACTGCGGTTCAGACGCCAATGTAACTTCTCCCACTTTAAGTGCAATATTATAAAATCACACGGTTCCACCAATGACGTTCCCAAATTAGAACATCACAGAGAATTCCTGCAGACATAAATGGAATAGTCGTGTAGTTCGAGAGCTCAGAAATACGAGATAATCTGAGTAAGTACCAGCTAACTTGCTATATTGGGTAGCTGTGCGGTTTCACTGACAGCGGACTCGTGTGGAAATAGAAGTGTAAAATAAATCGACATCCTAAATAGAAGCTTAGATTTCGCTTTTTGCGAAGCGTTTTTCTTCATTGACACTTGAATTTTCAGGCGAGTTGGAGGATTTCAGACATACATACCTATGGAAAATTTATGATAGAAGATAGATTACAACTAGCTAAGACACCACTACTAACCCGCAATAGAACATTGTGGGTTGTTCGTGCTCCCCATTTGTCCGGCCAAGTAGTTAATGCCATCAAATCAGCAAATCTACAATAAGTCACGTCAAAAAAATATCATCCAGTTGGTGATGGTAAACTTGGCCCCTCGCTACAATCAGTAGGTCGAGTCAAAAAATACTGGCTTGTATGTGAACAATGATCTTACAGAAATAGATTTTAGTGATATTTTTTAATTAACAACCTTACCACAGCTTTAAGTACTGCTCCACCCAAACTAAGATCTGTTTTATCGCCAACGAATAACGTAATCTGTTATAATTAGCGTGCACTTAGAAATTCCCGCAAATTGACTAATCATTGAAAAGTATAGACAGAGCCACTTATTCATCACCTAACTTGGGGTCTAAAAAGGCCACATTGTTGCAATTCATCTAAAAAATAATAATAATTAATAATTTATTCATGTAAGTATATAGGTCAGGTATATATACGTATTATATTTGTGAGTATGTTATATATTTAATTGCATGTATTTTATTGGTAAAATTGTACTTTATTGGTAATAAGTTGTACTTATAGTTTGTACCCGCAATCTTTCAATATTTTTTTTACATTTTTTCTCACCTTCACATGGTAAGAAAAAATGTAACAAAATTAAAAAATCTGAAACGTATTATTCAGTATACTTTTCGTGTGTAAGATAAACATGCTGGCGGCATAGGGGTGGCCCAAGGGCCACCCCCGCCGCACCCTAACCTACTGTTATGCCTTGTAAAAATTATGACAAAACACTATTATTCTAAAAAAGAATTATGGATATCTATTTATTTATCCCAAAAATAAGTTATACCTAACAAACCAGTATTCCTAGATGTTATTATGGGAAAGTAAAACTATTATGCTAAAAAACGTTATGCAAAAAGGATTATGATAATTAAAATTATGACAAAAACATTTATGCATTTTAAGAGAATCCCAAATTAACATTATGCTCACTATAATAGTTTTGTAACTCTATGGTATAGCACGCGAGGTGCGTTTCGTATCACAATTTGACGGTGACGAATAATAATACGTTAAATTGTAAGCAGTATATTACGTTTCACAATTTTTCTCTCTTCAATCTCGCGAGATAGATTATAATCTAACGTTATTTACAATTTTACGGTGACATACATACTAAAGTAAATCTACTCGTACCTTGAAAACATCAATTACTACAATTAAATACATGATGACTCACGTAGAACAACGTAGAGCAATTAATTATAGTTCTTTTAACCTTTGCCTGTCTAGACTTGTTTTATTAGAAGACTGTTTTACGATAGGTATATCAACAGAAAATTATATACACTAATAAATTTTAATGAAATGCCTTCAATAGTCATATATATAGATAACATTCTGCCACGTTTTATTTTTGTTTAAATATAAACTAAGTATGTTATGTAAAGTGAAAGCTGTTAGATTTTTCTGTTCTCGTCATCAGATTATAAAACTGAAAATGCTGGCAACGGTTACGATACGAAAATATATTATTTTGGTCTGTTTTCAGGTTAACAGTATCCACGGATTAGTCAATATCCTTAATTTATACTCCGAAAATTTTACCTATTTACCTTTAATACCAGCAAACTTAAATACCATTAAACTTCACCGTTTCATTCACAGCGTGTTTTGAAATAAGTTCTAAAGTCTAATATCCCTGCACCTCTGCCCCAGATAGAATAGCAAATGATCTGGCGGAAGAAAACGGCTATTCATTCGCACATTTGCATTAGCCGCATGGATGCAACTCTGTCAGGCCCTAGGCTCTGCACTAGGGATGCCTTGTTGACATGTGACTCAGATTTCAATCAGATTATTATTTGTGCTTAAGTTTTATTCGTATGTTTATGTCCTTTGTAGGTATATGTTGTTGTGCAATAAAGTATTATAGAATACAATACAATACAAATACACTTTATTGCACCAAAATAAAAAATTATAATTACAAAAAGACTCTTAACTATCTCTCTCGTTTCTATTGATTGATTATTTTCGTGACTAAAGATTTAGAACGTTCTAACTCGTAAACCTCATAAGTGTACTTTTTACGAAAATATAAGATATTTACGAATGTGTTTAAAGCTGTCTCTGTCAGTGTTTAAAACTAAAGTGACCGATATAATTCACAGGAACTGTAGGTAATTTGAAGCAACAGAAGAACATAACATACAGACGCAATAGTCGAAACGTTCTGAAACTTTCTCGAGGGTTCAGACAGAAAAGGGCAAATGAGACAATCTATTCCCACGATAAACTTATAGAAAAGGCTTATTTAAACAAATAAAAAGCTTCAATTAAGTAACAGCAATTCTCTTCCCTACATATAGACGTATATACACGTATAGATATACGTGTATATACGTCTATACTACGTATACGTAGATATACGTAGGCGTGTGCGCTACTATGGTACCTATTTTTCTACAAAATAAATCAGATGTAAGTACTTTATTGGGCATAAAACACAATTTAAACATACACAAGAAATACAGCACAATACTCGGCCTTATTGCTTCTTTTTCTATCGTGTGGGTTGTGAGGTGCACGGCTTAACTCACCAAACCTGGTGTAAGGCCTACCATTGACCCACCGAAGGCCTGACATGACACAGCAATTTCTAAAAACAATTGAACTGAATCATATATTATTAATCCCATCCCTAGTCTGCTTTCCACAAAACATTTTCCATTCAATTCCACGCGTTGCCATTATGACGTACGGACACAAAGTTTTTGCCCGCATGTGCGCATGTGGCATGCGGGAACGAAAAGACTGCACTGACCGGGGATTGGCTTATTTATGTGATACGCACGCCATCGTACGTGTGCACTATGCAGTATGTATGCTTTAAGGCCCCGAGCAGACCAGAAAGTGATAAATAATATTTTACATGGTTGATAACATTGAAAGGAGCGAAAGTGATGTGTCAGGATCGCAGTAGGTCGAATTCCGTGGTGGCTACTTACCCAAACAGGAAATAGGCGTACTTAATCTTATTTATGTACCTATATAATTATTATGTATGAAGGTCTCATTAAACGACCTCCGTGGTCCAGTGGTTGAGCATTGGGCTCACGATCCGGAGGTCCTGGGTTCGATTCCTGGGGACATATTACAAAAAATACTTTGTAGTCCCTAGTTTGGTTACGATATTACAGGCTGATCACCTGATTGTCCGAAAGTAAAATGATCCGTGCTTCAGAAGGCATGTTAAGCCGTTGGTCCCGGTTACTACTTACTGATGTAAGTAGTCGTTACATGAGCCATGTTGTTTCAAACTGAGGTTGGCACTCCACCTCTCAACCCACCGATAGAAGAAGATGGTCTCATTGGATGTCGTGGTTGATACTAGCTACAAGACGTATGGATGGTTTTAGGAGACGCGTTTATGAGACAGTAATATTGCTAAGTAATCTATTTTTATTAACCTTACTGAACAGATGTGTCCAAAATATAATATATATAACTGTATTTTTGTCATATATTACATTGTCACAAAGGTCATAATTTGTTTCAGGGTACGTCTTCAGATTTTAAGGCGGAATTCATTGACTACTCAAGGTAGGTTTCCATCTTCCAAATATTAATTACTTTTACATATTATATGAACGGGTGAATAGGCATTTTCTGGGTAAGCTCGTTCCAACGTCGATCTCTTCTTTTCCTCGTGGAAGAACGAAGTCAAGAGCAAACCCATTTTAATTAAAAAAAAAACAGAAGTTTCTGCGAAACTATATGCACACAAGTACGTTTGGTTTATTTATAATATATTTACCAAAAAATCCGGAATAAGTAAATTTGATAGAGAAATTTTCCCTAATATTTTAAACAATAAAGTCTGTGTGAAACTTTACTACGTTTGCCGACCGTACGCTATACCGTAGCCGTTGACGTCCACAATTTGTTTCAAACACAAACATAATATTTTCTTTTCTACTACACGGTCATAAATTTACACTTCGCTTTGTGTATTTTTTTATTTTGTAAAGTTCTACTGCCAGAATAGTTAAATTGCACCTTCGTAATTTCGTGACGTCTGAAACCGAAAGATTTTAAGAAGTATGAAAATTATCTCTTGTTACTAGAGTTCATCAAATATACAACAAAATGTCTTGATATAACATAGCATCTCGCCTCTGTTAGAAAGTAAAAAGTAAAAAATATATATTTACCAAATAAAGTAAAATTAACACAAGTTAATAGCGGGTCCTGCACTAAGGTTTCCCCTGTATCGCAGTAGGCCTATGGTATAACAATTTTTGCGTAAAGATTAAAAATACGAAGTCCGGTGGAGACTCAGGTACCTATATACATTGAATTAAAAAATAATAGGAACATAATGATAATGATACATTTTAAATTTAAAGAGATCAGGAATTAAACATGTAAGTATCTTAAACTCTAGGAATCTTTAAAATCCTACAATTATAGAGATCAGAAATAAAATTCAAAATAAAAAACAAGAATTAAAATTACAAAAGACAATATAACAATAAGTATTATACTTCAGGTGTCAACAGAAGTGTGTAGTACTTATATATACATCCGCCTCTATTGCCAATAAGCCAATAATCCTGTAAACCACGTGATATCAATTATCTATGATCCAAACATAAATACAAACTCATAAAGTCGAATTCTGTAGTTACAATATACTGAATATTACATTAAAAATTGTTTTCAATACACAAAAGTTATAGTTTATTTGTAAACTTTTTGAATAACATTTTAATAAGGGCCAAAGTCAATCAATACTATCCAAAGTCAATTTATCTAACGAATTTTCTGGACAAGGATACGGCCTTCGTTTTAATCTTGTTTGCATACAGATTGGCCACGTGAAAACGGAGAAATTGGAGTCACAAGGGAGCAGGCTTTCATTATAGACTTTATATATATTTACAGACTTCATATATATGTTTGCACTATAGGCGCAGCACATAGAAGCAGTTACATATCTCATGTTACAGCGTAAACATTTACAACTACTTCAATGCTCAGCGGGAGAGAGAACTGTCAAACGGTACAAATTAGTGATAAGATCAGAAATCAGAAATCAGAATCATTTATTCAACGTAATTATCATGGATGAACTTGTTGAAGGTCAATGTAACATTTTTGAATTTACGTCATTTCGCAAGGTGTTATGGCTAAGGAGAAGAAATGACAAGAAACTGCAACAGCAACACGTCTTTTAAAAACCAATGAGGATATACATTACAAGTTATTTAATAACTAGAGGAACACATTCAATACCAGACATTTTTATCATTTAGGTAGTCATTAATCTTATAACCATGATATTACCATTGCTATTAATCCTGATCTTAAAAAAGGATGTTTAGTTGTAACACTAGGAGACAGCAATATATTGTACTCGTAGGTACTTAACCTGGTCTAAAAGTTAAGTAAGTACAAACGGATCATTATAAAGCCCAATCAGCTAATTGGCTAGAAAGACGCGTTAACTAATATCTTGTAATACGCTATTCACTTACTATCAGGTATACCGTAGACTGGCTCCGCACCGTACATATTGTGACCTATCAGAATTTTCACAGAGAAAAATTTAAATCGAAATAAATTCTGACTCAGACGGGACTTGAAGCCGCAGCTCTTGACAGCCCGGAACGAGCGTGTTAACCATTACACCACCGGGTCGTCCTCCTGTCCATGCGAAATTCTTATGACCTATGGTATCATCATTAAAATATATATAATATATGTGTATTATCTATTTATATTATTTATTTATTTTTAGTTCTGTGCAATAAAGTATATTGTGACCAAGTGACCACAAAAAAAAAATTTCATCTCGAGCTCCTCCGTGCTTCGGAAGGCACGTTAAGCCGTTGGTCCCGGCTGCATTAGCAGTCGTTAATAACCACCAATCCGCACTGGGCCCGCGTGGTGGTTTAAGGCCCGATCTCCCTATCCATCCATAGGGAAGGCCCGTGCCTCAGCAGTGGGGACGTTAATGGGCTGATGATGATGATGATTTGATTTGATTTGATTAAGTCGACTCCGGCGCCATCTATATATAATATTGAGTACTAATATTACTTTAGAGCGACAAGTCTACAGTTACACGTAGATTTAAACTTATCGTAAAGATGACGCTATTGCTTTTTCTAAATGATTTTTGTTTTTATACCACTTACCATTTGCACTAGCACTTTGTGAGTTTCCATAAGCACGTATTAGTGCTTTATTTAAAAAATATATCAGAATTTTGCTAAGTACATCATCACAACTCTTTTACTTAAATAAACAAAAAAGAACTGGACGTTATCTGTTCTGTGATATTGATTATAATTCCACACGAAACTGGAACTTCTGAGGGTGCGTACGATGGGAAAAATCCTGATGTGCTTTTAAATTGTAAGTATACTTATTAATTAAAATATCTATCAACGTGAACCATAGGCGAAACCATCGAGGTTTCAAATGTTCTCTAATACAATTATGATAGTTTAACTTAATGAGTTTACAAGCAAGTAACATTTTTGCTGCAAAATATAAACGGGCTAGTATTTACGAAAACTGGGTGAAATTGCTTCGAACTTGTTCCTACTGATTTTCATTTGCCGAGTGTTTCGCATTGGCGTTAATTCCGCTCTGAATGCCGGCTCGATCCGAAGTTTTAATTGCAAACTCTTAATGAGGTAGGCTACAACCTCAAAATAGTCCAGTGTCGCTGATCCACAGCCATAGCACGTACTGTGCGGGTTTATTCTGTCATTGCTATTTTTAAATTGAGCGGCACTTCACTTTTTAAACATAAATAGCCTATATACGTCCCACTGCTGGGTACAGGCCTCCCCTTAATAAACCAGAGGGGGTATGGAGCATACTCCACCACGCTGCTCCAATGCAGGTTGGTGGAGGTGTTTTTATGGCTAATAGCCGGGACTTACGACTTAACGTGCCATCCAAAGCACGGAATCATCTTACTTTTTCGGAAAATCAAGTGGTTCAAGCCTGAAAGTCCTTACCAAACAAAAGACAGTCTCACAAAGTGATTTCGACAATTTTCCCATCGGGAATCGAACCCGGACCTCCAGATCGTGAGCCTAACGCTCTAACCATTAGACCACGGAGGCTGTTTAAAAGAGGTGCAAAAAAGAATCTCGACTCACAAAAAACCACATGACATTTTTTTACATTAATTTATTTTATCAATATTGAACTATCTACTAAAATACCCTATGCTGATTGCCAAATCCTTTCAGCAGACAGCACACAGTTTTAAGTTAAATGTAGGTTATTTTCATTTTGATTGTTGTTAGTATTAATTTGATTTGTTTTCTGAATCATCAATGAATTAATATTGTAATTATCAATCAGAATGATTGCCCTACTAAAAAAAAAACATCTTATTAGTTATATTTTTGGCATTTTTACCACCAGCGCGCCTTGACGGGGCCTACTCTAAAAGTTGATAAGGTCGACAAAAACATAATACTTCTCTCTCTCTTTATTTAAGAGCTGCTCTTGTCGGTAGAGTAATCGCCTTCAATACTCCATAGATAGGGCGTGTAGAACGGTGGTTGCCCCAATCGCCTTCCGTTCCGCAGTACACCGACCAATTTCTCAATCGGTGATGTTCTAGCTAGAGCCCCACCAGAATCCATTTCCTACATGAATGTACTTGTTTATCTACTTAATGTTTTTTTATTCTGTTTTCGCCAACATTATAATTTTGCTTTTTGTCTATTCCTACTAGCAATAGGTGTTTCAATTAAGTTTCAATCTATAAAAATATAATGGCCATGCTATCCAGCTGTCGGGTCTAAATCCCTTAATCTCCTTCACCCAAAAGAGCGGCAATATAATTTTTGTACACCAGCAGCTTAAAGTATACTGATTACTTATACTATATATGTAATATTACATAGTATCCTGTTAAAAGAAGACAATTTTAAATTTATCGTGAAGTTTGATTCGGTGTCGATCTCGTACCTACAAAGTGCAGCAAATAAGAAAATTTGCAATATTATAAAATGGTTTCTTCAGAAATTATTAATTAAAATTCAAGCTGGGTAACATTGTTTAGGTTCTTGATCTTACTTAAGTATATTTAATTTAGTAAGTTTACAAAGCTGTGTTATCAAAATTAATCAACGTCAAAATATTATCAGGAAATAATTTAAACCTGAAAATTATAAGTGAAAATGTTTAATTAAAAATGATTGGCTTTAATTAAAACTCATAACGAAAACCATTACTTGGAACCATCACTTTTATTTTTTTTAAATATACGTTACGTGCCTACTCAAATAAAAACATAATGGAATATACCTTGCTAAGTTGCTACAAAGTTGACAACAGGTATGAGCAACTTACCGAGTCTACAATAATAGATTATTCATGCTCCGTCGAAAAACAAATCGACTGGAGTATAAACGCTATTATGTTATCATGACAGTATATTTATTGCCCACAGCTAAGCACAGGCCTCCCCTCTATCAACCGGAGGGTTATGGAGCATGTTTCACGACGCTGCTACGCTGGTTGCTGGCCACAACGTTAAATTATTTTAAAACTTCAGTCGCCTTTCATTTTAATTTAACATACATTTATTCAAATACCTTAAAATGCACTATTGTACACGTAACAAAAAAAAACAATGTACCTCTATAATATTCTTCCTAGCAACTAGTTATAGGAAACTGCCATATTTTTGTTGCTAGTTGCTACTGATATTTATTGCTACGTGTATTGTGCCATTTAATCATTAATAATTATTTCTCTCTTAGAAATAAGTCCTCCCTTGCTTGTTAACAATATATAAATATAAATATATATATTCCTATATGTATATATAGTATCCATGGTATCTGCTTAAGGCGAGATTAGAAGGAATTCCATTTTCTTCGATACTGACACACTTCTCTAGCTTGCTTATTCTTTCCATACCTACATCAACCATTTTCACCCATTGAAAGGCGTAGTCATTTTTCCGTATGCTAGATGGAGTGAGTCGCAATAGTCCCTGCCGTCTGCACATTTGGAATTCATAACCCCTCCAGAGTACCAAGCGGCTAGGACAAAAGGGACCCTGCAAATGTTTACCTAATTACACGAACAGTAGTGGACGAAGCTTGCGCTAGGGGTCTCGTGCTTTACTGTTGAATTTTTGGGGTTACTACATAGGTGGGGTATACATTGCTGTGTATTTTGCCATGGCTGTTCTTTCTTTTCTTAAATACCTGCACGTATTCCCTACGTATACAGACAGAATAAAGTTTTAGGACTTACAACCTCCTATTAAAAACTTTTGATAACCGTTTTTGTGTAACGATTTAACCAGATAATATTATATTTATATACTAAAACAAAATTAATTTGCAGATATTTTATTATTAAACTCAGGTACTTAAAAAGCTTAGCTTTAATTTTTTTATTAGACACTTGAAAGAAATTGCCAGTTCAACTATCTAAATTGTCTATCTATCTAAATTGTAATCTTAATTTTATAACAACATTGGTTTATCAATTTTTCTTCTTCTTCCCTAAATCTTCATTAGACCCTAAAAATTGTAGCAATGCACTGATTAACTTAATTACGATATAAATGACAACAGCAGCACACACAAACACGAACGCATAGACATCAAACATAGTATAAGCGAACCAGTTTAAATCTCTTGCAGGATTCTTCATAAATTCTGCTCCTCTATTCCGTATTACATATTCAATCCAAAACATAGCAGTATCAAGAGCACTCAGCGGTCTATCTTTGAACCTTCTCGAAACTTCTTTCGCCTTGTTTCTATAATAATCATTATTTATGACGTCATTAACTAGGTGCCGAAGTGTACTCTCATTAATGTCGTGGTAAGGCAAAATCTTGCCAAAACCTATATCTTGGGCTTGGAGCAAGTTGTTGTATTGATCGGCGTATATTGGAATACCGATGATCGGAACTCCGTTGAAAATAGCCTCTTGCGTTCCAATCAGTCCACCGTGGGATAGGAACACTTTGATGTTGGGGTGCGCTGAAAAATTTCATCGAACTTGTTAGAAAGATATTCGCATGTCTTGACACCATATCGCACCTATGGAGGCAAAAACAAACATTTATAATAGGAATTTCCTTTATTCGACCTAGGTAATTAAAACAACGATATCAATATTTTCAAATTGTTTTTTAAAAAAAGAAATGATTATTAAATAACAACCTAATGGAATTATCTACTTGAAGAAAAAATACTTTTTCATCAGTAAATAAGGTCGATTTTTTTTCGATTTTGGCTACGGTGGTGAACCAGCACCACTTATTATGTCTAACACCAGTTAGACATATGTGTGAGGACAGTGATAGATTTATGAGTTTACTTATGCTTATCCACAAAACAGAGACGAAATAACACTTTTATGTATTTCTAGAAGTGCCTAGTCATAGAAACTGTAAGGAGGATAATGAGAACTATGAGAATATAATTATTAACTGTACATAACCATTTATATGTCAGTTGTTAGACACACAATGATAATAAGGTTCTAACAATCAAATGGAATGACTAAGCGCAAACATAGAATCGTGTATGTAAACAAATAATTACCTTGCATGGACCCTTACACGTATTCATATATTATTGACAAAATAATAATTGTCAATTAGATTGTCAATTAGTGACTCGCAATATTCAAACAGAAGGGTCATCCCTGAATATTACTGATTCGTTGAAGTCTATTTTTATATAAGTAATCATCCTCTGTGCTACGTATGATAGAGGTAACTAATGCTGAAGTATTTACTACTACTAATAAAAAAAATGAAATTCTACTTTCAATTAAAATAATACATTTTCCACAAGTTTGCTATGTACGATAGCAGCGCGGATAAATCGACGATATGAGGCACAACTAAGACAGTACGCAAAGCTAGTCAGGAACATGATTTCTAAAGTTTGTCTTACCCAAAATTTCCTTCTGTGGCATCCATTTTCTTATAACCAGATTGTCAGGTTTGTTCTCGAAGTTTTCATCTTCCCATTTCCAAAGAACTGTCTGCTTCAACTGCTTGAATACGTTCAAAAATGCATTCTTTTTCTCCAGTGGCAACTCCGAACTTCGCACGTTAGAACCGAAGTTTACGTATACCACTCCATGCTTCGAGTCATCCAGAATTTTTTGGAGATCCTGAAATGTATTGTTCAGAACACTCAGAATTTATATTGAAAACATATTCCTAAAATTCATTTAAATCAACGTGACAGCATTATGCCTGTATGAATATACATCAGGATGTATACATTAAAGCGAGACATAGTCAAAAGTATCATCTATCATAATCATTTCTATACCAGCAGGTGGTTGTCAGGAGCGGGTAAGGTAGTCTACAGACCAGATGTCGTCGTATGACTTACCGGACCCGGAAGGCATTTGTCCACCAACACGAGAATACCACTAATTGATAAATCAAGTTGCATGCCAGACTCCAGCGTATACAAGCTGTATCTAATAATATCTGATGTCCATTTAACTGCTGACGTATACACTACATAATACTATGGACGTACACATGCAAACAATTTGTAATAAGTGTTGTAAAACTATTCAACTTGTAGTTCCTATCAGTACTGTCAATAAACTTATTATCAGCCTTGTTAATATTGTCATCTGGTCCCTGTGCAATAACGCACTCGAAAGCATATATCGACTCAAGAGTCGAGACTCCATTAATTAATTCTAAATGTATGAAATGATTATTAAGTTAATCTTATATAGGTTCGCATTGACCGCCATTTCACTTGAAGGTAATGGTGTGGCCTATAGTAAAACATGCTTACCAAGCGGAACCAAATCAAAAAACCTTACAAACGATTTTATCGCATGACTTATTTTAGATTTTGAAAACAATACATCTTTTATTGTTAAACCTGCTACCTGAGTTTGATACAATTAAATCTAATTTGCAAATAGGACTAAGGTTTAGAATTATTAATGCTATAATAAATAGCATCCATTCAAAGATAAATTTACAAAATCCGTATACAAAACTACAGACAAGCGATATCATTATGAATTCAAAAACACTCAGTAAAAAATTGAACTGTAACCTTGAAGGAACATATACACATATTGTATTAGTTTGTTGTCAAATTTGTATTGAGTCATCAATATAATTGTAAACGTAAATAATGTTTGTAAAAGTAGATGCTTCTGGCTAAAAGAGTCTATTTATATAAAATTATAAAGATTATGATTACCATAGGAAGATGCCCGTCACTCCTTGATAGATGCAATCCACCAACCTCTACAACATTAGGAAGGTACGCCGTTGGTGGATCAAAACTGAAATGGCTGTTGATCAAAATCAAAGACGCATTCCTCTGCATCTCAAACAAACTGGGTACAGGCTCCTTTAGGTTCGGCACGTACTTCTTAACCAACTCTTCATTTTTAGGCAGAAACCAGTACTTCCACCACAAGTACTCGTAAACTGTGAAGTACCAATTCCTGACTCTTCCGACAAAACTTTCCGGTTCTTTCAAATCCAAGAATTCGGCGGTAACTGTGGCTAATTGAAGAGGGTTCCTTATTACGATGTTATGACGCATACAGTTTCCAAATGTTGTCACTAAAGCCAGAGGTGCTTGATATTTATGAGCTAAAATATAAAGCGCTTCTTGAAAGAACTGTTCGCAAATGACCAAATCAAATTTGTGGTCGCGAGCCAAGAACTTTTTGACTTCAGTCGAGTTGAGTGCGACCTCTGTAAAACCGTAACCGCCGCCCCAAAGGATTTTGTCGTGAAAATCCTCAGCTGATATTTCTACCATTGTAAAAACGTTTGGTCTTTTACCACCTGAAAATTTATAATCGGATTGTGTTAGTTAAGTAAGTAGGTACTTGAATAAATTACTGCAGATTCTTCTTGTACCATTGGAATTAAGCAGCGAGAGATATTGAAAGATAAGCTAGTATTTCAGTATTACCTAATGCATTTTTTTGTGTTGTATAAAAGCTCCCGTTTAAGTTGTAATGTAGGAAACTAGGCTTATGTAATCTCGTAAGTTAGTTTAAGTAGATATCTATTTAATAAAATGTTAATGTACTTTTTATTTATTTCTTACACTGGATAATATCAGCACGTTCTTCCGGTTGATTTTATTTTTCGAAAAACTACAAATTAATCACTTAGATCTGTGAGAGTAGATCCACATTAACAATGCTATTATGGGTCGCTTTATTATGATGTACTTACAATAAACTTGTTAACTTTAAGACATAGACAAATAACTTACCAGTTACATCCCAGATCTCCTTATCATCAACAATAACTTCATGATAATTTGGTGGATGATCAGCCTCTCGAAACGCAGTAATAACAGTAACATTATGTCCTCTTCGAGCCAGTTCTAAGCCAATAGGCCTGAGCATTATATAGTGCGATTTAGACGTAAAAGGAATCACATAAAGTATGTTGGCACATCCACAATATTCTATCACTAAAAGAAAAATAAGGAACAACTTTGATCCTACCTGAAAATTGAGAAAATATATTTTTAATAATGATTTTATTTCGTCTTAGAATGTGGACTTTAAATATAGTTTATACAACGTACTAACCATTTTGATACTTTAAAAATTCGCATGAAGATAGTAAGAACTGAATATCTCAGTAAAACAACGAAATGTACGACCTATTGCTCCGTAGTAAGAATTAACGAATGAACCTTCCTAACCGTGGAACTATTCTACTCAAGGTCATAGAGCAATACACAAACGAACAGCGAACTTTGTTCGCCAAACAAATTACACACGTGTACCCTCCGTGTATGTATGACAGATAATATTTTATGTAAGTCTGAATATTCTTACATAGCATAATATAAGGTATAGGAAAAAAGGGAAATATAATATCTTGATATCGACATTAAACATATTATATTTATTTAACACGTTAAAAAATATAGCAAGCTTAGGTTCTTTTAATTTAAAAATATTTTTTAGTTTAACCACTATCTCGTATGGTCGTAAATGAAAATATGGCTTAAGGCGGTACACATTTACCTAGTAAAATACATATTCACTCCAGATAAGGTAATTTTTATTATAATATTAAAATATGACAAAGGACGTGTAGTGGAAGGCATAATTTACCATCGTACGTAAACTTATGTATTTGAAATATGTTATGTTCAATTTTAGAATTTATCTTTGTGCCATTGTAAAGTTGATTCTATTTATTTCTGACTTAGGTATTCTATAGCAACAATTCACAGCAAAAGCAAATTCAAATCAAATTGGTTCTAAGTTAGGTCTAATTTAATCGATCACGTCGTGTGACTGTGTCAGACTCATAGTAAACAGTAGCCAGAATGGAAAATTAAAACCTTATAACTATTTCATTAAGAAAACTTCAAATGTGCCCTATTAAATTAGCCTTATAGTCTTTTTTTCTCGTGTGGGTTGTGAGAGCAATGACCGCCGTCATCAACCCTTGTGTCAAGATTAGGTACTATAGAATAGAACCGCCATAGGCGCCTAAAATGTCTCATGTAACAACTACTTGCATACTTATTTTAACTTTGCTTAGCTAAGCAAACGTAAATAGTTTGTTTTGTTTGTCTCATATATTTTTTTTTACTTTAATTTGCGAATTTTAACGTATAGTTCGATTTTTGTCGCGCTGGGACTGGGAGGTAGTGTAGGTACCTGATATATGTTACCAAAAATACATAGGTAGTTATTATAATGATATATGTTAATATATAATATACAAATTATTTTCCATTCCATACTTTTGCGACGAAAAATTCCACTTGATATTAACTCAGAATCATGGTCTGAATCATCTTCCTCAGTATTTGTTACGATACTAACACCCTGTTATAAATGTTGAAGTATATTAATATCCTTATTATGTGTAAAATCCGAAATAAAACAATTTTCATGCAGCAAATCACTTTATTATATCAGCGCCATCTTCAAAGCTACGTCGGAACTTTTGTTGTTGGACTTGTTCAACACGAAGTAAGAAGATAACTTTCTTACATAGTACACAGTAATAATCAACAGATGTCGTTATTGTAAAATTAAGAACGTTTCCGCTTCTGTGCGACCCTATTGTCACCAATACCAACCATGTTTATTAGACCTAACACTACTTTAATTGCTACAAAAATAATAATTAAAACAACGAACAAAACAAATGTATAGACATCTAACATATTAGCAGCTACCCAACTCAAATCCATTGCAGGATTTTTCATATAATTTGCACCCTTATTTCTAATAACGTATTCGATCCAAAACATAGCAGTGTCTAAAGCATTCATAGGCCTATCTTTGAATCTATCTGCTATTTCTATAGCCTTATTTTTAAAAGAGTCATCTTTTAGCACTTCTTTAAGATTATTTCCAAGGGTTTCTTCACTAATGTCGTGGTAACGAAGTATTCTGCCAAATCCAATATTTTGAGCTAGTAATAAATTATTGTACTGATCGCCAGTGATGGGGATGCCAATAATTGGGACCCCGTTGTAAGTAGCTTCTTGTGTTCCGATGAGGCCACCGTGAGAAATGAAGACTTTCACATTTGGATGAGCTGGAAAATAGGTAAATTCGTTTAAAAATAAATTATTAAGTATCTTGGAACAGACCTACTTTAAATTTGGCATCAGTTTTATGAATATCTTGGACGAAGAATTCGTAGCAGACAAATTGTTTATTTTGAGTTTCTGTAATGTCATTTCACCATCTCCTTCGGATTTGATTATTAACCCGGTAGGTAAGCAAAAGTAACACGATCACAAGTGACAACTTGATTGTGTATTTTACCACCTGTATTAAATTATACATCTAGCAAGCATAGGTATATAAAAATATACCTACTTGATTACACTATAAGATTTAATAACTACCACCAAGGATGACCTAGGCACCTTAAACTTATATAACTATGGATATTATATAAGTAATTTTAGTAATTATCATTCCGACGTCTCATAGCATGTTATCATCATAAGTTGAAAAATTTATACTGACCTAAAACATCTTTTTGCGGCATCCATTTTCTGGTTACTATATTTTTAGGGATAGGACCCAAATCATCATCTTCCCACTTCCATAGCACTGTCTCTTTAAGACTCCCAAAAACTTTGATAAACGCATTCTTCTTCTCAATAGGTAGCTCTGCACTTTTCACATTTGATCCTAAACTTACATAAACAACTCCATGAGGTGCTTCGTCTAAAATCTTCTTGAGATCCTGAAAAGGTACAAAATTACTTTGGTTAGTTAAAGTCTCCAAATGTGTAAATTATTATTTCCTCGTCCAAGTTTGTACTACTTTACTATGTTCGCTCTTTGCTTTATAGTATCAAGTAATGGCATTGTGAACGATGATAAAATTCAAATAATGAAGGACTTACAACAGGTAGCTGAGATTTGCTATGAGATAGGTGAGCTCCTCCAATCTCTACAATATTTGGTAGATATGCAGTTGGAGGATCAAAAGTGAAGTGGCCATTCATCAACAATAATGATGCATTCTTCTGCATTTCAAATAGACTTGGCACAGGCTGTGGTATGTTTGGAATATATTTCGTCATCAGTCGTTCTTGTTCGTATAAGAACCAGTACTTCCAATAAGCGTACTCATAAAGTGAGTAATACAGATTCTTTAATCGACCAACAAATGTTGTAGGTTCGGGAATTTCAGCCCATTCAAAAGTAACAGTTGCCATTTGCAAAGGATTTCTTGTAACAATATTATGCTTCATGCAGTTCCCGAACGTCGATACTAATCCCAAAGGTGCGTTGTATTTGTGAGCTAATATATAAAATGCTTCTTGAGCAAATTGTTCACTGATGACCATGTCAAAAGTATTGTCTTTTGCCAAAAATTCTTGAACTTGCTTCGATTTTAGATAATTTTCTGTTAAAGCTAATCCACCGACCCAAAGAAATTTCCAAAGAATTGTTTCTGTTGACATATCCACTGTAGTGAATAGATTAGGACGGGAACCATCTGAAATTATACAAAATAAGCATCTATACAATATGCATATAGGTTAAACTGTACAATTGGAGCAACGACTTAAAATACTTTAAAGTTTTTCAAGTTTACAGTTCAAAAGCCAGTTTAAAAAAAAAAACAATGAAATAAAACTTTCAGTACCTACCATTCCCACCAAAAGCAGTTTTATCATCAGATCCGACGTCATCCACCATAATCTGATGGTAACCTGAAGGATGGTCAGTTTCCTTGAACGAAGTTATAACCGTTACGTTGTGACCTCTCTTCGCTAACTCTAATCCTATGGGCCTTAACATTATGTAATGGGATTTTTCTGCATAAGGAATTATATAAAGTATATTTGCTGCTTCACTATAGCAACCTAAACTAAGAAGAAATAATATTTCTTTAAACATATTTCTAAAACTTTTATAATGATGAATATAATTTTTACTATAAGTATTTATGTTATGTATGATAACGACCGTGCTTAGATGCGGTACTATTACGACTGAGAGCGTCAGTTCCACGAGAATAAAATATGTACTTACTGTTGAGATGACCTTTAATTGATTAGTACCTAGCCTGCTTGTTGAGGTTGTTAGGAAGTGACTTTTAATTTTTTATCATTTAAATTTAAATACTCAATGCGATAACATTTCTGATACTCACCATAAGTCAGCATCCTATATTTATAATAATCAATTAAAGTGGTTAGTAAACATTAATATTGACTTTTTATGTAGGGACATCTTGAGCTGTATACTTACTCGTATATATAATGTGGTTTATCGTGTGCATTTCAGAAAGAATAATGTTAGGTTTTAATTTTTAATATTAGATTTATATACCTAATATTAGGTTTGTAATATTAGTCACATTTGTCTTTACACAAGTTGCGTGACTTTATAGTGAACGTAAATCCTTATTACGCGTATTTTATTTACGCCTCATGTTCAAAGTAACATAAGCAGCCTTGTATTTATTTACACTATCTGGCACTAACTGTAGGTTGTCGCACTAAGTAGGTATTCGTACCTACACAAAGACACTAAAACGCCGCTGTATCCCTAATGATGAAAATTGTAGAAGAAATAAGTAACGAGGAACTTTCCAGGCTACCTTCCCCAAAAACAATATGGCGTTGTACTGTTTTTTTTTTTTTTTATATAATATTTAACATGATATTACCTATTTTCTCATAGCTTGGTTACATAATTATTCAAAAATATAATGTAATCGCAGAGGCATGTTAAAAATAATTGTTGATAATTTAGTTGCTACCTATATTGCTTCTCTTTATTTTGATCAGAATAACAATGGGTGGAAGATGTTTTGTGCTTGGGTGTAATAACAAGGGTCATCATTTATACAGAAAAACAAAGATAAAAGATGCATACGTCGGTTATAACTCCTCTGCTGGACTGGGAGTAAAGAAAAAACATAGAATGCGTTTAGCTGCCTATCTTCCCGTGCATGTCGTAAAAGGCGACAGAGGAACAGCGTCCTGTCGAACATGATGGATCATCTGTAAGAGGCTGATCCCCTATCATCATACGGTTTATCATTATCCACCATAGGACTATGTATCTAAAGTGCTCTGCCCACCCCTTCGTACGGGCGTGAGTTTATGTATGTATGTACGTCTGTTTTCCATGCAATTAGAAGGTTAAACGAAGGCAATTCTGTACAGCGCCATCTATATTTTGTTAGGGACGTGGCTTGAAAAGTCCGTCATTGAAACTCCTTTAACGGTACTGTAAAAACTGTATTTGCATTTTAGAGTAGCCGTGCAAACTTACAGTTGCGATAAATTAAATAAATAATATGAGTAGGAAGCGTGTTAGTAAACATCTGTTACAATGCTGGAAAAAGATCTCATTAATACTCGTACTCCGGACTTTCATTCTCCTCGTTATAAATAATATTTTTCTAGGGAAAACCGTTTAAAACAACATCAAAGTCATTACCCAACCAGTAACCAACACCTAGTTTTGCGGAAACCAGACTCCAATCAGATTTTCTGATTGAATTGTCAAAATAATAATTATTATACACTATGGAAATAATTATCATCTAAATACATTCCTGCAAGGCTAACGTGCGCAACGTGATAAAATTATCCATCGATTCAATAAATTTTGTCGAAATCGATAAGTTTGTTTCTTTGTTTCACTAACATGCATGGTACGAGATTTTGTTCGTATTTTGACAGAACGACATGCCTTATTTGGGTTGACATATTAGCACCAATCGACAAAACGACATAAGTATATCGTCAGAATCGATACAATAACCGTGACAATATTTTATCACGATGCGCAGGTTAGCCCCACTGAAGATATAAAGTGCCTGATACAACCAAGATTCACATAACATCATCTCCTAACAGCGATTTTTCTAAAATAGCCCGAATCACTAAAGAGATAAGAAATCACAAATAACTAAAGAGCTAGCCTTTAAATTAAAAGATATATACTTTACGTAATCTGTATTCGTATCAATATTTTATAATGTAATTATATACCATTGATATTATTGTATGATTCATTAACATCTGTTTTAACTTCAAAACCTAGTCTAACCTTGATGAAAGTATTTATTGTCTGCCTCGAGTGATGTTCGTATTCGAACACTATTCAATGCACTTTGACGTTATTGAATCAAGCAAATCTCAATCACAGAAAACATCAGGAAAGTTTGTCCTTATCTCTGTATTTTCTGTCCATTGTGCTCAATAAAGTATTTTATCTATCTATCTATCTAAAGAAGTAAGTGTATTCATTGCATGAAACTAACATAACCTAACAGCCTAATACGTCCCACTGCTGGGCTCAACCAACCGGAGGCAATATAATAAAGTATGGAGCTTACTCCACCACGCTGCTCTACTGCGGGTTGGTGGAAGTGTTCTTATATCTAAATTATATCTACCGGGTATTCCAGCCTCTAGAAATATATCCCGCCTCTAGAAATAAGTCTCGTAAAAAGCTGTACTTTTCAGATTATACTTTAAACTGAGATGTTGATTTTTTCGAATAAGTATCTATATAATATTCTGTCTATCAAAATGGTAAGCAATAAAAGTCAAAGATAGTGCTATTAACACATTATATTTATTGATACATTGTCATTAAATTCTATTCCATTATTATTATTATTCCTTAAACCTACAATATCAATAAAAATTTAGTTATCGAAATGTAAGTTTATTCACAAAAATATTATGGTTACAATATGGACCTTTTAGAATTTATTACACTGGACGGATTTTAGATCACATTAATTTATTAACTTTAGTAAAGCTTTAAGTATGACTTTTTACATGAGAAAACGAAGCAACTTATAAAATTACAGTTAATTATATTGTGATAAAGTTAGATAACTTAATATCTAAAGCGTTTAAGGGTTCAGTCTGCACATGACTTTTTTCGTTTCATTTTATATACTTGAAGAATATGGCATACATTGTTTTATAAAAATAATTAATAATCTCTAATTTTCTCTGTCACTTTATAGTTACTACTCCTTCGTTCTTTATAAAGAGGCATCGATCCATTCCTTGACTCGTAGCCAAGCGGAGAGGAGCGCAATCCGTTCTCAATATACTTCACACTTGGAAGGGGTTCACCTTTATATCCACGGCTTTTAGTCACAGAGTTAACTTCTCTTGACTCGATAATCTCCTTGCCACGACCATCTCTTGTTGGCAACACTTTCTTGCTGACAGTTTCCACGGTATCAGTGACACTCGGTCTTTCTGGATCTCCAGAACGAGTTGTATATCTGTACGTTTCTGAATAATTGTCACTGCTGTTACTTCCTCTACGAATGGCAGGTGATTTTAACCTCGTTTCTAGTCGAGACACAAATGGACTGCTCTCTCGGTTCAAAGACTCTGTTTTGTAAAGAGGGATTTTTCTTTCTTCAGATATCCGATCTTTATAATGCGGAGACGGAGTGCCATATCTAGACGATAATCTGCTACCATCCGATTCGTCATCTGCGTGTAGAGTTTGGTATAGATCTGGAGCACGCTCGCGAAGTCCTTTGAGGAATATCTTTTTCTTATCTGTGTCTTCGTAAATTTTAGAATGGCCGTTACTTATGGGTGTTGTCTTTCCATAACGCGCTCCAAATAACCCGTCACGTCTACGTTCGGTCTCACGTGACACCGCGTCAGCAAGATCACGTTGGCTTCTGTTGATAATGGATACTATTCCGGGACTCTTTAGTTGCTCCGGAGTCTCATCAAGTCGACTAAGGTGGGGGTTGGATTTATACATGGTAGAGTAGTTGCGGTTCATGCTGGACACGTAACGCGGATGTGTGTCCTGTTCAGGTGCGCCCATAGCAAAACTCTTGCTCCGGTTGAGAGCTTTGTATGTCCTCGCTGGTTTTGCGGGACCTGGTGGATATCCGTTGATCTTTCCGTCGGGCGAAGTCGAAACGTTGTTAGATATATTAATGGCGCTGGTAGATCGTTTGCTGGGAGTCAGCCGATGCCAGTATTTGTTGGAGCTGGGCTTTTCGTTGGCCTTCTCCTTGCGGTCGTGCAGTTTCCGCGGGAGCGTCTGCGCACTGCGTGTGTAATCTTCCTCAGGCTCGCTGTTCGGATTCAGTCGACTTGTTGAGTGACTGAAGCGACCGAGTGTGCTCGAATACTGACCCCTGAAATAAGAGCAAAAAATACGCGATTTAGCAAACTGCGTCTAATGTACTTTATACTTGTTTCGTGATCACAAGATGAGCGAAGCCCACGTACATTTATTGTTATCTCCCCGTGTGTCACAAAAACTGGTAATCTTGTATACTAGTAATTGGATTGAATGGGGAATCTCCTCCCACACGTCTAACGACCGTGCTTTGTTTACGTGTGCTAAAATACCGGCAACGCCTCATTAATATGGCAACGACTACGCCTTTGTTTGACCCACAGCAATTTACCATGCCATCTTAAATGTAATGAGCGCTAATTGCGAGTATAAATTCAATTAATCCAACAAATACATTTTGAATGAGCAAGAATGTAGAAGTATGTTTAGTATGTGCAGATATTAATCGTGGGTGGTTATAGGAAATACTAGTAGCGGAACCAATCGGTTTTCCGATTCAAGATTACAGAACAGGTATCCATTGTACACATACATACACAATAGGGTAATTTGCAAATATAATTGTATCAACTAATTTGCATCGACAGATCAACACCTAAACATACACCTGTTGTCTTACATATCCTTACGATGAGTCACTTGGTCTTGTCGTTGCCGATATAATTCTCAATAAACGGACTGTTTCGCTTGACAAACTCTGAGTCAGCGAGCTAAATAAGGTTTTCTTTGCAAGTAAAATGCTTATTTACCCTTAATAGGTAAAGCCCATGGACAACGACAGATTAAAAAGGCAAGACATGCCGGAACGTATTATCCCCGGTCAATTGAAGTGAACGGTTTTGATTGATACGAAAAGGATATTATAGATAACAATCAATTAAATTCAGGTACAACGAGGCAGGGTCCAATGAATGGAAATCCTCCTACAAGATTACTTTCGACTTAATATAATGGAACTTATTCGGTGTTCATACGCTAATTAGTAGCATTAATATGGAACGAAATGAGAGTGTCAACTTTATCCGCCAATTTGCATACGAATTGCTTAATCACACTCAGTAAAGCTGTTATTAATACCCAATTACAGTCTTAGAACAAAATGTAAATGATGTAGTTATCATGTAAGTCGGCCAGTTTCAACACAAAGCGAGAGTGATCCTTTGAATGGTGCTAGAGAGTGTGCAAAATCCCCATTTTGGTGTCCACCACCAAATGCGTTCTGTTGTTTATGTAACCAGAGCAGCGACTAAACGTAAACAATGCTGGGTATCTGTATTAGGTTTTATTGTGTTTTCTACAAAGTGTATTCTAATGTTAATCAAGAGATGATTGAGTGTCTGTTAGAAACTCTTCCCTGTATATTTGTTTTACTAACCTGACTTTTAAGAAGCGTTCGATAAAGTATGCCACTTTGTTACCTTAAAGTAGATAAATGTTTATCTTGAGGCTGTTATTTTATTAAATAGGCGTAAAATTATTCTTAACGACCAAGTAGTTGCGGTAATGATTAATTGTAATTGATAGCTGCAAGGCAATGCCAAGAACGCAACCACACGGAAAACTTAGAACGTAGGTTTTACTAGTACTTAACTTGAATAAAATGTTTAGCTAAGATAAGTATTTGTTTAGTTTTCCACTATTACGAGAATATCATGAAATATTTGAACAGTTTTACTAAGATTGATGAGTCTGGATTCATGTTTAAGAGTATTTTCAACTATAAGAGCCTTCAAAATTTTGTTTATTTGAACAACATTGTCATCTATATTGCCGTAATATTATGATAATATCGAAACAAGAAACATTAATTAAATTTTATGCTCCTTGCCTTTAAGTGTAGGCGGCTTGGTTTGTAGGACAAGATTCTATTTAAGGTTCATTAGGTTTTTTATTACAAGTTTTAAAAATCTTAGTAAAGTACGTCATATTTATAACTGATATTCTATGTATACTTAATTTAAACACAAGTACACTTTCGGTATGAACTTGTCATTTCAATGTCAATAAAAATGATTGAATAGTATCTTTGTTGTTTATGTTACAGATTGAAAACAAATGTGTGTGTGGGGGTGGACTTACCGATCTCTGTGGTCGCGCGCGTCGGCAGCGGCGGCGCGTCGTGTACTGCCCTCGTACTTATGCTCGCGGCCGTAGATGCTGGGCGCGAAGGGGTCCTCTCCGAGGTAGTAGCGGTGCGGGGGCGCGTTGGGGGGCGCCAGCTCGCCGCCGTACTGCTTGTACGTGCGCGACGTGTGCTCCGGCGACGGCGACGGCGACCGAGAGCTCCGCCACCGCGCCCTCCTCTCCGCGGACGCGGACCTAATCTTCCCCACTAACTTCCTAATCGAGTTTCCGATCGCGGAACCCACCGACTTACGCGCCGGCGACGGACGCCGTCCGTTGTCCGCGAAACGAGTCTTCTGGTTCTGTTTGCGCTCGTCACGCTCGCGCCTGCGCGGCGGAGTGCGATCCCTGTCTGAACTACCACGACGCTCCCTCGGTGGAGAGTAATCAGGCGGAGGCTCCACTGCTCCCTCCTCACGACTATCGCGTGAACGGCCTGAATTTTCATTTCTTGAGGAACTCCTATATCCACTGTCGTAACGATGCTCTTCAGAAAGTCGCTGTTTAGCATGTCTGTGCTTTCTTTCAGGTGCAACCGGTCTGTAGTCATCTTCGACAGAAGGCTCTCGGAAAGAACGGTCTGTTTCGAGCGGTCGGAACGGAGACCCGCGTGGCGGGCTGTGCATAGTCGATGAGGATACGTAGGCGGAATCGTCGCGCGAGGGCGGATGACGGCGGCCGATCGGCGATGACCTTCCCTGGGGCGAGTCACGCTTCCCATAAACATGTCTGGGGGAGGACCCGTTCAACCGGTCATCGCTGGCGTAAGGAGACCGCACCGCTGGCGGAGACGGAGACGAGCTACGTGGCTCGGGCATTCTGGGTTTGCTGGCGCGACGTTGAGACCAATCCGCTACTCCTTTAAAGTATCCACCGGTCCTGTTAACGGGAACAGCAGGTCGTTCGTCCGAAGGGGTCGATGACTTCGTCTTGCGCAGGGCTCTATCCGCATACACTGGCGGTGGTGGCACTGAAGAGGTCTTCCCGTAGTAGCCCTCGTCCTCGTTTGTTTTGCTCTTGACATAGAATCCAGGTTCGGGTCGTCGTCCTATTTCATCAGCGATGGAATCGTGTGACGAGCGGGACTCGCTGCCGAAATGGCTTTCGAGCCACTTTGAGGTTTCTTTCTTGCGGGTTTCCTCTTCAATGTCGAAGTCCAGAGGGCGCTTGTAGTCTTTGTCGTGGTCTGTAAACAGAGCGGCAGGTGAGCGCGAGTGAAGCTCTCGACACGAGCGCGCGCGCCGCTCCTCACAGTGAAGTGGCGCGGCGTCCGCATCGTCGAACACACATGGCTATGGCGTAATCGTTCAGTCAATAAGTTTGCCAAACTATCGAAGGTCACGATGCACAAGCATCTTTACTTAACCTGTACGAGACAGTAGTGTGGCAAATTATTCACTGAATAATAATTTCTAGGTCACTTTCATTGTAAAGTTTTGTTTACATAATGACGTAAGTTACGAGTAATTTTTCATGTAGCTTTACTTATCAGTTACTGAATATTTAAACATATTTAGTTGTATACTTAGATTGAGATTATGCATAATTCATCATGCATAATTTTAAATAAGTACTTACTTTAGTTATTACTAATTACATTTTGTATAGTATTATATTTGTTGATAAGCCTTAGTTATTATTGAATAAACTACTAAATTATTAGTAGAGAATACTATTATGGCAAAGCTATGTAGAAAGAGTCGACATGAAATATCGGTCTATACGTATAGTGACACGATTTAAACATTAAAACAAGGGCAAGAGCACGTGAATGTAAACATTATTTCTAAATTGACAACCATTTTTATTTCAACGTCAGCTAGTATGGGAACTATTTGTACGAATACGCGACGAACTATTTATTTTATACGAGTATTAATGCTCGTTTTTTGTTGTCTTTTTGGTCTTAGTAGAATAATGCAGAGCCCTAAATTATATGAAAGAAAACACTTGCAGGTTTTTATAAATTTTACTTCTTGAGATGATAAATTGGTGGTAAGTTACCAAAAAGTCAATCGTCTATTCTCCTATCAGTAATTCCATAATCTACGACTATTACGATAAGGCTCAAGCTCTCTTTCTCGCCTCGACATACATCACCCGTCTCTCTCTCAAAGTACTGCACAAAAAGAGACAGATGATCTCTGTCGCGGCGAGAAAGAGTCGCGTGCTTACCAATGATCTAGTAGTAGTCACCCGGGGCAAACCTATTACAATACGTCACGTTAAAATACCCAATTTAGTGTTACTTTTTTATTTCTGTCCTTGACCATGCAGCATTTATAACAAGTAACATTCCAATTATGAATATTTAAAACTCATTAATTTTAATGCCAATAGCGAACCCATTGTATTTGGGATTCTATTAACTTTATTGCTAACAAATCTTCTTAAATTGAACTACTTAATCAAATATCGAGGATTAAATCTTTTTGACCTTCTAAACGTAGACAGCCATCTAATATTATAAATGCGATAATAACGATGTCGCTGGTATCGGTTTTTTTGGGACATAGTCACAAGTACTAGAGCGATTGTATTGAAAATTTACACTATGAAAGATGAAACCCAATGAAACCCAAAAGAGGACCAAGGAGTAATTTCCAGGGACCTTTGAATGTAACTTGATACTCATAGAGTCGAGATAACAGTACTAACAGACCGGGACGCGTCATAACACATAATATAAGGTCACGACTATATCCCAATTGGGGTAGTCAGAGATACGTACATCGCAAGATGAACTAAGTACCCCACCTTACCGAGCTTTCTGTTATACCAACTCGATAAGTGAGCCGTATCGCTGTGTATAATGATCGAACCAACTGTGATAATAAATTGCACTTAAGGTGTATTCATTGGCGCAGGGTTCTATTGGTTTGGTTTCATACATCATTCGCCTCAGCCTTTCCGCGATATAACCGAAGTTTAAGCAGACGAAGTCGCGGGTAATACTTCACTACATAGTATAAAACAAAGTCGCTTTTTCTTCCCTATGTACGCTTACATCTTTAAAACTACGCAACGGATTTTGATGCGGTTTTTTTAATAGAGTAATTTAAAGGAAGGTTTATATGTATAATAACATCCATTAAATACTGGAGAAATACTGTTATTTTTGAGGTTTTTAATGTGATGTCGTAAATAATTTAATTTTTTCCTCAGCATTACACTTGAGCGAAGCCGGGGCGGGTCGCTAGTATATAATAAATGAGGCGCATTAAGGCAAATTTGCCGGGGTCGTGTGTGACCGTCCATGGCACACTTGACCTCAGCAGTAAGCGCGTAGGCCCGATGGCTGACCATATGCGGACGGATGGGCAACGTTCTTTAAGAGATTTAAACGTGCACTATTTATAGGAAGTTTAGGAGCGTTTCTAATAATATACTTTATTGCACTTAACAACTAGTTACATCACAAACAAAAAATGGACGTTTACATATATTAAAAAGTTTAAAAAAGTTTTCATCTCGAGCTCCTCTGTGCTTCGGAAGGCACGTTAAGCCGTTGGTCCTGGCTGCATTAGCAGTCGTTAATAACCACCACTGGGCCCGCGTGGTGGTTTAAGGCCCGATCTCCCTATCCATCCTTCCATAGGGAAGGCCCGTGCCCCAGTAGTGGGGACGTTAATGGGCTGGTGTTGATGATATATATTAGGAATAATAAAAAAAAAAAAAAAAAATCATTTATTTCGGGTGTTTTCCCATAGTAATTGTTAGTAACAAAAGTCTTATATCTATGTTAGTAAAAAAATTACAATTAATTAATCGATTAAATAATTATATAGTTTAGTGTCTTTGGCAAGTTGGACGCGGGTCCAGTGCTGCATAATAGCACTGTCCACGTCCAGCCTTGCCGCGACAGTCTGCAATAGGCTGTTGAATACTTGTTTGGTACGTATATCTATTGAATCACTGACAGTTGTTTCTTTTTCCCACAATTTCACCTGACAGTGTGGCCTTTGACCTGACTTTGTGAAGATCTCCCTTACTTAACCTGAAGATTTGAGAGACTGTCTCTCTAACCTTTAGGCAGGTTAGGTCACATACCTCCGAAAATGCATTTCTCAGGAATGTAGGTTTCCTCACGATGTTTTCTTTCACCCCTGAGCTCGTGATAATCATTTATGATCCAAACAAAAGCTGGATTGGAACCTGCGACCTCAAAGTAAGAGGCAAGCGTTCTACCAACTGGGCTACCACGGCTTCTAAAGTGGTATACTCTTGTGTTGTAAGTAAATATTTATTCGATCCATTTTTGAAGATAGTACTGAAAGCAAATTTTGAAGATAGGGCTGGCAGAGGAAGACCGAGAAGGACTTATGATGACCAAATTGGAGATGTCCTTAGAAAAGGTTCAATACGATCTACTCTGAACCGGCGTGCGTGTATGAAGCGATTGATGAATGTGGAGGAAGCAAGAGAAGTGTGTCAGGATCGAAGCAAATGGAATTCTATAGTCTCTGCTTACCCCGGTGGGAAATAGGCGTGAGTTTATGTATGTATGTATGTATATATGTATGTACTGAAAGCAAAACACAGACTTCTGGTCATTCCATTGCGATTCGGAAAGGGCATAACTTACATATCGTCCTCATTATCATCGGGTTCGAAACCCTTTATTTTATGAGTTTAAATTCATATTTAGATCATAGACAATTGATATTACATAGTTTGGATTTGTGCTCGATTAATGGCTACAGGCTCGCCCTCTATTACGTTGAGACTTTAACATATCTGGCGAAGAGAGGGTGTAAGAGATGCTATTCTTTTTCTTCTATCGTGTGGGTTGTAAGGTGAATTACCAACCTCATCAACCCTGGTGTCAGGATTACTATTAGCCCGCCAAAGACCCCTGACATGACTCATGTAACGACTACGTACATACGTAGTAAGTAGTAACCGGGACCAACGGCTTAACGTGCTTTCCGAAGGACAGAAAGAGGTGCTATTTTATGTTATTTTCTACACTCATTGACTATTTATATTTCTCACGTAAACAGTTTATTTTATACAGCACATTGTAGTATTTGCTTTCAATATTTTCTACGTGATTCAACAGAAATATAATGTTGATAGTGAAACAATCTTGCATTCTTTACAATAGTACGTATATAGGTGGGGCAGGTTTGTATGTAAACACCATAACAGTACGTGAACACTTTGACTTCCACTTTTGTAAAGTGAAAAGCTCTGACGCATCGTGTGCGAATGACCGCCCTAGAAGTAAGATGAAATCTAGTCTTTCATGTACAGGATGTTAGTGATATCGTAATGAATAATGAGTGGAATGATTCACCATGATTCTGAGTTAATATCAAGTGGCATTTTGCGTCGGAAAATTTATGAAAATTTTTATGTTTTTTTTTAATTATTTTCAGTTCCATACTTTTGCGACGGAAAATTTCACTTGATATCAACTCGGAATCATGGTCTGAATCATCACTCAAAGTTATCGTTACGATGTTACTAACACCCTGTTTACCTATTATTTACTTTATATAGACATCTTTATTGAAGATATACTTAGAAAAGGTTTAGTACGATTTACTCTGAACCGGCGTGGGCATATGAAACGACATGTGGCAGGATCGGAGCAAGTGGAATTCTATAGTCTCTGCTTACCCCGGTGGGAAATTGGCGAGAGTTTATGTATGTATGCAGACATCCGGCTTTTTTTGAATATTACCCGACATATCATTTTAAGCTAGATTCGCACAATCTATTCATACGCATTACATAAAATGAATACCTAAGTATACTTATTTATTTTATTAAGGGCCGATTTTATTCCATTCATAGATTAAAGTATTGCAGAATTTTCTATTCCTTTTATAAAATAATTTATCCATTTATTATCAAAATAGAGATCTTTCAATCTTTATTTAAAATTGATACCATGATAAGCTGTGAATCCATAAAGTATGAAATATGAGTATGCTTATTTGTATGTTTGCTTGTTTGTATGAGTGTGTTTTTTTTTATGCACATAATGTAATCTTGCATAATTTAAAAGGGCACTTGCATTCTTGAGCCGAAATTTCGAAAATTGTGTACAAGTTAAACAACCCGGTAAGTTGGTCAAAAATTAAAATGTGATTAAGTTTCGTCTTCGCATTGCGACCTAATTTTGTATCCTACATTCTTAAATTGAATAAAGCAAAAGCTGTAGTATGTCACAGAGTTAAACTGATGCCGTTACTGACTATAATTTTACTAACAATAATGCAAAATTCTGTTTAATAACTAAGAGTTTTAAATGGCCGCCCGGAAATGAAACTTGTAAAGATAGAAGAGTACATTCTAGAGGTATCAATAAGTAATGCCTGATACTTTTTGTAGCCATTATTATATTTATTTTATTTTATTTTGTTTGGGGAGCTTACAGCGATATATTCTATAATTTCTTCATTACTCGTGTAGCATAAAGTAAGTGTGTCCTCCAAATGTTCAGCCTAATCTCGGAATTATGAATTATGAATATATGCATGCTGTGTTTTAGGCAAAGTCAGATCAAGTCGACATTTACCACAAAACACCTGATTCTTAAGACACAGATTCGTCTAGTTTAGGAGTTATTAGAACTTTTTTTTAATAAAGATTATTATTTATTTATTTAAAACACAGTCAAAGGTAAAATAAATTTTCTAATAACTCTAGAAGCGCTCAAACTTATCACACCTAAAAGCGCTTAAGCGCAGTCAGTAAGCGCACTAAGCTACATACACTGCATACATAGGATCGGGCTTAAAGGTGAACTGTAGCATTAGGTGCCTATCACAAAGATCCTATACTCGCAGAGATACGGTGCATTAATTAAGGTCTGTATAGCTCCCAGCTTAAAAATCAATCAATCTCGAAAGTAACCCTGATACCAGGGTTGATGAGGTTGGTAATCCACCTCACAACCCACACGAGAGAAGAAGCTTGAAAAGTCAATATTGGCAACACGCGCAGATTGGACTTCTAAAAAAGGAGGGCTATTAAACGTAAGTTCTAATATCTATGCAGTTTTCCTTCAAAATGTATGTGTAAATTATTATTAAAACTACTATTATGAAGCGACAAATATTTGCCGAAATAACGCAACAATTAAGTAGATTAGTAAGGTAAACACTTTGTCGTCAACTGTTTAACTACAATGTACACAAACTTGAGCCCACGTATTGGCGATTACAGACGGCGACGGACGAACACGATCAAACCCGTTATCTTTTTTTGACGTGACTTATTGTAGATTTGCCGCAGATAACATTAACTACTTGGCCGGACAAATGGGGAGCGCTGAAGGCTCTCACCCGGTACAACGTTTAATGTCTTAAAGGCCAGGCCTGAGGGTGCCCCGTTGGGCGCAAACCTGAGAGCAAGCAGAAGAAGACGGGTAAATCAATAAAAGTGTCAGTGTGTCATTTGTAGGTCTATTAAATTATTGGCTATAAATAAGGGTCTCATAGACTCATTGATGCAATCGACAAAAAGGTATTGGAATACTAAATTTTCTACTGCCACTTAATCGTCAAAAATAATAAAATTTGTGCATCCTGAATTACATGACAAAGCAATTCTATGTTACTATGGAAATTGACTTCGCATATGAATATCATCATCATCATCATCATCAGCCCAGTAATGTCCCCACTGCTGGGGCACGGGCCTTCCCCATGGATGGATAGGGAGATAATATATTTTTATCCATTAAACAAAGAAATAAATAGGACGAAAGGTAGAATAATTATTTAAACAGTTTTTCTTCAGACAAGCATATTCACCACAGGAGAGAAAATATCGACTATGCAGTCGGGGTCAAAGAAACCAAACCATTTTGTGGTTGTAGTTACCTATCAACATAATACAGTAAAAAAGTGTAAAGGAAGTTGATTCTATTGCAAAATATTTAATCGTCGGGTTTAGAAAACAAAATATGTCCATAGTTAGAAGCAATTGATCAGAAACGTTTGATGAAGGAAATCCTTAAGTGCAATCAGTGTTAATCAAATAAAATACTACAAAAACTCACGCAATAATAGATGTAAAGGAAACATTATATAGAAACTTTGAGTGGCTACTGAAAGTTTCTATATAATGTTGTTTGTTGAAGAGAGGCTTCTCTTCCATCACAGCCGTCTTTATGACTACGAATTTATAACTAAACAATAGGCGTAATCTTTAAAAGTACTATGTCTTAAGTAGTTGCAAGTTGTTTTAGAAGATTTTTGTCTGTCTAACAACATCACTCCTGGTTTTTTTATTGAGTATATTTTCACTTTTTTCTGCTTATACAGGATGTTAGTGACATCGTAACGAAAACTGAGGGGGATGATTCAGCTCATTATTCTGAGTTAATATCAAATGGGATTTTCCATCGCAAATATATAGAATTTAAAATACTTAATTAACAAAATAATGAATCATAGTCTGAATCATTCCCCTCAGTATTCGTTACGATGTCACTAACACTCTGTATAAGATGATTTGGCCTTTCAGAGAAACTGTCCTACTGAGAATCTGTCCCTAGGAGAAAAACTTTTCTAAAAGGCCTCATAACGAAATTAATCCGAACAATAGATTGCTAAATCGTTGCTGTCGCAAAGTAACTATATGTCACTACTCACTATCCTACTTTCTATTTTGACGTGACTTATCATAGATTTTCTGCATAAGACATTAACTACTTAGCCGGACAAATGGGGAGCGCTGAGGCCTCACACCCGGTTCACTATTCTACTAACACCGGTGCTATAATTTTAAGTAAGTACCCAATAATTAATAATAATAATAATAATTGACAGCCTCCGTGGTCTAGTGGTTAGAGCGTTAGGCTCACGATCTGGAGGTCCGGGTTCGATGCCCGATGGGGACATTGTCGAAATCACTTTGTGAGACTGTCCTTTGTTTGGTAAGGACTTTTCAGGCTTGAATCACCTGATTGTGCGAAAAAGTAAGACGATTCCGTGCTTCGGAGGGCACGTTAAGCCGTTGGTCCCGGCTATTAGCCGTAAAAACACCTCCACCAACCCGCATTGGAGCAGCGTGGTGGAGTATGCTCTATATCCCCTCCGGTTGATTGAGGGGAGGCCTGTGCCCAGCAGTGGGACGTATATAGGCTGTTTATGTACCCAATAATTATGTGTATGAATACTAATTACTAAAGATAAAGCGCAATTTAATCTGCGACATACAACTCAAAAGCGAGTTATAATAGATTGAGCCAAACGTTTATGCGAATCAATTATAGCTATAACAAGTTGCCTTATTAGAGCATGTCCCTAGCGCCGTGGGCAGTAATCGACACTGATATGATGTAGAGTACCTAAAGTTCTATGTTTAATAGGCTTGACAACTATTATAGTACTTCTTCTATCGTGTGGGTTGTCAGGTGGATTACCAACGTCATCTGGGGCTTGTTTCATAAAACTTACAATTGTAAATTACAACGACAATTTGGTGTTCATTACGTAGCTAAATTGAAACTGCAAAGTATTTGTGATCACACACTCCGCAATGTACATCGAATTGTCTTTGTAATTTACAATTGTAACTTTTATGAAACAGGCCCCTGGTGTCAGTGTTACTATTGAGCCGCCAAGGGCCCCATACTACGTACTTACTTATCAGTAAGTAGTAACCGGGACTAACGTCTTAACGTGCACTCTTCCGAAGCACGGTTCGTCTTACTTTCGGTCAATCAGGTGATCAGCCTGTAATTTCCTAACCAAACTAGGGATCACAAAGTGATTTTTGTGATATGTCCCCACCGGGATACGAACCCAGAACCTCCGGATTGTCAGCCCAATGCTCAACCACTGGACCATTCAGGATATTAGTTATAGTACTATATCCTATCTAATACGGATTTATTTCCAGGTTTATGACGTTATTTACAATACAATACAAAACTTTGTGTTGCACAAAGACAAACCTTAAAATGAAGAATTATAATCAGCTTAATTATTTACTTGATTACACAAGTTTTTTTAACGTGACTTATTGCCTATCACGTGCTCAGCGGTGAAGGAAAACATAGTGCGGAAACCACATTCCCAAAAAAAAAATCATTTTCGGAGGTATGTGACCTAACGTGTATTAGGCTGGTTTTCCCTTCGCGTGTTGGAAGGTCAGACAGGCAGTCGCTTCTTTAAAAACTGGACCTGTCAAATCTTTAGGTTAGGTAAGCGGATCCTGTACAAAGCGGGATAATGCTAGGGGGATGATGATCAATCATCATTGATAGATTGCCTTGGTTACAAATAATTACTTGGTCGGGCAAATGGGCAGAGATGGAGGCTCTGTTTTTATACTAAATCTATAACTGTGCTTTGTAGGTCGGTAGAGTATTGTATGTATGTTTTTTTTTTTGACGTGACTTATTGTAGATTTGCCACAGATGGCATTAACTACTTGACCGGACAAATGGAGAGCGCTGAAGGCTCTCACCCGGATTGTATGTATGACACTCTATATTTTTACATTATTTTTTATCCAAAAAACACCGGAAAGAGGATCCCCTCCTTAAACATATTCACATGTACCATAAATCCAATATACCAATGCATTCCACATACATACATAAATTCACGCTTGTTATCCCTAATGGGGTAGGCAGAACCACAAATAACCAAAGGCAACTTGCAGCCTCTGTTGATAGGATCGCGACGCGTTCCATAATACTTTAAAATATCCACCTATCAATCTACTTTTCAAACTGATATCCGCGAATTCCGAATAGTTGTCGTCGCAAGCGCAAGTCGCTATACTACGTTCGACCTTAAAGACGCCGACGCCGACCGACACGGAAAGATCATGCTTGCCAACCAAGGTCGACGGCTTGACAAAATGGACAGCCATTTAACATAACGACAGGAGACTGCCGCGCCGGAATGGACTTATTTGGCTGGCGATTTAATTTTTGATGATCAGGAGTCAAGCCAAGGTATCGCCATCATTGCGGGTCAGAGAGTAGGATGTCATATTGACACCGCGGCGGATTTCTACGTAGATGGATGGATAACTCGAACATATTTTATTTTCCCGTGTCTTATTGTAGATTTGCCGCAAAGGCATCAACTACTTAGTCGGATAAATGGGCAGCGCTGAGGGCTCTCACCCGGGAACTCGAACGTTACGAACGATAAGGTTGGTTTCAAATTGTCTAGATTGAATACCTACCTTGCCCAGAACGCTTCCCGTATTGCCTTAGTGTACAACGAGCTTTATTGTCAAACGCTGTTTTGGGAAAAATATTTAAAAAAATATTATAAAATTACCCATCACTCATCGTAGCCGGGCAGGGGTAAAAAATGGGCACATAATAGATACATAAATTATCAAATTAATCTCTATCGTAGAGTTTATGATTGACCGAAATATCAACAAATTGACAATAGTATCAGTTTCAGCGAATCAGAATCAGAGGATTATGATAGCTAGTAATAATAATGGAGTAAGAAAATCCTGAGAGTATTCTGCCAGGTTTACAAAAAGTACGAGTATGTAAGTAGGTACAGTCTATTGTAGAATTACGATTACCATACAATATGATAGACGTACTTTAAGATTCGATTATTTAAGCATTATGTACAAAGTGTACCTAACAAATTAATTTTAAAATACAAAAAACTGAAAGTAGCTATTTACGTTCAGTTTTCTGACGACTTTGTGGTTCTGCTTACCTTATTTATTTAAAAAGAAAACCTACATGAAAGTTTCAAAAAAGTAATATTTATGCGAATGCAGTATACAAATGTCAAAAGTTCGAATTTTGAAATAAATAAATAAAGCGCCATCTATCCAAAGTCGTTTGAACTACTAGTCAACAAGCTAGGTAGCTTGCTGCGACATCTAGTATCGAGTAGTAAAACTAAGTTAGTATCAAAACTTACCGTTGTGGCGGAGGCGGCGCTGTCGTCGCATTCGCACGGACAAACTATCCCAATCGTCTTCCATATTCGGTTGACCTTCCCTTTCGGCTGCGGTACAAAAATACAGTATTAAAATATATTTATATAGGTACTTTTCATACAACTAGTTCTTAGAAAAAAACACTATGCGTTCAGCTTCTTACCATTTCAAGCACATCACTAAACTAAACTAAAGAAATGTAAGTAAACTTTCTAACCACTTGATGAGCTATTATTATTATGAACTAAGTAACAACGCATTAAGGATTACGGACATGTTTTAGTATAAAAAAGATTATTATTTCATAAATGTTGGTATGGACATCGGCACTGTCCGCCGAAGTGCACAGCAGTTTGTTACCAAAAGGTCCCCCCTTTGTTATAACATCATTTTATTGATGTATGTGTGCGTGTAAAATCCTCAAGCACCTTCTTCTGTCCGTGTGCGAGAGTGCAGATGAGTGGCGACACGCAGCCCTCCCGCCATGAGGTCGGTGCTTCGTTCGTGCTCCACACGCTTGCGCCGCTCCGTCCCGCCGCCCGTGTGTCGTACTGCGCTCTCGTTGCTGGCCAGCGAACGGGCCTACGACATAAGAATACAGTAAAAAATATAAAACTTAGCAGACTATAACGTACATATATATACATACACATAAACTCAAGCCTATTTTCCACCAGGGAAACACGCCTATATATACGTCCCTCTGATAATCTTCTATCGTATGGGTTGTGAGGTGGATTACCAACGCTATCGTTCTGTTTTCTGTTTCGCTGAATTCCATGCACGATCAGAAAATAGACAGAGAAAGACATTGCTTATCATCCCTGACATTTTGTGGATTGTGTGATGCTCTGTCGCGGACCCCCCACTTCCAATTCAGTTGAAGGCGATATAGTTAGGGAAAGAATACATATGCATACTGAGTGGCTCCGCTGGAGAGATGCTCTGTAGCGGAGCCAATTTAATTCTTTGTTTTCTTTCTTATTATAGCACGTACACATAAATTCTCTTCACATGCACTATGTACGTAGTACATACATTGACCTGTACTTAAAAGTAGGGAAACAAAAAATCGGGAAGTATGCATACCGGTTGTGAGAAGCTGCAGTAGTTTTAGGCGGATGAGACGTTCGTTATGTAAAAATTGACGATTCAAAGTGTAACTATGTTACCTACTGAATAAAGATATTTTTGAATTTGAATTTGAATGGCTCCGCTGGGGAGAATGCTCTGCAGCGGGGCCACTTTAATCCGTTGTTTTCTTTATTACCATACATGCAATGCATGCAATAAAAACTATATCGTCTTCAACTGAAATGAAAGTGGTGGCGCCGCGACAGAGCGTCACACCGTGGATTGGGAAAGCACCAAAAGAGCACCTTTTGTTGCATCTTCTTCTCTTCCACCCCGAAAAGGATATAGCGTATATTACCTCGTCCTTGTCCTCAAGTTCTTCGTCACAGACGCGCTCCTGTTCCTTCGTGTGTCGTCGTTCCGTTACAATAGTGCCATCCGGGCGCAAGGCTCGCAACTCCTCCTGTTGAGTTAAAACATAATATTAGTGGCTAAACTCTATAATTATTAGGATGAGCGCAAAAAATATGTTAAATAGGTACCTATTATATCTACAGGCGTGATAGCCCATTTTGAAAGAACGTGTGACTTACATCATAAGGTCGCGACTTTGTAAGTCGGGTTGGCGTCTTAACCAATGAATTCGGATTTATTTCCGACTTCACGTTTGGTTCTTAACTCTACATAATCCAGGGATATCGCTAAGGAGATGAGTTGTAGTACTAAACATACAGTGTCATCAGTGTTGACAGTGGTGTTGTAGGCAACGGTGTCCCTGATAAGCTTCGGTCCTCGCGGCACCAGCGCCAGTTGGTGTTCTGTCTGCGTCTTCAGCGCATCGCGGATATCCTCCTCCTTCGTCTCGTTCACAGCCGCGATCAGAGCCTGGAACAAACAAACAAACAGGTAAGAATTTATGATTATTATTAAGACTGTTCGAGTTGAGCGGGAATTTGACTCGAATTTTATATTTTGAAGTCATACGATGCAACTTTAAGATGGAATTACAGATGGAGTGACGGCACAGACATACACCTTTAAGGAAAAATCTGTTACCAAAAATACGATTATTATTAAGATTACGGTTGAGAGCTTCAACGAGGACGATCAACCTCTCGATGACATAAATGATCATATCCATCCTCTTTAGGCAGCTGTGTGATCCCAGTAGCTGTCCGGCACTAAACAAAACATCGCAACGTTGTCAATATGTCAAAATATTTTCTGACATTCTATTACAAAATCAGGGAAATAGTATGCGCTTCCAAAAACACGAAAAGCACGATGAGTGTAGAAAACAAATTCTATAGAGATGCAAGAATTTACTGGGCCAATGTACCGGCCACGGTGAACGGTGTGCTCGGCGGATTCGGGCATATTTCCGACATAGATCTCGAAGGGTCCAAAATGTTTTTGAAGCAGATATTAGCGCGTGAGATACCTCCGAATACTAAATTGGCTCTGGATTGCGGAGCAGGCATCGGCCGAGTTACTAAAAACCTTTTATTCCACCATTTTGAAAAGGTCGATCTGGTCGAACAAGATGAGAAGTTCATTGCCACCGCTTTGGAATCTATCGGCGTGGACAACAAGCAGTTGGGAACACTGTACAAAATGGGTCTCCAGTACTTCAATCCAGATAAAAAGTATGACGTCATCTGGATTCAATGGGTACTCGGTCACCTGAACGACGATGACATGTGCAATTTCCTAGAAAGATGCCGCGACGCGCTGAATGAGAACGGAGTCATCATCATCAAAGAGAACATCACAACTGACGATGAACTGGAATACGACGACGAAGATTCATCAGTAACGCGACCTTACGAACTCGTTATAAAAATAATTGAAGTAGCTAAGTTGAAAGTCCTACAAGTCGACGTGCAAAGCGGTTTTCCCAAAGACCTTTACGACGTGTACATGTTTGCTCTAGTCCCAGAGTCTCAAGTACCTCTTACTAAGATATCTTACGACAGTGATTAGATTTTTTATCAATTTACCTTTAATGTATAATATTTGGTTGAGCATATTTTTCCCTAGCATTTGTATTTATTATAAAAAAATAGTTTTAGAAATAAAGTTTTAATATTATAACAATTCGCTTTGGATGATTGGAGCAATTTACATTTAAAAGTAAACAAAAGTAATGGCGGCAGTTACACGGCAGTATCGTTTTATCTTGACGAAGTGTTGAATCGTGGTCGGAGTTCGTGATGGCGTTGTTAATAAAGTAGGATGCGGACGAAGCGACGGCGACATTCGCAAGTGCATTCACCGTTTTAGTGTATAGTTACGAAATACTTGCGTCAGAGCCGAGCTTTGAATCTGATCCCTTGAGAAATCACTTAACTGTTTCACAATCAATTGGGCAACACGTGCCTATCACATTAAATTTTAATACCTATTTACGACGAGGCATACATAACGCTCGATTTCCTCGTAGCTGTAAATCTCATCTATTAATTGCGGCCTACAAAGTTGGGATTGCAATTGAATAGTTCTCCGTATCACTGATAATTAACAACCGAAGTATGGTGGATGTTCAATCAAAGAACAGTTAGCGATGGTATCGCACGAGGCTCTGTTATTAGGGCCCGGGCCTGGTCTCCATCTGGGGCGTTGTGGTCTCATCTCGACGCCCAGCGATTTCAAGTTACAGTTACATTCGAAAATTGATGTTTCTGCCTCTATTCAAAGATGAATTGCGCTTCTATTAAGCCGTTCGTGTTCTATTGGAACCTGAAATTATTACCATACCTTTCAAATTACTTACAAATAATGGTATCGTATCTGCACTGCGTGCTGGATTACTAATTTTATTTTTACATTATTTGGCCATTATCAAGCTTGAGCGAGAATTTAAGAATTCGCTTTAAGTGCAGACAGCTGACCTTGAAGTTTCATTAAAAGGTAAAGCAGGCAGAAACAAAAATGTCAGGGTTGTTGCATCATGCTCTTCAAAGGATGATGACCGAATACTTGATTCAATTTAAATCGAAATATAAATTACAGCTTGGTAAGAAAAAAGTCAAAATCAGAAATAGTTAATGATTGATTATTAGCTTAATTTATGCATTCCCAACACAATAACACTTCTGCGGTTTAAAGATGATAACATTGTTTGTATTAGTAGTTCTACAACAATTGTTTACTACTCAGGAATAAAAACATAACAAGACAAAGTAAATAATAAACGTCTAAATGTTTTCCAATGGCGAGCGCAAATTCGATCACGACTATCATTGTGTTATTACAGCTATACGCATAATTATGTAATTATGAGAAGTGGCTCTGCTTGTATAATTCATATAAACTCGTATTGAGTAATAAAAATTCCGATTGCCTGGTCGTTGCTCCTGAGAATCGCAGTCTCGAGGTCAAAATAAATATTATGTTACGTGTATTTATTTTCGTGTATGTGTGTAGTTATTCCTTCGAATTGGAGAAATATTACTTTGGTCGTATGTTGGGCTTTACAGATTTTATCTAACAAGTACTTGATGTTTGTATAAATAAAGATGTGAAGTGAAACGGAATACATTACAGTTAAATAGCTACTCTTGAAGTTGTTCCACACAAAGCTAGGGAAGCGGGCCGGTGCGCGGGGTTTTGCTTGCAGTTTCATACAAAATCAGTTGTGATGTGTCGGTTCTGTATGGAGAGGGCATTATAGATTGGTAGGTCATTTCGGCCGCTATATTCTACTAATATATTACAGCGGTGAACAACTAAGTTGACAAACCATAGACATACGTAAACATCGTAATTGTATATGAGAAAGATTATTGTGGTCTTATTTGGTTGGTTGCGGAACAGTGACGGCCCTAGGGCGGCGGTGCGAGGTGTGCCACCGCACCAAATAGAGGGGGGAGCACCAAAATCAACCTAGACTAGTTCACCCTGGCCGCAAACTAACTTTATCGGGTTAGATTGCGGCCACATAAAACTCATACTGTGGCTGTAAACAACATTTTTAAAATATTTAAATAGGTAAATTTCAGTGGCCGTAAATTAATCGGAAATTTTTGTATTTCGACAAACATCCGTCTTGCTTTCTTTTGTAATTGTTTAGTGGAAATTTGATATGATGTTATTGTTTTTTTTTTTTTGTGTGGCGCCCTTTTATAATAAACTATTTCTATTCTATTCTATTTTATTTTAAGGGGCGCCACTTTAAGGTCTCGCACCACCTAAATATTTTGCTAGGGTCGCCACTGTTGCGGAATCTCCGCAAAAGTTGACCCAGATCAACCTCAACGATAACCGAGAACCCAACTTATTAAAATTATCGGACGTGACTAGCATTTACAGAATCCTTTCATTTCCTTTACATATTGCAAACAATAATCCTACTTTTGCCAACGCTACCGTTTTATGTTAAGTGCAGAAAGCACGTGAGGGGTCGTAGGTTCGCGAGAAATTTTATTATAGAAATTGTTTTGTTGTATAGCAACACTGCCTTGACATCTCTTACGAGTGCTATATTCATGCATAAACACGAGCTATTTTCGATTTGTTTTAGTGCCTGAGAGACTCTCTCTCGCTATTTACTGACTCAGTGTTTATGTACTATGACGAGTCACTTTAAAAGCAAACTTACATTTAAAACCTATTGATAAGTAATTACTGACTGAGTTATGTAGTAAGGGAAATTAACAATAAATTAAATAATGAATAAAATTAAATTTATATTGGAATTAAGCGTAATAGTTTGTCGATCTTGTTTTTAATCTATTTGTTTTTATGTACTTACAATAAACTATTAAAACAATATTATTATTATAATTACGATCGCAATGGTGCTTTAAATTATACCTGTCATTTTCTTATCCGTCAAAAAGGAAAGAAACAGGTAATCGATAGGCATAAAATTTATGAAACGCACGTCAATTTCAGGTAGAAATTTAAACAACGCTCTTTAAATTTTATATTGGTCAATAACTCGACAGGATTAACTTGACAGCACAAGTCTAACGGGATGTATATCAGCGAGATGCCTATTATATTTTTCCGGGTTATACATTCATTTTAAAATTCACAGTTGTCAATCATCCGTCCCTTTCCTTTCGGCGTATAAGTAAATGAGAGGTATAACTTAAAATAAGGAGGTGGCTGCAGGAATCGGGGCCATTACCTATATAATTCTATTACTTTAGGCGGGACTTAGGCATCTATCTATGTAATAATTTTATTACAGTTACCAAGGAATTCAATAGGTGCGTTTAGATTACCGCTCCCATACCCTTCACCTTATTTCAGTGGTCCGAAGTAAAAGTAACCCCGACAAGTTAGGTCGGGAACCGGTTGAGGCAATGTCCGCGGCGCACGCGCATTCGGCGGAATTTTGACGAATTTCACGCTAATACAACCGATAACATTTTGAAATAAACGTGTGAAATGTGATGGAGCTAACAGAGATGTATTGGACAAATTATAATGCTTTAACGAGGTGATATTAGATGTAGAGCCCGGTCATAGGATGGGTGACCACAAAAAAAAGTTTTCATCTCGAGCTCCTCCGTGCTTCGGAAGGCACGTTAAGCCGTTGGTCCCAGCTGCATTAGCAGTCGTTAATAACCACCAATCCGCACTGGGCCCGCGTGGTGGTTTAAGGCCCGATCTCCCTATACATCCATAGGGAAGGACCGTGCCCCAGCAGTGGGGACGTTAATGGGCTGGTGATGATGATTAGATGTAGAGGAGGATAAAGGGTTCGAGACGGAGTACAAAGGTGCTGTGTGTTTAAAAGAATTTACATAGTAAGAAAAAAATAGCTTGAAACATGATGCTCATCTAACATAATGAAATAGACTGGTAGCACCGGTAGACGATAGCTGTCAACCAGTTAGTTCATTTAGTTTTGCAATTTGCACCTGCTCCGCCATAAAATACCTAAGTACTTAAAATAAATTCTAATTTATTGCCACCTGGGTAACAATACATAACATAACATAAACAGCCTATATACGTCCCACTGCTGGGCACAGGCCTCTCCTCAATCAACCGGTGGGGGTATGGAGCATACTCCACCACGCTGCTCCACTGCGGGTTGGTGGAGGTGTTTTTACGGCTAATAGCCGGGACCAACGGCTTAACGTGCCCTCCGAAACAAGGAATCATCTTACTTTTTCGGACAATCCGATGATTCTGGGTAACAATATTTATCATAATTATCTCGTAAGTTGTTGATGGTTGTTGATAAGGAACAGAAATCCTGTATTATAATATGCATATGCATTTAGTTATGAGTCAGTTCACGAGTAAATAATATGTATGAGTGTAATTAGCCAATGAGAATAGTAGTGTAACTAGAAAGAAAAATCTACCATCACTCGCCTGGTAGGGCCAAGCAGTCGTGCCTTGGGAAACCTACGGGTATATGTGTATAATGTAGCGCATAAGTATAACAAGTGTTAAGTTCAACTTGCTTGCATATTAAGTAACGGATTTATGTCAAAGTAACGGTAATGAAAATGCAGGACGACCAGAAATTGACAATCGTATAATCTTGGAGTTTTAAGACTTACTTTAATGAGCTATGTTGGCTCATTAAGAGCTCTGACACCTGGTTTGATGAGGTCGGTCATCGACCTTACTGCGCATCTGTACAAATAAATGTATGTACCAGATATGTTTAGAAAATAATGTGGTGGTGCTTGTGTAATCACCTCAAATATTTTATATTTTGGCATTTTTTATTTAACTTCAGTTAAAAAAATAACAAATGTTAGGTAGGTAAATACAATTTAGACGTTTAACGTTGTAAGAAGAGCGTGTGAAGTTTTTGTGAAAGGCTTAGACTGAAAGTAAAGATGACCCGAGATTGTAACAGATAGTTTTATTCCCGTTCTTAGCCTAATTGCACATTCAGATGCTATAAAACTTTCTTCGATTAACTCAGCAATTAGTCTGTAATACTTTACTATCTAGTCCTCATCTAGGTACTAAACAGCAAGTGCAACTGTAAAATTGGTCTATGAAACCCCATTGATAGATAGGTAAAATTTTTATTACTCACTCATATAAAACACACTTTTTAATAAGGAATTATCGCAAAAAGTTATTAATTCAATAACGCTGGAAAACTTAAAAGCCTGTTGCTTTTAAGTTTTTTTTTGGAGACTTCATATACTTACTTCAGAAAATCGTAAATCCTACTAACCAGCACTACTAGTAGAAAACCAAAAAAACGCGAGAAAGTAATGCCACCTATCTAACAAACATTTCTCAATCACACATCTGTGAACAAAACAAAATCACCCAATACAACATTTTACAAAAACGGAAAATAGATATCAAAAACGGAACAAATTGTTACAGTTACTCGTATACGGTAACATTTCACGTGGTCTAGAATTTCACAGCCTTTTGCCATCATCGGTGACCTGCTTGGTGTACATTCTTATCTGAGATCAAGGTCACGTCTTTATACCTTCGAGCAGCAGTAGATTTAGCGAGGCTCTGGACCACTAGAGGGATCCTACACCCCCAAAAGTGTTTGAATCCATTATCATAGTTCGCAACACCTTGATAGATGATAGTGGCTGTAAAGTTGCCACGATTTGGTGCAACTGTTCTTGTGGCATGGTATCTTTTGCTGCGTTTTTCAGGTGTATTCCTGTAGTAAAGAAGTACAGCAGCGGTACACAAATCTTAAATTTTAAGATAATATACAGGGTGTTAGTGACGTCGTAACGAAAACTTTAAGGGATGATTGAGACCATGATTCTGAGATGATATGAAGTGGAATTTTCCGTCGCAAAAGTATGGAACAGAAAATAATAAAAAGAAAAACAAAAATTTTCATGAATTTTCCGACTGAAAATTCCACGTGATATCAACTCGGAATCATGGTCTGAATCATCCCCCTCAGTATTCGTTACGGTGTCACTAACACCCATACCTACTTGTATGGGTACAGTATGTACTTGTGCGGGGTGTAAGTGACATCGTAACGAATACTGAGGGGGATGAAACAGCTGATTATTCTGAGTTAATATCAAGTGGAATTTTTCATCGCAAAAGTATAGAATTGAAAATAATTTTAAAAAACTAAAAAAAAGTCATGAATTTTGCGACGGAAAATTCCACTTGATATCAACTCAGAATCATGGTCTGAATCATCCCCCTCAGTATTCGTTACGATGTCACTAACACCCTGTATAATTTATCTTCCTACAAATTTTCCTGTTACTGCAAATTTCAAACCAAGCCCGTCTGCAGTATCAAGTTACGGGTACCAAATGGACAACTACATCAAAATAATCGCTTGCTTCACGTTCCTCGTTGTCGCACGAACTACAGAAGCAATAGTTATCTGCCTCGGTGCATGAGTTTATTTAATAGCATCAATGCTGAGTGTGATCTGTTTGGCAGTAGCAGTAGATCTATTAAATCAGTGCTTGCCAGTGGTCATTGCAGCTCCTAGTTAGGTACATTATTTTGTTTGGTATATTATATTTTGTTTAGGTTTGCTTATGTTTTGTATTTAGTTGTGTTTTATGATTTTTCTTTTATTTATATAATTATTATGTAGTGTTCTCACTTCCGTAAACTTTTTTACTTCCTGTGGTAGCTTGTAATTAGCCTTTATTTATTGTTAAGATTTTGATTGTGTGAATAAAATAAAATAAAACCAATACCCTGGATCCCTCATTATCTTCAAGGTTAGCTCTTTTTCAGACAGGTATTTAGGATTTTGATGTTGGGATCGTAATGGCCCGTTTTTTGATCGTCTAACGATAATATGGTCTCGATCCAGTGAACCTTTTTTGTTTTTTCCACTATCCCGTTTCATCACTGGCCGACTGCTAATATGCTTTGCAGATTTGGAAGATTCGTGGAAGATATTTGCGTACAGTTTTTAGGTTTCAATGGGTGGTTCCTAATGAGCGTTTTTTGGATAGATCTTTTCTTTACTTATGAAGATAGTCGTTGTTCCTATAGGCAACCAAAACGGGATGTATATGTTACCGGCCAAACCCGATTTTAGGCCAAACTAGTTTTGCCTAGGCTAAACTAGTTCATTCTATATGCGATCGGATAAACCGGTACAGACTAGGCCAAACTGGTCTGTCCTAAGGGTGATAGGAGGAACTAGTTTATCCTAGGAGGAACTAGTTGAGCCTAATAAAAATAAGTTCACTTCAGGATAAACTAGTCTGGCCTAGGAGAAACTGGTTGGGCCTTCTATGAATGGGTACACGTCAAGAAAGCTAGTTAGCTTAGCCTATTTTATGCTAACAGGGAATAATAAAATACCAGAAATACTAGTTATAAAATCAAGATGTATTTATCATTTGTAATTTGTAAATTATTAATTAGATAAGATTGTATTATTAATGTTTATCATTTAGAACAAAATAAATTTCACTTATTTTTGCATGCTGTACTCTGATGGCATTTGGAATTGCAGAGCACCTTCTTTTTCTTGCATTTGCACCTGTTTGTCAAGCAGTTCCTTATGCAGCTGCACCTTACGAATCCTTATGGCTCGACAATGAACACAACGCATAATACACTTTGTGTCTCGTTCGTAAAGACTACTTTAGCTTAAAACATAACTGTCATTCTAGTCCAGGTAAATACGGCGCCGACTTTAAACATTTCTGACTAGGAAATATTAGTATAGACTAGGCCAGACTAGTTTATCCTGAAGTGAACTTATTTTTATTAGGCTCAACTAGTTCCTCCTAGGATAAACTAGTTTCTCCTATCACCCTTAGGACAGACCAGTTTGGCCTAGTCTGTACCGGTTTATCCGATCGCACATAGGATGAACTAGTTTAGCCTAGGCAAAACTAGTTTGGCCTAAAATCGGGTTTGGCCGGTAACATATATGTCTGATTGTTGCAGCATAGTCAACGTTGGGACTTCAGAAGTTGGTTATTATTAGTTTATTAATCCTATCCATAATGTAGAACTCTGAAGTCTGCAATGCTTTCATGTGCCTAAGCATCTCTATATTCTTTTAATAAAATGCTTTCATTCCATCATCATCTTTAGCCCACTACCGTCCACTGTCTGACTTAACATGGTATGTCACAATATGACCGCCAGTTATAGCTATTCTTTATTGACCATAACAAATCCAAACGTGCGATAAACTACGAAATTCAGTCCCTTATCGTGTCTTAGTGGTGCGTGAAGTCGTTTATTCCTCCAGCATACTTCGAGTCATGATTCTGACTATTTCCGACAGAACTTAAATTCAGCCTATAGACCATGATGCAACTAGACTTTGCAGAAGTCAATACCATGACCTAAACAGTCACTATAAAGCGGTTCATCTAAGTATTTAGATACGAGAATAATATTTCGTCGAAGAAAGGAATCCGCAATGAATCCTTTTTTGTCCTTTACCTACTCTGTTGTTTGTTTGACATTATCTATTATAGTAGCCTATAATATTTCCATTTAAATATTTATTCCTCCCATCAAAAATCTTCTTCTCAGCATAAACCTAGTGTTTTTATTTGCAACAGATTACAATTTCACATGCGAAGTCTATCGCTTTCCAGTCTGTGTCTACCTAACCTTAAGATAACAGTTACGAGTTATGATCGTAGTTAATTTTATATCACTAGCACCGTATAATACCGCGATTAGATCCAAGTTTAATTTTCTCAATTATGTTGTTAGAAAAGCTGTTTCTGCTCCTATCTTGGTAATAAATAAGAAGATACTTGGTGCACCTAAATTGGAGATCCGGGATCTGAATGTGTTATAGTAAATAACGTTAAATGTCAAAGCAATTACATTTTATGTTCCTGGAAGTATGATAGCGAGATATCTTATCCGATACATGAGCTGGAACCTAACAGAGACTTAGTATGCGTATGGTTCAGTATGGGAAACTTGAGTTGGGAACGGAAATATTTTGTCTAAACTAGTTAAATGTTTAGGTAAGTAATCGATTGAAAATTTTGTTACTTTGTAATTATGATAAATTGGACAAATATGTATAACAAAATACTCAAAGGTTGACTGAAGCTCAGTTTAACTATAACTTATGTACTTACATTAAATAGAAAAGGCAAATAATAGGACTACCTAATCAATCAATACGAGGACCATTTCTAAGAAAATACATTTAAATCATTATGCATTAAATCCGTAGAAAGCATTGGTCGGTATAAGCTTTCCGCTGTCATAGTCGGCCACTAGTTGCGTACCATGATTTATTCGCAATTCAATGCTGAGAATATTAGATTTATCTAACATGTAACCCTGTCGTGACTTTGATTTAATTGAATATTGTGCAGTGTCTCATTACAAAATAAGAGCAGCATGAGAAGTTAAGGGTTTAAAGTGAGTAGGAGAAGACACAATAAGCCACTTGGTAGTTGCTTGACAGCTTAAAATAGATAAACCGAGTAATTCTATCGCCTGTCTTGACATTTTTAATTCATATGAGTATCTATTGCGGATAGGAAAAAAGTACGATAAAATATATAATTGTGTTTTTTAAAATATATAACTTATAATTTGTGTTAAGTATTTAATTGGACACGCACAGTCACATTATAGGTCTACGTATAAAAATAACAGAGACCAAACAAGACAAAAACCTCGAAAAAAATTGTGTTTTCTTATATTCGATGTAAAGAATTTTATAACATTACAATTTACATAACATCTCAAAGCTTTCAAGTTGAGTTTATGTTCATATCTGGCTATGTTCATCACGTTGATAGTTTGCATATCTAACAGTATTATTAATAAAATAACGATTTCTGTCTTCCGTTAATTACATGTAATATAAAATAGATAAACCTTACTTCTTGGGGCGCAGCATGTTGACAATTGCAACATAAAAATACCTTAAAAAAAGGTTATAAAAAAGTATTAATTCTTTACTTTTTTATTTAATTTTACATTCATCGATCTATCTCTTATTGTCGGACGTGTTTGTAACCTTTGTAATTACCTATTAAAACTGAATTATATGCGAAGTGGCAAAACAACTAGGGTTTCTACAGTCACTACAGTCCACGAGTGGTGAAATAATCAATCCACACATTTAAAAATCTGTATTGGAGCAGTTCAATTCCTAGCAATTTCGGTTGAAGATAATTTAGGTTTAGGTCGTTATTTTGTAGAGCAATTTTGTATAGGAATTATTTCAGTTGCGCTAAATAACCTACACATTTCATAGACATGCGATAATGTTAACAACGAAAAAACCAGCTCTAAACATTATGAGTAAAACTTTAATTCCCCGGTAGATGGCAGTGAGACGTTTATTTGTAGAGAAAAAGTATAAAACGTCTCTCGATATGTTTGTCGCAACATTTTATCAAGACGTTGCAATTAAATGAAAAACTTAGTGCAATAAATTACTAAGTACATAGTGACATTGCGTGGTGCGACTCTTCCTAAGATACAAGTTCCAGGTGGGAATCTTAATCACACTTTCAGATTTATCACTACAATTTTGTATACTTAAACAACTTGTTGAAATAATAGTATAATCTCTAACGACTCGAGTTTTTACTCGACTTTTTTTTAGCAAATTGCAGACAAAGAAATGGAAACATTGCAATGTAGACTCGCTCGCTATGTTAAATATTTAGCCAGCAGAATTATCTATTGCGTCAATTATTTGACAATAAATTTCTAGACTCTACTTTTTATTTTGTACGACAAAAGAGAATAATAACCTGTATTCGGCTGGTATTCCCTTCGCGGGTTGGAAGGTCAGACGGGCAGTCGCGTCTGTTAAAAATCGGTCTTGTCAAATCTTCAGGTTAGGTAAGCGGACCCTGTGAAAAACAGGATAACGCTAGGGAGATGATGGTTGATAAAATGGCGTTAGTTTCATATTCGATATTTAGAATAGATACAGTATAACAACAAACTTTACAAAAAACTGGCTCTATCAATGAATTGTAAATGTTCAAAATTTCAAATAAACTTGCCCCGAGTAAGTATCACTTCTACTTTTGCCTACATATTCCCCGTTTGCCGTGGTCAGGAAGCCATTAAGAAAATAGCAAGGGATATTAATGAATGCTCTTGCGTTTATCTAACGATGGCCGACCCACGCTTAGAGTATTCTAGCAATAGTAGGGAGTAGGATTTCATTCATGCATACACTGCAATTGGCCCTCATATATCAGGGTCTATAAAAGATACAAGCGTGGATGCATACATTAACATTTTAGACTTCTATTTATTGGGTAGGTATATCTATTTAAGAATGTGTTTGATAGAAAATGTTATCCTACTAAGATCTTCCTCGAAACTTCCTCCACTCGCCTTGGCCTCAGGTGAGCGTTTTGGTATTTTAAATTGACATTTACGTACTCAATTTGAGGACTTTTACTCACTGGACTCGAACATATATCATCCTGCCAACTAATAATATTAAAATAATGACGTTATGCCTCACTGCGTCACATCTGACAATACCGATTTCGAGCTGAGTTTCCGGTATTCCTTAAGGTCTCCTCAACTAAGGGCAGCGTCGGAGGTGTGAGTTATCATCTTAATCCGGGGCATTAATTGTTTAATTTGTAATTTGAATTTGTATTTGTTTTTTACTATTTTAATTGTTTGTGGTATCTATTTTTATGTATGGATTTTAAATTTCAAATAAACGATATTATTATTATTAGCATCCGAGGGTGCGAATATTTGTAATGTTCGACTTTGCATGCGTGTGTTCACTCAGAAATCCGGTGCGCCGCAGCACGATTAGGCGTGTATTTTTAGGAGCACCATAAGATAAAAGATAAACATTAGTGTCACATCGAAAATTTTCTTTGTCTTTTTGCAAATATTCAAATTCAAATTAAACACAATCCGACGTAAAAACAGTTGATCGCGTTCTATGTTTTTGAAATAAGAATCTAAATTCAAATTATTTTTGTTTTTATAACACCCGTGCTTAGCGGAGGTCCGTGTCGCTCTATGGTAGTTGATTTACCTTATTAATATTAGTTAATTATGTATCAACTCGGGCAAAGTAGCCGATATATTAAGGAAGGTGAATCTTATAACTGACTAGAACTTTAGTATGGTTAAAAAATAACATTGTGCATATCAACTCTTCTATATTATCAACACATAACATAAGCTTACGACTATATTCCTAATTAGACTAGTCTTCTGAGTAGCTTTGTTCATCCATCACAAGATGAACTGAGTACCCACACTTCACTTGAGCAGTTAGACCAATGCGATATGTGTCAGTGGAAATTTGCAATTAACATCAATCTATCAAATCAAATATACTCTATTGCACAGAACTAAAATTTCAACAATCTATCTTATTATATTTATTTATTTATTTATTTATTTATTTATTTATTTATAGGAAAACCAACAGCTACATCAAATAGTATAAACATAAATATAAATCACAAAAGAGCCAATTATAGGTTTCCACAGATAGACTTCGGTATTATGTTGGTCATACAGCAACAATAGATAGCAAAATATATATACATATATCATACATATTACAAAATACACAAACTATAATTATATTATTCGAACGAATCTCCAGTTTATTCTGCAATTAATGGCAGTCGACGTATCTTTTACGTCGTATCGCTTTCCCGTGACAACTCTGATCGAACGCGCGATATGCGAAGAAGCTTGGAAATAATTTCACACTCATTCAATGGATATTGCTTTGTGTTTACTTGTGACTCGAGCTGAGTTAGACGTTTCTAGTTAAGTATAAAAGATTTATACCTCTAAGTACTTACATTTTCTTATTATATAAAAGTGTTGTTTGTGTTTTTAATTGACTGCTTTCTCCTATTGAAATTGTTAATAGATTATACGTATAAAAATTAAAAAACGAGTACTTGCTAAGTTTGGCGTTTTGGCATTACGAAATAACAAAACATATTTGAATTTGTTAGGATATCTCAGTGAGCGTTACAAATTATGTTAGGCTCGAAGTATAGTATGTCAATTTCTATAATTCATTTACATTTCAGACCATGATTTAAGCATCATGATGGGATATAAAAGCGATAATGGATGGATAGGAACATAAACTGCTGCATAAAACTGAATGCAATGGCCGACCTTCAGGCGATCGCACAAGGCTTTATTGTCGGTCGGTCTCGAGTGTTGAACTTTACTTCCTATTTAAAGCTAGTAGATGCCGGAGAAAAAGAGATTAATCTTTACTATAGCTTGATACTAAAGCTTAAGAAACCGGTTTATAGAATTCCCAACAGAGGCGATGCTTCGATATATGGAGGATATCTACGTAAACATTCCGAAGATCCTACTGAGGACTGGAGACAGTTTAAAAGACTCTGCCACGTAATCCTCAGTGGGTGGACAGCAACGATACCATCGCAAAATCACCCTACGCCAAAGTTAAAAGTATAGTCCGTGCCGTCACACACACAGACACAAATCCACACATAAACAAAACACAGCAGCATTCTACAGAGCACGATACACAGGTGGGGTCGGGCCCGGCACGATTCTCGGGATATCTAAGTTGTGCATCGGCCTTGAGAAAGCCGTAGTTGCCGCTCGCGCACTGACCTTTCTGCTCCTCACAGCAAGCTTATTTATGGCTCCAAGACCAGTGATAAATCTTCGGCAACTGTGCCGTGTGCATCCGCGTTGTCCGAGGATTTTGTGGCCACCCCTGTTTTTGTAGATAGAAAATACGTATGCACGGTTTAGATAAAACCCGTGGTCGCAGTACTATTATGTACGAGTATTCTAGCCGTACTGAATCAAACGTTTTTGTCAATATTGTTTTGTTATGCTGTGCATTTTGTAAGGAATTTTTATTATTACAATGTACGATTTCTTAAGTAGGTACCTAATGTTTTCTTTTGTCATAATTCATAACTTTTATTACTTTATACGCGGTAGGTAACAAATGACCTTAGTGCGCACTTTGTTTGTAAATATTTATAGCCGTAATTAATATCATAACATAAACAGATAAATATTCGTTGTCATGCATTTAATTACATATCAAATAGACAAATCGATATGTCAGTAGATTGGAAAACTAGTAATTTACTTTGATTGATTAGTCGTCCGCAATCAACTGAAAATAATTCAATCAAGATAATTTATATTGTGCAGTGTACTACAGCGTGAAATGCCTAAGTGCATGTTCAGTACAGTTCATGTTTTGTAAGAAAAATTGCAAAACGATATAAAACGCTTATTAAAATTAAAGTTTATGTTTAAGTACTTACATTAAAAGTGATAGTGATATTATTCTTAATATGAAAGTTCAACTACCATCAAATACCGAACGAATTTCCCATAGCCATAACACTATTTGTAACCAAATCCAAGCGCAAAAAAGCTCTGAATGTATTTATTTCTCTCGCTTCCATAATAAATTGTATGTGACAGTTATTGCGTGATATCTTTAAAGGATTCGCGGTAACATTGTCCAGGCATTGTCTGGCTGTTCTGTTGTCGCCTGATGGTATCACCTTTCAACTTTGTACTGTCGACAGTGCTATCACCAACTAAACATTATTTATCGGGACCCATATTGGCGGCTCATGATTTATGAAATGAACTTGGCCACGGAGGTTATTTTAGTCGTAGCTCCTTAGGAAAATGTTAGGCTGATCTTTATATCTATGATCATTTTCCGTGAGCCTCTAGGGCATGTATGTTCTGAAGCGTCACATTATAATATCTTCGTAAGATATAACTTTACAAAAATGGTTGAACAATAGAGATTACATAAACTCACGCCTATTTCTAATCGGGGTAAGCAGAGACTATGGAATTCCATTTCCTTCCTAACATACTTCTCTAGCTTCCCCCACATTAACTAATCGTTTCATACACACACGCCGGTTCAAAGTAAATTTTACTGAACCTTTACTAACATCTTCAATTTGGCCAATGAACGTCCTTCTAGGTCTTCCAACAATAGAGATTGTATTTAAAAAATATTATGCTCATGATACCTAAACATATAATTTCAAGTTCTCCTAATGAAATGAAAGGTCGATCGATCATGAATCGTATTGTATAGATCTAATTATATTCATACTACAACACACTACCAGTCTATATGACTGACCCGTAATGTTAAATTTATGTGTTCGTAGAGCATTATGTTGTCTCTCCTTGAATTTATGACGTGGCTAGGAACTTAACCGGTATACCTAGGAGGCAAGAACAGTAACGGCAATAATACACGACGCTATTACATATATTTAGAAATGAAATTTGCTTATAATTTGGATTTATTGTGATCTAATTGGATGAGATTGGTTGCTGACTTCGGCACTAGACTACACAGCAACTTGCACGCATGTTAGAAGAACAATTATTAACAAAATTAAAAGAAAAAGCCAAGATTATAAACCAAAGGTTTGCTAACTTATAAAAAAGTGACATGTTCTCGTAGCCTTTGATAGAACACAAAGAGAACAAAACAAAAGCCGTCGATCAATTCTTCCTCCAAGCTTCTCCGTCAGTCCAAAATAATGAATCACGGAAAATGTCTTACCAGGTACCCTAAAACGCCAAGACAAATGCATTACTTGCAAGCTACGCTTAATTTGAAAGTATAAACACTGCAGCAACCTCATATTTTATTGAACTTGAAACCAACTTAACAGGTTAAGCGACTGTCAGCGGCATGCCATAAGTCAGCCGCTCTCGTTCCCAGCGTGCAATTTTATCAAACTCGAGTGAAATCAGTCATTACAGGTAACCCAGTTGCCAAGAAAAGAAAATGCAAGGGGATCTCGTCACCCAATAAGTCGGGGAAATTACGATTGAGCCAGTGACGGGCTTAGTATTAATCTTTTAACAGGAATAGAAATGTCAGTTCCATTATTAGCTACTTCACATTCAAACCTCTTTACCCAGGCCTCCGCGGTCTAGTGAAGTCGTTGGAGCGTTCGACGCATGACGAGTCAGGTCTTGGATTTGATTCCATTGATTGATGGGGAAAATAAAAATTATGTATTCCTATATGTGTAATAATTAATAATTATGCATGTGGATAAAAATATATCTATGTGTGTATACATGTGTGGGTGTGTGTGTAAGTGTATTTTATGAATTTATCCCTAGTTTGCTCAGGACCATAATATCCTGACCAATTTCAGCTTGCAATCAAGCCACACGACTTGATTCAGTGCTTTGTAAAACACGTTAAGTCGTAACACGAGGGTTGAGGGAGTCGTTCATTGATCGCACAAATCACATTACAGTAAAAGAAGCAAAAGGTTAAAGATAAAGGTAAAGATTTTTACTGTGCATAAATTTAGGTATAGTTATAGATAATAGTTGCAGTTATAGTTGCAAATTACGTCTCACTATATTTTGCCTATCAACATACTCTACTCTTCTCTACAGCAAGTTACCGTTGCAGCATACAATAAGCACCTTACAGCACTGTAATCCCCATTACACAGCCGTATAATCATTTGTCAATAGTTGTAACAATTCAATTCTTATCAGCTGTTCAATCGAGCGTTGATAACTGACTCCGGTTCTGATTGAGAGACAAGGTAATCCACTTGTATGCCCCGTGAAAGTTATTGCCGGCCTGACAGGTTGTATGGTGCGTATAGACATCTCACTAAAGAAAAAAAAGTATTGAGTTTATATCTGGATTTGGTAACGGGTGCGTTTGTGGACTTTTGCCAGTTACGGTTTCTTACAAAATTTTGTTTAAATAAACAGTTTTTATACTTATGCCTACTCGTGAAACCCAATGAATTCATAAAGTATGCTTTGCCTTACGATGCTTCACCTTATTGTCACAGATTTTTAGCGACATAAAAGTCTCCGACATATCTGAATTAGTCATAACCTGACAATTATTTATATATTAACTACATTAATAACCTATACCTATACGTCCCACTGTCGGGTACAGGCCTTCCCTCAAGCGTAGGGTACACAACAAGAGATGGCACGCGAATCTACTTTGTTGGCCGTTCTCAATCAACACGAGCCACTAGGCTACGGGCACCTAAGAAATGCCTCGTAAATATTTGACTGCTATGTCCCCTGCTAATGTATGTTGTGACAACATAATGCCGCGGACTGTCTACTCCCCATTGTGAAGATGATAATGAAGAACGTCGTCTTTATGTGAATTTATAGCAAGTTTATTGTTCGCCGCGTCTTACATTGTAACTGCTGGTAGCTTAAAATTATAGACTCGAAGAAGACTATAAATACGCATATGTTTTAAGAATAAAGTAAGAATTGTTTGTTTGTGTTTGGCAATAGATTCGCCCCTGTTGCATGGAACTTAAACATACTTGGCAAGGAGTGTGTGTAACTATGCCTTCGGGGATACAGGCGTGTAGTAAGTGCCTTTGTTTAATGAAAACGCATATTGGTCAGGTTTAGCGATAACTCTATTTCAAGTTATTATTGTTATATATAAAACATTGTTAAAATTATACATACCAACAACTATGTTTGACGATATTTACGAGTATCATTACTTACCTGAAACAAGAAAGAATAAAAACATTAATACAAGTTAGGAAAATAAACTCTTTACCGAAGTGAAAGGCTTACTCTGTAATTGTTTTGAATTTTCAAATAGGATACCTGTACGAACAAATAATAAAGTCGGGTCTTACAAATCAGACGTATCAAAGACAATATCCTTTTTGTTCACACCATTACTTATTGATTCTTCTTACTGAGTACTAACCTTCTATAATATGTATACCATATACGCGATAATGTGAAAGACTTCCTTATACCCAGGCAATTAGTCAATAGCTCAACCACCCGCCCGGGCGCCGGAGTGTTCCTACTATTATCTCGGATTTCCCACGAGCAGCATGGAGCCGCAAAAACTCCAGGCATCTAGTCCTTGACAGCCGCAATGATTGTCCCGACAACTAATGTCGACTTGATTATTTTTTTGCGCACGCGCAATCACTCAATGGACCCCCATTTAAGGCGATTCGATAATTCGCACGCGTAAAAACTGAAAGCTCGAACGTAAAGAGGGCTTTTGAAATTGTGATTTTAACACAAGAAATGATATTTCTATAAAAAATATATACCTAAGGAAGAACATAAACACACGAGTGCGATTGGTAATGAGCTAATAAATATATTATGTATAAAAGAATTTGTAGCTACTATTGATTCAAAGTCCTAAGATAGATAAGATGAATGATTGATTGATTTTTATTTTTGTTTTTTTTTTGATTGATTGTTTGATTTGTTTTGTATGTTGTGTGCAATAAAGTATATTTGATTTGATTTTTTTGATTTGATGAATCGTACGATGTCATCATCCTGCACCTAATGGTCCTTTATCTTGTATACTCGTAGTGTACACAATCCCTCTGTCGCCTTTTACGAAAAGACTTGGGCAAACTTAAAAAGTCACGATTTTTTAAAGGTGTTCTTATTCGACAATTGTGAATTGCTTTCCTCTCTACCGTTTCACGGCGACGCACTTTTCACTCATATCAAAATGTATGAATGGAGACATTAACCTACATTTTCAATTCTGCGTACTAAATCTCATAAAACTTGAATGCACGCATCGAATTCTCAATATATATGAGTATATATATTCTTTTTAGTTATTCATATCACAATTTGAAGTTATCGAAGGCTTCACACGTACATTCTAAGAAAACAGTGACCGCATAGGTACTTAAAATAGGGCTGCTGGTTCAAGGTATATACAAATTCTATAAAAAAATTGGATATTTTTACGCCTAGGCCGACCTTCTTCATGAAACAGACTTGATTGTTAATATCCGTTTTAAATATTTCACTAATCCTCGCCAATAATGTATGATGAATGATTATATAATTATGATGATAACTCGTAATTAAAAAAAAAACTTGGAAAACATTCTTCTGAAGCATAAAATTGAAATGTATTGAAACCAAATGTAGTAACAACCCTATTTATGATAGCATTTTGAATTTGTAAATAGAATTCAAATTCGTATTCATAAACAGATGTACAGTTCTTATCACAATGTATACGTGATGTGTTTTCCGATGATTTCGGGTTTGCTTCGTTCCAATACAACAATAAAGATTCGAATGCAAACTATTATGAATTATAAGAATTTGTACATGGTACCTAATTATATTTTACTATCGTGAGAGTCTAATCGCAATGACTCAGCAAATATATCTAGCACTAAGTCGTTTTGCTAATTGCAACAAAATTCTATTGGAATAGGTAATATATTTTTACTGCAGCGATTATGATAAATATATTAGACATAAAATGTGATATTTTAGTCTAGTTCTATTAGGCACGTGTTGCTAAGAAAAATGGTAGGTACATAACCGACCTCTATATTATTAGGACACTACAGGGCTCTCGTAAACCGTAGGCGGTTTAAATTATTTACCAGGAAAAGCATTCTAAACATTTGTACATCACAGACTAAGTATGGGACCGATTCGCATCCGATATGTACTGTATCGATTTCATTGCTCCTTAGAGAACTAATTAACTCCGCGAATTCCAATCTCAGAAACAACATTAAGATTGAACGATCCCATCGTTAACTGATCCTAAGTGCCACTTTAACATTTAATCGATGTGGGTAGGATAGTCAGGTCTGGTACAGCTGTGAGAATTCTGTCTCTTCATGCCATCATGTCTGCTTTAGGTTAGGGGCAGAGGATGAAGCATTTCTACCTACCTAATTAGAGCTACATGTAGTATAATTTCCTATTAAACGTTTTCCTAGTAAACAACCAAAGAAGTCCTTACTTAACATAATAATAATAAAACACTTTATTGCACACAAATTTACGAGACATTTACAGGATAAAATTATTCACACACACACACAACATCCAACACACCCTTCCTTTCTTCTATCATCCTTATGAACTACTCTTATTTTATAATCGAATTACGTGTCATCGCAACAATATCCAATATCTGAAATAGTTCACTTTCTCACACAAATTGAGCCTGAATGCCGATAAAAAATGGAATTTAATCCCCTCTATTTGCAGCCACAAAGCGGTTATTTTCGAATAACTGCACGTCCGGTGAGGCGCCCGAGCTAGGCGCCACAGTAGGTAATTAGATTAAACGATTCACTCGAATTGTAATACATACAGTCGATATATCTATCGGAGTAATGACGTGTACACAATCATTGAAGGAAATTATAGAAATATTAGAAAAATAAATACGGAGAAGATCGAGCGTCTGGTTTCGGTGACGATAGATACACACCATAATTTACTCGCAACTCAAATGAGAATAGGATTATAGTCCTTTCAGATGCGAATACTTATGTTACTATAGATGTGTATCTAAAATTTGAAAGTACGTCCATATCAAAAGTTCAATGTCTGAAGTGACTGCCAGCTCATTTCCGCTGGAGTTTCAGTATATAAGTAACTAGCGACCCGCCCCGGCTTCGCTCGGGTGCAATGCCGAGGAAAAAATGAAATTATTTACGACATCACATTACAAGGTTCATCATATCCATCTTGGGATTTCGTATCAACAGTGGCTGCAAGTTGTCTTTGATTACTTGTGGCTCTGCCCACCCCATTTGGGATTACGGGCGTGAGTTTATGTATGTATGTATGTATCACATTACAAACCTTAAAAATAACAGTATTTCTCCACTATTTAATGGATGTTATGTTATTATACATATAAACCTTCCTCTTGAATCACTCTATCTATTAAAAAACCGCATCAAAATAATTCGTTGCGTAACTTTAAAGATTTAAGCGTACATAGGGATATAGGGACAGAAAAAGCGACTTTGTTTTATACTATGTAGTCAAACAGAAGTAATTAAAATTAATGTATTTTCATTCGACAAGTAACGACCCATTAGAACCGATGAAGTGCTAAAGTACTAAAGTACATAATACTAAATTTATTGGAAGACTATAATAGTTACTGCGGTAACAGTTATAGTAATTCCCACGCCCAAGACGAGTCGACATCGCGCATCTTTATAGAAACCCTGTCTATTGTTAAGTCGTGTGTATCTTCTATGCACGTGTACAACAAGCAGACTTAATAAAAGCTATACTGACAGGATGTTATTTGAAACGTGCATTTTTTACTAAGAACGTACGCACGAAACAAAAAGTTGAGACAATTATTCGCATACCACTACGTCTGGGCACGTCGCGTACGCGGTACGGACCCTTATTAAATGTTCAACTCATGTACCTATTCTTCAAAATATAATTTTTATTCGTCTTTTTAGAAAGGATTCTTGATAAAGTGAATGTTTGTCGGAATTGTAATCGTATAATTATGGGCGTACAAGCCGAAGCGGGGTTAAAATCAGCCATCGTTAGTTACATGTGGGTTCATAAGAAATATAGTTAAAGAAAAATTTTAAACAATTTTTTAACATAGGTAAATTACTGCATGTGGATAGGAGCTCGGTGGCGCAGCGGTAAACGCGCTCGGTCTGCGATTGTTGAAGTTAAGCAACTTTCGCAAAGGCCAGTCATAGGATGGGTGACCACAAAAAAAAAAGTTTTCATCTCGAGCTCCCCCGTGCTTCGGAAGGCACGTTAAGCCGTTAGTCCCGGCTGCATTAGCAGCCGTTAATTACTATCAGTCCGCACTGGGCCCGCGTGATGGTTTAAGGCCCGATCTCCCTATCCATCCATAGGGAAGGCCCGTGCCCCAGCAGTGGGGACGTTAATGGGCTGATGATGATGACCCATATCTACGCATGCGTAATCAAAGAACTGGCTAAATAAAAGTGCTCTACATACGTAACCAAGCTTACAAACCATCTCGCATTTTCTAAAACACAAACTAAAAATTAAGTCTTCTGTCCGTTCTCATTACGAAAGATCATGAAAATGAGCAATGTAAAACAATTCACACGCATAAGCTTCACATTAATAATAGAATAACTGGGAAATTCTCTGGCTATGCGCTTGCGCACTGGATACCTACCCATCATAACTGTTCCTCAGGAAGTACATGTAATTATGCCACTCCCGTTACATAGCATGCTATGTTTAGAATTGTGCATATAAATTCCGTGTTACGGTTTCTTTATAATGTGATAGTAGTTACTGGAAGGCATATGCTTTAAATTAGCTAAGGTGAGCTTAATGGAAGTTGTGTTTCCGACTAAGTATGAAGTGACCTATGGGTTATGATTTATGATTCCTAGCTGAGTTTTTTTAGGACAGCCGGTAAAGTGCGAGACAGATTTGCGCACTAAGGGTTCCGAGGTATTGACTTTGACGTTGACTATATTCTCCATGCAGGTCGCGATAAAAACATGTTTTTTGACAACAAAGCGATCCTATTTCCGTTTTTCCTTTTGAGATTCGGAACCTTAAAAAGACGACTTGTAGGTTATAAATTGTATAAGCATTCCTTGTCAGTCTGTTATATTACAAATGTGTTTCGTGTAAGCAACCGTTCTTAGGGAGTATCTGTCAATTTAGTTCTAAGACAAGCGATAAAACTAAAATAGCGGTTAATAAGAAACTATGGAAAAAAGAGCATCACTTATCAACTAAACACATGATTTATAGTTAAAATACTCTTTCACACCACAACAACATATTATTATATAACAATTATACGTAAATGATGGGCCTATTGTTACTCGCGTTATCCAATATACACGTAGTTGGATAACAATGCGTTTTGTTATTGCTAATACTTATACCTACTCGTAAATCAATACGAGGAAATTTACATGGAATCAAATGGTTTATTAAGTATATTGTAACTTAAAGCGTTATACAAAACACGTAATATTAAAAAAAATATATAAATAGTCGTAATCTTTCATATAAAATATATATAAAAAACGTAAGTAAATAATATGACCAGGGGGTCTCAAAAACCACATTATTGCAATTCATCTAAAAAGCAATTTGACATTTGTTCATATAAAAGTAAGTGTCCAATATCAATAAACAAAAGAAGATTCTTATTATGATATTTCTTCTTCAACTGAGTAAAGTAATTTTGAAATTTAAATATACAATTTTGATACTATATGAAACTATATTGAATTCCAATAATTTGCCTTTGACAAGACACATACCGAGCACATACCCAATATATATATAGAGCGACGAAATCTTTAGTAAATTTCGTTTTCAGCACGACTCAAGTTACCCCGGAAGGGACATGGCTACGCGGTTATTATACTAAGCATTGAATAGAATGGCGATATTATTAATTCCTGAGATCTTATAACTGTCACGTTTAGTCGAACACAATGTCTATTGACGACATAACGCGAGTATCAATTATGTATTGAGTCTCTTCGATTAGCATCGTAGCCATTCAACTATGGTGTAGCGATGAGCTTATGTGAGCGATGGTTATAAACGTATATCTATACTGAAATAATGTATACTTTATTTCATTTATTAAAGACAACATTTCTAGTGTATACTTATTCGTTTACTATGTTATATAAGTGTATATGTGATCTGATTACAAAATACTATTTTTATAGTCTCAAACTTATCAAATAGAATCAGTGTTTAGGTGTTATTCTATTATGTACAAAATAGTTTAGTTTTGTAGTTAGTTTGTGGTAGCTTGTAATTGGCCTATAGTTACTATTAAGTCACATATATTGTAAATAATGCTGTAAGCGTCCCTAAAACAATAAAATAAATAAATAGTAGATAGTATACTTAAGTAATTTAAATACAGCTCTTTTAATTCGTATTGATAAAAAGCGACTGGATATATTTGGGTACGAAGTGATGACGCAATCCCAATCCCTAGTATTTAAATATATAATCAATTTTCACTTAGGAAATTGATTTGAACAAAGTCAACGCGTAACTAATTCGTGTCCTTCCTTTACTAAGAGATTGTCTATTGTTTTATGCCTGTATCGATTTGCGAAGGAAATGAGGCAGTTTAGCGAAAACCAATTTCCTATTGTAAAACGCACTTTCTGTAGTTTCAAAGTTTGCTACTTTAAAATAGAAGTAACTATCCTTTGTCTCAAATCACGTTGTATATATTTGTAAGTCATCTACCCGTATTCAGGAGTCGTAGTTCAATTTTATTTTTTTAATTTAAGTAAACAGAAAGAGAAATATGTTACGCGTATAAGACCCAGATCAGGGGGTCAATCCACATCGAAGCAACTCATCTATAAAAGCCATATTGCAATTTGACATTTGCCTGTATAAAAGTGCGCAATACAAACAAATATCAAACAGCAATATTGCTTTTTTAGATGAATTGTATTGATGTGGCGTGATTTTTAACCCCCGAGTTGCATTGAATAAACGACACTGAACATGAAACGATAATTTTAATTTACCAAACAAAAAAATATCTATATTAAAATGACGATCTACATCTTGATTATCCAACCAGATCTAATCACACTAAAGCACAAAACTTTCACTATTACAGCTCCCCTAACAAAAAGCCTAAGTCTATATTAAATTAATTGGCTGTCGACGGAAGTTCGTGGTTGCCTGCAGTTTTACATAGAGGCAGAAAAAGTGATGTTCTAGCGGAGAGTGCGCTCTTTACATTCCCACAAGTCAGCTGACAATGGGATGCGATGAGGTTGCTCACCTTGCCTGCGACACTCGAGTGCCGAGTACTAGGGTGCCGAGGGGAAAGATCTCGGTAAGATATTTCGGGAACCTTCTAGAACTTTCCACGGTAGAGTCAGAAGTAGATTGTTATATGATTGTCTTTATAACGATGTCATCATCATCATCAGCCGTACGAAGCCCACTGCTGGGCATAGGCCTCCCCCAAGGATCTCCACGACGATCGGTTCTGCGCTGCCCGCGACCAGATCGTCGGTCCACCTTGCAGCGGGCCTACCCACTGAGCGTCGTCCGACACGTGGTCGCCATTCTAGAACCTTTCCGCCCCAGCGGCCATCGGTTCTCCTCGCTATGTGTCCTGCCCACTGCCACTTCAGCTTTGCAATTCTCCGAGCTATGTCGGTGACTTTAGTAGTAACGATGTACTTAGATACTAAATACTTTTTCTGTTTCAATATATTTGGTTTGGTATTATAAGTATTATTACTATTCGTCAAACCTTGATCTGGTAAAAACCGAGTACACTATTTTCTTAACCTTCTAGAACAAAAACTTTAACGAGGGCATTTTGATGCCAAAATCAGTCGTTCAGAAGCTCCGTGAAGATACACTAACACAATATTCATAAGATAGAAGCATTTGTGCAGTTCATGATGATTTATTCTAGAAAGCTACACTGATCCCACTAAACAAAGCCCGCTTGGGAAGTTTATCTACCGCCTAATACTGTGACATCGCATAATTAGAAGAGGCGATTGTACGTCGATCGTGTCACCGCGTATTGACATCATGGTGGGACCCTTGATTGACGAGATTATGCCATTGTTGTTACACTTAATTGGTTCATTGTACACGAGGTCAATACACACAGAAAACTCTTCAAGTACAAGGTAAGTCGCTGAGTTGCCAATGAGAGGTAACATTATGAATTTCCAATGCAGGTATACCATGACAAGAAGGGTGATGATAATGAACTTAAGCTTCTGGGTTGGGGTTTAAGTAAAATACTCACTTTCAACACCCTTTTAGTCTTTTACTTCTCCATAATTTAATCTATATTAATACTCATACTACATAGTTAACTATTCTAAACCGGCGTGCGTGTGTGAAACGATTGATGACTGTGGAGGAAGCAAGAGAAGTGTGTCAGGATCGAAGCAAATGGAACTCCATAGTCTCTGCTTACCCCACTGGGAAATAGGCGTGACTTTATGTATGTATGTACGTGCTACATAGTTAATTGTTAACATAACGATCACAGAACTATATTATGGGTTTCGGGATTGGAAAGAAACTCACTGAGTCCAAGGAGAAACGAATTTATTCACTATACACACGGTACAGCTTCCACACAGGGCTTCGCGGTATAACTCCGTCACCGTCTCTTTACTTTATTCCGCGACACTCACGTATGCAAAAAAAAATTGGCAATAAAAACGAAATTCAATTCAAATCTCCTTCTCACAAGACAGTTTAAAGTCAAATTAATAAGCTTACACACAAAAGATATCATATAAACATATCGTTACATCGCAACTGGCGGCACTAATGCGTGTAAATGACTCTCATTTGTGTGTGCTGTGTGCATATCTGACCACGCCACGTGGTCGGAACGATTTTCCAACGAGTGACCACACTCACTCTCGTGATCGCGCACCGTGACGTATCTGGGTGGTCAGATTAATCTCTAGGATAATAACAACTGATTGTTTGTACGTAATTGTTCAATTCTATTATCGCTGCGGTGTAACAGAAACTCTATAGAGGCGAATTAGTATAGGAAGTTTTTGAACAATGAAGGAAAAGAAAACTAATGTTTACGTGACAATGTCAATATAATTTATTGAAAGAAGGGAAAGTAAAAACGGCTGGGAAAACCTAAAGGAATTTAAGGTATATTATAACGTATTCGTGCTTCACTGTACATTGACAAATGACGTTTATAATAACTTAAAGTGTCCATGGTACCTGCATTATAAATGATCATGTTCCCAAACAATGCACGGAACAAATCCTTGGAACTACTTTTAAACATTACTATATTACATGACAATATGCGTAATATTAGCCAATAACAGACAAAACAAGCGATCATAATTTCTAGCGTTCATGTAGGGTACCATACATCCAAAACCATTGTCTCTGGCTAAGGGGCTATCTCAATACCATCTTCCATATTGCAATAGTAGATTTAAGCCAAACTTATTATGTAAATGGACCTATTCACAACGGATAATGCCAGTTAATACGATTTAGCAAATACAAACAAACTACCTGATTGTATGTTTACGCAAATATTACCTTGAAACGGTAACCGAAACGGTTCATGCTCTATTGAATTGGTTTTGCACTCTTTCGTGCATTGTGTTGGTAATTCATGAATTAATGTGGATAGACGATAGCACAAGACGAAGGTATATAATAGTACTTATAAATACTTTTTTCTAAGAATGTTCCTGAGTTTATCAGGCATCGAAATGCTTAGTATAAAAAGTTCATTATTACAAAGTAATTAAAATGTTTATTAACAAAATAATATTTTATTATTAATTATACAATTAATTCTTTAGGTCCTATAAATAATTTCATTTAATTATCCCTATACGATCGACATAAAAAAGTATTAATATAAAAATGTGGTGCGTATAATTACAATACCTTCTAACGATTAATAACGTAATCATCTTTGCATTGTGATGATTATGATAACAAAAGGTGGATATCAAAAAGTGTGTCACTTTGCATATGTGGGTACTAAAGTGGTCTTAAAGATACTTGTACACAATTATTGTCATACAATACCGTGTCAAAAGTGAAAATACTATCTCTTATTATAACTAGATGTGTCAAATTTCTCTTAATTCCACATTTTTACGCGCTTTTATTTCAATAATAATATGCTTTCTCACAGATTTATGACTTCTAGGGATTTTGGTATGAATTGTAGAAAATAAAAACTTAAGATTTCTCTTTGAAAGTTAGTCCTATAAGTCGACCGTGAGAACACGGTGTTGTCTAGCATTAGTTGACTCGTAAAAATAAATAAATAAACATTATTTCATATACTATTTACATTAAACATTGCAACACTCCCACATACAGAATATTTCCGTATGAAGCCTACTCGTGCTCTCAACCGACCGTTCCGTTTTACAGCCTCTACTATTTTCTCCGTACCATTGCTTACTAGAAAACCAATATGCAGACACACCGCAGTTTACCCTACAGTCAATGGTAAAGTAATAGGTGCCACATGCGTGAAGCCTTTGTTTGGCTAACGGAAAATCGGTTTCCAAGAACATTTAAACTACAAATACGAATACTCAAGATATTTGTGATTTCCACCTGCGTTTCACGTAAGCGCGACATATACGTAAATAAGTATATACAAATATTATATATAACTCTAGGTAGATTTAGACGCTTACTGAATTGTTTGGTAGCAGTTCGCTGAAGACTATTAGTATCAAAGATTAAGAGATGAAGGGAAAGCTTTTTACCAGTGGTAGGATAATAATCGATTAATCGGCTATACAGGTTGTGAGAAGCTGCAGTAGTTTTAGGCGGATGAGACGTTCGTTATGTAAAAATTGACGATTCAAAGTGTAACTATGTTACCTACTGAATAAAGATATTTTTGAATTTGAATTAGTAAAATAACATAACCTGCCACTTTGCATCATACTTTCTCAAAGCACAAATATCTATAGATAGAGTACCCATGCAAATTGGTTTTGAATCCTTAAAACTTTCATACCCAATTCAAATTTCTGCCTTTACACTTCTTACAGAAAGGAATGTAATAATGTATGTCGAAACAATTTCGTTATGGTATTTAAAAATGATTGAACCATCATAAAGTATCATAACGAATGTTAATTATATTTTATTACCAACAATTTAAATGAAGTGCGGTGTGTATACACGAGTAATTTCACTTTTGTACTTTTACGAGATGGAAACACACAAACATATTAATGTTTTAGCCAAATGCAGATTACCTACTTTTATTCCGTCATAAAAACATAATTCTTCATTCATTCTTGCTGAATATAAAGAACCAACTCCGACATAAAAACTGGACAAACGCCGTATCGTTAACAGACCAAATAATAATAAAAATGTATAAAGTAATGAACCGCATTAAAAAGGGTTTAAGGTCTGTAATGGATGAAATTAGACCATAAAGCGGTGTATAAAATAATTCTTTACCAAATTATAAGAGAAAAGAGATATATTTAAGCATTGCAGAACTAGAATCTTATTGTCCACTGCAAATATCATGGGCAAGTGCTAATTTAGTAGTGTAAGTGCTAACTTAGCTTAGTATAGTGGACACAATGATCGCAAGGTTGTTGATGAGACAAAATTACAGCTTGCCTAGGGAAGTCGATGTAAAATGACCTAAAGCAAAAAGTCGTTTAAGCAAGCCTTTTTCTAGCGAACAATTTCCATATTAAATTCAGTGATTATTACCACCACCCTACCACTTAAAGATGTTTTTTTTATTAGGTAATGAGTTTTATAGACAATACAATCAGTTTTAATAGTAGCAGGTTTTAAAAAAGAAAGTCATTTTTGACTTATTACAAAGCGAAAACTAAAGATAGTAATACCATGTTTAAAATATAGCCACGAAGAAGTTCCGCGGCCATAGCGCTAGTGTCACAGGTTTTGCATACAATTATTATGACTTGTCAATTGTAGACTTCTTTCGTGACACAGACTATATTTTAAACCTGGTAGTAATATTATCTTTAGTCTACGTTACAGATTTATATCGTTTTGTAAAAAGGCGCTAGATAATTAATCGGTGGCATAAATTATTCACACATTATTTTAACAAGTTTTATTGTTAGTCGATATAAAGCAGTATGCCGCGCCAGAAGAAAAGTGTTGGAAAGAACTATAACTAAAGATAACCTGTAAGTACCATTCCAAGTTCAGAAAGGCTTAAAAAAGTTTTTGAATTATTTTATTTACTTAGATATAATTATATTTCATATATTGCACCTCTTTTTATTCTCTGAGTTGGCTGGAAGAGATATCTCTTAGAGATAAGTCCTCCCTTGTAAACGTCCATTTCATGTTTGTGATGTAACTAGTTGTTAAATGCAGTAAAGTATATTATTATAAAGGCTAGGTAAGTTTAATTTTCATAGCTTGTACACTAGGATTACCAAAATTGTTTTTTTTTTCGCGTTTTTGTAACAAATGCGATATTCAGTTATAAAAATCGAATATCGTGACGTCAAGTGAAACTATGATAGATACGTATTAGTTTCGCTACAAATTGTTTGTATTGTTTAGAGACTGACTCTGTCACCTGTCACGTATTGTATTTTCTCCGTGTTGAATTTCACTATCACTTGCACGACTACGGTATACTGTTACGTAATATAATATTTAAATTATACCATTATATTTAACATGATATATTCTAACGACGATAAGCTCTACTGGTATTCGCGTAAGCGAGATCTTCTAGGGATAAATATGGCGCGGGGTAGAGACAGTGAACATTTATAATTAGGAATTGTAATTGAAAGTGCCGAGTTTGTGTGACTGTTAATGTTTATATTATTAAATAAGTATTTTAGGTTAAGGTATATGTTTCAGTACTATTCAGAGGCGGAGGACAGGAGTCCTATTATGGCTTTGTAATAGACTACTAAGGAAGGCAAGAGGGAAACCACTGCTCTATTTTTCCCTAAAAAAGTAGCATGGAAAATGCTGCACCGACAAGAGCGTGGCTCTTAAATTGATGATGATGATGATATATTTCTATGGGTCTTTGTTACCTGATAAGAATAAATATTAGGAATTGTCAGTGAGATCTTATAGATCTATTTACATTAAATCACGCGTGTCACTTTTTCCTTACAATGTCGACTTTTATCTATCTCTACCCCGGGAGATATTTATGCCTAGATATAATACTCTAGGCAAGGTCCAGGATAGACCAAATGAACAATGTCAGATTGACATTATGTAAATAAAATATGGCCGAGTTTATCAACGCACCGGCGAAGCCGCTGAGACTCCACAGTGATTACACTGCACTGAGTTTCCTTTTATAATATACTAGCGACCCACCCCGGCTTCACTCGGGTACAATGCTGAGGAAAAAATAAAATTATTTACGAAATCACATTAAAAACCTCAAAAATAACAGTATTTCTCCAATATGTAATGGATGTTATTATACATATAAAACTTCTTGAATCACTCTATCTATTATAAAAACCGCATGAAAATCCGTTGCGTAGGTTTAAAGATTTAAGCGTATATAGGGATATAGAGACAGAAAAAGCGACTTTGTTTTATACTATGTAGTTATGAAGGCAAGCACTGAGAAGAGTTTTTTTAAAGTTCAACTCTAATCGTACGTCGACGTAAAAGAATGACGTTTTTTTTAATCCCTGTCACAGACGAAAACTCCTGTTATTACGATAACGATCATATCATATTTAACGGTAAGTACTTTCTTTTGTAAAGTAATAAAAACTTATCAAGTGAAATCAAACCGAAGTATAAGCAAAAAATAAATCCAAATAAGTACCTATTATGTAGGTGAAATCAGTAAATCAGTCACAAAAAACTTTGTCGTATATACTACGTATTCGCCTTATCTGACATTCGTTTCTTTGATTCATTTGATATTACCTACAAACATAATAAGAATTAAAACAGAATAAGTTTGTATACCATTATACTATTATAATTATGTATATCCTATGTGCGTACAGGTCAGTACTTTTAATGAAAAATTAAAGACGAAAAAAAAATATTTTTTTCCAAATGTAATTTTTAGCTTTTCCTGCTTACCAAAAGATTGTTGTTTTTTAAAAAAACATTTAAAGTACGTACAAAAACTGTGCGTATACTATTTTAAAGCTATTGCTGCATAAATACGGAAGACAACGCAATGTTCCTATAGTTTACCGTAGCCGAGTTTCAGTGTGGCCACTGCTAGTCCCGCCTTATCCATTCATTCGGAAAAGGAATTAGTCTATAAAGTGCATCTCTGCGGGCTTGTGATTAACTCGAGGCTGCGGGCGCGACAACTCGCCGCTTCCTCATTGCTGCGCCGGCGGCGGTTAGTGCACGCGCAACCTACCCGTCAAGTTCCTTTCCCAAGCCTGACAGATACCTCCGACATTTTTTACCCCCTACACATGAATGGCCAACTAATAAAATGATTGCCCCACTCATTATAAGCACCAATATTACCAACATAATAAAACCAATCTAACACCCGTGAATTACATTTCAATAGCCTTGTTCAGCACCGCGTAAGTGAATAATGAACGACAGTATGCCAATTTTCTACGTGTTAAATATCAAGATATGGTACAAATTAAATATTTGATTACAGTTACCTTTACAGTTGATTACTGTTAGGTCAATGACTCGTAACGGTATTCAAAAACGTGCATTACACGCCCATCACGGGCCACATCTCATTCAAATGTTAAAAACCAACTAATTTTCCATCTCAACTTTGCGTAGATGACTTGCATTGATGTCTTTGCTATCGAGAGTGCTGGCCGCTTTTAACTTTCTATTCAATTTTGGAATACGATTCAAAATCAAACGTTGCCTAGAGAAATATTGACGTGACGTAATGTAATTAATTGTGTACCATTTAGGGATGTGACGAAAGTCCATTGTTTTGCCTTCAAACAAGTGATAAATTGTGCGATAAATGAAAAGGGAAACACGCAAACCGATATTTATCGCATACTATCGAATTCACATAGCTATTACCGCTATAGATATACATTTTCTTAATTGGAATATTATCGTTATTTCATATGTTACAAAACTTTGATAGCATCTAAAGCAATCAAAATTTATATGCTGAATTTGTTTTGAAAATGCTATATGTTCCACAAATTCATAGTATAAATAGTAGGAATAAATAGTAACAAAACTAATTTGTACTGGGTACCTTCATAAACATGATAAAACACTTGTTTGACAAGAAATATGTATAACGTATTTAAAATTAATAAAACATTCTTGAAAGTATACTTATTGTTTGTATACCTTCTTACATGACATACTTATTACGAGTATGTAATGACATGACACTAATTTAGATTAAAATATTGTGTTAACACATCACAACGCCGACACAAATAAATCAATTTGGCAACGAAATATTAATTTAAATCATTCAGATGCGTAATTTAGATAAGTGCATAAAAAAGAATAATGACAGCCATATAAATACATTTTACATTTTAGAACAAGCGTTCCGAAAGTGAATATGTAACAATCTATTTACGTAGTTAAAAAAGTAAGAAATTATTTATTAAATTAAAATACATAAACAAGTACATTCCATCCAACTACAATTGTAACAACACACATATTATTAAAAACAACGTACGTTACACGTTACGTACACTACGTTTTACGTAGTTTGAACAGATCCATTCACACAAAAATCCGAACGCGACGCGGTGCGTTTTTATACACACACCCGCTTCAGGCTATACCTTCAAACGATAATCGATCGAATCAGCGGCTCGTGCCCACGATTAGTCCCAGAGCCCAAGTCATAAACCATTACGCAATGAACTTTCACCCGCTCTTCTGTTTGCTCACATTCCAATTAGCATCAGAAACGAAACGAGTACTAGGACATACTAAATAACCTATTCTTTTTCTTCTTCTATTTGCAAAAGTCGGCCGTGTGTTACGCAATTACAGTCAGCCATAGACCAGACCAAAGGACATGTTAATTTTCTAATGGCGTGGTATGCCGGAACTACGTGCTAGACGAATTCGATTGGATCACAGAAATCATTGCAAATTCGATTTGAAATGTAATAAATAGACATCTAGAACGCAGATCATCAAAAGAAAAGTCAGGCATTTAAAAGTTTGTAATGACGAAACATTTGACTGGCTTGTTGCAGCTTTAATAATCTTAAAAGAATCATGAGTTCATATTAGGTACCTATTTCATTTTCTTCTCATTTCTAAAGTAATATATTTATCAGAGGAATGATTTTGTACCTTTATAAAATGCCGTTTTTGTGTGTCGTAGTGTGATATGAGCTTGGCCAGAAACTAATATTTGCTTGCCATTTAAGTGCTCAACTCCTTTTACAGTCGTTTGTTTGACCTTTGGTTGACATTTATATTGATACAATGATTTACAGCATAATAGCTTTTGTTTGTCGCTCATAAATTAAAACTGAATCAACGATGTACCTTTAAAGTGGTTTAATTTATTATTGATTTTTATCTTATAAAATAAAATCATGACATAAACTTAATCTAAATCCATAAATAAGCTATGTACAGATTACATACATAGCAACAGCAAAAACATGCATGTAAAATTATTGAAGCTTAAAACTTTCGCAATAAAACTAATTCTAATTTCGAACGACCTGTGCGATACGATCAATCTGGCAGCATTTTTTTTTTATCTTTCTCTGTCAAAGAACTAATAATTTGATACGTCCAGATATTATTACACCAAATAAAAAAGTTTCCATTCACCGGACCAAAGCTTTCGGTCCTAATGAGCTCGAATCTCAGAATCGTATCTATCGCGTCCGAATCACAATCGCGAGGTGATTTCTTATTGTTTTATTATTAAAAAAAAACTATTATTCTTTTTGTCAGCAGTATTTGCGGTTACCTACCGCGTTGCCGTTCAACACTAAATAATACCTATAAATTGATTTTCCTGTCATTACTTGAGTGCAAGAAATAACCGTGTGATAATCTTTTATTTAAGTGCTTATATTAAACTGTTAAGAATATTCTGTTGATCATAAAAACGTAATCTTTCAATCGGTTTCAAAATGATTATGTACATTCGATGGTTATCTTTTGTTTTTTATTGCAACAAATTTTTGTGTGGCAATAATAATTTACCCTGTCTATTTGAGATGCTTCAAGTACACTTTTACTTCTTTGAAATTCTGTTTAAACATGTCATTTGATACTACTACATAATAAAACCATGCTTTGTTTTGATGGAAAACCTCAGCTACCCGACAAAAAAACAATAACTGTGGCTACTTCCAAGTAAACCATTTCGCCAGAGCTTCGGGGAGTAATCAGCCGTGAACGCTTCACGGTCCTCGGCGCCATCTTGCTTTTTCTTTTTTTATGGCAATGGTATCATCCAGTACTGCCAACCCCGCTGCAGAAGTAATAACAGTTAAAATTAATCTCACGTAGAGCATGACTTCAATTTGTTAATGACTTACAAAACTTATCTAGAGTCGTAATGGAATATTAGATACCTTAGCCATGACATTTAGGTAATTAATATTATGAATCGGTTTAATTTAATTTGTAATTAGAGATAACTCTGTTATTTTTGGTGGTGTGAACAAGCTTTTAGTTTTGAATTAATATTATTTTGTGATCTGTTTGACTTGAATGCCTTTTATATGCTCATATTTTTCCTTAGTACATACATACATACATAAACTCACGCCCGTAATCCCTAATGGGGTGGGCAGAGCCACAAGTAATCAAAGACAACTTGCAGCCACTGTTGATACGAAGTCCAAAGATGGATATGACGAACCTTATTTTTCCTTAGTGTTTACATTAAACCATGATACTTAGGGTAGAATTTATAAACAACTCTCAGCTGAGACTGCACTCAAGATCATGTTCAAGTCCATGTTTTTGTATAAGAACTGTCACATTGACATGATTTAGAGGGCAGTCTCAAAGCTGAGATTAGTTTATTAATACCACCATGTAAGAAAAATACGGAAGAACAGTAATCACACTTATTTATTCTGGTATTAAGAAAATAACACTTAACTTGGTAAACACATCCGATGTCGTCAAGGTCCCCAACGCAAGAGAGCGTGTATCAATCCGTCCGATTTGACAACCCCATTCTTGTGTTGCCATTTATAGAAAAATGTCTTATAACTGTCGACGAACAATTCAGCCTAACACTCGTCCATCCTGACCGCGTGTATGTCCCCATACACGTCGACAGATGAGCCTAACACTCGGCTGATTGATGCACGCTTCCAGCTTAATGTATCTAATTAACAAAGTATATTTAAGTTAATCACACAATAAATGCACAGAATACATTTCATTTCAGTTCATTTCATTTCATTTCAATCTTTTCACACAGTTTCATAGAGCAGTTAAGTTTTTGAATAGACATGAGGTTGTTCATTTTGAAATTCACTATACAAAGATTTTAATCGTAAGACCCGGTTTTCTAGACGCAATAATTAAATGATAGAGATTCGATTTAACTCAACATTGGGTTTTACGTCCATTAATGTAAAAGAAAATATTTATATTCAAATTAAGAATGTTGGTAATATAGAATGACCGGTAATAGGTATAGATTTATATGAACCCACAAAAATGCTTTCTAGCCGTGGGTAATAGCTACCGATTTATGGTGGTACAAAGGTAATTTTAATTAGCTGCACAGAATAACAATTCAAGATATTTAGATATAAGGTAATAGATTTTGTTTACAATTAAATTAATCTATATTACATACTAATGAACCAATCACATGGTCCATTCTATCTCAGTTCTAACGAACCAATCACATGGTCCATTCTATCTCAGTTCTAACGAACCAATCACATGGTCCATTCTATCTCAGTTCTAACGAACCAATCACATGGTCCTTTTTATTTCAATACCAACGAGCCAATCACATGGTCGTCTGTTTCTCTAATATTAGTTAACCAATCACATGGTTCTTCATACCTTAAATTTAACGAACCAATCACATGGTTCTCTGTTTCTCAAATATTACCTAACCAATCACATGGTACTTTATACTTTAAATTTAACGAGTCAATCACATGGTCGCTACCTTAACAAACTATTGTCATAATACCTTTAATCTTATCGTATAGTGATACCTTCATACACATTTTACACATATTGATATTTATACTAAATACAAAAGATGTAATATCGTTGATTTAAATTTGATTCGTAACTCTAAGTCATGATCAACAACAATAAACGCTGTTAAAAATCATGTTCACTGTCAATATTTTCAAGATCCGTGTCACTTTCATTTATGCTTAAGGCTGCTACATGAACCCAGGGCAACATAACGATCGGCAGCGATTGTAGTTTTACGCTTATGTCTACTATTACTTAAACCTGGTGTCGCCGCGATTTTATACCGGTCATTACCGAGTACTGCAATAACACGATATGGACCCGAATAATTGTGGTAGTAACTTTTTACTTTTTCCATCATTTTTAAAATTTGTAGACGTAATCTCTACTAATGCGCACATTCTCAGAACATGCGCATATTCTTAGAATATGCGCATATTCCCAGAACATGCGCATTCGATGCAAGCATCCACATATATATTTTTTTTCACGAATCACATCTTAGGAAAACCAATATGTCCTCTTCAACCGATCCTGTGTTCTCTAGGCCCTTTGGCCTAGAGAACACTGGATCTGGCCTATGTCGTCGTGGTTCATACGACATAGCTGCCACCTTGCCCCCTTCGGCACCACCCAACGCAAATCAGATCTATTACAATTAACACACCTGTATAACTTGTTATCCTTGATAACATTTTCCTTTATTTCTTTTAATCCATTAGCATCTAAGTCAGATGAAAGTATCTCTCGAATCCGGCATAATTCACTATCGCCTAACTGCAGGGTGTGAAGCTAATCGTCACCTTCCCTAACGAATAAACAACTTCGTTGCCAAATCTCCTTAAAGCTGTCGTTACGTTGTTGTGTTGAAGGCCCAAATGTGTTAATTCTGAATTTGCCAAAAGAGAAACCTCACTGCCGAAATCTACAAAAGCTTTCACTGGAACCCCGTTAATAAAAACTTCTTTATAGAACTTCAAGTTCAGAGTAGACGTGGATATGCACATCGTCTTTTGAGAATTGGTAGCCTTACTATCACGCTACTCGTCGGGTTTCATAAAACAACTGTCTATTTTATGGCCTACTTTGTTGCACCGAGTACATTGAATAAGTGGTTTCGGGCACATTCGAAATGGGTGACCTGATCCCTTACAATTAAAACAAAATATACCGGTGTCATTCGGTACTGATTTTATCTTGAAACCACTAGCTCTATTACCATTGCTGCCGCTAGTTGTATTGAACCCTACGTTTGGCCTATTCCTAAAATTGAAACGTTCTGGGATATTTGTCTCCTTATTACTCATTAGGAATTCTAATAACTGTTCAGGTTCTGTGCACCGTAACGCCAAAGCATTCGACTTTGTAGTTTTGTCACTCAACCCGTGTATCAGACAACCTACCGCGCGTTTGCCGATATTGCACTGGTTCAACATTGCCAATTTCTCGTAAAAGTACACTACGATTGGTTCCTGGAACATACTTTTGCACTTTAGCATGTACTCCAAGGACTGGCCATAGTTTTGCTCAAATGGGAATGCACTACACAACTTTTGTTGCTATTCCACACACGTATACATTATGGTTTCTAGACTATTATACCACGATTTAGCCAGTCCCTGCCGTTTCTGGCAACGCGAAATGAATTGTAGTTCTTTCGTCCCAACCGTAGACGGTGGCGCACTCATTCACCTTTTTTTTTACCAAACAACTACTCGCTGTCCTTTCGATGACGGCTCAAAATCTGGAAGTATATTCTTAGGATTGGGGTTATTAGAGTGACTGGGTGCGCCTGCCGGCGTCGGCTGGGGTTTTATTGAGTTTAGTATGTCTATAACATCCTTGGACGTGAATGTAGGACTATCTGTCCGTCTAGACCGATGCGCGGTATTAATTCCTTCGTCATGTGCATCTGTATGCGGACGTTTCATCCCATGATTGACGTCATTTCTGTCTGGTAGTCTACTACGTTCACGGTCACGTTGAAGTTGATCTTAAAGAAACTGCAGCCGTGCTCGCTCTCGCGCTTACAATTGTTCTCGCTCCTGTATACTCGAACTATTCCTAGTTCTACTTTGTTGGCGACTTACACTGCGATTACGGTGGTAGAGAGTGGAGCTAGGACTACGTCTTCTACTTCTGCTTCGCGTCTTACTGTGACGATGAGAACAGCTCGATTTACGTCTACGACTTCTACTTCGCGTCTTACTGCGTTGACGATGACAATAGCTTGGAATACACGTCTACGGCTTCTGGTTCGGGTTTTGCTGCGGTGACGATGCGAACGGCTTGGACTACGTCTACGACTTGTACTACGTATCTTACTTGAGTCATTGCAATTAGAGTGAAGTCCACCCTCGGTATGCACATCACGGTCGGTGCGCCTTTCACGTGACTGCTCGGATGTCTGGATCTCGAGAGTTGTAAGGCCGTCGCCTCTGAGCTTCAGATTCATCACGTTGTTGCATATCTTGGTAAACAATTACCGCTCCAACGGTAAAAACAAACTATTCAACGCCACGTGGACTAGCCAAGTTCCGTACGTATATACTTTCGCCGCCAACCTTCGAATGCCCAATTTCTGCATTGCGAAATGCACTACTGTCCTCTCATCCCAGCCGTAAACCTCCGCGCACTGATTTACCTTTTTTAGCCACATGTCTATGCGTTGGCTTTTCAGAGACGGATTAAATTCCGGAAGAATATTTTTGTAATCCAAATTTTTATTTACTGATGGTGCGCTTTGATTTAACGGCTGCGATGGGAGAGCATCTTTAATAGTTTTAATTAGTTCGACAACCTTCTCCTGCTCTCTTCTCGAAGCCAGCTCGCGATCAAGCAAGCAGCGACTGCGGCTGCGGCTTTCACCGCGGCTGCGGCTGCGTCTGGCACGTGAACGGCTCCTCCTAGGAGTCTCCAGACTAAGGACTGCGTCTCCTCCGTCCATTTCCTAGAACTCGTAAAATAAAATTGTAACCATTAATGACTAACCAACATTTGAATTTTAAAGAATCTAATTTTACTGTTTTTGATGATAACTCGAAAACGGTGCTTCCGGGGCACGTAATTATCCGCCAGATTCTACCATCCAGATAATAAATCCGAAGAACAATCCGGAGTGTTCGGTCGTCCGATATCCGGACAGCATGCCCTAGGTGCATCTAGAGAAAATAGACAATATTATGTTTGACCCCTTTCATCAACCTCCGTAACCTCAACCTGGTATCATCACATGTGCTGTTCGTATAGGATCTATTATTGTTACTAAAGAACACCCAAAACCTGCTAGGGGATGGATAATAAGGCTATGATAACATTTTATTCACAAAAACGTAAAAGTTAAAAATATTTGTGTAAAAATCTCGTAAACTATGCATGTGACCTTACAAACGACATCTTCAGTAATCCCTTATAACCCTCAATACCAGCAAGTTCTACTTTATGACAATAAATTACATTTAAGTAGTTCTACTTTATGATAATAATTACAATGACTCTTAATGATATTAGGCCAAACAAAATAATTACATTTTATAATTTAGTATCTAAATAAAGATTCAATTACTGAAACCAGATTGACCGGACCATATTACATATGTACATACATACATATGTATATGAAGAGGTGGGCAGAGCCACAAGTAATCAAAGACAGCTTGCAACCACTGTTGATACGAAATCCTAAGATACCATACATAACCACCATATTATGTGGCCTATAAGAAAAAAAATGTAAAAACAACACATAAATTATCTTGTAAACTACTTACATGTCTGGTCGCAATAACAACGAAATTTTTGTTACCGCTATATTAATTAGTATTAATCTTTACCAAACATAATAACCCTTTACAACAAAACTACACTATTATTTCCTTTTATATATTTTTTTTATTTTTTTAAATGTAGGTATGTACGTAGCATTGGATTAATTAGGTCATTCATTGAAGTTGAACATATCAAGAGTAATACATTCATTTTTGTTTATTTTCTGTAATCCGTACGTAATGTTTAGAATGTGGGTAACTCTTCGAAATAAAGACAGGTTAAATAACTATAGGTAACTACTATTTGAAATAAAAGTTGACTATGCGTAATTGAAACAATTAGAGTCTCACTAATAATTAAAGAATAATTATAGTTCAAACAACACTTTTCTACAGTTAAACTTACAAACTATCCAGCTTGAAAAGTGGTCACGCGTGGCAACAAAACATTCCAAAAACGTAGGTACTTACCACTTCTGATATGTAAGAAAAATACGGAAGAACAGTAATCACACTTATTTATTCTGGTATTAAGAAAATAACACTTAACTTGGTAAACACATCCGATGTCGTCAAGGTCCCCAACGCAAGAGAGCGTGTATCAATCCGTCCGATTTGACAACCCCATTCTTGTGTTGCCATTTATAGAAAAATGTCTTATAACTGTCGACGAACAATTCAGCCTAACAACCATATTACTGTCTGCATAGAAAAACGATATGAGAAAAACTATAAGGAACTAATAATAGTTCTTAAGGTCTAAACATTAGTAAGTTACTTTCACATCAGTAGGACGTAACAATAAATATTATTTCTCTTAAAGCAACAATGATTCTTTAATAATAAAAACATTTATAAAACCCACAAGCCTATTCGGAGTGAATTGTTATATAAACATCGATTAGCGTAGGTGAATCTCACTATTACAATGTTATATGTTCTTTAGCGTATCGTTATCTATTGCATAACATGATAGATGTTACACAAACCAATGGGACAATAATGCCTTTCTTGTGCCCGTTTGACACCCACTTAGATATATATCTACACAAATTACTTTTGACCCAACGGTGAACAATGGAAATACTATCTATTTGTTTTAAAAGGTGGACTAAATTATACTAAATTGAAGACAGGTCTAAATGTGACAAAAACGTTTTCTTTTTTTCTATTTAAGTTTTTTATAAATTCAAATAAAGAAAACCGTACTACATTTTGTAGTAACGTACGCGACATTTTGTCATGTTTTTCTATGACCTCACAGGTTGATTTTCATACGAATTCCATAGTAATTTCGTGTTTTGATGTTTAGTAAAAAGTAACTGATTTGACTAGTTAGAAACTAACCTATTATCCGATTCCAACAAATACAAGCTTAGCCATGTAATCCGTAATCGATAATCGTAAATTAAATAAATAACGGATACCTAACGTACTTTATAGTACTTAATTGCGGTAAATTATGAATTTAAATCAGAAGAAACTTCATAATCGGTAGCCTCGCGAGAATTCCTGTGATTATCATATTCTGTACATTATCATATTTGTAAACGGATTTCATGAATTATCGTAATACAACTTTACTATTACGATTTTCTATTTTATGTTAATACATTTGCTAGTTCCTTAGATATGCTTCCTATCCTAACGGCACATTCGAAGGCTGAACTTCTCAATTCGTATATTATGTACATACGAATATTAAAATGAATCAAAATTAATTCGCTGCATAGTAATGGACTTTAAACGCTAATGCGTTATCAAACAATAGACGTATTAATGTGTAGGACACAAAATCAATGTAGAGCTGAAATAGGACTACAAATAAGTTCAATAAAAGTAAAAGTGGGTTTTACATTTATAAAATTGGTTTCAAACTATTTTCTAGATAGCTATTTTACAATCACACAGACTACAGAGGTGTATGCTCATATCAAAAATTGCAACTCTAATATTAAAGGCACGACCGATATAAAAATCGATTTCGAATCCACGCGAAATCCATTTGTAAGTAAGTACGTGCCTAACACAAGTAAAACCGTGATCGAATTATATCGTTATTACAATAAAAAAAAAACTACACTTCTCATCAAAAAAATCGAAACACCTTGCAAGTTTACGTTTTGTCAGGATTATCAGAAAAATGTGTACATTTAGGAATAAATGTTAAATGTCGTTTAATAGTGAGTAATATGAGCTTATCAAATCTTAATGTTAATGTTCTAAATTTAAATGAATTTTTCATAGGTTTCGTATTTTGTTAAATGAGTCATTTTTATTCCGTATGGAGTATAAAGGAAATGGATAAAACAACACACGTAAATGAAAAAAAAAGCTAAAAAACGTTTATTTAATAACTTGTATTCCCTCCCCGAGCTCTAATTACTGCTTCCATACGGTTCTTCATCGATCGGATGAGAGTCACGATCACATGCTGTGGTATATTGTCCCATTCCTCTTGGATTGCATCTTGCAGCTGGCTAAGTGTTTCTGGGGCAGGATCTCTTGCTCGAATTCGTCTCTTTAATTCATCCCACAGATGTTCAATGGGATTCATGTCCGGGCTTCTTGCTGGCCATTCCATAATAGAGATATCGACTTCGTTAAGATAATCTCGTACGACGCCCGCGGTGTGAGCCCTAGCATTGTCGTGCATGAATATGAAGCCGTTGTACCAGTCCACGATCCTTCAACCTTCTTCTAATTGTAGAGTCACTTACAGCCACCCTTCGTACAACACGAAGCCGCTGCTGCAGTTGAAAAGCGTTAAGGCGTCGATTTCTTAAAGAAGTTGTTACAATAAATCGATCATCTCGCTCAGAAGTGACCCGATTCCTGCCAGATCCTGAACGGCGCGTGAACAAACCAGTCTCCCGATAACGTTTATAGACTCTGTGAACAGATGACAGGCTTAGATGCAGTCTTGCAGCCACAACACGCTGACTAAGGCCAGAATCCAGCAATGCCACAACTTGGGCGGCTTCTGTGGGCGAAGTATCCATACGTTTTAGAAAAAAAACCTTTTTTCAGACGTCCCAAAGTCACAGTATTGAAATAAAAAACAAAAAGTTTAAGGATAGGCGCCAATTTTTAGTTTTTAAACGCTAAATGTACTCCAACCCTAAACACACATTTGTCTCAAAACAGTGATTCATTTCGTTTATAAGATAAACAAATGAAATTCTAATTTTGAATTTAGAATTTTCGCTTATTACTGTAATGGCCAAACTGCCAGCTATACATTTATGTATTTTTTTTCATCGTATGATTTCTTTTTTGTGTTAAATTCGGACAGAAACAATGAAAACGGAAGTGTTTCGATTTTTTTGATGAGAAGTGTATTTTATATCGAATTATGAAAATATCGAATTTGAAAATAATTGACAAAGAATCGCCAGTTATAAGACCATGATGGAACGTCAAATTCCAATTTTGAATAATGCTAAAAATATGTATACTTTTAAGTGGTTATTTTTTTATTTATTTTTAATCAAATGGCTGTTTTTGTTTGAAAAGTCTTTCTTACTGTTATTATTGTTTTTATGAATAAACCTATAACCCATAGTGGAGTGGTTAAAATCTCAATTCAGTTGCGTGTTTATAGCTGTTTTATCTCACAGAGACGGCTAATGATGCAAAAGCAATAAAAGCGATTTAGAAGACACTCGTAAAATGATTTAAAGTGAAATTAAAGTTTCACGTAACTAGTTATTACCAGGCGTGATGAGATGTAAACAAAGAAATCGCTCAGTCTGTTCACACTGGTTATAATTTCTGTTTTATGTAGGTACGTATAAAGTACTCATAGATGAGATTGTTCTTCAATTAATGCTTCGTTTAAAGAGGACACAGTTTCCTTCCGTAAATGAAAGCTGCAATTTAGGAGAGCCACGATTATGTTTTTTTTTTATTTACCGAGTTATTTCATAAGCTGATACGTAGGTATGATGTTTTTTTGTTTATGGAGACTAAATTTTAAAACGATGAAATGGAATTATTGATTTCATGTCAGAAATCGTAACGCACATTAGAAGATGACTATTTTACCAGTAATAAATTGGATAGCGACCTAAAATAATTAACCCCTTCTATTCCCGATAATCGATTTTTTTTCTAACGCCAATTCGAATGAAGCAGCACAATCGTGCGCATCTTCGATCAATGAATACCCGTCTACAAATCTCATCTCTTCGCATCTAGACAAAGGAACGTCTGCGTTCAGTATTCACACATACATAAATTATTACACATGTGTTTATTTATAAATGTATATATTTGTATGTATGTATATACGGTTTTATTTTCTACTTTGTACACTTTTTGCTTTCCCACTTTTATTGACCTCTCACACCGTGCGGGGTTGGTTGGAAGAGATCTCTTTTAGAGATTTTTGTACCTATTTTTGTTTTTTTATGTCATTCATTTAATTATTATGTACAATAAAGAGTTTAATAATAATAATAGTACTTAACATGGTGGACAGAACCACTAGTAATCAGAAGACCACTTGCAGCCACTTTTGATAAGATGTTAGATAGGACACAATAGCTCTGTTGGTTTGTTTCGTTGTCAATGTTTTATTTTTTTATTTTTTCCCAGTCCAGCGTAACCAAAGTGAGTTCAGTGTTCACACCGGCTATATTTTGTTGCGTTCGTATATTATCCCATAATTGCTCAGTTTCGTTGCAGGCGACACGGCCGATGGTATCGGGCTGATGTATCGAGCTAGCCCCGCAGGCCTCTCGATGGCCTGCCGACTTGCTTGCAACTACTCCCGATAACGCATTATCGATATTCATAATGCTGTCCCTCGTTACTACGGAATGTGAAGCTGGAATGGATAAGCGGAGCTAAATTAAGGTGCAAAGACGTGTAAAATGAAAAGTTATTACGTGTTGGTGTAGCAACATTGTAAAGGATTTCTTATGTTACATGGGTAGATTGAACGGATTAATGAAGACGATATACAGATAGCAGCAACAGCAACATTTCAGATAGCCCAAGCTATCTACGCTAGTTGGCTTAAACAAAATGCAGAAATGAAAATTACCTACTTATTAGTACCTATCTAAATCTATTTATGACCTCTGCACAATGGGCACGGGGCCCGCGCGCGGTGCGATTTATATCCAGATCAATAGACGCAAAGAATTATATCTACGTGGATAAACGTCGTACGGCTATTGGTAGACGCCCTCAGAACCCGTGCTGCGGGCGCTGAAACATTTAACGCTATTGCAAACGCTTTAAGCGCAATTTCAGAACCTGTGTTATGAGTTCTGACGAAAACAAGTATTAAATATTTACAAATCAACACTTCAATGAATTAGTCATTACAATCCAAAATCACTGCACATCATTATACACGGCTACCAAGACAAGAATCAAACTTATCATCGACCATCACTACTTTCTTCCCTGTTAATGGTCCATTAAATTCGAAAGCTCGCTGACAATAAATAACGATTATTATCTAATGATTATCAACATATTTATGTTTACATAATGTCGTTAGTAGCGCGCCTTTCTCCGGTCGTTGACCATGCCAAGGCCGAACGGACCAATTAAAATCAAGACCGTTCAAATAACTCTAATTTCAATGGTCAATTTAATTTTTGATCGTGTTTATAATTTCCGTCCAATAAATTGTAGGAAGTTCGTGTTCTGACCAATCAAATGATTTGCTCCTAAAATATTATGCGGAAAATCTAAATCGATTCTGACATTAAACTTAATTGGACTGTTTGACTAGATAGAATTTACGCTAATCTTTTTTACAGTTTATTGAATAGCTTTAATAGTTTTCGCGTTTATCGCTTAACAAATTATCACGAGACAAAATCCTTGCATTATTTTGTCGCTTTCTTTATCAACTCTTTATCTCACGCTTGATGTGCGTAAGTTCCCAGTTTACAATACGTGTAGCATGGCAGAGACATTTCATTTCATTTCATTTTCATTTATTTATGTTTCGGACGCATGTGAAGTGAACAAAGGGTATCCTTTTAAAAAAATATATGAAAAAAATATAATTATGTTTAATTGAAAAACTATGTGTGCAATGAATGGTGTCACTATGCGTTACTATATTGTGTTCAAGCTTATCATCTTATAGGTTACTAATCTCTTCGAACGAAGCACACGTATAATTACGATAGAACTTCACTTACAGGTGAGTTCGTTTAACCGCTACTGAATGCGATAAATTTCCTATTCCGCCCAGTCATCCCTTAGGAATATCAAAGCTCGATCACGTCCGTTTTCGTCATCGCCATCTCTATTCACGGTTGGCAAGTTCGCGTTACGCAACACCCGTCAAGCCACATCATCGGTCATTATCACGTCCGAACTTTTATTTAATTGCATTTTTTTTATCAATGAGAACGTATTGAATCATGTTTTTAATTATAGAGAACAATGAACGCAATCTAAACACGTGGTTCTGATTTTACTAAGTTTAAATTAGCGGAAACGAGTAATATGTAGACCTTCATTTTTTATGTGTGTGAATATATTGTACGTCTAATATTAACTCATATTAATAGATTAGGGCTTTACGACTTGTAATAGGCTATGGGAACATAAGGAAATAATACATGTCTTAGAAAAATATTACCTAATAATGTATAGGTGTATATGTAAAGACTAGACTGTAGGTAGACTAACCCAAATGCAGATAACCTTCTAATATTTAAATTATCCGCATAAAAATATTTATATGCATGACTCAGTAGTTTGTCTCCTTAGAATAGAGGTGTGTTCCTAAGACAAAACCTTTGACATTTGGCTTGAATGCTCGTTTCAGTTTTAATGACTACGCATTCATTTTTTTGCATTACATGCTGGCCATTTTAATTTTTTTTTTTTTTTCAAATGACAGCCAGATACAATGCAACATTTGAACCTGGAATGGAAATATCGCTCAGCGGTGGCATTTCTTTCTTATTTCGATAATTGTCTGCCGGTGACTTTTAAAAAACGAAAAAGATTTTAGCCGTCGAACCTAACAAACAAGTCTGTCCAGAGAACTGGACCTTTAGGGGTTTGAAGGACCAAGTGAGGTGGTTAGTGAAAGAGGGGTCGTAATATAATGGTGCTGGGGCATCTCCCCGCCTCACCCCGGTCAGACAAGCTCCGAGATGCAAGAATGCAGCTGCAAGTGGTTCGCTTTCGAAACCCCGTCCAACAGTTGCAAGGATTTTGTCTCGTATATTGAATCAGTAATTAATATTCCAATAGATAATTTATATTTATTAGCTGTCACGTCCGCTGTACTGGCTTATAAAACTTGTAAGTGTTGAAACCAATAAACTACTTTCATGAACATTTTTTTTTAGATTTAATCTTGCACACTAGTAGGTAAAGATTTATATAAGTTGAGTCCCTGATGTAAATGCTGAAATAGCCATAAAACTAAAAAACATCAAACACAAATTATACGAAAAAAGCATGTCTTAGTAAAGAGCGTCCCATCGTCCCCAACTTCTAATTTGAGCGACTTCCTAGACTCTAGGTAATAATTGAGCAAAGATGAGCAGGTATTTTCTGAGCATCCGGCCAACTCCACCTGACCAATCATCACAAATTATACGTATTTATTATATGCACTGTCTGCTAATCATAAGTAAGTCTTGCTTTTAGTCCATAGTTCAGTGAGTAAGTGAAAAAGAGGTGTTGTCATGACGCTCAGAATGCCGGTCAATAAAAAGAAAATAAAGCTGTTACTATAGAAACTAAGAAAGCTACCAAAATCCCACAACCAAAACACATAGATAATATCTTATACACAGATTGAACAAAAAAAATCTTATTACAAAATATGACTAATTAATCAACTTACCAAATTCAGTATTTTTCATTCACAATCAAATTTTTACAATGTCACTCATAAAATATGCAAAAAGACACAAAGGCACATCACATAACTGAATAATCCTGGTTAATAAAAAATGTTTTGGTAAAATTGCCAAATTAGATAATATCCAGTGTTTAAATTTCGAACAAAACTTTTCAAAGTTCGTTCGAATATCGTGCGCTAAAGAGGAGCGAACGCGCGCTCTCACTTCGCTGTCCCGAGGTGTACTGAACCCTACTATGTGTAAAGTACTATCTCTTCAGAGCTTAGGGTTCTTGATAACAGGTTAGGGAATCGACTTGATACTTCGATACTTTGCAGATTATTATGGATGAAGAGCTTCTGGAATGCTACTTTGAAAGAAAGAAAAAATATTATTTTCCTTAAAAGAAAATGCGGTTTATAAAAATATGAGATATCCAATATGCAAATTATATATCATGCTAAGATAGGTGGTACACTGTATATAGATAAATGACAACTTTAAGTAAATTAACAATAAAATGAATCAACTCTTAGACAGGAAAGAATAAATTGATCACTAAACGTCCACGTCTCCAGTTGCGGTATACGTTTTGTGCAATAGCTCATAGTCTCTATTAAAACCGTAACAGGTTTTACATTTTTAAACCGTACATTGGAATTCGAAATTTTATTTTTTATTATGAACCATGTTGAACGTTTTTTTCCATATTTTTAATTTATTCGCGGCCAGTGCGCGTCGATTGATACAATCATGGCGAAAAGCAAATGGTGGTTAATAAACTATGCACCGCAAAAGCTTTAAGTTAACCTTTTTATCGGAGGCTTTAAGCTCGCCGGTGAGTTAAATAAAGTGGTTTCTAAATATAAACGTCGTATCTCGACACGCCATTGGCAGGTGCGACTGGCTTCTTCGGCCTTTTTTGCTGGCTATTTTTATGGTTCCGTGTCCAAGAGGAGAAAACGAATTATTTCTGTTTTTATTACCAGCCAGTTACATTTCTATCACTGTAACTGCCTTATTTAATGAGGCAAAAAGTGTCTAATTATGAAGTTTCTGAACGATCGTGCATTTGAATAAAATAACGAGTGCTTTTGTTTTGCTACAATTGCAGAACCTTCTCCACAGTATTACGACTATCACGTACCAACTTTTTGCGAGCATCTACATTTTTTTTTACACTTTTTTCGGCGACAATTTTATAATTAAAGCTCGTGCGTTTATCAGGTTTTACCGAGAAACTGTGGTCGGTCATATCTGTGCGTATCTCCGGCGCATAGTAGTTTAAAATAATATACTTACCAACTTTTATTCCCCTTAGCAAAGGCCTCCGAGCGTCCTACACGCTTATTTGATCATATAAAAGGCAGTTAACACAATGTTTTACATTTATAACCGGGACTTGTCACATTACTTCACTTATTTTTGTAAATAAAGAATTGCAATAAACATGCCGCCTTTTATTTCGTGTCCATATTTAAAGTCAAATTCTTTTTTAAAAAATAAAAATTATATAGACAGATGTGACTGATCAAATCTCGAATGGTTGTCTAGTACGTATGGGATTAAAAATAACGTATTTTTTGTAATTAATCTGGGGCGTAGTATTACTTTTAAATGGTCTGGAATTTAAAACTGTAATTGTACCTACATTGGCGATAAATGTACGCAAATTAATAATCTTCAACAGAACTGTAAGGTGTAAAGTTAATTAGTACTTACTTAAATCGTTTAAGTTTACTGCTTGTCATATTTATTGGGATAGGTAAACATGGAACAGAGGGGATAAAATCGAAGCAATTCATATAAGAAAGCAATATTGCTATTTGACATTTGTTTGCATTGCGCACTTTCTTTTATATGCGCAAATGTAAAATTGCAATATTGCTTTCTTAAATGAATTGCTTTGATGCGGCCATTTTAACCCCCTGATCTTTACATACCTGCACCATCATTGTGATCGATATTTATTATTAATGTACTTAACCGTACATTGTAGCCTCCAACACGCTTTAAATAAGGAGAAACTAGAAAATTATTTTATTACCTACAACATTTATAACACGTATCAAACACCTAACTGGTCTAATCGAGGTAATATTCTTTTCATCCCAGACCACCTATGCATAGATCGTAAAGAATAATCATTTAACATAATTACATGAATTAAAACTAGTGCAGCCTAGTTATACGAATTATACAAATAGAAAATGAGTGTAGTTTATAGTGAAATAATTAAAAGAATCACGACTGGGTCCCACGGCCCGTTACTACCACGAGGAAGATAACGCTTGAAAAATGTACCTTTAATTGTGTGGCTTAAGCTTTGAGAATCCCGCGAGCGATTCATTTCACACGGGGACAGGAAATTCTATAAAAAAAATAAGTGGTTTTATGAAGAGCCTTTTGTTTCTTCTATTTACCATTCATTAACGCATTGACAGTTGTACTCGTTATTTTATTTTTATGAGTAGGTAGACTATTTTGTACTTTCAAAAGATTTGTGGAGAACATCATCATCTCCCTAATATTATCCCGTTTTTTCACGAGGTCCGCTTACCTAACCTGGACATTTGACAGGTCCATTTTTTACAGAAGCCACTGCGTGTCTGACCTTCCAACCCGCGAAGGGAAAACCAGCCCAATACATGTTAGGTAACATACTTCCGAAAATGCATTTCTCGGGAATGTCGGTTTCCTCACGATGTTTTCCTTCACCCTTCAAAGCTTCAAACATGAATTCGAAAACAAATTCGACAATCATTGGTTTAAGCCTGTGCAGGATTCGAACCTGCGACCTCAAAGTGAGAGGCAAGCGTTCTAGCAACTGGGCTACCACGGCTCTAAAGATTTGTAGAGAACCTAAAGGGTATTATTTCATAGTATGCACTGCAAGGAGCGTATACGCTTGTTTACCTTACTTGAATCTCAGGGTCCTCGCATCCTCGCATCTTTACTTATCTAATCTCCTGTTCCGTTGTGTCATCAACCTCTGCGATGGTTATACAGACACGTTACCGTTGTCGTGCAAAGACAAACTCTTCCTTGCCAGTTTAGTGTGGTATGTATTCAATAATTCACAGCAATTTGCTAATATGACGGGGAAATATTCAGTTGCAGGCTTTGTCTCAAATTAGAAGTGTAGAGTGGGCTAATTTTTAAAGGAATTCTTGTCTATATTTTTTATAACGATTTTATTTATAGCTCTACCCGCCGATTGTAAGAGTCATTAATGTTCGTATTTTGTGCTACTATAATGCACGCGGAAGTCAAAGCATTCCTACTTAGTTCAAATTACGTCAACTTATTGAATTTCTTGTCAAAGAAAGAGACATACAAAGGTTTCTTTCTATGCTTAATTTTGAAATGATTACTTTTTCATTCTAAATTCAAATTATAAATAGATTATGATAAATAGAATAGAACATAATATAAATAAGCAACACTTAATAGTCAGGCCCCACAAGCAGTGCAGTTGGGTAAATAAATTCAAAGTCACGCCTGTCGTTACATAACGTAGATTGATGACCTCACACATGGAAGTACCACACTAATGTGCATACATGGGTACATTAGGGTCTACATACACATTATTCCAAAGGCCTAGTATTGTAACCATACTTTAGGCTAAAAAAACTGAAAGCAATCGAAATACAAATATTTCTAAATTTGGAACGAATTCAATATTTGTTGCTGTTAAGTAGTATATGATATACGATAAGCATTGAGATGCAGTAGGAATTTCAAATTCCGATTCTATTTTCAAATTCAAAATTGCTAAAAATATTTCGAAATTCAAACTAAAGCTACATTTACGAACAAAATCTTCTCGTCACGCCCTCTGCAAACAGCTAGTAAAAGTCATCACAATTTGACATCAATAGTTCACAATGAGTGCGCATACGACGTGAAGATGACGTACTATCAACAAAGAAAAGAAAGGCATAGATATCAGTGGAAAGCCACCGTCATGGTTTCCACGGAACATCGGGGTCGGCTATTGTAACCGTCTCATTGTCTAAGTTTAATTGCTCAAGAATCTTCAGATCAACTTGGCGTTAACATTAGGTCATAAAAAGAATAAATTGATTCAAGTAATAAGATGATTAAAGTATCCATTAGTTGGTCGTAATTAAGCGTACCGTCGCCTACTTCTTTTTAATATCACACTTGTTTTTATGGATCGTTAGATTATCTAGCTTACATGCATAGATTTCTTTATTATTTATGTTACTATTATTGGTAACCAATAACAATACTAATAATCACTATTATAACTACAAATATAAACATTATTTTTGCTTAAATTAGTGAGTAGAATTTAGAAAGTAGATAAGTTTTTCATAATATACCTACATCAAAAACTAATCTTATATCTATTCTTTGATTTCTGTCAATCACAATCTATTTCCAGTAATGTACCATTATTCGAATTATAATTATATTCCAATTTTAAAACGCTGACTCTCACTTCAAATATAAAACAAAAGAAAGTGCACACCAATTTTAGAAATAAGATGCGCCCACACATAATGACATCGATATAAACCGCTTATCGAAGTCCTGCGGACTAAAAATACTCGAGTGGCCTGGGTATTGGTAACCCAAGGACCACAGTTAGCCTTAACACCCACAGATGTCAGGTAGCAACATAATTTACGACTCGTATCGAGTATATATCGTTGTACCGATCGATAGTCCCCAGATAGCAATCATTAGACCACTTATACACCGCCGCCAGTGATCGATCTAAGTCTCCAGTATAAACGCTTCTCTATATTGATGAATATTTATGCAATATTAAAGTTCTAATTTAAACTCCGAAGTAAAATGTGCGAACGACAGTCATTGCGGATAATTATAGATTTTTATAAATGCACCTGCTTTATATGAACTCGGGAGATACCTAAGGCGCAGCGGTGCTGCAGCATCAGTGCATTTATTTTTTCTAAAAATATACTTTTTTTTTAAATGCGTCGTGTGTGGTGGTTTCTCTATATTTAAAGGAATCTTACTTAACGGTTATCTTTGAACACGATGAAACAATCTAAGCAAGTGGATACTTTTCTCTTGTGAACTCTTTTCCGCTAATGTAATTTTTACCATTAAATAAGGTATTTTTACCATCAAATCTTGTGTCTCGCATGATTAAACTAATTTATTCACTATTATATTAGGTATATGATACATAATGTCAGCAAATAAATATCAAAGGTAAAAACGTAATCACTTCGTTTGCAGACTATTTCTTCAACGTAACGATGATGACATATGATGATACATGTTACATATACGACAATCATTTCGAATAACATAATGACAGTCGACAATAATGCGATAATCTACGTAGTACTATCAAAATGTTACACTAGAAAATACCCATTGTATAAAAAAATATTGAAATCAGGACACACGGCCCGGTTATCTAACCTGAAGATTTGAAAGGTCCTGTTTTTTGCAAAAACAACTGCCTGTCTGACCTTCCAACTCGCGAAAGGAAAACCAGCCCAAAACAGGCCCAGCTAGGGCAGGGAAGTCAGCATATTACTACATTAAACCCAAATCGCAATTAGACAGTGCCAAATGCGATTTTCTAGAAAAGTTTCATCTTTAAGTCGAGAGACCGAATGTCTTGTAAATCCAAGATCCATTTCCATTTACCAATCCAAAGTTTAACTATTGTATCTGGAAACCTCGTCCACAAGTATATTGAATATAAGTATATTATTATATGAAGCATCATAACCTGTGAATAGTTATATCGGACAACGGGATCCCATAAAATCTTACAACATTACTTTTCGTCTAAACTTTAGATAAAGAACAGTAAGCTCTATTCCGCGTTAACTATAAACATGTAAAGCTACGAAATGTGTGCAAGTTATTATAATTTCAACATGTAATGCTGAAGTGAATGGAAATGTGATAGTTACGGCGAGCGGAGCCGCGGGCGCGCCTAGTTCTAAATTGCCGATTTGCCGCTTTGTAGTCGGAAATGGCCGGCGGAGCATACGCACGCCGCATAGGAACACGGGTCGAGTCTCTTTTGTAGCTGGTAATCTGTCATTTGAGCTCCGGTCAAGTAATAGATACTCGTGCCAGGTAAATATACCGTCAAATTCCACACCTAATGAAACACATCTTGCCAGACTTAGCAGAATTATAAATTTTGAAAATGGAATACATAAAAAAGTTTTACCGTATTCATTTTCCAGCGGACATCTCCTATTTTTTTCTTTTAAGTAAGTCGCATAGGAAAGGGAGGGATGATTGACAGCTGTTAGTCTTAAAATGAATGATTGAATATAACGACACAACCCAACATTTAGGTAAGTACGTTGGTATATATAACTCTGTCTGACTATATACCACGAACCTAAATGTAAAATTTTGAAAGGTTTGTTTAAGATATCCCCAAAATTTTACGTGTTCCATAAATTTTTAGCCTATCAATTGAATATTTTATTTTACTTACTTACTTAATTTAAATAACATTCTTATAATAAGAATCTTCATCAATTTTTTTTGCAGGTACTATCTACTACTTATCATTTTTATCCGCTTTGTCATATAAAATCGATTAAGAGACATTTTGTTGGCACCACATTGATTGACTACTAGCAATGAAGTAATAATAAGATAATTTTGAGAGGCTTTTGTTTTTTTGGCAAAAATAATAATCAAGAGTTCTGGCAGCTCACAGTGTGACCGCACCCCGCCATCTTAACGCACAGACTATTGTAGGTACGTCCCATATTGTTGAGAGTATTGTAGGCGTGGTGAGCATCACAGGTGGGTATTCAAGCCCTTTCCTAAAGAAACTGCGACGGAAGCCTCGACTGGTTTAGAAAGCCAATAGATTTTCCCTTTTCTCACATAAAATCGCTTAGGAGACATTTAGTTGGCGTCAATTGATTGACTGGTTTCGTTGAAGTAACAATCAACTTTTTTATGACATTTTAATTAGTGTTAACAGTTTTGCATCGTTGAAGTACCCATCCAAAACGATCCATAGATAAGAAGTCTATCATACTATAATTACATACTTATAGATTAATTTGGAGCTTCTCATAACAGAGGGTATGTAATATTTTGGATTGTGGGGCCTAATAGGGTCCAAATGTTGTTGCTGTGATCACAATAGAGTGTATTGGTTTCAAACAACTAATTATATGTTTACAAATTTACAATGTTTAGAACAGCTGCTTTAAAAAGAAATCTGATTGAGTTTTGTACTTTTTTCAGCGCAGGTGCAAAAATTAAAGCAAAATTAGCGAAGTCAAATCCGGTACTGAGTCGGTAAAGGCAGTGCCTATATTATTAAATAGACTATATCTTGCAATCTGTCGGCTTTGAATGGATAATAACGTAGGGTCCAGCGGCACGGTACTTAGGGTACTTTTCCATAGTACCTTTCTAGGACTAATTGTGGTTTGGATTCATCTCATATTTCTCTTCTGTCAAGGGTAGGTAAGGATTTTCACACACACGATAATCGATAATCCTAATAATACAAGAATCACCCGTCCTTGCTCAATTACTATCTGTTACCCTATTTTTCTTATATCTTCAATCATTTTTAAAGGTTTTAAAGAGACTTCAATGAACAGCAATAACGTAATATATCAAATTAATTAACTATATCAATAATCTTTAGTTCCTCGTTACCAAACTGTCAAAAACAATTACCATCCAGTCCGTAGTCAGTATAAAAACAAATTACCTCACCACACGCTGATGACGTCACAAACCATCAGTATCACACAAGTGTAAAAAACCCTTAACAAATAGGTGCCTCACTGCCTCCCTCCTCGCGAGCCAACGAGGAATTGAACCTGGTGCTTAACTCTAATTGCTAACATGTTTTTGCAATCTCGGATTCGCCCCTTAATAGCCCAGTTAAGCCCTTATAAGCTCCCATTGCCCTGTATTGAATAAAAACTCTTTATTATTGGTCTTTGCGTATCCGTACATCTAAACATTGCAACATTGAGCCTTCTCAATGGGAGGGTTTGGCAGCACAGCGCCCAGAATGGCGCAGGCTGGTGATGAAGCGAGTACACGAGTTCCAGCAACAGCGCATGGCAGACCTCGACGCTAAACGTGATGAGTTGAAGGCCCGTCCCCCTGCCGCTATTCATTATAATTACCAAAACGTACGTGCCCTCACTGTGCGAGGGAGTTCACTGTAAAAATAGGCTATATAAGCCATCTTCGGGCGCATCAGCATCGTGCCAATTAGGAGTCGAAGTGGTCGCCATGGCCGAAATCGACCGGAGAGATCATCATAGCTGTTGCAGCTTCGTCGGGGAAGACTTCAGTTACCGCAATAAGTGCATCAGTTCGACGCCTTATAACTTAGGTGCAAAATTTCATAAAGATCGGTGAAGTAGTGACTAGGACGACGCGAAAACGTAACAAACAAACTCACTTTCGCATTTTTATACTTTTTTATATTACAATATATTTTCGGACAGTTCTGTACCTTTTACTAATACAGCGAAACATAAGCGAACCATGTAAATTTTAATAATAATAATAAAAACACTTTATTGCACATAAATTCACAAAACATTTACAGGATAAACTTTCTTACTTACAATGATAAGCTTTTGCGTCTGAGAACTGTAGAGAAACAGATACTTATACATATTAGGTCTTGGCAAGTTTTGTCTAGTTTGACCATGTGACCTGTCTTTCTCTTGTTTTGTATAGGCAAGGAATCTTCATTGATACTTTCCCATTGATGGTTTATTTTATTGCATCAACATTTCAACTATCAAAGCAGAGAGACTTGTGCAATATGATAAAACATTAAACACCTTGATGTATCAATAGCTTTAAGGTTACGAATAATGATAAAGTGCTTACTAACAATTCATAACGATCACTGTCTTCATAATTAAATAGATTTGTGTATGTTACAACACGGAGTTCGATATATTCATCATCAGACACTGAATGGTCGTTTAAATTGCTTAACGCACGCAAACCATCGATCTATCTATTTTTTGCTTTGATTTTGAACAGATACGCCTTATGGGAACCGATTTTACATCGGGCCTTGTTTTGCGCATTATTATGTTAATAAAAAGTTACGATTGTGCAGGTTATCGTAGAATTAAATGGAATCTCGTTGTGTTTGTATTGGTTATGTGGTTTTCGAGGCTACTTGACTATGATTAAATGGATACAAATGGGCGGCCTTATTGCTCTGAAGCAATTTCTTCCAGGCACCTATTACCAATGCGGGGTTTACATATCTAGAGGAATAATGAAATTCCTACGAAAATTCTAAACACTAAACCATATAAAATTTACTCTACGTATAAAAACTTCCTTATTCTATCGTATTAATCCGTCCGTGAAATCACTGAAGTTGGCCATTACACTCCGGGCAAATTAATTTTAATCAACCGACAGAATTTTAGCTATCAAAGACGTCAATCTGTGGCCGATTATCAACGGTTGAACGATTCCGACGGTCACACTAGAAAGTTTAAAACGTTTGTTTAAAAGACAGTTTAGAAATGTGAGAACATTCAAAAGTATTTGTTTATAAATGTAGTCATTGTATAATTGACAGTATTTATTGAAAATCATGATTTTTATAGACATTTTTTACAACACTAGTGGTATTGATTACTTAGCCGGATATTATGGGAAGTGCTGATAGGAACACCCAAGATATGTACATTTTTAGATATACTAATTTCTTCTTCTTCTCTCGTGTAATCAACCGTCTTGTCATGTTTATCTTTGAGCCACCAAAGGCCTCTGATATAGCTCATGAGATACTCATAAAATATATTATCATCTCCCTAGCATTATGCCGTTTTTCACACGGTCCGCCTACCTAACGTGAATATCTGACAGGTCCAGTTTTTTACAGAAGCGACTGTCTGTCTGACCTTCCAACCCGCGAAAGGAAAACCAAACCCAATACAGATTAGGTCACATACCTCCGAAAATGTCTTTCTCGAGAATGTGGGTTTCTTCACGATGTTTTCCTTCACCGATGAGCACGTGATAATCATTTATGATCCAAACATGAATTCGAAAACAAATTCTACATTCATCGAACCTGCGACCTCAAAGTGAGAGGCAAGCGTTCTACCAACTGGGCTACCACGGCTCCCATAAAATATATTATATTAACAGAAATGATAAATAGCAACAAGATTTTCCGCGCTACTTACTCAAGAAACGAAACGTAATTTTTTACTGTATGTCAGAGTGAACAATATAGACTTTATAAACTCTGAGTGAGCAATTGATTTGTACTATATCAGACGCGGATGATAAATAATTATCATTTCTAATAATTTCCATATATACATACATAAAATCACGCCCGTAATCCCAAATGGGCAGAGCCACTAGTAATCAAAGATAACTTACAGCCACTGTTGATACGATGTCGTAAGCTGGATATGATGAACCTTATGGTGTCACATTAACTTTTTTGACAAATTGAACTGTAAGTCTCACTAAATGTTAAATATGTTAGTGCGACAGAGTCCTAAAGTGGGTACATCATATTGCTCATGACTGAACCTTATTCTTGAAGCTTTAACAGACGCAGTCACTTTCATCAAGCGAAAGTTATCTGTAAGATTTGTAAGTAACTACTCTGCAGTGTTTTAAGAATTGCAATTACAACATACTTTTACAATTGTCATAAAATTTACATTAAACATTGGTTAAATAAAATCTTTACTTATTAAAGAAACTTTATAACGCTCATTATTTGTATTAAATAAGTGTCGACTGCATAAATAAAAGCAAATACTGGTTCTTATTAAATATACAGGTAATTCTTATTCTTATAAAGTAATCAAATCATATTGCAAATAAACGTTATTATGCAAATAAAGATAATTGTATACAGTCATAGTCGTCAAACTGGAATCTAGATTATAATGAGTAAAGTTCAAGGTCTTGTGTTAGTCATAATATTGTCTATTTGGGAATTTTGCATACATATTCAAATAAACACAACATAACAGAAACGAACGATGCATCAAGATTTCTCATCTTTATCTTATATTATACAAAACTAGCGACGCGCCCCGGTTTCGCTTGGGTGCAATGATGAGGAAAAAATGAAATTATTTATGACATCACATTAAAAACCTCAAAAATAACAGTATATCTCCACTATTTAATCGATGTTATTACACATATAAACATTCCTCTTGAATCACTCTATCTATTAAAAAACCGCATCAAAATCCGTTGCGTAGTTTTAAAGATTTAAGCGTACATAGGGATAAAGGGACAGAAAAAGTGACTTTGTTTTATACTATGTAGTGATAGATCACTAATCAACTATAGATATAGAAAGAAAGAAAGAAACATTTATTATTTAGGACACCACAGACACGGATTACATATATATACATTATAATGACATCACATCAGAAGTCAACGCACACACGAATTTTCTATATAGAAACATGGAAAACGAACACAGAAACTTATTTACTTACTTTACCTACTTAAATTAAAATGTGACGTCATGTCGGCTTACACATGTGTAGTGGATGGTGTCCCGTATAAAAGGTTCTCACTTAGCTTATGCCGCGGCGCGAGCCGCGACGCTGGTATTCTGTGAGACCTGAGTAATGAGTGAAGTAGAAGTAGAGATACGGTGACTAGTAGCCAAAACATTAGTTTATGTTTTCAAGTAGGTAGTTAGCAGACTTAATGGCAACCAGATCTGCGTCTATAAATCGTACGTCACATCCGTCATTGGCAACAAGGAAGAACGCAAAGCGAATAGAATACCTACCAAACTAAGGACTCTCACCCGTTAAGGCATACTCACTCATACATACATAGTCTAAAAGCTATTTTAGTAATTTTGGTGTACAATTCATATCGACAAAAGTTAGAAAGTATGACCATTACTAGTTGATTACATTATGTTAAGTTACTTTATGCTTACTACGAACATTGGCCTAATAAAAACCAAATTATTAAATACAAAAGGGCCAGCCAATCATGTTTAACGATTCATTGTTGGAAGGCACCATTTCGATTTATCTATGAAATTGTAATAAACCATTCTTTTGTTCGGTAAGGTCAAGGCGGTACCGACATTCCTGTTCAATAAATATAATAAGTAGTTGTACAAAAAAAATAAAAAATATCCGTCTATGTATTATGTCCCACTGCTGAATACAAACATTATTAGCTTTCAAGTTAATTGAACAGTAAACAATCGAAAGAAATAAGTACTCAATTTTGGTTTATTATTTCAAATAAACAAATCGTCTCAAAGTTTCTTGCGGCTGTAGACAAAAGACAACAACAAAATGTCGCAATTAACAATTGTTTACTTACAAACGCTTCCACGGTAAACAATCCAGAGCCTCCGGTCCACTCTACATTCCACTGTTATAATAATGTTTTACATTATCTAAGCTGACCACCCGCGCTGAAACTAAAATTGCTTTAATTTCTAAGCATACCTTAGCCTTAGTATTCATTAAATAATTAAAACTGAGAATAGAAAACAGCCGCTCAACCATACAACTGCGTCATTCGAACAATTTAGATCGTAAAAACAAATAATTAAAGCGGACTCCATACAAACCTCGTTTCGAATAAAATTATTTCAACAGTCGGAATGAGCTTGAATTTATTTTCGTCCCACTCCATTTATTTTCCTTTTAAATATAAATACATGGGAACACTAACAAGCAACTTGTTATAAGGATTCATAATCTTTGACAATCAACAGGGCTGTGCGGTAGGAGATAATTTTTCCTAACATCACCTAGCGAGGTAATCTCAGATTGGATCTCGAGGTGATCGCATGAATTCTTAGGCACACCGCGCTGCCTTGTAGATGGTATCTAAACATCTTAAATTATTGTCCAAGGAGCTACCTTGGCGCTCATCTAGCGTTATAATCGCGGAGTAACTGACTTGGCTCGCATCTGGATGAGGCATATCATTTTGAATGTTAATCATTCGCGGAATTGTTCCACTGCGGTAGATTGTGAATCAGGTAAAAGCATTCCGTAACTGTAAGCTCTGGTTAATATAGTTTTTGATCATGTTTGTGACTCTTTGTTTCTTGAAATACACGAAAACCGACATAAGATTACTCTTCACTCACAATATTTAGCTTTAACAACATTTTTTGTAAATTCTCTCGGTCCCAGGAATAAGTCTTTTCCTATATTCAAACTCTAAGGTTCAGTAATTCGACCTCGCTTTTACATCGAGGCTTCCTATATGTAGATACTGAGATAAGACCCGTTTCTCCGTAGCAACATGCGCATTGACATTATCTTGGAGAAAAAAGTCACATCCAAGTTTCTCATACATTTTGTTAATAGCGTTTTGTGGTTTTATTGGTAACTGTTGAAAGCGGCCGGCACTCCTACTAATGTTCGGCGTGAGGTCAAATTACTAGCTAGAGCCGCAATGCTTAGATACTGGGCGAAGGAAATCTACGGAACAGGTTGGACGGAGAAATACATCATCTTGCAAAATTAATAAGTACTGGCCACTTATATAACCGCCTAAAGGTGAAGGTGGCGCCTTTATAGTTTATTTTTAATCTTTGACATTGAAATTATATTTATAAAAGTTTTTATAGAAATTCAAGTCTAAACAGCTTTTCTGTTTATGAATTATACTTAAATGATCCAACTTCTTAATTTTTAATTAGGTTGAATTTACAAATTGTACGATAGGAAAAAGTATACATTTCAGAAGATCAGATATACAAAATCTTAGTCCTCCCACGATCGAATTTAGTTCCATGCCTTAGGTAGGCGAGCTCAAATTGCGTGGAATAAAAAATAGGTTTGGTTGGTGCGAGTGTTTCCAATTTGGCTTTAACACTGCAGGCCTATTACCACGCAGTTCCAGTCTGGTTTTATGTTTTTGCCCCGCCTTGCTGACAATTTGCCTTGTAATGTGTGATTGGAAAAAATAGCATTGGCTGTTTATATGCTGTTGTGGCTAAAGAGCGCTTATAGTGCCCTTTTAGAATCTGTTTTATACGCTCGAACGAAGGAGTAACTTTGTGTATACTTATAAGCAATAAGGTGTTAATTTCTATAGGTTTTTTCTATCTTTTAATTTAGGTATTTGTCGTTTGGAAATTGAATCTATTTTTGTTTTTATTATACTGTAGTATAATCATTATCACGTGCTCAGCGGTGAAAGAAAACAGCGTGAGGAAACCCACATTCTCGAGAAATGCGTTTTAGACGTGCAGGTCCCCTAAGTAACCTAACTGGTATTGAGCTGATTTTCCCATGTGAAATACGGAATAAGGTGATAAATAGGTAGATGATGATGAGTATAATGCAATAGGTCTACTTCCCAAGGGTCTTTTCGTAACTATGCTCTTACGAAATAGGTAATTATTCACCTCTGTCAATGTACGAGTGACTGTCAATAAACTTGGAATATTTATGGGCATCGTGAAACTTCAGGTGAGGAAACTATACACTATGTAACTTACTGGGGACGAGTAAAAGACGTGTCACATATATTCCACACTTTTGTTGTTTTAACCAAAAGTACAGCGTTCTTGAATTAAATAAAAAACATTGAAATTCAAATTCAAAATTATCTCTATCGGTAACGCTTTGAATATTTTTTTAAATATATATGTTAGGACGCCGACCATGAATCCCTTCCAAAAACTCCTTTGGTTCGCGCCAAAAACTCCCGCCACCCCAAGCCACGAAAAAAGAAAAATAAAGTTGACTCGACTACCGCCCTCGCGCGTTTCTGTACAAGAAATTTCTAAAATAACATAAAAGTATATTAATTCAAGTTGTGCTGTTTAAACTTAATCTGAAAGTGCACTAGCAGTCTCCAGAGCACCCCGGGATCAGAAGAAACCAAATTCAACAATCCTGTAAGTACCTTTCCTTTGGTCGGTGTTTTTGTATGGGCAAGTCTATTTTTAAGATTCAAAAATATCACTAATCTCAGTTATCCAACAATATATTTTCTATTGTAGGCTAAATAAAAACGCCTTGATCTAAAATCACCGTTTCAGATTAAACACCAAGTCCTCATAAATATACTACAGTACAATTGCCTAGTACCTGAACAATACAAGCAGTTTATGTACGTAGTGTAAACTAAGTAAAATTGGCGCAAGAGCCAAGTGTTTCCCTGTGAAAAACACAGTGCTGGTCGGAAAGGCTCACGTTTGCCCCGAGGCGGGCAGAAATGACGATCACTTTCATTGGACATCACTTTCCGTGGCGCAACCTCAGATCTGGGTCGCGACATTACTTACCGAATGGTAATGTCAGTCAGGCACGTATTAATTCAGTTAAGTTTAGAATAATTCTTACTTATCCCGGGAAAGCGGGAAAAACGTTTCATTGCGTAGGTAACCACAAACAAAATTCCTATTTAATTATTTCAACCCTTTGTAAATTAACGACAAGAAATCAAAAATAGGTACAAAAAGCACGGCGCTTGTTCAACTAGCATACGGCTTATTATACTGAAATAATTGTTTGTATACATATGACATTCTAGTTAGTAAAAGGACTTGCGTCAATGAGTTACTAATTTATCTTTCGTGCAATTTTCACTAACACAGTTGGTTCGACCATTATAGACGGCGATACGGCTCACCACCTACCACGTTTGTCTAACAGGTTCTCCTTAGAAGTCTAAGAACCGATCATCATCATCATGGCGTCCAAGCCGTGTCCGGCGACGGCGACTCCTAAATATCTATCCCAGGTCATTGTTATGATAGGCTCTAATGTGGCTAGCAAAACCTTGATTTGAAGGTTCGGCCACATGGCGCACAGAATAACTGGCCAGCAGAATTAAACGTATAGTTGTAGGAGGGCTTCTGTCGAGTCTTCCGTATTTGGCGTTTTACTTCAAGATCTTCTAAACACTTCTTTTCGTACAGGTAAGAACTGATACGAAGATAGCTAACCTAATCTAACTTCAAAGCGTTACAAAGCATTTGGGCCCCTTCCATGACTTCTAAATACATACCTGTTTACTACAGATGCGGCCAATACGTTATTTAAACGAGGGCGGTGTAATCCACATAATAGATGAGTCAAGCTCAATCACATTCTGCAATCCTTACTAATAGAATGGTCTGGGAAAGCTGTTGACGAAATAATATTATCTTATAACCTTTATCTTTATTGTTTGTGTCTACTGCTTAAAAGTGTTTGTCATTCCATAACTTTCCTAATTTATTATCCATTTGTACATTTGCAACAAAGTCTAGGAGACCTAACAATTGCGAAACACTATAAAGTCAATATGAGAGGTGAGGTATTAAAACTGAAAGTGACAGCGCATACAATTTAGCGCATAATTCGCTTTTAGCAAGTGCTAGTTGAGCAAGCGCCGGGCTTATTTGCCAGGACACGTCACGATCGACACCTACTTGAGATCGGCTTACAGTGTTAATGCGGCTTAGTTTAATAGTATTAAATGTAATCCACCACACATTGGTTCGAAACTTTTTGTTGACAATTGTCATTTCACTAACACAGTTGGTTCGACCATTTTAGGCGGCGATACGGTTATTACGTTGGTCTAACAGAAAGCTCGGTGTGTTGTGGGTACTTACGAGTAGTTCTTCTAGCGATGGACTTTCAAAGTTGCGATATAGTCGCGAGCCTATATTTATGTATGTATATCAATAGTCATTGAGGAACTATCTGTTGGAGAATTGGGGTATACCTAACCTTCTTAGGAGCAATAATAAAATCTGGCTGGGAGGTCTCTTATTGATGACTTGGGAGCTCAGCGTACCCCGATAGGGATACAGGAATAGGTTTATTTGTGTAATCATCAACAATAACAACCTTTTATAACAACAACGACAACTTGTTTTATGTAAACGTGCTCGAAATGTAATGAACTGTAAAGGACGTGAGCATGTCCCTGGCGTTATCCCGGTTTTACAGGGTTAGCTTGCCTAAAAGTTTGACAGGTCCAGTTTTTTACAGAGCGACGATCTGTTTGACCTTCCGACCCGGAAGAAAAACCAGCCCAAAGTTTCCTCACGATGTTACAGAACGTGATTCCATATTTGAATCCATTCCTACTACATACTGGAATATTCTACGAGTTTATTTTCATATTCCCTAACCATGCATGGAATGTGTATCAGATAAGACTTTCAATAGACCTACTTGAAATCGATTGAAGCATAAATAAATAATTAGGTAATTATTTAGGGCATGTTCAACTACTCGCGGTCATTATTCTATCTGATTGTAACCGCATTGCGATCCTCGTTATATAATACGTAAACACTTAGATTAAACTATGAAGTAACTCGATGTAACTAGAACAAACATGAAGCTATTACTATGTAGTAAGAGTAGATATTTTAATTAATACTTACCGAATACTTTTCGATTAACATCAGCTAAACCTACATACAAAACATAAATGTGTATGGAGTAAGTACGGTCACTAGTACTAATATACCATGTCACATTAACTTTTTTAACAAATTACGCCGTAAGTCTCATTAAATGTCAAATATGATAGTGCGACAGGGTCCTCAAGTGGGTACACGATATTACTCATGACTGTACTCATTATAAAATCTATCTTAGATATTAATACAGAATTTTATCAAAATCGACTTTAGGGCAATATTTTTTTTGACGCACATGAATCGAAAAATTACTCAGTTTTTCTTTAACAACGGAAAATATACTAAAAAGTGAAACATTACAACTTTGACTGTACTATTAAGCATAAACAGAATTGATTCTCAATCCACGCTCAGCTTACAATTTTATTCAGCGAACAAAGCTCACCTGCAATAATGGCAATAGAAATATAGCCGCACACCGCATGACCTTAGCTGCGGACTGCGATGATGACTTACCATTAGTTACGATGCTTGCCACTTTTATTGTTGAAACAAAACAAAATGTATTTATTGTTTAGGCTGCAACGTAGGGTACAAAGCGTGGCGTGGGCGCGGCGCCCGCGGCGACCTATCTGCGCGAACAAATTATAATTTCAAAATCCCCATCGATTTATGTGAACGCTCATCTGAATAAAGCACTGCTCCATTTTACAACTGATCCCTTACTATTGTTATGCGATTATGTTTATTAAAACTATCCTGAACTATTATGTACTTATGGACATAGTTTCCTGATTTTTACATAATCATAATCACTGACACATGGGTAGGCAAACCAATCAGGGACGAGTTGTTGCTGCAATTCATTGGTTTCAACTAAATTCGAAATTATTTTAACATAGCTGTCTACTCCACCGTTGTAAAAGAAGCACCAAGCTTACTTGAATTTTAAATATCGAATGAAAGTGATTTGTTTTTATTTAACATGGTATTTTAGATTGTAATAGATCGTCATCGAGAAAAATTCTCTAACAAGTTGTCGAACAAGTCTAGCACATTAGCGAGCAAGAAACATCAAACCAATCATAGAAAATATATACACTAAAGAAGTCATTGATTCGACATAACATCAGTAATTTTAATGTATGTAATTTAAAACAGTCTCTATATAATTTGCATAACTACATAAACAACTCGGATTGATTCACACGCGCAAGACGTAATATTACATAACGAGTTGAAGATACGAGTTAGTTTAAACGGATACCACGTATAGTATGGGACGTATTTAGTCAAATTTTATTTAACAAAAGTCAATACAGTTTTTACTTAACAAACATCTTTTAATTTGGAATAATTTTAAATAGATAAAGAATCCAGCCTTTCGCATCCTACTGCTGGACATAAGCTCTTTTAACTTCAGAACGGCAAAAATAATTACAATACAACACAAATAATATTTATTGCACAAAGTTAACTAGCAATATAAACAAAATAATAAAATAAATGGTGCAAAAAGCGACCTTATTGCGAAGGTACTTCTCCTAAATAATAATTATTATTTCATCGCGAAACAGTGGTAAGGGAGGAGTGTTATTACTGGAAAAAAGTGAGACAACCGGCGCCGATAATAATTTGAAGCATTCTGTCATTTCTGTCGATTTAATACCTACTCTTCTTTAGGGATGTTTAAATACTCTCGGTACCCGTACTTTACTGACGATCGGATTAACATAACATCTATAGAGTCGGCTCATGGGTACATGTGATACACTTTTCCTTTATTCTTAAATGATCTCTCAAAATAAGAATCTGAGTGGCGTACTAGACGAATCATCATCCAATACACATTGCGGCCAATGTATAAAATGACAATGACAAGTCCAAAAGTTTCGATTAGAATTAATAAATATTCCTCAATCTTACGCAAATCCAATGAGTAGACTCGCTAAGTTTCTGAGAATTCATTCACTAAAACACTGTTGCGTCTCAAACAATTAACCGAACGAAATTAGCTCATATTCTTCAAGTAACGACTTCAAAATATTTTTATGTTATTTTTCTGCGTTTGGACTTAGCAATAACAATAAATTCGTGAAAGGTAATTGAATTCTTTGGAACAATAAATAAAGACAACTAAATGGATTGTGCTTCAAAAGGAGTGAAGGACGTTATATTTATTATTTGACGTCTTTCCTTTCAGTGACGTAACGTGAGCACTTATACAAAGCAATCAAAAATTCAATTTCAAGTTAATTATGAAGACGTGATTGGCAGAGGGCAATACATATTTTATAGTAGTTCAACTTACTTATCGTTGCTTTAAAGTGAAAACTACGTAATTAGCTTTCTATAAAATCATATTCAGACGTGATTTTTTTTACAAAAACCTCGCAATAAACAAACTGATTTCAATCCGGCAAAAAACTTGTGATGTCTATTTTTACCTGTAATAAAATCGAGGTTTAGCTGAAAAAATCACATCCAAAAGGCGCTTACGTGATTTTCACTATAAGGCTTTATGTATATGTGTTTAGTAAGGTAATTCATACAATCCCTTCATAAACAAAGCATCTTACATAGTTCTCAAGCCAAACTAGTCTATGGCTCGAAATGCCAGCTGGTTCACCTTCAGAGGTGACCTCTGGTACCTGATCAGGAACTCACGTCTATTGTATGCGCAGCCGCATATTTGTGTACAATTACAACCGCTGACCTACTTACTGACGTGAAGTTTCGCTCAGTTACCAGGATGTGTACGGCCTTGGAAGAATATTGTGCGTAATCGGATGAAAAAGAAATCGATTTAGGTATAATGAAATTTTGCCGGAATCAGGAATCTCTTTGATTCTCATATCCGAAAACGCTTTGTGTCATTAATCGTTAATAACCGGATTGACTGATAACTCCAGTGCGCTCACCCGTTGACTGAGAGGAGGTCAGTACAATCCAGAAGTGGAAATGAATGGCTTAGAATGGAAATTAAAGTTTAACCAATTTATCAAGGTTGTCAGGGTCCTTCAAAAAAGCGTGTCTAAAGTCTTTTCACATTTTGGACATTTGACACACACAAATAACGATCACAAATCAATTTCATAACACCTCTAAAAATAAACGGCCAGTATCTCGGTCCAGAAATAGCGCAAGAGTCTAAGCTAAGTTAGTACGTGTTCCCAGGGGATCCATTAGCGTCTATCACCCATATCGACTGGTAGGGATGGAACTGTAACCCTGACACTCTATCACTGGCCCCTCACATCTTATGGGGCGAGATAAATTCCGTCATCGGCGCTCTAAAAGCATTCGTAAATTGCTCCGATCAAGCCTAGTGACATGGGGTAGTTGCATTGCATGTGATAAATTGGTACGCGCGAATTTTCTTTCAACCAACAAAATAGGAGAAAGGGGAATAAAATAAAAAATGGTATTTTTCTCTCGTCTGGTTTGTTCAATGATTGGTCAATGACCGTATAGTGGTTAACTATTAGCTGACAAAGACCCCTGACATGGCTCATGTAATGACTACATACTTACTGAATAAAACATTGTAGGTTGATTTCGAATTGTAAAATGTATTGGGAAACAAAGTCGTTTATTACTGCTATTTTCCGTAGTACATTTTTCTCTTTTTAAGAAATAATAATTAAAAAAGAGAATAATAATATTAGGGCAGGACAATAACAAAAACATGACTAATAATCATTACCCGATTATAACCATGCTTAAATCTACTTAAACGTTCAAAATTAGAAATAAAAACAAAACTATGTCGTATGTAAAGTCAATTACTATATCAACAGTCAAAGATAGTCTGTCATTTATATATCTCTCTTCTTCCATGCTCATTCCCATTTACATACATAGTCATCATTTACATCTACAATTGATATAAGTACTTGTAAGAACACAAACTACAATCTAGTACTCACATCATGCGTAGTATCGCCGCGGTGGAACTTCTCTTCCGTCTCCTTGACGCGTTCAGTGACGTTGCGCGTGAGCACCCTCCGGTCGCGACTCTCGCGCACCTTGCCGTCCGGGTTAGCCACCACTTGCGAAGACACCAGCACTTTAGCACCGGCCGGGGCCACCTCGCCGCCGTGCAGGCCGTCGACCTCTGTTGAAAGATATTGACCTTAGTAAACAGTTCGATTTATATGCTTACTACATAACTCAAATGGAATTCGGACAATATTGCAATAGATCATCACCTATATTTTATTCTGTTTTTATTCCTTAGTTTAAATTTTCACTCACACAGTTGACTCGACTATCACGTCTAACAGAAAGCTCGGCTAGGTTTACTTACTTCATTCACGTACTTAGTTCATTTAGCGATGTACCTCTGAGTACCCCAATTGGGATATAGTCGACAGCTTATGTTATGGTATGTCGTTATGTGTTTATTATTTTTGACGTGACTTATGTCACAATTACCTTGGTCGGATCATTGAAGAGCGCTAAGGGCTCTCACCCGGTACAAAAATTTAAGACAACAGGCCCGAGGGTGCCTAGTGTTTATATTCCAGAGTCTGCTTATCCAAATGGATTATACTGGACCGGAATATTTAGGAACATACAATACATGAACTTATGCCAATTTATTCTGTAGGCGGCAATGATGTTAGATGTGAACCACAACCAAGTGTCCCAAAAAGTTACTATGGCCATAATGATGTTCGGCAATCAAATAACATGATGTTAAGCAACATTCACCTTGAACTTGTGAATGTGTAACTGTCTTGTGGTACATCAAACCATAAAAGCTTCCAAAATTAGGTTGTGATCGTTTTTGTATGACAACCATTAAAATACTATTAAGCACAAAATAAGTAACAGATACGAGTAGGTGCTTTTATGGAACACACGTCAATTTCATGCAGAAATGTAAAAAGCCCTCCCAACATTTTATATTGGCCGATTACCCGACAGAATTAAGTTGACATCTCACCTATTTTATTAGCCCAGCTATACATAAATTAATTTTAAAATTATCCGTCCCTCTCCTTTTCGGCGGATAAGAAAATGACAAGTACTTAAATTAAAATTAGGTGTCTGCAGGAATCGGGGCCATATTATATTAAAAAAATCTAAGTACTGAAAGTAAGAAAATTAAAAGCCACTAAGTCGTAATTTAAGTGTTTTCTTAGCTCAGCACATAATCTCCGCCTCTGCAACCGTTGAGATCTTCACCCGTATCCCTGGGCAAGGCTTCTACATTATTATGCTTACACATGAAATACATAAACACTTGACGTACCATCCAGAGGTGCCCTGATAGCATCAACGCCGTGTCTCCATTGGCCTTCGATGGCGTCACCTTCATGCTCCACCTGCTCGTCTGGCACTCGATGCTGCAATCACACCAATTAATTGTATTAATCAATTAAATTGTTCCTAATTGTTAGGTAACACGTATCAAACTAGGTACCTATACTATGTTATAGATAAATGCGAATATATAATTGCCAAAAATAAAATATAAAATTCTGACTACAAAATAAAGTGACAAACATTTTTTTTTCCATTTAACTTATTTATGATGTTCAAGAAAAAGTCCGACATTTTATCACATTTTTCTATGGCGTCACAGTATGCTTTTACAAACATAGTGTCTTATTCTTATCGTGTGGGTTGTGAGGTGGAATACCAACCTCATCAGGGTTATTACTGAGCCGCCAAAGGCACCTGACATGGCTCATGTAAAGACTACATACAAAACAAACATAGTAATTTCGTGTTTTGACGATTATTAAAAGGTAACACCTAAGGAACGACTTGAAAAATTTCACACAGAAAAGTCGCGAGCGTAAAAGAACCTACCTCTGTCTGCTGGAAGTTGGTGGTGTGCGTATCCTCGTTGACGGAGGTGGATATCTTGGGCCCGGAGTCGCTGAGGATGCGCCCATCCTCCAGCACCAGCTCGCGCTTCACCCGCGTCGCGATCTGCCGCGTGGTCGTCACCTCGCTCTTCTTCCGAGTCACCCATTCCTCTGGAATATCAGAATTCAGGGTTTACACTTAAGCATTAGAAAAAAATTAAGAAAAAGGTCTCCTGATAAAGCCCATTCCCCCTAAAGAAATTGTATTGTATTAAATAAACAGTTAAATAAATAACTTGGAAAAGTATTTTTACTAGTAAAATCAAATTTAATAGGGAGGATATTTGAGTAATTTTAACACATACATAAGTAATACAGCACAGGAAGATTTATTATACCACAATGGTGTTAAAAAGTCTAATAATAATACTAACCTTCTTTGGTTGTAGCTATAGTATCACCAGGCTCCGCCTGTAAATAAAATAAAAATACTTTAAATGAAAAAAAAACATAATCTTAATTTTAACTGTAACGTATAGCGCCATCTCTTACCGAGTAGCGTAAGCTACGAAAAGCTAAGTCGTTGCGGTCGGGCGACCTCGACATGTATTGCAGTAGTATTCGCGGCCGTCGCTTGATGGCGCCATGATCACTAAGTGTGAAAACTGTCACCATGGGAAAACATACAACGATAGTTTTCGCGGGAAATTGTTGGAAACACTTTAACAATTCAACACTTTGTAAACGTTCTATATTTTTTCATTATTTTACACTGTTATATCCAAAGAAATTACAACAATATTTTTGTAACTTCACCTGTAATTGCAGCAAGAAAATAATTAACAGAGAAATCGGCTATCCTAAGTCAGAACCGATAATTAACTGAAGGAAAACCGTAGGTTAGCTGTAATATAATTATGGATGTGTTGGATTAACATTTTGTTTTGGTTCACAATAGTTTATGTAATGTTTGAGTATTCAGAGAGTCGCCGGGGCTTCCGCTGGGACCACACCATTCAATGGTTACGTCGGAAGAGTGCCAAATCAATCGAGTGTGATACACTGACGGTCTGAATTTTGAATCACCTGCTAAGTACTTAAATGGGTTTAAAATTAGTAGATGAATTTACACGTTTTACAAAAATATTGAAAAGCGGACATTTCTTAGCTGGTTCTAGGTATAAGTATACTTAACTCATGGAAGATATGTTTGATACGACGACATAACGCATAGAAAGAGTCAAATATTGGTGAAACTCGCGTAACGCTAAATCGTTATCATTAACACAAATCCATTATCTTCCAGAACGTGATTAATTTTACCTACCAGGAAACATCTTATAATACGTAGCTATCAAAATTTACTTAGAAATGTTGCTTGGTGAATAGTACGATGGGCAGCCTTATCGCAATCTCTTCTAGGGAACCTTTAAGTGTAGGATAAAATATAACAAAAGCGTAGCGTGATGGACGACGGCAGCACAAACAAAATAATAAATTAAAGAAAATAAGTATGTATCCATAAACTAAACTAAAAAGCAATACCTACATACAGAAAAGACAAAAGACAATAATAATGTCAAAATAAATATACAGAAACATAATACTATTTACCTTCATACATTACTATGGAAGAGAGGATATTAAATTCCCATTCAATCACTAGTAAATTACATAAACAATGAACGAATGAACCTTTCCCCACTAGGAATACGCCGAAGGTATTCTAAATAACGAAACGGAAAGTTTTCCTATTCGGGTGAGTCCCAGGAGATAGGAGAAAATTTACATGTGACTTACATCCAGATAGATAGGAAAAAAATACCCACTTTGAAGTTATTTATAATAAAAAGCAATATTTTAATTTGACATTAAATTTGTGCATATAAAAAAGTAAGTGCGCAATGCCAACTAATGTCAAATAGCAATATTGCTGTTTTAGATGAATTGCTTCCAATGGCCTTTTTAGCCTCATTTTAACCTCATGCTCACTACCAAAGAAGGACGAAGCAGACAGTTTGGTACCTAATTACAAGTAATTAAGGCACAAATGCCTTAAGACAAGTATAATCAACATCTGGTAGTCTTCTTATATCGTGTGGATTGTGAGTTGGATTACCAACCTCAACAATACTGGTGTCAGGGTTATTATCGAACCGCCAGAGGCTCCTGACATACCTCATGTAATGATTACATAATTACGGGATCAACGAAGCAAAGTGCTTTTCGAAGCATGGATCATTACTTTCGGACAATCGGATGATCCGCCTGTAATGTCCAAAATAGGGATCACAAAGTGATTTTTGTGATTTGTCCCGGATCGAAACCTGAACCTCCGGATCGTGAGTTCTACAGCTGTACCACTGGGCCACAACTTCGTACTCTATACATCTATTATGGGTGGCAATATACAGGAAAAGGTACGCCAAAAACTTTAGGTAAGTTAAGTAGTTATAGTATGTCGTCACCGCTAAAAACAGTAAATCACCTGTAGCCATTAATTTGTCAGTGACGTGTAGTGACATGACGTGAGTGTCGATGTCGGGTCGTCGATAGGGTCAATGCCTTTGCTTTGTCATGGTACCCTGGTACATACTTTTGTTATCATTTTACAAAATACACCGACCTCCGTGGTCCAGCGGTTGAGCGTTGGGCTCACGATCCGGAGGCTATGTTCGATTCCCGATGGGGACATATCACAAAAAATTCTTTGTGGCCCTAGTTTGGTTAGAACATTACAGGCTGATCACCTGATTGTCCGAAAGTAAGATGATCTGTGCTTCGGAAGGCACGTTAAGCCGTTGGTCCCGGATACTACTTACTGATGTAAGTAAGTAGTCGTTACATGAGCCATGTCATGGGACTTTGGCGGCTCAGTAGTAACCCTGACACTAGAGTTGATGAGGTTGGTAATCCAACTCACAAGCCACACGATAGAAGAAGAAGACAGAATACACACAAAAGTCACGCCTAAAACCTCTTTTCGGGTAAAAATAATCACTAAAAGACTAACTAAGAATTTCTATATTTCTGTCCTAAAAATAAATCATTCCTAACTTACAGAGACACCTTATTATGGATGGATAGTCATAGATAAACCCACTGCGTTTATTGCGTCCACTTTATTCATAACATAAAATGCGATCCTTTTTCTAACCTTTTCAGTCTAGAAGGATAAGCAGAATATAAGACTTATTATATTTTCTACAGTCTTTTATAAGAACTATAATGCAACTATTATAGGTATACCATGGTAGGTATACCTCTAAGTACCAGAATAACATAAGATACAAGAGAGACCACAGATCGGCAACCTGCGATACGTCACTTGTAGACACGACTGACAAATTGTTACTGTGATTTATTGTTACCGACGACGTTGAGACGAGACAACATCAGGTACCTAAAGTTTTTAGATCCTTGAGTACTGTGGCACACGGCCATTGGTTATAAAAAGCTTTTAGCCGCGTATTACACGAAACCGCACACCGACATGATTTTGAGTGACGCCCTAATACCTAAACGACGCAAGCGCCGCTTGCCCGCGCGGCGAGGCGGCGGTGTCCATATGTCAGCGGTATCAGCGGAGTACATACAAGTCAATGCGAGGACATTAGAATCTCTTCACCGCGAACCGCATGTATCTAAGGCAGCGGAGGGATGAGCTGCTTTTCTACTATTCATCATAAGACACACGAAATCGAGATGTAAAATATTTTCCTTGTAGAATTTGTTTTTGAATTTATGTTTGGAACATAAATCCACATTCCCGAGAAATGCATTTTCGGGTATGTGACCTAACCTGTATTGAGCTGGTTTTCCCTTTGCAGGTTGGAAGGTCAGCCAGGCAGTCGCTTCTGTAAAAAACCGGACCTGTCAAATCTTCAGGTTAGGTAAGTGGATCCTGTGAAACACGGAATAATGCTAGGGAGATGATGATGATGATTTCGACAATGATACAGACGCTTTCAATGGGTACACAATGATTTGTTCTTAATCATCTCTTGTATTTTAAGCTGTACTCTCTGTACCAACCTCATTATATTATCCTTTTGATATTTAAGATTATTAAATATAAAAAAAACATTCTTGTAAGTGGGAGCCTGTCATCAATTTTGTAGTAACTAAGTATTAGTCCCAATCATTTCATTACTCAGGTTTTTATGTCTTATTTTTTTGCGCCCGCAGCCAGAATGACAGAATGAGTGATACCTGATCCATTTTTCATAGTTGACCTTCAAATCCGATTCTATAAAAAGGTATAATGGTTTGATTTATATATCTAAGCAATTGTTTTATGACTGTAATTAATCTATGTAGTTACATCATCGCTGGCGCCATAATAATTTGAAATAAATAAATGAGTTGTAAGTTAATTTCGCAGTAATTTAATTATACGTAAACTCTATCTATCAATAACGAGTTCCCGGGTTCCGGGTTCGAAACCCGGTGGGGACATATCGCAAAAATCACTTTGTGATCCCTAGCTTGGTTAGGACATTACAGGCTGATCACTTGATTGTTCAAAAAGTAACATGATCCGTGCTTAGGAAGGCACGTTAAGCCGTTGGTCCCGGTTACTACTTACTAATGTAAGTAAGTAGTCGTTACATGAGCAATGTCAGGGGCCTTTGGAGGCTCAATAATAACCCTAACACCAGAGTTGATGAGGTTGGTGATTCACCTCACAACCCACTCGATAAAAGAAGAATAACGAGTTCTAGTAATGTGAGGCGAGACATTTTAATAATAATTTAATAATATTTGTTACTTATTGGCAGTGCACACTAATAAGATACCATGTCATATTTATTACACGAAACACGCGTGTAAAGGTGAGTCCTAACATAATTATTATATTATCATATTATGCAGAGTAACTTACATTGTGTACAAAGTTCAAAACCTTTGTCAACTGTACATTATTATTAATAACTATAATTTGGCTACGTAGTTCGAAGTGTTACGAATTGATAATGGAAACTAGTGAAGTGAGATAAGTAACTGTTCCCAATACGAAGTTATACTAATATCTAAAAAGACTATACCTAGATGTTATAGTTTAAAATCAATATAATATTTATATTTCTCAGATGTATAGAGCTATAAATTACACATAAAATATGTCAGTTCCAAAACTATTTATTGGCCCACTATAACATAGAATAAAAAAAAAATAGAGAAAAAAATAGTAAATGATATCGAGCACAGATAACATCACATTTTGAAGCTACCCAGGACTTTACAACCTGACAACGGAATATTTAGGCACGTTAAGACGTTGGTCCCAGTTACCACTTACTGATGTAAGTAAGTAGTCGTTACATGAGCCATGTCAGGAACCTTTGGCGGCTCAATAGTAACTCTGACACCAGGGTTGATGAGGTTGGTACTCCACTTCACGACCCATACGACAGAAGAAGAACGGAATATTTCATAAACATAATAAAATAGCGGTTTTCACGGACTCGCTCAAATACTTGAAAGTCCCTCTTCTCTCAAACACGTTACCACTGCATATTGTGACACATGACCCAATTACACACAACACATAGGAAACAAAACAACAGATGCATCCTACAATGCATCGCTGCGCTTGCGCCGACAAGGTCGCAGCCTTCCACGTGTCACGGAAACTGCATACAAACATTCATTCAACTTGTAATTGCTGGGTCCGGATAATTACATGCTTGAGCTTTTGAATTGAAAGGTGTTTAGGGAAAGGGTGACGTGTTCAATTAATGTGTGGGGTAATTCAAATTAGTGTGTGGGGAGCTTTCATTTGTTTTTCATTTTAGATATTTGTTTGTATGGCGTTTTCCCACAACGTGTTGTGCAGGCATGGCGTTCGTAACAAACGTAGAGGGGAAAGTAATGAAAGGAGGGGCTAGGGAAGGGACTTCAGTTAATACTAATATAGATAATGAGTTAGCACAATGTATCATCAGAATGTCGTCCAAGCCGAATGTGTCATGTATTCAATAGAATGGAACATAAATTGTTTATTATAAAAGGACGCCGCACACAAAAACAAGACAATAATACTTATAAATTTTCACAAAACTATATCAAAAAGCATAGAGGATGTTCATCATATACAGTTAGGTAATTTAAAATTTATTTTTGAAATAAAATAGGCTCGCGTTTGACCACAATCTCACCTGATGGTAAGTGACGATACTGCCTAGGGTGGATCACGCTTACCTAAATGCCTATTCACTCTAGCCTTGAAGACTCCCAGGTTATAACGAGTTGTAAAAACAGTCGACGGCAGACAGTTCCAGTCCTTTGCTATTCCCATCAAAAAAGTAGAGGCAAAACGTTTAAAACGTCTTCAACTTCTAAATTGGAATGATAGATTGATATAATTTAAACTACAACCACGACACGTATTCACAGTGAAGGAAGTAAAAAAAGAAAACTTTCACTCGCTCTGGGGGCTCCACGTGTTTGAAATTAGTTAGGTTAGGTGATTGCCGGTAATAGTCCCGAGAGGTGCATAAAAGAAATTGACTCTGCCTCTCGGCAGTAATTACTTAATTGGCTGAGAGTTGCCTTCATTAGTATAATACAAGTTTATTGGTTTATTTAGGGCGATTGATTTCGCCACCACGTAATATTAAAATTTCTTACCTTTACTTCCAATCTTAAGCACTTGATACGTCTATGCGAGAGTATGCTCCATACCCCTTCCGGTTGATTGTGGGACGCCTTTGCCCAACAGTATGTTAAATCTAGCGTTAAGTAAGCTTTCAGGTTATTATTTTTTTATTAATAGTCACAAAGGTTTGAGTTTCGCGCATGAACAGAGAAGAAATAGGAATTTCATCATGTTTTCCTTGGGAAGCGAATATACTAATGTACGTTATGTACGAATTGTAGCGTTGACAGCGACTCTCCGAATGGCGAGCCTCGCTACGGCGAGTCTCTTTACGGCGAGTGGCCTTATTTTCCCTCTACGTCAAGCGAGTTTTGATGTTATAGTACAGTTATGGTAAAAACTGTTTTGCTGTTTGCTGTATGTGATACAAAATGTAGCGTTTTTCACCCTTCATTTAAAAGAATGAATAGTTTTAAAAAACGTGACGTCATTATAGCTAGAAGCGCCGGCCATTAATTAAATTAATAAATGTGAACGAGAGAATGAGACGGGTCCAGACCTTGCATTGATGCATTAAATACCTAGCTCGCGGCTATCGGGACTATCTACTTTAGCCATCAATTTCGGACATACTGTACCTTGGAACAATGAAATGTTAGGACCGAGTTTACCATGTGATTGGTGTTACTAACAGGAGTGACTTATGTTTCTCTTTTAAAGATTTTTGGCTGTGAATTGATCTTTATTTGTATGGGTATGCGCAATAAAACAGAAACTATAACGTAGTTTTTATCTTCTTCTTATCGTATGGGTTGTTACCAACCTCATCAACCCTGGTATCAGGGTTATTACTGACCAAACCAAAGGCCCCTGACATGGCTCATGTAACGACTACATACTTACATCAGTAGTAGTAACCGGGACCAACGGTTTAACGTGCCTTCCCAAACACAGATAATCTTACTTTCGGGCAATCAGGTGATCAGCCTGTAATGTCCTAACCAAACTAGTTTTTATAAAATATATATATTAATATAATCATATAATAAAACTGTCCAAAATAAAAAGGCAATTCTAATCAGAACACCACTATCAATATTAGCGACATTAAGTGGCCGATTCTCCATAACATTGGATAGCATAAATACACACAATAACCCAAACGCAAGATTCTAGCGTAACTCATATCTGTAGACTCTATTACATTGTATTACGTGCTCTACCAAAATATCTAAATACTGCAGGTGCCAATTCTGTCTCCACAGTTCTAGGATTCTCTCTCCCACGAGGTCCTCCCTTCCTCTCGCAGTCTGATACAATACAATATTTAGGCGCCGCTAATGGCCATCGCCTCGCAGACACAATGGCTGCTTATCAGACATCTCACATACTCCAACACCAACCTGGAACACTCGACAGATCACCAGCATAACGCATTGAACGTGGTACTGGAGAAGGGACAGTGTGGGGTATGAGTTCGGGACTTGAGGCAACCTCACTGTTGGCAACATCAAAGCCCTAATTATAAATTTTAATGTAATATATTTTGCTATGGCAATATTACAAGACTTTACGCCAAGGACTTTGCCGACGAGGCATGTTTTCTTATATCTCGCTACTTATGTAAATATTTCCTAGTTTTTAATTTAATACAGTCCACTTAACATCTCGAAGAGGTTTTATTTACCGAAGCAACCATCGCCTCCAACACTAACATAACATAAACAGCCACTAACAAACAAACACTAACATAAAGTAGGGTACAGCCGTCCCCTCAATCAACCGGAGGGGATATAGAGCGTACTCCACTACGCTGCTCCACTGCGAGTTGGTGGAGGTGCCTTACGACAGCGACAAGTCTAAGAGGTATTAAATAGACAGAGGAAAATTAACATCATCATCTTCCTGAGCGGGTTCAGTTACTTAACATGTAGAATTAAAAAGGCCTCCATTTATATAATACTCCAAATATATAAACAGTAGAGCAATTTGAGCACATAAAATGAAGTGCGCAATGTCAGATATCAATATTGCTTTTTGGGATGAATTGCTTCAATGTAGCCGTTTTAGGCCTCCAGAAAATATGGACAGATCCAGAACTTTCAACCTAAAGAGAAAAGTAGCCCAAACGGACAACAAACTTACAAAAAACTTTCATTTTCAGATACATAAAATACGTTGTTTGAGGTTTATGCGGTTATTATCACAATTAAAACACATAATACCGGGTTCTTACCGAGATGACATCCTGTGATCATGGCACTTACAACAGTGTTGAAATATTCATATTCATATTCAGGAGATCCCTGATTTTAACGGCCTCCGTGGTCCAGTGGTTGAGCGTTCTGCTCACGATCCGGAGCTCCCGGGTTCGAATCCCGTTGGAGACAACTTTGTGATCCCTAGTTTGGTTAGGATATTGCAGACTGATCACCTGATTGTCCAGAAGTAAGATGATCCGTGTTCGGAAGACACGTTAAGCCGTTGGTCCCGGTTACTACTTACTGATGTAAGTACTTAGTCGTTACTTGACTCATGTCAGGGGCCTTTGGTGGTTCAATAATGACTAGGGTTGATGAGGTTGGTCAGCCACCTCACAACCCACACGATAGAAGAAGAAGGCGGTAAGAACCCGGTATTATGTGTTTTAATTACATAAAATACTATGTATGTAAAATCATATTTCTTCATATGGAAGGATCTCGTAATCTAAGATGATACAAAAATAAAATAAAATTCCATGCTAAACCTGTGCAAGTCATGTAAGTCAGCTAAGAACGACACTCACTGACATGATAATCACTATTCCCCGTGTCTGAATATGATACTGATCACCATATAGGAAGTTCAAAAAGAGTACGTTAACATTACCCGTTTATAATAGCTCTCGCATGTAGGTACAACAACAAGAGATAATTTACGAAACATGAAGTAAAGGTCGCGCCAAATATAGGCGGCCAGATGGATTGCCAAAAAAGATAGAGCGAAATAGTGTTGCCGATCGATAGTCTATCGAGTTGCCCAATAGCAAGAATATCGATAGTGTAGTTCAATAGTATCCATAGCTCAAAACCTGACAATGGAATCGATAAAGTAAATACGGCAGGGATAGCATCGGTTCTATGGTTGCATGAACTTTAAAAACTTTGGATACCTCTACCAAAAGTATCTAATAAAAGCTCACAGAAACAAAACTATAGGATAGGATACTATTTCTTTTTTTAAGAAAACTATCGATTGCAGAATTATCGATACTTCGGCAACAATAGAGCGAAACGAAATTAAGGTCCTGCCTTGACTCTACCTAAAGGTCGGTGCTCGAACTTTTATCCAACTATAAGAATATTTGTAAACCAGATTTCAGTTTGTATTATTATAAATGGCTATTTTTGAAATATGTTTATTAAATTCTTTAGATCTTGCTATGTTAGTAATGAATCGCTATAATAATATATAAAGCCATATATTAAAACATCTAATTACATAGCTTCTATAACACATACGCGTAATGAAGATTAATTTACTAATTTAGCGTACTCATAACGCACAAAAAGCATTATAATAGTTCTACGAACAAAAACTTTTAACTAGTTTTTCATGGAAATAAAATTATACAGATTATACTAAATACCGTGTACATGTAACATAAAATTGAATAATCATATTGCGCATTACCATCGCAAAAAGCTGACGAAAAATTTAATATTTACAAAATTACAGGTTAGAAGAGGCAAGTCGTTTCAGAAAATAAACAAAATAATCTCTCAAGCGTGTTTACAGCCGTAAAAACATATTGTTTGACTTTAGTCGACTTGGGAAATCCTTGAATATTAACAAGTGGCATGAAGTATGAATAGCGTAGAATTATAAGCACTAGCAACGCTCCTATTCACGTCTCATCAAAGTCAGTTGCATTTGAAACCGAGAGTGGCATTGTGAACTAAACTAGCCCATTGACCGGGGCCTGACCCTTCAGGCGAGCAAGGTCGTCCACTTGTTAGACAAGTAACTAAACGGATCTAGAAGTCATCTAAATGGAGAACATTTATTTATGAAAACGAGTCTTCTGAACATTCTCACTCTTTCTTTTTTGTTTCGTAGTAAGTAATGAAATTAAGAAATATAATGGTGCAGCTCCAGCAGACAAAGAACTCCTAATTTTATGTTAAGTTATACCTGTAATTTCTTACCTGCTGAAATGGAAGGAGCTAAATTTAATCAAAATCGAAGGCTTAAAATTTATAGAAATCAAAAACAAAAACAACACTTCCAAAATTTCAACGTTAATGTATAACCGGACAGAATTGAATGACAGCTCACGTGAAACGGGATGCATATACCATCGAGATGCCTATTTGATTCGTCCTGGTCATCTAGTCATATTGTTAAAAATCATTCTTTTGATAATTAATAGCTGTCAATCATTTTAAGAGCACTAAGTGAGAGTCAATGTTGTGTACTAACATCTACGTATGAATACCACTGGGTACTTTCGTTCTTGCCTACCCATTCATTCAAAACCCGGTTCTCCACCCATATATTCTCGATTATGTATGAACGTCATAGCATAACATAGGTGCATATTGTAATTTATTGAAGTTACGTGACCGATACGAGGCATGCTTTGTTCTACGTAACCTTATTAATCTATGATTCAACCTGTTACATTGTTTGCGTTTTTTGTCTTAGATACTGTTATTGTTTTTCCTGATTATTGTCTCTACGTTCTAAATACCTACATATTTTATAAGTCATCTACCAATAGAGACGTTTGCATCGACCAATAGTACTGGAGGATAGTAAGTAAAAGATATCCTCTGGACCTCGATCAAGACGAATAACGACAAGAAAACTTTATTATACTCATATCGCCTTTACCATTTAAAATAAACAAGCTGTGAACGTGTTCCGGCCAAGTAGTTAATGCCATCTTCGGCGAATCTACAATAAGTCACGTCAAAGAAAAAGGTGAACGTGTTTGCCAGCCAAGCAAATTTAAATCAAATTATTTAGCAATTTCATTAAATTTTACAGGTTCACGTTATTAGGTAGGGCGACAAATTTGTTAACTATCAATTTGGAAACCAATCACTGGGCGCACATTGTGCGTTATTAGTACGATCAATTTGAATTTTTTTTTATATATTTTGTGTGTGTGCAATAAAGTATATTTGATTTCATTTGATTTGAAAATCATATTAGCGCGTTATTTTATTGCATTGCTTACCAAGTATTATCTACTTAATTTTAATCTTAGTTTACTTACATCTAAATTGCAAATTCTAGGTACCATTTCTTTTTCACGGCGAGAATATTTAAAAATGCACTTACAATTTTATCTGGACGTGTCACCTACCTTTATTTATACCAAAAGACTAGGAAACAACAGCGAAAAATCTGCTAGAACAGTTTTTTGCTAGAAACGATCACAACCGCAAACACTGTCGTCGCAAAATGCGCTTTTTTGCGCAACGCTTATCCTAACAACCTTTGACGAAACGAGACGTGATGACCTGACAACATCGAACAGATGACACTTATTCCGAAGAACATCTGTGGCGTAACTTTAGGTCTTACAGAAACTACCTACCAATATGTTAACCAGTCTGTGAAATAATGAGTGAGTGGCAAAGATCATTAAACTATAAAGTTTTTGTCGCTAAAGATAAATGACACATACAGTGTTAATAATCCCTTTTTTATAAATACAATTTTGAGTTATAATTTTCTCTACTTGGCACTTTAATTATAAAGAAATATATGTTCTAAAAAATCTATTTTTCTGGGTAATTTTAACCGAATTCGGAAAGCGCGAGCGTTATTTGACTTTTCGGAAAATTGATCTATGTATACTACAATTCCTAATCACACGAAATACCATGTTTCTTATTTCAAAATTAAATATACTTTTAATAAAATTGGTATAAATTACTGTAACAGAGCAATAGCCTAGTGTTCCAGTAGTAACAGCACCGCGTCGCTCGAGCTGTCGCGTATCAGTTGCGTACGCGCATGAGTCAGAGCAAGGCGATCCCTACTGCAAGGTGACTGCACTGACAACTGTGTATGCTATGTTGATCGAGAATATCGTGTGACATGTCAGGATGTCAATGACAGGACAAGGTTCTGTTACACGTTTCAAATTGGAAGAAGGGACAATACACGTTGATTTGATTTTGATTGGAGACTTAGATTTTTCGTGCCGGTCCTTAACTAGGAGTGTGATCGTAAGTTATTTTATAAGGTGGCGTACCTAAGCCGTTGAACTGCGGTTTAGTAAGTAAAGGACATCTTTCGGAATGTAGTGTACTATCATCTGTCAAAAACTCAAAATTCTGTTTTGGTCCCTCGATGGGAACGCACATTAACAAGAAATAAAATATTTAAAAACCCTGTAGAGTTCGTAAACCATTATCTACGACATAACTTATACCTTACACTTATCTACCTTAAACCTAAGGTATATTAAGTTATGCAAATAATAATAATAAGGTTAAACTTAGGTAAAACCTTCGACAGACATATACATTTACAACATTAAAATATACACACATGTTAAAAAATCAGAAGATTAAGTCTGCTCTCGTACTCTGCGCACCCCATTAGGAGTATGTATGTATGTAATAGTAACCAGTAAGGATTATGGTTCGTTTTATATTTGATATGTCTACTCTGTGTATATAAAGTGCTGTGAGGTAAACATAAAATTACATGAACAAGATTTGCGGTTTACCACACTTGTCAACTGACATGTGGCTGGCCCATATCACCTATAACCTAGCTCTAAAACTTACAGAACATTTGTGACAGATAGGACACGCGCTTAAAAAACTTTGTTTTAATTCCCTTTTTATATTATACTAGAGTACTTACTGAGAAACGTGCCTACACGTTATACCAACATAACATGGACTATTTTTAATTAAGCCTAACAAATTTCAAGGAGCAATGTACCAACATAGAAACCACTGTTTTTTTCCTAATAATGTACTTAGCTAAATCATATTTAAGTTGTTCTCCAGAATAATTGGTACAACGACCTTAGAATGCGTCTAACAGATGCTTCATAAATAATCACATTACACGACAGTAATTAATTAAGTATACAAAAAAAAGCTACTTCATTCTCACTATATTCAATATAGTAAAATCGTACCAAATCACCGAAAAGGTCTCGTCGAAACGCGGTAGTATAGCCCTTTACAATACATGGCGCTCCCACGGCAGCAGCGCCCGCGCAAGGTAAACCGGCTATTCTGCAGAGCAGCCTGTGAATGGCTTGCGTAACCGGCGCGTAGTAAATACATGAGGTGTTTGTTTCACTGTTTTCCTCAATTTAGAATTGTATGTAGTATCTGTATGGCATATCTATATTGATTTAACGTCGTTATGTACGTGTAGGTTCTGTCATATACCTAAATATACTTTTCTACCTAAACTGACTCCGTACTATCTAGTAAGTAAGTGAAAATTAAAGTATTACCGTAAGATAGTTTAATATGACGAGTCTATGTAGGTATAGTAACAAGTTCCCTAGAAGATACCTAAAGTAAGAAATATAATAAAACTATTTAAAATATATACTTATCCAATTTTTTACATTAGATAATACCTCTATGAACTGACAAAAACCCGTTTTCTGCTAATCCAACGTTGACGTAGTTTCAACATAATACAACTATAATTCTGACATAATATTGCACATTTTTTTGCTTCTGACATAGTATCCTTGACGTAACGTTGTAATTTATTATGATATGAACACATATGAGACTAATGGACTAAGATAGAACAAATGTGAAGAAGTAAGAAGCGCCGCAAGAGTACTTAGAATATGCATCGTCGAAACTATTCCAAACCTCCTGAATCTTCGATTGAAAAAAAAAAACATTTTTCTAATCCAATATTAACTATCCTAAGTTCGCGCTTTTTTGTATGGCTTTATCTTATCAGTTTTAAAATAAGAACATCATTGTTCAATCAGAAAAAAAAACCACAGTTCTCTATTCAATTTTAAAATTGAACTGTCATTGGATTTTATTTCTTTTTTAAATAATTGAAATCTTTTGTTCGAATTATAAAAATAATAGTAACCTATTATTTTATAGTTAAAATCTCTTTGAACGAAAGTAGAAGTAGTTTTAACTTTCAATGCCCCACGTGGTATAATGAAGAGTAAAGTCGTGACTAATTGCAGGTTCCGTCGCGGCGTGAGAGCCTGCAGATCCAATACCTTGTTAACCGTTTAATTAGATCGTTCTCAATAAAAATAATGGCCAAGGTCCCAATTGTTTAGTTACACACGCGAATTATTCACGCTATATTCTATTCCGTTGCTTGAACGTTGGAAAATAGCTACTGGTTTTACTAGGATTTTAAAAACCAGGAAAGTCATTTTCTACTTTTTGGTATGGTATATCTAATATTACAAAGCATAACGTTCTAATCACTGCTGATTATTACTGAACTTATTGCGATGTACTTATTTTATAAGTAATAAACGTAATCAAAGGCCTTCCATACTTTTTCACTTATTCCTAGTAAATGAATGCGGTCCCAAACGGAAGCAGTAACCTAGTAATATTATATCCGTAATTAAAAAGATGATCTTCGATATTTAAACAGTTAAAAAAGCACATAGCGCCAAACACTTTTAAAAAAGGAAAATAACACAGCACTTATGATATCACAGTATCACACTAGCGTCACTCGCGACGAATTTAGACGTAATAATACAATCTATGTATTATGTATTTTATTTTCGTATTTTAAACTCGAAACATGTTAATTCGCGACGTTTACGTATTGGCGAGGCCGCTCGTCGGATGCTGAGAACTGCACTAAACTACTAAGCTATTGTATGCAGGTGGATTGTACGGATTGTACTACATAAAGGGTGGCCACGCGATTTTGGGTTATATGGAAAAATATAAAATTAACATAACATAAACGTCCGTCCTTACGTCTCACTACAAAACAAAATAGAAATAGAAAAAGTACAACATGCGGCCTGAATCCTGATCAATAAGAAGTCTATGCGCAATGATGCAGCATAATTTGATATACTACATTTTATGGAGGGTTGTAGCCACAGACATGAACATTTTAATCAAAATACATACCTACATAATTGAACCGTAACAAATATTTTATCACCGTTTAGTTACTTACCTAAAAAAATAATTAAAAAAATCGCGTTACAAAAAAATACCTTAAATCAACCATTTTAGGTCACACACACTAGGTGGGTTTTAATAATAAAATATCCATAATGCTCGCAGTGGATGGTAACTCTATCTATTCAGTATCCGTCGGCCGTATTATGGTCATTTTCCATTCACACAGTGAAGCAATCCACTCGCCGAGTAGAAGCCGAATCGAAACGTCGTCTACTACCGAACTTATAATTAAAAATAATTAAGTTGATATGACACATTAGTACCTACTAAACTACTAACTGAACTTTCAACTCGAAGGAAAAAATAGGTGTCAGGATACCAATTTAGAGTACTTAAACTCTCCCACCCTCCCTCTGCCCTCTGCGGGACTTGCAATTCTACTGCAACTATAGTGTAAATGTAGCACTGAAAGCAATATGGTTATTCAGAATAACGATATTGTCTTGTGAAAATCAAATAAGTATTGCTTATATTTTTCAGCTGCAATATTCGACAGATTTTAGCAACGGTGTTCAAGTAAATATTGTACCAAGGTGATAAGGAATTAGCATGCCGAATCAATATCGTGTGTGAACATTTTACGCTGCAATTTTTATGCTACTTCAGTTAGTAGCCTCTTGCTAAGTAATTTATGTTTAATATACGAATGATTCTTAATTTGATTCAACGTAATGGTTTAAAAGCAAGTAATCATTATTTGTCTACTTTAATTCAATTATTCACTTCAATACCATAGGTATTTAGAGACCTAATTTCGGTAGTAGATTTTATCTTTAAAAGTCGATTTTCATTTTAGATACCTTTTGCCTACTATTTTTATATTTATATATTTATTTGATTATTTTCATAATTATTTTCATACAAATAGATAAACAGTTTATAAAACGGTTCGAAACGAAAATAGTACCTATACGATTTAAATATATTTTCTTTTTTAAATATATTTTCAGGGATTAGGGAGTCTAGACTGAGTGAATTTCAAGTGATCTGCTAAGGATCGTATAAATTGCGCAATGTGCAGACGCAAGTACTACAATGGGCGCCTATCTACCGATCCTCAGCAGTTACCGCTACCTAGCCACCATATTGGGCAATAAGCATGGTTACTCTATAGCCTATAGGCCAAGGTATTTAGATTAACGAAAGGCAGCCTAATTAATTCACTGGGTAAGTCTTAAACAGTATTATGCAGCAGGTGTAGGAATTGCAAAATGTTGGTCCTTAACGTAAATTATGTCAAGAAATGTGTTAATTCACGTTGATAAAGTTTTATTAGCATAATAATTATTATTCTAAATGTCTCCAACCAGTGCCTATATAAGCGTTTTATGTTATGTACATTCGTATACAACGATTCGATATGTCGATATAACAAAAGTACAGACCTACATGAAGAGATGGCGCTAGTAGTCACAAATATTGAAAATGCTAATTATAATTAATTATATAAGGTAGCCAGATAATACATACGGTAGCTAGAGCTTCTTCATAAGTGGTGTGAAGAGGGGGTGACGCAGGGGGCGTCTCTCGCGTCAACGCTGCCGTCGGCATGTCAGTACATCACTGGCCAGCTGGAAAAAAAGAAAAATAATTTAAATGGGCGGATTAACAAAAACAAAAATTTGAAACTCGAATATGCTACCTTCGTAGAACTAAGGATCGACCCAACCAATACCAACTCAATAGCGAATGTCTCTTTTTTCTTGATTGTTACTCACTTCTTAGTCGAACAAATGGGAAGAGCTCAGGCTCGTACCTGATATAAGGGAGACACTTGCTAATTAGAAAGAAAAATAAGTAAAATATACTTCGTATCTCTACATTATAAGGAAAATACTACGGATAACTTAATTCCCTACATTCCCTACTTAAAAACTCGAGTCAACGAACTTCATATTTGTTATCATTTCTAATCATATTTACTCGGAACAAAGTTGGTCACCGTAAGATAATTTCACGGCTAACCCAGGTAATAATAACGTCTAAAAAATCGTGGACAAAATAGTACAACAAGATGTTTTTTTACTAATACAATATACAATCAATGGCGCGTAGCAAACGAACGCTTCAAAGAATTTATTTGCCTATAAACTCATTTAAAGTTACAACTTGTGTAATTGCCAGCTGATTACTGCTTCAATAGGCATTCTTTTATAAGTAACTGGCATAATAACGCCAGTGAAACGTTGCAAAGTGGTACTATCGCTTGAAGAAGTGTTATTGGCGGTACGAATGTTGCTTGACCTTGTAGTGGCGTCCGTAACGACTGTGCAAACATTCATTACCATGCACGATGGTACCACAGTATGCTGTATGGCACCGTCACTGAGCCACGACATTACATGGTTTGGGTTGTTGTACGAATGCGAGCGAGTAGCGGGTAAGTAACGTACAGCGTATAGATACTCTATATGTACTCTATATGCGTTTTGGACCACAGCATCACGCATTGGTCGTAACATTTAAACCCACCCGGATTTACGAGCGGCATAAGTTGTAGCAACGCGCTTGCGCGCCTTTACAATGCTACAGCAACGGGTCTGCGCGCCGCTACAAGAACACTGCGACGATGGGATCTCGGCGGAACAGCTGATAACGCCCTTTTTTCTTATTTTCTTAGAACAAATAATTACCAGTTTTAGAGTCCGCTGGTCGTTTTATTACAACACCAGAGTAGATGACCCTTTTAAGTGATAGGGCTCTAGTCTCCAATACACGCATGTATACCCAAAGGGTGCTTACCCCTGTGAGATGTATGTATTATATGCCAGCTATGTTTAAGTCCCACGTAAGTTTGTATCCAACCTCGTTTATTACTTACCAGAACAAATGGGGTAGGGCCAAGTAAATATAAACAGTCTATATTACACCCTGTACATACATACATACTCCCTATACTCCTTATCTACCCGAAGGCGTTAAAAATATATCTACGGCGATTTAGCAGCTAATATCATTACGTTGCAAAGCTGAAGTGGCAGTGGGCAGGACACATAGCGAGGAGAACCGATGGCCGCTGGGGCGGAAAGGTTCTAGAATGGCGACCACGTGTCGGACGACGCTCAGTGGGTAGGCCCGCTACAAGGTGGACCGACGATCTGGTGAAGGTCGCGGGAAGCCGCTGGATGCGGGCAGCGCAGGACCGATCGTCGTGGAAATCCTTGGGGGAGGCCTATGCCTAGCAGTGGGCGTCGTACGGCTAATGATGATGATCATTACGTTATATAAATGATTTATAAGGAAAATAACAAGAGAATGGAAACATCTCATAGAATCAGCATATTCTAAAGAAAAAGTAAACTGATACCTACTTATATGCATAGTCGCTTAATCGCTATCATAAGGACAGCAACCCCACGTTGGCGTAATATATGGAAATGTCGACGTACGGACTATTAATGTACGTTAATTATGTGAAAATTCATGCCACGACTCCACTCAGGTGCGTCTTGCCAAGATCTTTATAGATCAGGATCTGAACATGTTTACTAGTAGGTAAATCTTATGTCCTAGAGAACTACTTATACTTATTCTGTTATACGCGATCTCAAGGCTGTTCTATAAATATCCGGAAAACATTCTGCTACTTCTAACGTGTGGGTTGTGAGATCAATGACCGATCTCACCAATCCTGGTGTCAGGGTTACTATTGAGCCACAGGCCCCTGACATGACTCAACTAACTAACTAACTACCATATTAAATAAACATACCAGTATTTGTGGTTTAGTAATTTAAGTTGAGAAGAAATATTTCACAATAAATATTATACGTTTCAAATTTCAAAGCCTTTGTACATTTTGCACGCCTTTATTTTTTTAATATCCTTTATACCGACAACTAACAATCTGAACGCATTTTATCCGAATCATTATTTTATAACGACTATTTATAATATGAATAAAAATGAATCGTCAAATAACCATAAATATTGATTTAATTAAATAAATAATTGTGAAATAAATAATTAAGTGTGTTTTAGCGCGCGACTATCTTAATTTGGGTATAGGTTTGAATTTGGAATCATATTTAAGTAATATTTGACTACATTTACATTACATTGACTATATTTAGATCTTTAACGGCATGTGAAATTCTTCAGCAACCCGCGGAACGATATTATTTATGTGTATGTGAAGAAATAAAATATAAGATTATAAAATGTATCATGTAGTAAAAATGTTAATTAAAAATAATAAACACGCTTATCTAACCTAAATCTCTGCATAATCTGTGGATCAATTAGCGGGTAATCAATAATATCATGGATTTTAAATATTATGTATTTTGATGACAATTCTCTAAAGTTGCTGTTTATTATATCGGGCCTGTCGTAAAAATCGATAGACAGATGTGTCCTTTCTCACATAATGGAACATAACTGTTACCTACCATCCAGTGTATCATAAAAATGGATTACTTAAAACACATAATAACGGGTTCTTACCGCGTTTAAAGCAGGGGTATGAGTCTCCCGATATTTCGAAACTTTTGCAAGTGCCATGATCACGGGATGACTGATGATATTGGAGTGAAACTTAAAACAGTGGATTACTTGTGAATGTCCTGTTTAGATTTTACGATATTTATGTATCTATGTTAAAGAAAAAGCTTGAATATCCTCCTCTAACAAGTATAAACGACAACAACGGTACCACACCTGATGGTCATGACCACTGTGACCTTACAGAGGATACATAAATACGTGACATGGAAAATAATAAACATTTTATTATCAACTCCGGTATGAAGATTAAGAGGTGTGTCTATTACTTAGGAGATAACTTGTGGTAAGGTCAGCCATTTGTAAAGATTTAAGTTTTATATTATTATGTCTATTTCGTCAATATGCATTGGATTATGTAGATTTAGTTACCTATCACTAAAAATAATATAGTAAGAAAAATGCATGTATTCATACAATTAATTAAATAATGTATTTTACGTTCGAAAGCTTAAAAAATATTTTATTAATATTTTTTAAATGTTGTTCTAAATAAGCAGTATTAGAAATACTTACTGTTTCTTTAGGTAGGTAACTAACACAGGAAGCTACAAGGAAAACAAGTTGATTCATCTCATTAATGCATTGACGTTTTTCATTACCACTACACAGTATGTCTCCATAACATCGCTTTATCATAAAATACTAATTTCTATTAAGATTATTAAGGACAACGGCCCTGGGATAGCACCCCGTTGCAACCGATCTTTATAAGGCGTTTGACACCTTTAACTACAAGGAAGTTCGTTTCACCTTTGCCACCGTAGCTTTGCGCGTCGTTTCCTCATTTTCATGGCGCATGTGTCGATATACTAATGACACAAAATGCATAATCGGTGATTGAATTTGACCATATATGGATGGTGAACACGGTTACAAAATGGAATTATAAAGACGCTTAAGAAAGAAAAAGATGCTTACAGCCCATTATGGTAATTGATATTTGATTGAAGTGTTGAAAGAAATAAAAATAAAGGATTTCACGAAAATGAATTATGTTGTATGTTCAAAATATACAAAATTTCTTATAAAATACCTAATTAGTCAACCGGATTAGGTACGAAGTATTCTCCACCACGCAGGTCCGGTGCAGGTTGGTAATGGTGTTTGGGCTATGTTTATGTTATATAAAGTAAAATTCAATATAATAATAGATAATAGAACAATTTAAATAAAGATATCTAAAAAAAATATAAATAACAACGCCAAACTTTCCAAACAACGATTCTTCTAAACGTTTGTTACATGTTCAATGATTGTTTCTAACGACACTATGGGAAATTGTAATGATGCAATCGTTGTATTGCATACGTAAGAGGTGAATATCGTATAGTAGATTAAAATAGCTACAACAAACATTACTTCCGTAATTATCTGTGTATTCAAAATATCTTTATTCGGATATGATTAAGCACATTCTAATGTATAAATACACTGTTGAAGTATTGAGTTGCATACTTCAGGAAGTTTGGTTGTCCTTATTAACTAAGCAACACGAATGTATGAGTTCTTATTACTGTTTAAACAATAAACATCTCAATGCGTGATACTATTGGTGTTGGTAAGTCACGAAATAGTTTTGCATGTATATTTGAAAATTACTCATGATATCATATTTATAATAATGAATATTATTTATTCTAGAATTCTCTTCCACGCTACGTCAAGAATGACCGCTTTTAAAATTTGAAAGCGAAAAATAAAGATAAAATTTAAAGCAATGTTAATAAACAGGTCAATTAATATTTGTTTTACAAAACCTCACCTATTAAGTTATATTATATGATAATAATCGCAACCAGCTTCTCCTTTTTCGAAACAACTTCGGATACGGGCTAACGAAGGTCAAAAGTAGGAGACACAACAATTGATATCCTCTCTTTTAAATTCAAATATGGATCGTCAGTAAAACATAAGAAGCGGTATACAATCAAAAGCGTTCATATAATCGAATGGCAATCAAGATAGCGCGATGCCCATACAAGACCGCAGCCTCGATGAGTCACATGACCTCACTTCAGGAAAGGAAACTTGCCAGTCAAATTGTACTTTCTTTTCTACAGCTGATGTATGGTAAAGGAGCTAAAGGAATAAGACAAGAAATAACGACGAGGTAAATATTATAGATAGAGCGGAAAAACGAAAGAGATTTAACCCAAAAATATTAGAATTGACATGTGACATTGTGTCTCCAACTAAACATGTAAATTATACTTTACACAATATAGAACGTTATGGAAGAGTATTGCAATATCAAAAACATATTATTAGCATCATGTAAATTAAAAATGTCCGCCTACCTAATTTCAAAACGAAAGGTGATAAAACGGAGGAGTTACGATAATGGTCAACGCGAATCTGTATGATGAAACTATTGGCATTTCCTAAACTTAATATATCTATGGTTAATGCATTTATCTTTGTTGGAAATTTCAAACAACATATAAACATATACTTGTTATATTGAATGACTGTAGTAATGCGGATATTGAATTTTATCTTATAAATGATAACTAAATTATAACGAAAATAATGCGTTTTCACACGAAGGGAAATGATACTTCACTACGAACTTTCCTACTTTGCCTTTATCTTTATTGCGATAGGATGCGATATAATTGAAATCAATAAAATATTTAACTTCAGTATAATACGAGTATCATTAAACAAAACAATAAATACCAGAATAGGCATGAGATTAATATTCAATATTCTCATGTTTTTATGTAAGTAAGTAATGCATTATTTACGCAAGTCAAACCCTCGATAATGAACACAACTTGCTCCGGAAGATAAGATGTTAAGTAATTTCACACTGTGTTGATATTCACAAAACAATTACAAAACCTGCTCAATGAAGCGCCAGCACTTGATAAATCATTTACACTCGAACAGGTACTATCTACGTCTTTCGTAACTAGAATGTGCTGGTACTCTGCTCACATACCAGTCACAAATCAAATGAGGGATTATTCTCAAACTATCAGTTACACTCTATTGATTAATTAACCTTTAAGCAAGTTGAAATATTAGCTGTTGGGCAAACTAGCAATCACAATCAGCACATATTTTACGATTGAACAATCACACTGAATCAACACAAATGCGCGTTGCGACTGCAGAATAGCCCCCGATACCCTATTCCGACTGGTTCTCAGGTTCTCAGTTCTCTCTGACGCCGCGTAGGACGCTACATGCTCTTGCGCAACTAACAACCAACTCCTCCAATCCATCGAACATCCTCCCGTGAAATAAATGAATGTTAATTGTACGATTCCACAAACTAATTAACCGCGAAGGTTAGGCGATTGTTTTAGACTCATAGATTTCAAAGTCGGCATTGTCAATTATTTTGACGTAGTGAGTAAACAAAAGTGGGCAATTGAGTCAAGATTTTTGGTGTTCGAGGTTCAATATTATGAAACAAAAATGAACCAAAAATGCAATTATTTCAGTGGAAAAAAAATATTGTATGTAGCGTGATTAAAATTGTGTTTTGAACTGTACATGTAAATGACAGATGTGATGTCAAGCAGTCGCCGTTCCGGGAATCGCTGTCCACGCTACAATTCTACAGAAGAATTTATTATAGCTACGATTTTCAAAATACTTAAAAATAATATATACTTTATCTTAGACTGAAATTGCTTATTAATTCTCGAGGTGTATTAATAAATGAATGTAATTTTTTAACAATCGAATTCTGAATGAGGGTGGTATAAGATAAATCGTCCACTAACACGCCTCTAATTATGTGTGCCCGCCGAACATTTGTAAGTGTTGAATCTTATTATCGATTTTCGAAATCTCGCCAAACTCGTTGATATCAGATTCCGATTCGATAAATAATTCATGAGGTTTCGATACCACAATAGGGCTTACGGAATCAATATTTATGGGAGTTAGTACGCGAAAAAAATTACGAAATATCATACTGGTTTTTCTGGTCATCCCAAATTATGGTGAGCGTGTATCGACGCTCTCCAAGCATTGAGGTACCTATTCGTAAAAACTCGTATATGCACTTTATTAAGAAATAAATTGACTCGGGACTTAAAACAAAACATAATTACTTTACACGAGCCTTTATATGATAAAAGTCTTTGCCCTTATAATATGACCAGGCCATCAACATGCATTATGGTCCGATTGTCTTAATACCAAAACAAATATACTTAATCATTTATTAACGAAGCAGCGGATCATTCTCAGTTTACCTGAAATCATCCTTTGACAATATTAACATAATTTTAAATTCTGCAGCCAAAACACGTCTCAATACACACGTCTCAATTCTGAATAATATTGACGAAAGAATATAATTAACATAATATTATTCGTATATGAAATTCAACGAACCATGTGCAAAAGAATTACGCCCAGTTTGATTTGTACTATTATTACACAATAGTAAAACAATTTTTATTTTCATTTACTACTCGGTTACTACTTACTGATGTAAGTAAATAGTCTTACATGAGTCATGTCAGGGGCCTTTGGCGACTCAATAGGAACCCTAACACCAGGGTTGATGAGGTTTTGTAATCCACCTCTCAATCCACACGAAAGAAGATTTTCATTTAGAAAACTTCAACTTTGCAAGACATGGGTAAGCGCATTTTGAACTTTTATTTATTTACTGTCAGGAGGATTCACACTATACAAATTCATTACTCAAAACAGTAAAATAACTATGCTCACTACTCGTCGCACTAGTTGCGGATTTAAAAAGCAATAAATTTTAACGCCCTTCTGTTTGCTTTGTTCGGAACGCTGAGGCATGCAACGTCGCTATTGTATGCGAAATCGTTTCACCTGTTAGTGCGTGTGGTCTTGACTAACAGACTCTTCAAAAACTTCAACTGCTTTCAAGGTAGCACAATGAGAATTAAGAGCCAGAAAATTAGGTTTGTATTGTTAGCCTTGACTTGTCATTTTAAAGAATGCTTGCTTAATTATGTGTTTGACTAATAGAGCAGTAAATAGAGTAATATGTTAATTTTAATTGTTATGATGATCAATCATCATAATGGAAGATAGCGCCTTCTAAGGTTTGTCCGTGGCGCTCACAACACATTATAATTATTTGTCTTATCTGCTCCCAGTAGAGCGCAGATGCATATTATTACATTATTATATTCGAATATTATTATATTTGTATGAAAAACCGAACCTGTCAAATCTTCAGGTTAGGTAAGCGGACCCTGTGAAAAACGGGATAGTGCTAGGGAGATGATGACGATTCAAATATTATTCTGTGTGGGTACCTAGTTTATTTACCACCCCAGTATCATCAGTATTATCCCAGTTTGTTTGAAATATACGACCACCTATCGTATTTTTTTTGTTATTCTAGTTTCGAATAAAGTATATTTTAAAGCAAATGTTGACCCAACTGGGCGCCCTCAGACTGTTGTCTTAAACGTTGTACCGGGTGAGAGCCTTCAGCGCTCCCCATTTGTCCGGCCAATTAGTTAATGCCATCTGCGGGAAATCTAAAATAAGTCACGTCAAAAAAAGCAAATGTTAACGTAGCCACAATGGTCTAATCACCAGGTATCGCCATTACCATCGCCACCTTCCCTCATGTCACATTACTATGGAATACACCAACGTTTCTATCTTTACAATCTCCTAGATTCCTGTCCATTACATAATCTCCACTTATTATAATGAGGTTCGCATCGAAGGCGGCTAATTTCCCGTCTGTGACGCCGGCCAGGGCGGTGAAGGGTCCTGACATTTGCTCCGAGTAGCATCACCTGCAGAGACGGCTGCAGATAAGTTTGTTCCGTTATTATATATAAGCTTTTAGATATAAGATTTGATATTGTTAGTGCGGTTTTTTTTTTACATAACGTAGTATATTCTTGGGCGAAATGTATTTATTTTTCAAAACATTTTTGTGGTTTTTATTTATTTAAACGTTAAAAAAACATTTATCTATTTATATTAGAAAACAATAAATGCCAACCACTTTAAAATATAACAGACTCTAAGAACAAGGGTGCTTTATAAAACTGTGATTGCGTGTCGATAATGAAAAACTTTCTCACGTGACATAGAGATTTGATATAAAACTCATGCACGAAAGACCCCTAAGTCCGTGAGTCCGTGTCTGAGTTCGTGTTACATAAGCATCGTGCCATGCTCATCATAGTTATTATCCTGACAAGCCCACGGGGCCAGATTTGGTGCGAATCAAATTCTAATCGCCTTTGAGTATGAGTCTTTATATCCTTGTTAGTACGTATGAGCATCATGGTGACGAACAATATTGTAAATCAGGTCAGTGTAGTACTAAATGGTTGCTATCGATTTGAGGTGACGGCAAAATCTTCAATTGGAGCTTGATAAGTGGACACACATACATGTGGGAAAATCAAAAATATATTGCTAGAAATTAATTCGATAAACAAACAATGACGTTTTCATGGTACAAATCTGAATTACATTAGCCGCCAATGTTGCCATTATAATAAAAAACTACTATAATGAGTAACGACCTAACGATAACGTTACAAAAATAGGTATTTTTATTATTTAACTTATTACTAACCCACATACTAATAACCATGCCTATAATCCTTTTTAAATGGCTTGAGAGTAAGTCGTCAGAACTTAGAACCCTATTTCACATGTTTAGTGAAGTACGCTTTATACAACTGCACACATCTATTGTCCCAGTGAGATAGGTCCGTCAGTTTACAGCTCAGAGTTGCTCCAAAGAAAACACATTGAAATTAAATCTACCAATTTTTAAGTAGTAATATTGACATGTTCAACTTTTAACATCATCCTAAACCTTTGAACTTCTTGCGACGGACACGTGATAAAAATGTCTAAAATAAACAAAATTATGTAACAGCGTAATTTTAAAGACATGAACTGTGATCAACTGGGGCATGATGCTTGCGGTGTTGACTGGGACCTCGTGTATGGCGCTGATTCAGTTGATGATAAGGTCAACGTGTTCAACTCACTCCTGACCAATCTTTATGATAAGCATGCGCCTGTACGAGCTGTTCGCCTAAAGCATTTCCCAGCACCTTGGTTAACTGATGAGCTGCGGGTGCTTATGGCTAAGAAATCTAATGCGAGAACTCGCTACAAGCTCAACTCATCTGAGCGCAATAAGGATAGGTACAGGAGTGCTAGGAATCGGAGCAATACTGCATGTAGGGATGCTCAGCGCCGTTACATCTTTGCTTCAGTTGCTAATGGTGATCCCCCTCAGGTGTGGAAGTTTCTCAATACTCTTGGTATTGGGAAATCGAAGCCCAACCCCCCTTCTGACGTAGATGTTGATGCTCTCAACATGCATTTTACTTCTGGTGCAGCTAGTTTCGATTCCGCAACTAAGTCTGTCACTTTACAACGCCTAAATAATTCCCCTATCTTTTCTCCTAACTCTTTAGATTTCACTCCAGTTTCGGAAAATGATGTTAGAAAACAAATCCTGTCCATTTCCTCTAACGCTGTTGGCGGTGATGATATCAGCCGCAATATGCTTATCCCTATCCTTGATATTATCCTTCCTGTGATTACTCATATCCTTAATTCCTCGCTGTTTTCATCTACCTTTCCCAACATTTGGAAGCAAGCTATTGTAGTCCCTATTCCCAAGATATCTAGCCCATCTTCCTTATCCCATTACCGTCCCATCTCCATACTTCCTTTCCTATCGAAGGTGCTTGAACGTGTGGTTCATCACCAGTTGTTTTCCTTCCTCTCCAAAGGTCATCTAATGAACGCATTGCAGTCTGGCTTTCGTCCGGGGCATAGCACAGTTACTTCTCTGGTCAAGGTATCCGATGATATCCGCATGGGTATGGAGCGTCAGGAAGTGACTGCTTACTCTCCTTGACTTTAGCAATGCGTTCAATAGTGTTGATTTTGACGTCCTACTGTCCTTTTTAAAATTATTAAACGTCTCCTCATCCGTCACAGACTGGTTCCGTAGCTACCTTGAGGGTCGTCGGCAGCGCGTCAAGGTTGACGGCATGTTGTCTGACTGGTGCAGCATCACGGCTGGAGTCCCACAAGGTGGCGTCCTTTCTCCACTCCTATTTTCCATCTTTATTAACTCCATTTCCCAGAGTCTTACCTGTTCCTACCACTTGTATGCGGATGATTTGCAGATTTACACCCATGTACCTGTGGAAAGTATTCAGCAGGCTGTTTGTGTCATGAATTGTGATTTAGTGGCTATTGCGGCTTGGGCGTCTGAACATGGTATTTCAGTCAATCCCGGTAAGTCGCAATCCATAATCATTGGTGGTCGCAGGCAGCTTGCTCAAATTGATTTTCCTTGTCTCTCCCCTGTTTCCTTCATGGGTACTGTTATACCTTATTGCGAGACCGTCAAAAACTTGGGCGTCTTTTTTGACAGGACGTTATCCTGGACACGCCAAGTTAACGAGGTCAGTAGGAAGATTTTTGCCTCCTTGAGGTCCCTTGGGCGCTTGCGTAGCTTCCTGCCCGTTAAGACAAAAATTGCTCTCTCCCAGTCCCTTCTTCTTCCTATCCTTGACTACGCCGATGTTTGTTATTTGGATCTCACTGAAGAGCTGCTCAACAAACTCGAGAGGTTGCAGAACGCAGCCATCCGCTTCGCGTTTGGCTTGCGTAAGTTCGACCATGTGTCGGTGTACCGTGCGCAGCTCAAGTGGCTCCCTATACGACTTCGGCGAAATTCCCATATCCTCTCACTCCTTTTCAATATCCTCCATAATCCCAATACTCCCCCTTACCTCAAAGAGCGTTTTAGTTTGAGGACGGAAGTTCACGAACGGCTGCCTCGATCGTGCACTAGGATGCTATTGGTAGCTCCCACCCACCGAACTGATTACTACGGCCAGTCTTTTACTGTGCAAGCTGTGCGCTTATGGAACTCCTTACCTGCTTCCATCAGAGTCGCTAACTCTCTTCAGAGCTTCAAAAACCAGTTGCGAGCTCATTTTGAATCCTTATGTGGATATTCTTAGGATATTACTATTATGTATGATGTATTTTATTTATTTCAATACCTGTATGTGTGTGTATAGTCTATTATTTATTATAATAGTTTTCTTTAGATTATGGTTAGGTATATTTTTAGTATATATGGATTATATTAAATTGAGTATTTATTAATATATGTACGTATAGTATAGAGTATTTATTATATTAACTTAAGTTTTACTTTTAGGTATTTATTTATTTATTTTTTGTTGCACCATCCCGCATCCAAGTTGTAAATGTTTGTTTCCTTTTGTTGGTTGCCTGGAAGAAATTGCTCTAGAGCAATAAGGCCGCCCAAATTGTACTGTATTCATGTGTTATGTCTGATTGTTGAAATTCTAGTTCTGTGCAATAAAGTATATTTGATTTGATTTGATTTGAATTATGAATACACTTGTTGTTTTTGTCAAAAACGTGTACGATGACCTCATACGATAAAGGAGATGGCGAATGACAGAAAACATGCGGGTTTTGTAACCAAAGAGCGTAGGAGCGAATTTTTGTTTGATTTTCGCTCGTTCAGATTTTTTATAGTAGTCGTAACTTAGGCCGCGATGCAAATGTTATCATTATTTTCACCAAAAATGGCCACGACGAATTTGTAAACGAATATCTTTGTTTCTGAGAAGAATTTTCGGCCTTACGTACCTGAGAAACGGGAATGTCGTAAAAACGTGTAATTATTTTTATTTATTTTTTTATTAAGATGGGTTTGCTCTTGACTTTGTTCTTCCACGTGGAGAAAAAGAAATTGACATCAATCATAATAGGTATGTACATAAAAGGTGTTTGTTTTTTAAACATATTCCATGGCTCACTATTTGGAGATCTGGGATCGATTCCCGATGGGGACATAGTCGAAATCACTTTGAGAGACAGTCACTTGATATCCGAAATAGTAAGATGATTCCATACTTCGGAAGGCACGCTAAGCTGTTGGTCCAAGTTACTAGCCGTAAATGATCTCCACCAATCCATAGTGGAGCAGCGCGATGGAGTGTGCTTCATATCCCCTATGGTTGATTAAAGGAAGGTCTGTGCCTAGCAGTGGGAGTGGGACGCATATTTTCCAAAGTTCCTATGTTAGTTAAAGTAGCATTACGTATCTACTTATGTATTTCTAGTAAACAACTTTCCTCATCATATTTCTATTTATAAATTGTTTTTATTACACACATCTATCTAATACGAAACTCTCAGACCCACTTCACACCTAACCAGTCGATTTCATCTTCGAGTTATTTCGAAACGTATTGCAATTCAACCGAAGAGGTTGATTGATTAAATGTGAAATAATAATTGGAAGAGCTTCGGATTAATACGAGCAAAACTAGGTTAAAGCCATCAATAAACGAATACTCGTCGACAACTCGCATTGACATTGTGATCAATTTTAAGTAACTGACTTAGCAACTTTTCAACCTGTCATTCAACAGGTTTTAAATATTGTTTACATACCTGGTATATTAGATGTTAAATTATTTCATTTATTAATATCGAAACTAATGCGCGATAAGGGTTGAAGACTAAATCCTTGCAGCATATTATTATCATTCTAATGTTTAAATCAAATTAAATATTATTTATTGTACGCCCATACAGGAAACATTTTATTACAACGAAGTAATAACATTCTTTTTATCGTAACGGTGGACATTGTGTCTTTAACACAGGTCATCCACCATTTGGACTCTCATATCAAAAGTAGCTGTCAGTGACACCAAAACTCTGTATGTATAATTATACAATATGTTGCCTGCATACAATTTTGCTAATTAGGTTCTAGCACACAAAGTAATAAACTCATCAGTCATCACTTGCTTTGCAAACTTATTGCATAAGAATTATGCAAACATTTGACAAAATGTTTTGTCATGTCCCATTCATACGTGTAGTGCGTCTTTCACCATCCTATAATGACCTTTGAAATACATCATTTACAAGTACAAGGAAGGTCTCTTTAAACTGGTACGATTGTAGTTTATTAACGTGGGAAAAATATTTTGCTCACATACACACGCGTAGAATACATATTTCTCTGAAGATATTTTGTTGTTGTTTAAGCTTCAGTGAAAAGTCAGCTCACGGTCGCGCACCACAGGGAGTCATTGTTTTTTTTTTACAAATCGATTGAGAATCTCAAATTAACAAAGTCATTGTCCTAAAAAAACAAAGAGACAAAACAAATCTTCGTCTTTTAGAAGTGTTTTTTAATTAACAGATTGTAAATATGTTAGTCACTGGCGATCAATTGAAGGCCTATAGGTCACGCAATTTAAAAAACCCAAGGCAATCGATGAAAATATACACTATAATATTATAAAGCTCATGCACATGGGGTCCAGCCACTTTTGAAACATAGTCCTAAGGTGGATAATAATAAACCGTATGATGAGAGAGGATCAGCCTATCGCTCTTACAGATGATCATGTTCGACAGGACGCTGTCCCTTTGTCGCCTTTTACGACATGCACGGGAAGATAGGCAACACATTCTATGTTTTTTCTTTACTCCCAGTCCAGCAGAGGAGTTAAATCATTCCTCTAAATACCGAAAGCGGTATTCCGTCTAAACTAAAGTTTGCAGTAGCCCACCATACCCAAGACGAACAGTGTTGGATACATAAGGGAAAGAATTAGCGAAATACTATTCTCATTGACAAGCGAATTAATTACAGAGTCATAAATTCAGTAATATCCACTCTACTGATTGACAATAATAAGTAGTGTTGTTCTGAATCACATTGACATTCTCGACTGCATTATTAAAACGAAATTAGCATGAAACAGCCTCGGTAACCAGAAGTCGGCATTGAGGGTCTACCTTCGTACTTTTGGTGAATACCTGATAACTACGTAGGTAGGTAAGGCAATGGTGATTTTTATTTTACTTTATCATTTCTAGAGGGGTATAGAGTATAATCCACCACGCTGCTCAACTGCAGATTGGTGGTGATGTTTTTACGGCTACTAGCTATTATGTTCTAATTTATACTAGCTCTATCTTTTTCTTGTTTTAATGATAGGTACAGTCATGAGCAATATAATGTACCCACTTTAGGACTCTGTCGCACTTACATATTTGACATTTAGTGAGACTTACAGTTCAATTTGTCAAAAAAGTTAATGTGACATGGTAGCAAAGTGTATACATATTAATGCTCGTGACCGTACTAGAACAGAATCTTGACTTTTAATAAGTTTATACGGTTTTTGTTTTTATTTTCTCACTTTCACTCCTAGGTATTTATTAATTCCATCTGATGGTGGAGTCTGTCTTATTCGTATTTTTTTTTTATTTGCATGGCACCGACGAGGATAATATTATAATTATTAAAACTTTTTTCACACTAAGGTAATAAATTGCTATGTCGTAGTAAGGTCGCCGTACCTGTATGATTTTCCCTACTCGTAGATAATTTGAATGTGCCATGAATTAAATGTGTTTATGTGCAACACAGCGTTTTGTATTATATGGCCTTATGGCCCTAGGGTCATAAGGCGTCAAGGACTGTGTCGTTACACTTGGTGTCGAGAAACCCATACTGCACTCAAGTGGAATACAGATAGCAATGTTATGTGTGTGATGTGCATACTAAAGTTAGAAGCTTCTGCGAAATGATTAGGTTCGTTAGGTATTATGTGACGACGAGAATCTTTTATTGACAAAAGCATGTATCGAATATTAATACAGGGTGTTAGTGACATAAAAAGTAAAATTTTAAAAAGCACTAAAAGTTGCATGAATTTTCCAACAGGAAAATCCACTTGATATCAACTGAGAATCATGGTCTGAACCATCCCCCTCAGTATTCGTTATGATGTAACGAACCTGTATACTCGTCATCATCATCACTAATTTAAGAGCCACGCTCTTGTCGGTGTAACATTCTCCACTCTTGTCAATCAAGGGCCAATTCTTTCACTTCCTTATAAGACACGACGTTCGCCTTCTCTTTAATTTGTTCCATGTAAGCTCTTCTTGGTCTGCCCTTTCCTCTCTTTCCTTTCATCTTCCCTTCCATGAGGTTTTTATAAATTCGTCGTGTTTTATTAAGTGTTCAATCATCTAGCCTTTTCCGTCCTCAATAACTCGCATGTACTCGTAGAAGTATAAAAATACATACTTATTGAAAAAAAACTTTTTGCATTTAAGCCATTTTTACTGCAGTGGCAGTTCTCATTTAATCACTCGATAAATGTATAAAAAAATAAGTAGATAATATAAAATCAGTAGTGATTTAAATATATTTTATATCTTCATAATCATGTCTTAGTAATATTGTTAAAACCGGATTTATTGTGGGTACATATACAACACCTACCTATCAGATTCCGGCTCGGGGTCTAAACCACTAAATTTGACTTTAGAGTTTGAATTCATCCTTGAATCTTACACAATTCATATCACGTGGTTTCCAAGATTTATGTCCGAATATAATGCCGATAAGCTTTCCCCTATTACACGGGACATAGACATAGCTAGCGAGGAGTGTGTGTATATACTGTACACCCCTGCCTACCCTTTCGGGGATACAAGCGCTATGTTATGTTACCTATACAATAAATAACAAAATTTTACGAGTATATTGTAGAAAAACAGCAATCAGCAGATTCATCAACTTCAATTAAACGACACAATATCTCATGACCCCGGAAGGTCACCAAAAAAATTAGTTATTAATCAATATACGTCGCTGCAACCTTCAGAAGACGGTCATACTTATCATGTGTCCGACCGCAAGGCTGCCTTCGTTTTTGCAGTCGGCAAGTTCCGCCACCCAACCGCGACGCCTCGCCTATTGACTCTATTACATGCTAATTTGTTTAGTGCTTACTACACAGCAAGTAATCAGTTGAGCAAGCAATATTACAGGGCAGGATTACTGAAATTTTAGCCGTAAGCATCAATGCATACATTTCACTCTTTTTATAACCTGACACGAATGAGTTTTTCTAAAGATTGCTTTTCGTATGCAGTTTTTATATCCAAGAGTTTTGTCAGACACCGGTGCTACTGAGTGAATTCTTCTTCTATCGTGTGGGTTATGAGGTAAATGACCAACCTCATCAACCCTATTGTCAGGGTTATTATTGAGACGCCAAAGGCCCCTGACGTGTTTCAAGGCTTCACGTGCCTTCCGAAGCACGGATCGTCAAACTTTTGGACAATCAGGTGATCAGCCTGTAATGTCCTAACCAAACAACGAAAACTAATAATAATCTACTTTTTGGACTAAACTAATAATAAAAGAAAATGGGCGTCTCGAAATGAATATCGTTGCCTAAATTAAAACCTCGTAAGCGTCTTTTAGAAAAATCAAATTTTTGTCAATAAAACCTCGCAACGGAATCGCTTTCAGTTAAAGTAACAACATAACATGACATAACAAATACCTTATTGCATACACAGGAAATACAAAACAAAAGAGAAATAGAAAGAATACAATAGTAGTAGTAGTAGAGTGATAATAGTAGTCTGATTTTATACCTGGAATAAAAGTAGCGTGTCCGCTTGGGGGTTTTGTTAAATAAAAGCATATCAGAAGTTTTCACTATAATGCGACAATATCAGAAGTGACTGCGGGTTTTCAGGGGTTCTCCCATTAAGGGTTACGGGTTTTATGTAAATACTGTTTCTTTTCTTTTTTATGTTGTTACTTATTAAATACACGTAGACAATGATACCTATTGGTATTTAGGTTAAAGGAATACAAGTAACATCCTTAATGAATATGCATTATGACGCGTAACTTGACGCTTGATCAATATTATTCATTAACCGATCACAAATTTACAATTAGGAACATCGCCTACCTTCTACCCACTGTGTGATAATTACTCGATTTCAAGCAGAATCATGTAAAATATTTTGCCTAGACTGTTCCTATTTTCGGTGCTATTCAAATTCAAAAATATCTTTATTCAGTAGGTAACATAGTTACACTTTGAATCGTCAATTTTTACATGAGAATCCGCCTAAATCTACTGCAGCTTCTTACAACCTGTATAGCCGGGGAAAAGAAGCTGCAATAAAAACCTAGGCACAGGGCCCTAGACGTTCTTTTAAAAAAATATAAAAAAATATATATTCATCCCGATATAAATATATTACATACACACTCACGCTTGTTATTACTATCGGGGTTACATGCTTTTTGATGTGTCCTAATAAAAAATATTAGATGCCCTGGAAAGCTAGAAATCCTTTACGTGTTTCCTTTTAATCATCTTGAATCATTTTCTTTTATAATCAAGCTAATTTGTATTTCTATACCAGTACATTCTCCACCAACCCGCATTGGAGCAGCGTGGTGGAGTATGCTCCGTACCCCCTCCGGTTGATTGAGGGGAGGCCTGTGCCCAGCAGTGGGACGTATATAGGCCGTTTATGTATACCAGTACATTACATACATATATTAATTTATGTACCTACTTACTTACGTACCTCGTAAATACAATTCGCTCAGTTTACTAGGGTTGCCCGTTGATTCATCCTGATCGTCTAACATCGTAGCTCTAATGACCATTCACCTGCATAGCGGTGCCTCTCGCCCTTTAAGCGATGGTACACAAATGCTAGGGTACTGGTACACTGGTACATATAATCGCCTCACCTCGGCCGGGTGAGGAATGCGCTCGCGTGCCTCAAGCCACTAACTGGCTCTATTATACACAAATCACAATAAACTTGGGACTATCAAGTAAGCTGTACGATTTGTTCGAGGTATTTGATTTCGAGGAATTTGGTGTTTTGATTGACGCGTGTTTGTCAAGGCAAATCAGTTTTATTACAGTATCAATAATAAAAAAAACTATTAATAGTCCACGTACGATAAACTGATTGAACTCTTTTTTGTACACTGTTAAAGTGTACATACTTACTTATATGTATAAAATTATCATTTCGTTTTCTTTCCGTCAATCTAGTGTTTATCTGGGACCTGGACACAGAAAATGCAAAATAAAATTGTCGCTTTCATATATTTACTTGACCATTTATCATTATTTGGGCATTTAATATGCTTGAGCATCATAGGTAAGGTACTAATCTGTGGTTCCGCTAAGTTCTACTAAACGTTCGACCGACATGACGTTAGCAAAAGCGTACAACAAACGGTGGATTATTGACTTAAAAACTTGTATTTTCGGTTTACAAGCACAGAATAGTTCGCCATGTTTACAATAATTATTAGGGAAAACGCAAAAATGTAGACGCTAAATAAGTTACCGCTTATTGCGGTATTCTATTTCAATACTTACTCATACATTACTTAGCGTGAGTATCATCGTTCTACAAATAACGTGGTTTTAAGTAAACTTTTGACTCATATTTCCTATCCTCAGTTGGGAGGGGAGAGTCCCAAATTATAAAAAAAACAATTGAGAACGTCATCTTTGGTGGGCCTTACTCTTTTTTTTTAACTAACTAGCGATCGTAAGTCTCTACACAGTTTACCATAAAAAATAACCTTATAGTACTACACAAATAACCTTACACAGTCTTCTGTTATCTTTTGATAACTTTTTCCGAGTAATAATTAGAAGCGTCAGCATTTTATTTTATAACTTAGTAAATATAATTCGTAACATTTTAGTCTCGATGACCCGATTCCTCTAGCCATAGAGGCAGCCAATTAGCTGGCGACAACAAACACTTCAGAATCCCGATACCGACTTTACAAGCGTGGTCAACGGTCGATTTCCCTCATACAGCGCTAAGGTCTGGGCCTCAGGCCTGTTGTCTTAAATTTTGTACCGGGTGAGAGCCCTCAGCGCTCCCCATTTGTAAAAGCCATTTGCGGCAAATCTAAAATAAGTCACGTCAAAAAATATAAAAAAATAACGTTTTAGCTATTATAAGTACAGGAATAAATCACACAACGCAATTTAGTCTTGCTTAAAGTATGACAAAATTTCCAAGAACCGATTGCTTATCAAGGATGTGACTAAGAAGAATCTGTCCTCTTTTTGCCAAGTCAAATTAGCCGTCTTATAAATAGGTTTGCGCAAAAAACTAGTTACACTATCGGAATATCTGATTAAGATTAATTATTGTTTTTTTATTGATTTCCTACGGGGTATAACGTAGAACCTTTGCCCAGGGATACGGGTGAAGACCTCAACGGTTGCAGAGGCGAAGATGGGAGCCATCGGTACGGCAATGCGGGACGGAAGGGGCAAGTCACAGGGACTGTAACCTGGAACCTGACAGAGGGCAGCAGTAACTGTCAGTACTATTCAGAGGCGAAGGACAGGAGTCCTAGTATGGCTTTGTAATAGGCTACTCTGGGCGCCATCTCACTTGCGTCAGACAGAGTACTGCGGATTGGAAGGCAAGAAGGAAACCACTGCCCTATTTATCCTTAAAAAGTAGCATGGAAATGCTGCACCGACAAGAGCGTGGCTCTTAAATTGATGATGATGATTGATTTAAGAGATGAAATGTCTTTATAGCTGTCTGTGTTTCAAACAATTTGAGAATGGTAATACTACTTAATCGTAGGAAACTTTACTATGAGCATCAAATCTCGCACCCAATATGAGTCATTTATGCAAAGCAGAGTATTTATTGCATGAGTAGATATTATTACGAGAATTAAATGAGTATAATCGCGTGTAATTTGCTAGTAAGTGTATATACTTTGGAATATTTACATTGACGATGATAATAGCATTGGTATGTATAATTGCTGTTGCCAAAAATTAATACAATTAAAAAAAATATTGGTATTATTTTCTTGACAAAATAATTTTTATTATTTATTTTAAATTTAGAGATGTTTTGATAAAAGGTGTTTGTTTACTAGGTAATTAAAATGGTTTTGGTTCCAACCCGCATTGGAGCTGTCCTATATTTTAGTACCACCTTTTCTAACATGTTTCTTTTTGTTTTCGTCGATGTGTGCAATAAAGAATAGGTATAATAATAATTATTATTAGGCTTTTTAAATACCAAGCAAAAATATCTAAACCGATACACACATTATACCTCAAAAATGATTCGTCTCATCACATATTTTAAGTGACATGGCAACCCAAAGTGTAAGTTTACGAGCTATTTCGTTTATTATAAGCCAAGTATTATTTTTATGCGCTCAGCCATTGTAATTACAGTTCACTGACAAAAAAACAGCGCAAAACATGCAGCCCAGGGGCGTTATTATATTAGATTGAGGAATAATGACAGATGTTATGTGCGCCCACGCAACTGTTTGTCATGTACAGTTTGAAGGTATTGTTGTGATTTAAATATTGTTATTTTTGGCCAGTGTTCTGTGACTCAACTATTGTCGACACCTTGAACTTGTTTTTGATGGTCTCGGAGCAAGGGCCATTTCGACGTATAAAACGTGGGTATATTAAGGGCAATATCTCTCTAGGACACCACGCCACTGCACCACCACCACCACGCCACTACGGTAGCGTCATTTACAAAATGTAATGCAGTTAACACCTATACCGATGTAGCCTGGTAGAGGTGAGACAGCGTTTATAAAACAGCATATATCCACGGTGTACTAGTGGGATATAGCCCTAATATTGGAGGGAATATTTCGCGCTTGATCAAGAGAGCAGGAATGAACTATTGTTCATTCTGGGATTTTTTTTTTGACGTGACTTATTGTAGATATGCCGCAGATGGCATTAACTAGTTGGCCGGACAAATGGGGAGCGCTGAAGGCTCTCACCCGGTTATTCTGGGAAGTATCACGCCTTGTTCAGTAAATATATATTATTATAACGATATTCTTTATTCCTGTCTAAAGAAGATGTCTAACAAAAATTTGTTTTTTTTTATGAAAAATGTGTACAGACTTACGTTCGCTAGTTAGTTAAAAGAGTAAGGCCCACCAACGATGAGCTAAATAGATGCTACTGATAAAATTCTTTATTTTTACCTTTAATCATTAACACCAAAAAAGGCTGCCGGTTGTCTTCTAATGACTGACTTTTCGTATAGCACATAGTGTACGAGCAGAAGATAAATATGTATTTGTGAGCATGAGGCATTTGTCAAAGCTTTGTTCAACAGCATTATGTAAACCGGACTTTAACTCTTTCCGTTAAGAACTGAACTTATTAGCTCACATTAGCGACAGTAGCTGTTGAGGTAACATTTCCAGCTGATCAGCTTCTAGGCCGAGACATCCGTCGGTGCGCGCAGGAAAACCCAATACGCAACCGTTTGAGGACTTTGTTATGCAAAGGTTTGAGTAATTCGGTAATTGCTTACTTTGTTGTTACAGGAAACGTGTTGTATATGTTGTCACATTGAAATGTTATATTAGAAAGTGTTTATTGTGTACAACTAGGTTACTATTTAACAAGCTTTATCATTAAAAACATCAACATAAGCTCGACTATATCCCAATTGGAGTAGTCAGAGGTACATCCATCGCAAGATATTGATCGTGATGAGCCGTATCGCCGTGTAAAAATGGTCATGCCAATTGTGTTTGTCAATTTGAAGTTTAAAATGCTAAACTTTATTTTACGTGGCCTATGAAATTCCTCTCCCGTTTCTACCTGTGTCGATGCTAACTTAATCTGAAGTTAGATTAGTAATGAGTCGTCGATTAGCCCTTTAAAGCAGCATGGTCTATGACTAAGCTGGTACATGACTAAGCCGTTAGAACAAAGTTTAAAAAACCTGGTTTACATACATACAAAAAGTAATACGCGATCCAGGTACCTAATTGCTTTATCTTATAAAATAATAAGTAATATAATATTATCATCATCATCATATCGTCCAAACCGTATCCGGCGACCGCGACTCCTAAATATACATATCTATCCCGGTTCGTTGTTGTGGTGGGCTCTGATGTGGCTAGCGAAACCGAACTTTGCCAACTAAAGTTCGGACAAACCACACCTATTATAATCACGTAAGGACCCGATCAAAATAGTTTACTAAGAAATACGCAGTTGAAGTGTTTCGTAAAATTCTGATATTATTGTTTAGATATTTGCCCACGATATTTTCCATCTGATCGAATATCGTATTAATATTCACAGTAGGCACGCGATGTTAAAGTGTTATGATAATGTGATTATATTCCGCGTTAATATGGAGAGACACCTACATGCGTCAGTATTTGCATACGTCGACACATTATGTCATACCTAACCTTAGACGCGGAAAATCAATATTTTCATACTTACGTCACTTTGTTCAAATATACGCTATTTATGTTTAGTTTTGATTTTTTTGGGTTACAAGGTTCTGTTTTGGAACTGTTTGATATTTCAATGTAATTATCAATCACGAAGTAATAAACTCTCGGTTTGTATTATATTATGGTTGAATAGAAGTAACAGTGCGAGAAACTCAACAATTCTTTTTATGTAAATATAATCCAATCAAATCAAATTTTAAACCATGGTCCATGCGTAGAATTTACATTTTATTCCGTCATCCATATGTAATATACCCGATATGTTTAAACGACAGTTTATAGCTTTACAAAGCTTCTATCTCATCACAGATAAAACTATTTGCCTTTTTTACACCAGCCACACGTTAACAGGTTGTTATGCTAATTCTCAGAAGGATAGATAAGCTGTTAAAAGCTTTTTTAAACTTTTTCTGTTAACATCCAATTTACATATTCTAATCATGCCTCGATCTGTAAACGAATATATGAACCACGTCCTGTTTTATAAATAAGTAGCGACATGCGAAATTAAAACGTAATTACATGTTTAGATACATGCAAATTAAAAATATTGTAATCACAAACCTCCGATAAAATAACAATGTCGTACGGCTGGCAATGATCACAAAAGACACACTTGTTTACTGAAACTTTCTGTCACTGAAACACTGAAATTCACTGAACAAAACAATATTTCAATAACGTTGAAAATCAACGTGACTCTATGGCACAACACTAGAAGGTACTACTAAGGGTACGTTTACAGCTGCATGCACTATAGTCGTACTTTTCATTAAGAAAAGTGGACAAAATAGGTGGCGTTGTGGACGCGCGCGGTCGGGACAGAGGCTATAGTACGCTGACAGCGGCGCATGCGCGGAAACCTCGCGGCATGCGCAGGAGTGGGGCGCGGACCGGTGGCGGCATGGAAAATGCGTGGACGACGGTTAAGGCGCTACTCCATGTAGCATGAATGACGCACGATCGTTATGGCTTTGACAAGTCAACTGTGAAGATATATTCATTTTTTTTAAATATAATCAAATTTTAATTAGCTTAGATTGTCTCACGAATGTAACTTATGAAATTAGAGACATTAAGTAAGTAGTCTAAAAGTATTTCAATCAAAAATATAAATATTTTACCACGTATATAACACAAACATTAATAGCCTATATACTTACGTCTCAATGCAGAGCTAAGGCCACCCCTCAACCAATCGGAGATTTTATCACATTTTTTTATACCAAATATAAAATTAGTAAGAACAGCTAATATCGAAATTCAATTGCGCCTTAAATATCTTATCATATTCAAATTAGGACCATACAACAACCGTTAAAAGGAGCAGTTTATTTTATTGGCTAAAGCTTAGGACCGGTCCGAAACACAGGTCAAAACTTGTTTTAGGTACCTATCTATATTTTAAAGGTATTTAGACATAATATTATATTAAATATAATTAATGGGAATGTGCTTGTATCTCTATTGGCTATAGAATTGTATTTTGTCTCAGAATTAAATCATCGTTTAGAATAGATTCGCTCGAGAGATGAGTTTTCCTTAGTAGTATTATAATATACGAATAATTATGCAGAAAGAATGTGTTAAAAATAGTTGGCTCTATCATTATAAACGGCGATATGTCTCACCACCACGTTGGTCTAACAGAAAGCTTGGTAAAGTGTGTGTAGCCAAAGGTTCATTCATCGCAAGATGAACTTGCCTTTGGCTACCCCGATTGGTATATGGTTTTGAGCTTATGTTATGTTAAAATAATGTCAAATATGTGTTATTTGCGTTGTCCCAAGGAGGCTGTTTTGTTTACTCGTTTTCATTTCAAAATCGTGACGGTGATAAGAATTTATCAACAAGGTTAAACAACCTGAGGTGAGGATTTAGCAGCTTTCGTTATGAAATCCTCCTTGTCTCCCGGGTGAGAGCCTTCAGCGCTCCTCATTTGTCCGGCCAAATAGTTAATGTCATCTGCGGCAAATTTACAATAAGTCACGCCTAAAAAAACCTCCTTGTCTCTATGAACAGATAGTAGCTGCTTCCGAATACAAAATTACGCCAATAATCATATCGAAAACTTTAAAACTTTGAGAGCTGCGGTATACACAGCTCAAACCGATGCCCGCGGCACAAGTGCCACATGCCGCATGCCGCAAATAGGGTAGTTTCCAACTAGTCAAATCAGTTACATTTTACTAAACGTCAAAACACGAAATTACTATGGAACTTGTATGAAAAAGCAACTTATAACGTCATAGAAAAACATGACAAAATGTCGCACTTATTATTACATTTTTCTTTATTCATTGCATAAATTGGTTAAATAAATAAAAGAAAATGTTTTGGTCAGTTTCAGATCTGTCTTTATTTAGTGACCAAAATTTATTTTTGACCTAGGAAACTACCCAATTATATCGAGGGCTTCAACAAATAGCCGTACTTACTACGTTTGTCCACGTAGATAGTATTCGCTGCGTCTATTGGTCAAAGCTCTCTAAGTATATAATTTGCAGGACCCGTACCGCCTGTGCTGACAACTACACAAATTATGGCAACTTGCCTGTAGGTACCTACTTAATTGTGCTAATTCCTACAAACGCCATATAATATTAAGTTATACCTGTCATTTTCTTATCCGTTGAAAAAGAAAGGGACGGGTAATCTACAGGCATGAAATTTATGGAATACACGTCAATGTTAAGCAGAAATCTAAAACAACCGTCTAAAAATTTTACATCGGCCAATAACCCGACAGAATTAAGTACACAGCACGTCAAACGGATTGCATACCAGCGAGATGCCTATTTTATTCGCAAGGATTATTCATTCATTTTAAAATTAACTTGTTGACAATCATCCGTCCCTTTCCTTTGCGGCGGATAAGAAAATGACGGGTATAACTTAAAATAAAGTTAGGACGTGTCTGCAGAAATCGAGGCCATTATATATCTAATTTAGTTCTCCACTGTAAGTTTTACCCCTGCAAAGGGTATTCAGGTATACTTACATACAGGCGTGATAATATATTATGTTGATTTATGTTTATATATCCCGTTTTTAATAAAGATTTACATTCATACAGCGTTATATTAATCGAAGCGTACAACATGTTTAACGAAGTACAAAAGCCTACTCGTATAATAACCGTGGGGCCTATTACATGCAAACGTATTCTCAAGTTTATCGCTTGGCCACAGCTCATCAAGATGCTCCCGATGACCATTTGCATCGCACAAAAGGACCATGGCGAACAAAATAATCTCACAGTCAGAGATTCAAATGTATTTTATTGTCGTGTCACATACAACATGCGGTATATACGAGTACCCGCTTTTTGTTATATGTATTATGTTATATAGATAAAGACTCAAATGGGAGTAGGTATTTTAATTCTTCTTCTTCTATCATGTGGGTCGTGAGGTGGATTACCAACCCCATCAACCCTGGTGTCAGGGTTGTTATTGAGCCGCCATAGGCTCTTACATGACTCATGAAACGACTATACTTACATCAGTAAGTAATAACCGGGACCAACGGCTTAACGTGCCTTCCGAAGCACGGATCATCTTACTTTTTACAGGTGATCAGCCTAGGGATCACAAAGTGATTTTTGTGATTTGTCCCCGCCAGGATCCTCCGGATCGTGAGCACAACGCTCAACCACTGTACTTGTTATGATTTCATTGTGATGTGTGTATTGATGATGACGATAGTTTTGTCTCAAACGTAATTCACTAGGTACTTGACTGGGCAAATTGTAGTTGGCATCTAACGTAAAGCTGCCCCCTAATAATTCTGAACTAGGTGTATAATTTTTCCCATCTTATCTAGAATATAATAAATTGAATTCCAAGCAGTATCAACAACTCAAAACGATATTAACGCTCAACGAAACAAACCTGCCAGTAATTACAAATCGACGGGGAAGAAGCAAATACTCCTATCTTACATTTTTAGGCAAATCGACTTTTTGATGTAGTTCGTTGCGAAATTTAATTTTACGTTGGCTGGCAAGATCTCCGTTGTATATTTCCTACTTTTAGGGTGATTTTCGATTAATAGAAATAGCTCTTAAAATATAGATTTTATATGTTGCAATATTTTTTATAAAAATATCTCCTTTCTACAGAAATAAATAACTCCTATCTCATGTTTTAATCGATAATAGCTCCTATCTTCAGAATCAAGCATGAGTCTTTTTGTTTAATGGAAGATGATGGAGGTCGATGGATGATGATGGGCAATGGGCATGGCACGAAATGTGTCTTTGTTTCAAAAACAAGAGATGATGGACCCAAGATCTACTTTTTGGGGTGATTCGATCACTGACACTTTTCAATATTAAACATTTTTTTAAAGACAGTTATTAATAAAAATTGTTTGACAAGTTAATTATTTGATATTGGATAACTGGGTTATTTAAAATTATCTTTTTGTCAAAAAAAATCCCACAGTTTTAATTTTGGAGAGGAATTTAGAATAAAAAGTGAGAAGTATATCGAACGACCAATACCATACAAAAATATCGATATTTTATATTTTTGTATGGTTTGGTAAACATTAAGTTACGGAAATGACACCATGTAAACGTGGGAATTTTTACTATGTTAACTCCATAAATAAGGACGCATTCTGGAATGTGTTCCGGAACACATTCCTGAAGAAAAATCATAGGATTCCTCCCACATACTCTACAACCCCTTTATTGACCGGGCTATTGATAATGATTTTAATAAGTACCTACTTGTTGATCTCAGTTGATTATTGACTTAATAAATATGAGGCCTATAAAATCAAAGGCAGCTAAATCCAAGTCTGTCAAATAATCAGTAAGCTACAAAAATCGATAACTTTGTTCAGGTAGATACAATATTCTATATTTTAAGACAGATTTGTAGAGAATGTGAATATTAAGATAATATGAATTTTAATTAATAAAGCTCCCTGTATATTTGAATACAAAGTGAAAATAAAATAGCATTTAGCTGGCTTTGATTCCAACTATAGGATATTGCTGTATTTGATTCTGAGTAACTGGATATAACTGAGTTTGATAATGACAGTCACCATTAAACTAACATTTAACTAAGAAAGAAAGGTCTTTCTTAGCAATATTAGCTTTCCAGTTCTCGGGGTTTCTTTTTCTTTTACGAACCTTGCCCGCAGTTGCTCTTGTTACAGGGACCTCCATGGTTATCCAAATTCGAAGTTTAGCAAAAGAATTGTCACGGAATTCAATAAAAACACAAGAATAACGCTAAAAACTGGACGACACATTCATAATATGAATTGTACGGCAGCGGCCATGTTCGTTTTCTGAAATCCAGCTCTCTGATTGGTTGGCGTAACTCGTAGCTCAATCGTAGCTATATTTGATTTTTACTGGTTGGCATGTAGCTGTCTTTGATACCAGTATCAACTTTTGACCCGAATTTTATAGGGATTTTCCTGCATTTGTTACTAAAATGAATATGATAAAGTGTGTTAAACTAACGAAAGTAGATGGCGCCAACTCATTTTACGATATTATGGCGTTTAGCTGCCTTTGATTTTAAAGGCCTCATATATAATTCGTACTATATTGATATTTTTTTTAAATGCCAATTAAAAAACGAAGGTGCCTACTTTATCATGATCAATAAATAATTTGTTAAACCTTGTTTAAGATCAAAGTTTATTTTCATTAAAAATGCTAAGCTTTTTTCTTTAAAAAAGCTGTCGTTTCAGTATTTTTAAAAAAAATACGATTATTTGTTATTATATTTCATGCTTTATAATAGTTTACAGTTAAATATTTACTAGTTAAATGTTGCAGCATTGCTTTATAATATCTCCTAACTTGAACATAATTTGAAATTCATTCAAAGCAATACATCCTATCTTACAAAATCATGTATAATTTACGTTAGTTTTATAGTTATTGTTTTTTTTAATTATTAATAGGTTTTTGAAGCTACAGTGAATAGTTTACAAAGAGAAATAAGTCAAACAATAGGAATTTGAAGGATTAATTGCAAGTGGAAAAACCGTCTAACGTCAAAACTTTCGACCCAACACAGAAACCAATAGGCTCTAACTTACATTAACTTTAATTCCTCTATATATACAAAATTAATATTAGTTTAAAAAAATGTCTCTTGAAATAACAAAACTACCTTCAGAACATGACGTCGCGCTATAATTATTAACAAAAAAGTTATTCAGTTTTTTCCTCCTCCTGTAAAGTTAGGTCTGTGTAAGATAGGAGTATTTGCTTCTTCCCCGTCGAAATTATACTTCTAAATAAGCTCAGAATTTTCATAGTTTTTGCATCAAGGGCCGTTGGGCGACTGGGATTATGACATGGCAATGTTTATGCAAAATCAACCCACGCTTCATTGGTATGCATCTGGGGCTGATAAATAAGATTGTTGGGCAGGTCCTCCCACTGGTCCGAGTGAAGGCTCTACGCTCCCGACACACCTTACCGAGAATAAAGACCCTCAAGACCCTTAATTATCCACCTATATTCATAAGCTGAATATGAACCATATATTAATTGGCTCTTATTAATATGCATTGCTAATAATATGTGAAAGAAAACATGTGTATAACTTCTGTAAATTATGAAGGAATTTACCGTATTGTGACTTTTATTGGTAGGAGAGTATAATGAGTTTAGTCTCAAATCTAAATTAATATCAACTGCAGCTACTGTTAATTCATAGACTGCAAAAAAACCAAAAGCCATTAATTTAAATACCTCCTTCGCAGCAGCAAATACTTTGAAATAACACAGGAAGTTCTTTTATAAACTTCGATATCGATATTTCTTGTATAGAGCCACCATTTAAACACAATAGAAATGTTTCTTTTATATCATAAGTCAATGACCATTAATGAATGGGTATTTTATATGACCAACTAATTTAAGATCGTAAAATAAGGTGTGTGTAGGCGTTTGAAAATCTCAAAATTATTAGCAAGATATTTATTATCCACGCTATTAGTCTCAGTCTCTACTCATTATCTCTGGTTTGAGTGTAAATTAATTATATATTACCATGTGTGATGTCATTATTTTAATAATTATAGTATGGTACTTTGATACTTTGTTAAACATACACAACATACACACATAAACTCACGCTCGTAATCCCTAATGGGGTGGGCAGAGCCACAAGTAATCAAAGACAACTTGCAGCCACTGTTGATACGATGTCGTACTTTGTTAAAAAATCTGGAAAATAATTAAACTATATCTTTCGTATTGTGACGCACATTTGGAAATAGCATACAATATCCTTTCAGACGTAAATTTTACGACCATAATATTGATGTACAAGAATCGCGAGTCGCTACACAAAAATTGTCACAAATCTCCTTATTATTATGAGTTTAAAATTGGTTCTGCTAACATGCAAATTTGTAACTACAAGTCTTATAAAAAGTATAAAAATTGAATTTGAATAGCAACCGCAAATATATTTTTTTTTTTTTTGCAAATTAACAAAAGAAAAATTCAATCTGAGTACATACCTATACTATAATATAAAATCATTTGCAATAATTCTATTCAAATTCAAATTATAAACCAGTTTGATCATAAATCACTGCAATATTGATAATAATATAATCTTGATATTTGCGGAAGTATCTTACTGAAGCTATATTTCAAGCATAGGACGTGTCTGTTGGAAGTTTTTTATTAAGTAAATGTTATTATTAAGTATCTATTTGAGGTTTGTCATAGTTAATGACGTACTTATCATTAGAGTATAACATGTGGGTGATATTTTTTAATCTGCTCCTATTTTAAATCATGTCGCGACATGATTTAAACGTGCTTAATATTTGAAAATAAAGCAGCTACGTATTTCGTGCGGGCAACCGAGTCTCGGCGCTAGATGGCGCTCGCTGCACTTCCCCGTCACTTCATTTTTTTTGCTTCCTCTCTGGCTAACCTCTTCGCCGCGCACCGCGCCCTTCGGTTGCCCTCAACGCAAAAGCATTCGCGGTGTCTTATGTCGCGTCCCATATATAACAATACACTTGATAAAAAAATCTAAAAAGAACTCTAGTTCCATCCCAGGTATATATTTTGCATGTTAAAGTCGCTAAGGTGTAAAGACAGATTGTCTATCTCACTCGCTTTTACGCGCTAGGCGGTACGAATGAGATTTTTAATTATCCGGGGTGACTACTGTAATACTGGTGTGAGTTGTGCATACTGTCTAGTAATAAATGTAAAATGTAAATGTAAGTAAAGAATAGGTATGTGAGTAGGAAATTTTTTCATCTCTATTTCGCATTATCGCAGTGTATACATATATAAGTGTACTTGTAGACTACTCGTGGCGTGGACGATATTTTTTATTAGATATACTATTAAATTAGTTTCATACTTTTTGCACCTGAGGTCATTATGTTCTCAGTGTGTTATGTAGTGGAAAAAACAGATACAAAGGCAACTTAATATCCTTAATTTATTGGATTACGAAGTACCTACTTTAGGCGAAGGTGCCTTCGACAGGCTTTTTTTCTTTGTTAATTTGTATTGAATAGTAGTTAGTCTACTGTACTATAAAAATATATAGAAGTAAAGTCACCTCAAAAAGTTTTTCGATAGGCAGAACAGATAAAAGTCATAGAGAGAGAGTAGTGAAAGGTACTTACGTTAGGATCGAAGCTAATGGAATTCCACAGTCCCTGCTAATCCTGGTGAGAACCCGGTGGGTTTATGTACGTATGTACATACATAAGCTCACGCGTATTTCCCACCGGGGTAAGCAGATACTATGTATGTATGTATGAAAAATATTGTAATTTGAGTTGGTCGACAACTAAAACATAACGTTCCATCATGCCTGTATCCCCTGTATGTATAAAAGAATAAAATACAGTATTATTTATCAGCACAGACGAGTTATCCAAAACTTCTTATACTATAATCATAACATATCTATCCTCAGAATAGACTTGACACTTGACAGTCACTTAATTTAGAACGTTGTTCCTGAACTACGATGGTTATTATTTTATTTTAAAAGCACCTTTGATCAACTCCTTAATCAAATAATAGTTTGTTTTATATTAAATATATACATACATAATTACATACATAAACAGCCTATATACGTCCCACTGCTGGCCACAGGCCTCCCCTCAATCAACCGGAGGGGGTATGGAGCATACTCCACCACCCTGCTCCACTGCGGGTTGGTGGAGGTGTTTTTACGGCTAATAGCCGGGACCAACGGCTTAACGTGCCCTCCGAAGCACGGAATCATCTTACTTTTTCGGACAATCAGGTGATTCAACTCAATCAGGAAATTCTCACAAAGTGACTTCGACAGTGTCCCCATCGGGAATCGAACCCGGACCTCCAGATCGTGAGCATAACGCTCTAACCACTAGACCACAGAGGCTGTTAAATATAATAAATAAATATTATATATATATATATTATAGTCATAATCTTCCCGAAAACAACACACCCACGAAAGACCGGTAAGTGAATACAAAAAGGCTGTAACATTAATAAACTCCCCGAAGCAGTACTGAGGCCCATTTATCAGAAGGCATAGCCGGTTAATTGGTCCAATAAAGCATACAATCGTTAACTAAGGAGTAAATTACCGGTGGTTGTCTCTGGTTGCCTCACAGATGCTCAGATAGCAGAAGCCCGCAGGCGAATACTTTTGTAACCAGCTCGTGTCTACTATACTATGTAATGTTAGGCCGTCGTTTCACTTTTGTTTGTATATATGATTAGTTATTAGTACGTTTTATTGATCTTAATTGGTTGGGATCTTCGGATCATTTTATGTCTAATAGATGTATAATGGGTTAAATAATAATGGCAATATGTGTGTATACCTATACTATACACCTCTGTAAAACCCCTCGGGTATGCAGGCGTGATATTATACTATGTTTAGGTTATAATGAAATGGTTGGCCCAGCCAGCCGTCATAGGCATAGTGGGCGTGAGTCAGTTGAGTAGTTAAGATAGGTTATAGATCATAGAGTTGGACCAGGGGTACATTTAATATAACAGAACACCTACCAAATACATATTGTTTATGGAACCCGCCTTGACTGTCATCATCATCAATTTAAGAACCACGCTTTTGTCGGCGCAACATTTTCCACGCTACTTTTTTAGGGAAAAATAGGGCAGTGGTTTCCCTTTTGCCTTCCGCCCCGCAGTACTCTGTCTGACGCAAGTGGGATGGTGCCCAGAGTAGTCTATTTCAAAGCCATACTAGGACTCCTGTCCTCCGCCTTTGAATAGTACTGACAGTTACTGCTGCCCTCCTTGACTGTACTATACAAAAAAACGCGCGACGTAAGCCACTCGCCGTAAAGAGACTCGCCATAGCGGGAATCGCCGTTCGGGGAGTCGCTGTCAACGCCATAATTCAATAGCAACTATTCTACGAAACCCCTTCAGTTAGCAAAACCCCCTTTAAGAATCCCTGACATAGGCAACCTGTGCGACAGATCTGGAATTTGACAAAAACTACGTAAATATGATTTTTTGTTAATAGTGAAAAGAAGAAACACAAAAGTACCATTGAAATCTTAGCATCGTAACAACCTTGCCTGCACGCACTTGAACACATAGTACATGACATTTTTAAGTACACTTGCTCAGCGCATGACCAGCCTAAAAGTACGTAAGTTGTGTACTATAATCGCGAGATGCCAACATTACGATAATACGAGTACTAATACTGTTGCCCCATTGTACAGGTGTTTGATCAGCTGATGAAAGAACTGTGACAGCGCATGCGCACTGCAACGTTTGACTATGACCATAAGTGTTGGGCAATCGTGTTGCTTCAAACAATATTTATAAAAAGTTATCTTTACTGGATCCGCAACTTATGCTGGCTGTATGGGTAATTATAAATATCCTGCGTGACCCATGGTACAACCGCTTGGTGCAACTGGTTGTACCATAGCGATTTTAACTCCCGATGGTCCAATCGTCCGATGGTACAACCACACACTTTCCCTACAGAATCATTAATGCCAAAATGCATTTAATTTATTACGAGAGTATCAGTGATCATTAAAAAAAAGAATTAACTTATTGTAATTTCCAAAGTTATCTTGAACCACCTTGACATTGGTCTAACAGAGATTTGGGAGTGAGAGATATAACAGTGATCAGTGAGATTTGGGTACTTGAATCATCGTGCGATGGATGTACCTCTGACTACCCCAATTGGAATATAATTATGACTATATTCCAACACAGTTCATGAGTTTATATCGTTATTTTGTAATAACTTGAAATCATTATATGCTTCGAAGAAGTTCCTAGTTCTAAGAACATCTGCGGCTGCTAGACGTAACTTTTTCACATCACGTTTCTTTTTTTTATAATTTACCTATATTATATATTGATACTATAACTACTAAGTAGAAATGACGTGATCCCACCCACGATATTATTTAGTAAAGATAACACTTTTTATAATAGGTTACGTACGTCCTACTGCGTATCTAGTTTTTAAGCTCATTGACTTCAAATAGTGGGCAGTGCTATCGATTACAATCAAATTACAACATTTGTTTGTTCTCCACATTATAGATATGGGTTATTGTTGCCATAGCACGATTTTTTTAAATCAGTTTTGTTGTGCCCTGGGCCCTGCACTGCGCCTATACAAAAGACATCAACGAGTTAAGAAGGGAAAATAAGTGAAGAAACAAAAATAAGTGGCTTAGAAAAGTGTCAAAGATTTAAATAATTGTATTATAATATCGTCGATATGTTTTTAATTGTAGTTTACATCTGACTGCCCCATTTAGATATAGTAGTAAGCTTATGTGATTTTAATAAAATAGGTATTTCTGTTTGAATAATTGTTTAGTGCATGGAATTGCTTAAGTATCTTTGTGCATTTCATACAAATATACACCAATACAATAAAATGACATATACAACGTTCAAAGACCTTCCGTATAATAAGTTTAGCAAATTATGTCATAATGACGGCGGTGCATTCAAACCACATCACATATTATGACCTATCCATGTGTCGGTAATGACCATGATGCCGCACTGTGAACACACGCAGTGCTGCAACTTATTATAAATAAACCTATTTTCCATACATTAATTATTTTTAATGTGGATGAATCCATCATCTCCCTAGCATTATCCCGTTTTTACGGGGTCTGCTTACCTAACCTGAAGGTCTGACAGGTTCGGTTTTTAGAAGTGACTGCCTATCTGACCGCGGAGGGAAAACCAGCCCAATATAGGTTAGGTCACATACCTCCGAAATACATTTCTCGGGATTGTCGGTAGATCTATCTATATTCATGGATATAAATTAGATTAGATTTATTTATTTCACATTTAGTTATACAACACATTTTAGACCCAATATAAAACGGTAACAACATATATATGATCGTCGAAAATGATACCATGAATATATTTTGTGATGACCCTACGTAGGGGATAAGGGCAGGATATAAATATTTTATGAGTACGAATATGATCTATTGTTCGCCCAAAATTCATAAATGCCTTTTTTCCACAGTATATAAAAATGAAACAGACTAACATATCAAGACACAACCCACACTGCTGGAAGTAGACAATCGAAATTATGCACTAATATTTTTGATAAATTTGTGCACTTTTGCGGCGTAACTTACGAGATGGGATGAACTGTGATATAGTTGTCTCACTGGTTATATATTAATATATTAACAATACTTATGATACATTAAAACTGGCATAATGATTGTAATGGTTGTGTTCCTGCTCGTTACGATCAACTCCTTATATGACTCTAAATATAGGCAGTGTAATTGTTTATTTGGACATACATGATTACGTTTCGATTTTACAACTATCGGTCGGGTGAACGAGTACAACAAGCATACTCGTACTATTAGTGTTTAAAAATCGAACATGAATTTCGTAGACTGCAGAATCTTTGTACTTTTTTGTATCTTTTTTGTTTTTTGTTTTGGTTTTCCCCGAAGGGTAAGGCAAAGGGAACTATGCCCATACAGCCATGTCTGACGTATGTTTTTTCCTTGATGATTAATGAAATGATGAAAGGTGATGATGATGAAACCTAAGCCCCCACCCTCGGAGTAGACTCCTACTCCGAACCCCAAACGAATTAACTCAAAAGTCCGCATAAACTTTTGAGTTATGAAGCGGCTTCCTGGCACGAAGCGAAAATAGGCAGATACACTTTGTTTATTGAATACTCCAATATAATAACATTCGCGAATGTCTTCCGACTAACTTAATGCGATCATTAACCACAAAACACCACTTCGTATTAATTATTTAGATCATTCAATGAAGAAAGCAACTGTCCCGTTCCCGTCTCCCGCCAAAAAGCCTTTTTTTGTATCTTAGTGATTAAGGCGCAATCACAAAAGAGATTATAATGTAAAGAGATTATATAAAGAGGAAGGATAGCAACTTTTCACTCATATTTTTCAACAACAGCTATCTTTTTTTTCAAGTTGCTAACTTTGCATAATATTATATTATATTTTTTGTATATGAATGTATGCACTTAGCATCATGGTGAAAGTTTTACCAATCTGCGTTGCAAATCTTTACAAATTGGGAGTGTGTAAGGGAAATAGTGAATACTTCATGATGCTATGTTATTTTTTAGTTTGCCGAACGATTCAATTTACGATATTTTTCATACATGCAATAAATAAACTCACGCCTATTTCCCAGGGTAAGCAGAGACTATGGAATTCCATTTGCTTCGATCCTGGCACACTTCTCTTGCTTCGTCCACATTCATCAATCGTTTCATACACGCACGCCAGATCAGAGTAGATCGTACTGAACCTTTCCTAAGGACATCTCCAATTCTCCAATATTTTTCATACATTTTTTGAACCCGGTATTATGTGTTTTAATTAATATTATTCATGTTAGTGCTAGTAGTCATCATTTCCAACACTAGGCACCATGGGACCGCGGCCTGGTTTACCAAAAGCGACCAATCGAAAGTGCATAAACACCAAATGCAGTAATACGATAAACAGTAAAGCTAAACCCACTGTATCACTGTGAGCGAGAAGCGTATCGGTTATAAATTAGAAGACATACTTACTTTTTTTTGTACTGCGTGGCGGAAGGCAAGAGGGAAACCACTGCCCTATTTTTCCCTAAAAAGTAGCATAGAGAATACACCGACAAGAGCGTGACTCTTAAATTAGTGATTTAAGTTTTAGTTAGTGACTTACTTTTAAGTAACGGATATTAGAACTTTTTTCTAGTCTATACGGACTAGTTTCCTATCCGGACCTGTATACGTATACATAACATATATTACATAATCTGTATATGTAGTGTTAGATTTTGCATGTTATTGTTGTTTTGTGTGTTGTATGTTTTTTGTTCTTTTTTTGTTTTTTTGAACAACTGCAAACTGTACCATTTTTCTTACTAAAAAATTTATTATGTATCTTCAGGTTAGGTAAGCAAGTCTTATAACTTGTAAAACACTATAGAAAAAACGATGCTAGATAAAATAAAACTGTGTTAGGGTGGATGGATATATAGGATATATAGGGTGGTGGATGGAAGTATAAAAAAATGAACTGACAATAGGGACTGGCTCAGAATAGGGAAGACTTTGCGGTGGTGGGCACCGACGTCTGATATGGCATGGCATCTTTATAAGAAGAAGAAGAGTTTAGTTCCGATCGATCTTTTTAAATCAGTGTAATATTGTAGTTTTGGGTGCTGGAATCTCCATATCCCCTGCGTTTCCAATACAGGGTCTGATATCAAATAGGTATTTGCAAGAAAGCAATAACAAGTAACATTTTCAGTAAATATTTTAAGAGAAACATTAGTGAAAGTTCGAATGAAAAATCTACTATTACTTCAACATTATAACATAAAATTTAATCACCGAAATACATTTGAATATTATTTCGAACGTAATAAATAATTGTAATTGGGTTTCCTTCAATGATTATCTACAACCCTACTACACAAGATAATAAAGATATATGTTGTCACGGTATAATTTGTCACAACAGCATTAACGCCAGTAGTTGGAAACCTGTCTGCGTCGCCATAGAATATGCTCCGGCCTAGTTGCCTGCAAGGTCTTCTGGTCGCCCACAGCCTGAATATTTGGAGAGCTACATGTAGGCTTAACTGGATCAAAAAAACTACTTCGTCGCAGTTTCGGTTTATGGTACGGGTATTTTGGTTAGTTTACGGTCTACGTTGGTGAAGAAAACCTTGGGTGACGGGGCGGTGATTTTGTGATGACAAAACAAAACAACAGCGTTTTGATTGATGTGTATTGAGAGAAGAAAGAGAACGGAATATCCGCGAACGAATGTGTTTACATATGATTCCATATTCAAAAAATAGTCTTAATTTTATTATTTATATGTTTTCATCCGGTGTCACGGTATAACAGAAAGCTCACGGTATAAAAGAAAGTGTACTTAGTGAACTAAGTACCACAACATATAACGTAGTACATAACATATACTTACGACTATGTTCCCAATTGGGCTAGTCAGAGACACGTACACCGCAAAATGAAGTGCTCATCTTTTCTTCAGCAAATAAAACCTTGTAACATGCTTAATAGTTTAGAGTTACCCTGGTTTTTGGCATCTCGACATTGAAGTAGGATGAAGTTATGAGTGGATCCAAATTTGGCATCATCACGGCAGCTAAGAAGCTAAGGTCAATGGCGCAGGCCTAAAATGGCACGCGTCGTAGGCCAGGCACGCCGTACATTATAAGAAGGACTCTATTCATATTGACGGTTTTCGAATTCCTGAATATACAATAGGTGCGACATGAATGCTTAACGCCGAATTCTTTGAGAAACAAAACATTGATTGCTTATTTTATTCATACTTTAAGTAGGTACATTTATTAACATCTATACTTTCGGCCACTTAGAAAATATCTTTCGAGGTGAATCTACAATAAGTAAGTCCCGCCAAAAAAAAGATCGAAGTATTCATACACTTACTTCGATCTTTTTTCGTACGCCTTCTTCTATCGTGTGGGTAGTGAGGTGGATTACCAAACCCATCAACCCTGATGTCACCTGATGTGTACGTCTTTTAAGCTCTGCTTTCGCATAATACGCATTTCTACTTTGCACGACTTAACAGATAACTAAGTACATCAAAGTTGAGATACAAATTGAATGAGACATTTACTCAGCGTGGAAAATCAGAATAAAATAAAATATGCATTAAATTATCTTACCACCAAAGTAGACATATCCTTACCGTACCTATTTTATAAAGTGCGCGTGGGCAAGGCTCGTGTGCAAATTCGGAAGAACGTGCCACTGTCCGACAAAAAATGAGATATCACGCACATGACTCATACGCAGCTAAGGATATTAAAAACTAAACTGACACACATCTAATATGGTCATTAGGTAGCTTAGCCAAGGCAAAACTAGACGCTATTTATGAACCAGTATTTCTATATAAATATATGGCTACCTGTGGTATTTCCTACGTGATTGTTACCTGCTACTGCATAAATAATGGAAATCTACCTAGAAACAAAGTTTAGCCTAAACCATTAATACGCACATCATGTTGGTAGAACTATTAGTAAAAGTGTTTATTTATTTACTAGTACTTCCACGCATTCTGTTTTTCATTTACACTTTTTCTTAACTAACTCTTATTATTATATGTATTAGTTCTGATGTAATTCACAGTTACATAATTTACACAGGATAATGTCTTAATTTCTAATAAGAAACAAAATAGTAAACATGTTTTAAATACATTATAAATGTTGACAAAGGAGCTCGAGTTTCAAATTATTAAACACATTTCTTCCTTTCAATATTTCTTTTTAATCTGTCTAGTTCTTACTTTCCTTATCATAGCCCTATTAACATTATCCGGCCTAGTAGTAGGCGCCATCCATGAATAAAATAATACTTTAAATGATGAAAGTTACTCAAAACATTATTATACGTATATTATTCACAACTCCTAACAGCATCAACGAAAAAAAAACATAACATAATAGCATCACGCCGGAATCCCAGAATAAGTAGGCAAGAGTGTACAGTATAGATACGTACACCCACGCCTCGCCAGCTATATTTAAGTGTCCCATATGTATGTATAAGTTTCAAAAAAAAAAAAAAAAATATATAAGCGTAAGTAGCTCTATTGACTAGAGGACAATTACTTCGAATAATTAATGACATAACAACACACAGGTGTTATATAAAGTGACGTGGAGTCATTATACTTGTTGTTCTAGCTCCCACCCACATTGTCAAGTTTACGGTCGAAAGTTGCGATTCGCAAATGTTTCGTATGTTCATAGTTTTGCTATTCATTAGTATATTTACTTTCATAAGTAGAAGTTACTTCATGTACCTAGTTGTAAAGTGCTTGTTTATGTAATAGATAAAAAAGACAGCGTAAAATATGACAACAGGCTAAATATAACTTCAAAATAAACTATTTAACCAATGTTTTGTTTATTAAATTTATAACAACCAAAATTATTGGTTTGTTGTTAAAAGAGTAATTGTAAATAGTTTCATTCTAGGACCATGATTTTTTTTATTTATTACTTCTTATTATTTTTAGCAATAATTATTTTACCTCTATGTTACCAACCTTTAAACTATCTGTAATATTGACGTTATATATAGTATAGGTGTTATAGATAAATTCCAAAATCTTGAGTATTTTTGTTTTCACAGCTGTTTTTTCAGCCGACTACATTTACCTACTTATTATTATGTTATAAAGCAACATTATTACAACCTACAATAAACTGAATACACTTGACATCCACCTACTCGCAAGTGTACACCCGAGTCAAGTTCACCATATCGCAATCAACTTTTAATCGGCAGTCCGCCATCCGACAGCTGTATCTGATAGCTAACAAATTGTTTGACAGACGTGATGTCTCTACAGTACTTAGATGACGTTACATTTCTTCATATGATGTATTTTTAGCTTCTGTTACTGAATCATTTTCATATAGAACAGGCCCTGTCCAGTGATTCAGTTCCGGGTTTGATTCCCGGTAGTAACTTACTACAAAAATTACTTTGTGATCCCTAGATTGATTATGACATTACAGGCTGATCACCTGATAGTCCGAAAGTAAAATGATCCGTGCTTCAGAAAGCACGTTAAGTCGTTGGTCTCGGTTACTATTTACTGATGTAAGTAAGTAGTTGTTACATGAATCTTGTCAGGGGCCTTTGGCGGCTCAATAGTAACCCTGACACCAGGGTTGATGACACCTCACAACCCACACGAGAGAAGAAGTTTGGTTCATCACCCGATTGTCCGAAAATAAGATATTCGTGCTTCAGTCGTTCTCAGCTACTGTTTACTTAAGTATATGGTTTTAATTTACTTTTGTAGTCATTCGGCGGCTCAATAATAACCCTGACAGGGTTGATGAGGTCGATCATCGATGTCACACACAACCCACAATAGAAGATTTTCATTTGAAAAAACATCCTTCCGACTGTTTGTATAACGTGATAGATTTGATTATTGTAAAATTAAAACGCCCATACCAATTCTGGCTACCCTGGTCACTTACCTTAAGGTTTATTAGGGTAGAGTCGTCTCTACTTCCAAGTCGTTTCTACATTTATTTTGATAATTATTAGTCATGCTATTCTTTATTTTTATTTTTATAATGCCTCGTTTCTATTATTCACAAATGCTGGAGTACTAACTCAATCTAAAATACTGTCAAATCGTGTTTACCGCTGTCGACTTATCAACGCATTTTAAATTGTATTCGTTACTTAGTAAATATGACAAGCAAGATACATGATAATTCATCATAGGTACATCACTTAGATTGTCAGATTACCCTCCTGGAATTGCCAACGTTGATAGTATCTGTATGTAGCGTCACACACGTACAAATCGTTACGCCGCAATCTCGTCGTGATCCAACAAAGAAGGATTGACAGGACGATTCGCGACGGCCCGTGCGCAGATATGACTGTCACGTTCTCTGTACATAGCCAGCAAAACTGACAAGGAAATGCTTACCAAAAGGGATAATAACGGACATTACTGTTCCCTTTTAAACTATATGAGTAAACTCATACGAAATATAATATAAACTCAAACCCATACATTTCATGTGCAAGAATAACAAAGATCATTACAGCGGATAGAATAGAATCCAAAAATGTTGGTTTATAATTTCCAGTCGTACATTACTGTACAAAACTAACTAATTTGCAAATTTTCAGGCGCTATATTATTCGTGCTTTGTAAATGTGTACAGCGCCACCTATCTTTGAGACAGTGAACTATTCGATTTAAACTACTCAACCATAGATGGCGTAGTACAGGGAATTTAAAAATTGTTTTCCTATTAGACACTAGATGGCGTTGACAGCTAAAAGTTCAAATATTCGCAAATAGATGGCAATAGTAATAATAAAATCTACACGTAAAGCTTTATTTTCCGAGCATATGCAATTTTATGTTTGAAAAATATAAAACATCTCTTAATAATTTAAATGCACAGGTCTGTTACCACCAAAAACATTACACATACATTTTAAAATAATTACACAATATGGGGATGCTAAATAGATAGTGGGTACAATGCCAACTATGGCGGCTTCAGTGCATCTTGTCCTTCATGGTGTTAAATTTCCTGTAAACCAACATAGCTAGGTAAACGTTAACTATGTAGGTGGTAACGCAGACAATGCAGAAATCACGCAAGACGAAAACTAGGAGAATTGCCAGGTAGATACTTGAGGTGACCCCGAGCAAGGTGAAGATGAGTTGCGCGGCCACGAAGCGAATGTCGTCGAATGTAGCTGGAACAAGTATTTAATAAAGTTATTTCTTCCTGTTTTATAAAATCGTTAATCCTGGTGTGGTGGATAATTTACCCATGTGTTTTCAGTGGCGCAATTACGGATACATTGTAGTCGCTCGAATGGAATAAGTAATCTATGTGAGGCCTTTATTTGTAGCCAGCAAAGATTACGTTTACATTTAAAAATTCACCCAATGTTTAAGGAAAACAATTTCATTTGAGCAATTTGTAAGCTGGCAAGGAGTGAGTGTATTGTAATTAAATATCCCAGCCTATCCCTTCGGGGATACAGACGAGATCATCATCATCTCCCTAGGATTGTCCCGTTAACCTAAAGGTTTGACATATCAGATTTTAACAGAAGCGACTAACTGCTTGACCTTCCAACCCGCGAAGGGAAAACCAGCTCAATACAGGTTAGGTCACATATCTCCGAAAATGGATTTCTCGGGAATGTGGGTTTCCTCACGATGTTTTCCGCCACCGCTGGGCACGTGATAATCATTTATGATCCAAACATGAATTCGAAAACAAATTCGACATTCATTGGTTTAGGCCTGTGCTGGATTCGAACCTGCGACCTCAAAGTGAGAGGCAAGCGTTCTACCAACTGGGTACCACGGCTCTCTCGGATACAGACGAGATGCTGTTTTTTTTAATATGTTAAATTTTAGAGAAATTTTTAAGTGTTTTACAACACTTAATTTGCAATGTGTGTACTTAAGAATATTTTCAAGAGCTGTTTAACTTTATCCAAATAAAATCGCCCGCCTGCTAACAAATAAGTATTTGTTTGACCATTCCTAAGTTTAAATCTCCAGGCGTTCTCGGCGGAGTAAACGAAGCAAAGTGAGTGTCAAGAACTTGTTGCTCATTGTTCCTTTGATATTATAAATGTATCCTCTGCGGGTAGTTACTAAAATAGCAGCAATCTTCATGCCTTAGGAGTCGGGACGTTTGAACATTTTTTTAGTTCAAGATAATAAAATGCCTTTGGTACTTTATCATTAGCGATAAAGCCTATACACACTCAAATAGTAATATTGTAGAAGTACCTACTTATATCAGAAAATCACATGATATATCTATACCAATATCAAATTAAGTTTTGGTACGGTTCGAATTGCCTTAATATACCTTCCCTTTGACGATATAATTTGCTCTAAATCAAATCTCAAACAACTGTGTGATTGGTACACAGTTCAATAAACGTAATAATTACCTGAACAATTTGGTTATTAAATTCATTTAATGATGAAACTATTCAATTGTCCCGACCACAGGAATCAAACGTTCACAGCTTTTGTACTAAAATAACAATGAGAATTTAGTACAAATTCTACTGTTTTCCGAGCGCATTTCATAGAATTAACATTTTAGCCCGGAAATAAACATAAACCTGTGCCGGACTGGTGAAATCAAATTCAAAATACAGAACATTCCATGGAAATTAATAAGCGATAAATAATATTTACTACGGATTGATTAATACCTACAGGTATCGTAAATGTAAATCAATTGACTTATGTACCTAATAATAAAAATATAAGTGCATATAAATTATAATAAAAAAAATCATTTTAATAACAAGTAGACAATCTAAATAAGCAAGTGAAATATCTCAAAAATCTTTCATTCTAACAGACACAGAGGTTGAACCGAACTTAATAGAAGAAGAGAAGATTGATAAGAGATACTTAAGAGAAGATGGGGATGGTAATGGCATTCAAAAAAAGAGGACGTAACGTTCGGGCAGGATAAAGATCCTATCTAACTAGATAAAATTAATTATTACGTCAACAATGACGACAAAAACGTCCCATATTTAGAAACAATATCGAATACATTTATATTAATCTGTTGTACCTACAAAATTTACAAACAGAGGCCAATGTTATTGTAAAGCTGCTCCACATTCACAAAGTAGGCGTACGTAGGTACTTACATCAAAATGTAATCAAATGAAAACAAAATGTTGGAATTGAAAACGTTCCGATGTATGTTGAAATTTAAATGGGGAAGCGCATAAACATTATTTATTAGACGTAAATGTTATTTGAAAGAAACAAAATAATATCGTGTGAATGTTGAGCGAAACATAAAATTCTCACCAGCGACTGCTACCTACTCTGTTAGTCTATTGCTTGCAGGGATGGCAAGCTTTAGAATTGAAAATGAAAATATTCATTGCTTAAACCAAATAAACATAATTACAATAAATTGGGATCTCCTAGTAGGCAAATTAATTTACCTGTGTCAGGAGTATCCACCTCTTACATATATGTATTACATTTTAACTGGTATTTTCGGTTCCAACCGCAGCAAAAAAGGAGTGAACAAAGAAAAGAAAACAATAATAATAAGAAAAGAAATTAATAATCAAATAAATTAATTACCAATTACTAACCCATGTCTTTTATAAAGCGTCAAAGTAGACACACGATATAGCTCATACAAGTTTTCTAAGCACGACTAACTTTACATTTCTTACATCTATTTTGTTGTAAAACAGAAGTTGATTTAATACTTAATATAAGTACTTAACTTTATTAACCTCACAAACTATTGTATGCAATTGCTTAAAAGACAAGACGTCTCAATCCTTATGTTTAATATGAATGATTTATTTAAACCTAAATCGAACTATAATAACAAATAATAATGTTCCACTACATATCGAACATTTCTGGTTATGTACTTTCTCATCGACGTAATAAAATTTAGTTCTGCGAAAGCTTACAAACTTAAATTGCAAGTGGAATATGTTCGCCATCCTTGGTCTAGTGCCTACAAAATGTAAGCCTATTACGATAACAGTTATTCTCAACTCGTGAGCTACCAAATAAGCGTGGAGCTTCGGGTTTCGCAATAATTTTTCTCGAGGCGAAGTCACGAGGACGGTAACTTAGGAATGCCAAACGTTCGATTTTTGTTGGGACAGGCTCTATCGAATAACTTTATAGTAATCTAGTTAAAGTTAATGCCTATTTTGTTGCTGATCACGTATTCCAATATTTTTTCGCAGGTATCTACTTTGTAAACAGCTTACAAATTCAGTCTGGAAAAAATACTAAGTATAACTTTTGTTAGAGTCGTCTGAGAGTAGGTAGTTTAACGTTTTACTTCCTTCAGAAAGCGTGCGTAACTAATAAATAATTTATTTTAAGCTGTTACCTACTAAACGTCTATCGTAAAAGTGTAAATTGCTTATTTTAGTTTGTCTTTTTATTCGTATTACATAGATTCAATAAATCTAATATTAAAGGTCTGAGTGTTTCGACAAAGCTTTTATTTTGTTAGGTTTGATTTGATTGTTTGATGTTCTGTAGAATATTCAATTCAAATGTTCTAAGCAATGAATTGATGAAACAATAAATTGATTAAAATTCTCTTTGTTTCATTATATGATGGTATTCCTAGGGCTAGCACAGCAGTAACCTGAGGTCGTGTTGATGTGCGAACTACGGAGGCGGCATCGTTGAATCGCAGGGCTTGCAACGCAACTGTAATTGCAACTATGCATGAATTACTGCGCAAATTGCTACGCCCGCCACTTACACGACGTTTTTATATCATTTGCGATAATTCGATGTCTTATTTATACACATTAGCGAACGGTTCAATTCTACAGTCGGTTAATGTTACTTTGTAAGTAATTGTCACGTTCTTCGAATTACATTTAAGTAGTGTACATATCTACGGTTAGTGCTTTTGTATATTTTACTTTTTATCATACTTTTTACAGAAGTGTTAATGAGTTCAACGCAATTGTTTCTGGAATAATGTCTCTTTTTAGTTTTTGTAAACCTTACAATGAATAACAATTTAAAGTAGATAACATTCATGATGGTAACGATTTATATGCACACGTGTGTAAATTAAACGTGATATATTTTGTTATATCGAACTGATACTTACTAAGGAAGATGGTGATGCAATAGAACGCTATACCGATGGCACAGTTAGGAAGTGGAATCGAAGTAAATCCGAACATATTAGCATATCTGTAACAGGGTATTAATTGGATTAACTAATCTAACACACATTTCATAGAAACTCTACGTAGGAGACTAAATTATAGGTCAATTTGTATATATTTATGATCATTAATCTACGCCTGTTTCAAGGCGTTTTACTGTAACCTATCCGACGACGATAGGTATCTGCCATCAGGAAAGATAGATCAATTTAATCTTCAATAAATATATTATTCGTATGGTAAATACAGTAGCTCCACTCACTCTGAAGTCAAGACCCTCGTGCAGCTGGCTTTATCTGAGATGTCGCACATAGCTTTGAAGTTGGGGTTGCCAGCAGCGGACAGTTCTATATAGAGGGCGTATGTCGAGGCTAGCACTCCGAGGATACTCGCGGCGATGATGGCCCGGTCCTCACATCGGCACATCACCCGGCACATGCAGCGCTCAGGGCAGCGCCGCTCCATTTTGTTGACTGCTTCTGCGGACCATGCAATTCAAATTCAAACTCAAAAATATCTTTATTCAATAGGTAAAATAGTTACACTTTGAATCGTCATTTTTTACATAACGAACGTATCATCCGCCTAAAACTACTGCAGCTTCTCACAACCTGTATAGCCGGGGAAAAGAAGCTGCAAGGAAAACCTCGGCACAAGCCCTAGACGTTCTTTTTTAAAAATAAACATAAAATATTGCTATACAATTTAGTAATTTGCCTGCCTAATATACTGATATTGAGAACTGTCTCAGACAGGTTAATCCCATGCATTCATATCTTCTAGATAATCACTAATCTTATAATAACCTTTTTTACAAACTTATGTTTAATTACCGTCTTAAAACTGTTTAGTTTGTTCATGTAGTGTGTTCTTTCTTCTCTTCACTGCTGCAAACTGTTCCAACAATGTTTAAACGCCAACTGTAAGCTTCGGACTAACTTAAAAACTACTGGCGCAGTTCAAGAGTAGGTATTACCTACAACATTAAGATAGGAAGATACGTATCCTCCAAAGTAAGAAACCTCGTTAGGCCCGGATTTCCTGACCCGATAGTTAGGCAAATAACGAGTTTATAAGGCCTCTGGGCCTTATGATCATATGATTCCTTTAAAGTTAACATCGACACTTTGCTAACACGCCGTGTGAACACTATGATAAATGGTAAAGCTTAACAAAATATCTAGCCTAAGTTTGCAAAGACGTAATCCTGAAATCATTCCTTCCAATGGACAATAGGGGTGAATTCAGCTGTACAATGGACCGCCCCGATGCAAGTTACCTTTCATCACATACAATAGCACTAGGAACTATATAAAAGCACAATAACTCCTCATATCGTGTTTTACAAACACTTTGATAACAAATAAATCGGAAGTTTTATAAAAAAACAGTTTATATTTGCGCTAATAAATTAAAAACCGTGTAGGAATAACAGACGGGAGCAAAAAGGCTACATGACTGATTGGGCTCATACTTATTTGCAGAATCCATCTAGATAAGTAGTCACGAAGTGGACACCTCCGGGGGGCAGATGTAGGGGCAAATGTAGGAAGCGTTAGATAGATGACCTGGAAACTTATTTTGACAAAGAATGGAGAGAAATCATTTAGGATAGAAAGGGATGGAAAAGCAGAGGTAAACTATCTAGCACATGGACCCAATAAACACGGAAAAAAATATAACCAACATCGGTAAGTATCAAATTAGTTACAAATCAAATTCATGAAACCGACTCAGCTATGAAATACCAACAATACGATTTCTGATAATTCGACTACAGGTATTCCAAAACACGTTTATTATAATGTTGTTTTCAGAGAAATCCCTCCATTCCATATTAAATGTTTATTCTATCAAAACAAACAATGAGTACAATCAGTAATTTTATTATAACTATATCGACTCCATTAAACACACAAACGGGCAGGTGTTAATTTATTAATTTAGAGATCTATATCAAACAACGTGGTAGTTAAACAATTTGTACGTACAAAAATGATTTAAGTTTGAAACGAAAATTCACACGTTAACTTATAAATCAATTTTATAGAGGGGGAGCGAGCTGGTAGACTGGTAGGAAAGATTATAAAACGAAATATAAAAGGCGGTTTACCGTGGTTCGGTCGCCACCCCTTCGTGTACAGGGCATAATGTCTGTGGTGCCTTTGCCGACGGTAAAAAATTAAAAGAAAACAAACAAGCAAGTCCGCCGGTGGTCCTAACGTTTTATTAGCACAGGCACCCTTAAACGTAATCGTATTAGCACTCGACGTTCGATGTCGGTTTAACGGATTAATAATTGCGTCTACTTATATTTGATAATTAACAAATTTTTGCTGTATTAGCTTTTCGAGAATTTGTTTGAAACGTATGTAAGTACGGCGTAATCGACTCCTTAGGTTAATATTTAACAACACACATATTTATTTCGTAAATGTAATCGACGTCACGTCATCACGTTGCGTTGTACGACGTGTACGTCGTTTTTATGAGACGTTTAATTTTAGGTAACCCAGTCACCACATGCTCCATCATATTTATCTTCATAAAATATAAAACCAAGACTGAAACAGTTCTGCAGTTTGTACCAGCTCTACCTACACCAGCTTACCTACTATTAAATCAAACCTTGACCATGAACCTGGAGTTGCTAGGTTTGATCCTATCTGTTCTAAATTGGTCTGGGTGTTGCTCTACCAGCTCGTTGTAAGTAGAACATCAGAGGAGTATAATATACTCCTATATTATATCATATATTATATGATCCGTACCCCATTTAGCCAAACATTGAAACTTTTTAATACACTTTATAATTATTATGGTAACTACTTAAAGTTCATGTTCAGTAAATACATATCTCATAGTTATAAATCATATTAGATAAGTAGGTAAGTAGAGTTCAAATGAAATTGAAAATAGAGATAAACTCAATATTTATTTACACATAATCGTTAATAATAAACAGTTTGCGCAAGACTATAAACCATAATAAACGTTTACTCTTAGTAAATAAATACCAACCTTTAAGCATTTGATAAAAACCAGTCGTAATCTCGGTAGGAGATATTTACCGATAACGAGTAATCTCACAGTCCGTAATTACGGGGTGGTTTATCTGTAATCCATCAACTAGATTACAGCTGTAATTTTATTTGTACAATGAATAACAATATTATTATTTAATCTTGGACACAAGTTACCTTGTTCACTATACGCGAGATACTGACAAGAATAGAATATTTAATCATTAATTATTCATATTATGTAGAATGAAATGTCAAAATTATTATTCGGATGCGTTGAGGTAGATAATATGGTAGGGCGTTTAATTATAATTTGTAATATAATTATAATAAGCACATGATTTTGATGGGTCTGAACACCGTGGTTCTACTTGAATGTATTTTCTTGGGGTTACTATAAAAGTCTAGTTTTAAAGTACTACCTTACGCTGGATCATCAACGCTACTCAACTCCAGTTACCGGCCAAGTACTGAAATGCCATTTACGGCAAATCTACAATAAGTCACGTTAAAAAGAGATCTTCAAGTGTTAACTCGCCAGTATTCTCAATTTCATACTCCATACAAATTACTGTAAGCTCGTCGGACATCCAAAAAAAATTGAAAATTTTTCACTTCCTTTACAGGCAGTTTGATTTGAATATAATCAAAATACCTATATGTCGATCAGTACGTACATAATGTGTACACTAGCTCTTATCCAATTACTTAAAATATTTTAATCGCATCGAAAATAACTAACAACTTGGACACTGACACAGAAAGACAGAGAGAAACTCGAAGCCTTTGAAATGTGGTGTTGGAAGAGGATGGAAAGAATAAGTTGAACGGAAAGGGTTATTGATGAAGAAGTGCTAGTAAAAGCAATGGAAGGAAGACAAGTATTGACAGTTATTGAGGACAGAAGAGGCAAGAGGGTTGAACATTTAATAAGAGACGACGATTTATTCAAAACATCGTAGACGGGAAGATAGAAGGAAACTGAGGAAGGGGAAGACCAAGAAGAGCATACATGGAACAAATTAAAGAGAAGGCGAACGTAAGACACGACGTAAGGAAATCAAAGAATTGTCCCTTGATAGACAATAATGGAGAATGCTACACCGACAAGAGCGAGAGCGGCTCTTAAATTGATGATGATTAAAAATATATGAGAAGTTGAATCCGCTCTTCTTTTTTTAATTCGAAATTGATTCACTTTTTACCAGCCTTATCTGATGGTCAATGATACGTCTAAGGTGAAACATGTTTATCTAGCGATATTGAATAGATTGTCGATATGTGGAATTTTGGAGTTGCTTTGGATACGAAAAAAAGCGTGGATATTCAACAAACATCGAACTTTTTCGTAACATGCAACAGTTAGGGAAAAAGTAAGGTAGGGCATATTGAATTGACTGAACAGCAACACTGCCAGGAATATTCTTCTGGTATTTCTAGGATAAAGAGCTGTAGGGTAACCAACCAGAGACAAAGCTTGCCATCGCCAAAATGTGAAGCTCAACCGCTACTCTTCTCTCGTGTGGGTTGTGAAATAATTGAGCGACCTTATCAACCCTGGTGTCAGGGCTCATGTAGCGACTACATGCTTACTAACTAACTAACTAAGTAAATAGTTGTCAGGACCGACTGATTAAGATGCCCGTGAGCACGCAAGTACATTATAAGTTTACTTTATTCATAAACTTTTTATTGTCGCAAAGTTAAAAATAAAATTAAAAAAACTGAGAGAAAGTAGGTACCTATTCAAAACTTGTTTGTCAAGGTGAATAATTTTATAAGCGTAAAAATAATACATAGTACGTACAAACAACATAGGAAGTAAGTATACATAGGTACTTAACTAAATATATTTTATGTAGAGAAATCAAAACCCACAATTTGTGGCAAGGGTGGAAATCTGTGGCAAAAAATTATATTTCACTAAGTCCACGCAGTCAGAAATATTTTTAACCCTAACTATAATTATAGAGCTGCCGATATCGTACTTATCTGTACATAGGTCCTAAGTCGCTTTATGACGCCCATCACCATTTATTTATTTATTACCCTAGTAATCGACTTTCACACATTTCTTCTCCGCTTTGCTCACCTCCGTTTCAATATACCAACTTATGAGATGATTACGAGAAGGTAGATGTATTGTACTCTATTTCGTATATTATTAAACTGTGATAGCTTAGTTTGAAGACCATTCGACTTGCAAGCGCCCTTCTTAAGCTTCGAACTCTACCTAATTTGAATTTTATATTTATTTCATCCGGCATGATAAGAATATCCTGTGATGTAATGTTCACTTAATAAGTAACATTTTCCGTAAACAAACACAGAAACCGGTAGTGTACGTAGATAGTGATCATTTTCTTAAGCTGCAATGGAAATGCAATGCAAATATGTTCTATTTTCTACTTAAATATCTACTATTCCTGTAACATAATTTAAATAGAAAGAAAGAATAAACATTTAAAAATGTATTCCACTGCTGGGTAAAAAAGCCTCTTTTGTGCACCTCTCGCAAAAGCTGCGTGTACGTGTATTTTTCCATCTGATAAGGTAATAGCTACTTAAAATTTCCAATTTCTTAAGAAGCCATTAAGATATTTTTGAATTTAAAGTTTTTCTTGTTAAATAAAATCAAACAAATGTATGTTCTTACCTCAGAACAATAACTAAAGCATAGAAGGAAGGCTAAAATAAGAATTCAGAAACTATAAACCGGCTCTCTTCTAGCTTACGACACAAACTATGAGTGAGAAAAGGACAAATGATTCGCTCTTTGCTTCATTTTTTCCGAGGTTGTCACAACATGAAATGTCATTTGGACCTATTGGACTCATTTTAACTCGGCCAAATACATAGTAACATACATAAGAAGATTTTACTTATATTTACCGAACTATTTGACACGGTCGCGTCAACTGTGTTTACGAGTGTCTTGTGTTCAGATTGTTTTAAGTGATAATTTAACAATATTTTTCCAAATAAATGGAAAGAAACTTTTATTTATATCAAATAATTGAGTGTCTCGACTGTGTGACATTATGTCTTGTGTGGTATGGGGCTGCAGCTCACATTCAGGAAGAAAAGAAAATAGCCAACAACTTCTGTCGTTTCATCGGTAAGTTTTTTGTAATTTTCTAGTGAAATGTGAACTGCTGAACAATTTTAGGAAAGTAATATGTTTTGCTGAATAGATTTGTAGCATAAAATATTTGAGATATCCATTATATTATACGTTTCATCGATGAATACGGAATTGATTTGAGGTTATGTTGATTGTCCATAGTGATGTACTAAAATTATCGATACTTTTAATTTTTAGATTTCCTGTAGACGATAACAAAGAGAAAGAATGGATAATTCGCATTAATAGACGAAATTGGATTCCAAATAAGTACAGCCGTATTTGCTCGAAACATTTTACTGCGGATTCATTTATGTGTGTTCCTAATTCAAAGTGGAGGCGTCTTCGAGACGATGCTATTCCTACATTGAACATTATAGATCAGACAGATGAAATGGTGTTTAAATTTAAATTTCAGCCTAGCCTGCATCATCTCACTGCTGGATAGATAGATAAGATATTTGTATCATGTTATCACAACACGTTTATACTATCTATCATTCAACTACATATTATTATGTACTTAATAAACTTAGTATATATACTAAGTCTGTAGTTGTTTTATGTCTAAACAATTATGAGTTGTACACGTTTTACATAAGTAAATTATTATTATCTTTGATTTCAGATATTAAATCCAAAAGTGTCGACTGGATTTACATGAAAAGGTATATCAAATAATTTTCTTTTTTTATATTTTTAACATGATATACATATATAGAGTGTATAATTCAACCAGCTGCACAATGCACTTAAATCAGATATATTTTACTTTTATTTTTATAGATTATTTTGTACATATACTATTTTAACATTATTATTAAACTTTATTTCAGTCAGTTCAAGAAGACGAGATGAAAAATTTAAAAGAAAAGCTGAACAAGTCCCGCCTCAAGATCAAACGACTTAATGAAAAAAAAAACAATGTGACAGGGTGTCACAAAGACAGTTTCTAAGCAAATTGACACTGTTTAGAAATTAATAAATTTGTATTTATTGTAAATATAATGTACATAATTAATAACGTGTGAAATAAATACTTGCTAATGAAAATGAACAGATTTACGATCTAATTTATATTTCATTTTACCTCCTGTTCTTATTTACTCCTACTCCAACACTCCAGGTTGATACGAACTGCGCCCAATAAAGAATGTAATGAATGTTATAGATTTGTGTAAGCGACTTAGATAAATCTTGACTAAACCTTCCTTTACAAATACAAATATACTTTATTGCACATAACATACAATACTTACAAGTTTTACACGAAAGATACAGTACACCACCTACCTACCTTTTACTTTCCCTTTCTGTTCTCTTATGAATACTTGTATGCCGTATTTTTTTAAGTATAATGCTATATCTAGTAGGTACGAGTATGGTAATCCTAGTATTGAAACAGCTTGTAGCCCTAGTAAAGACCGCCATTTTATGTTTACAGAGTGGCACGTTTTTTCTGTAGGTATTTCCAGTCCATACTCTTTTCTATGTCTATGGCGTGACCCCATCGGGCCTCTTACCGTCTGTGCGGCTTAGACCCGGCGGCGGCGGTTCCAATTTGCACGGCACGTCGATCGACACCAGTGCACGGCGGATGACATCATAAATAAATTCGAATATTACAAAATACTTACCGATGAAACGATAACAGTTGGCTATTTTCTTTCCTTCCTGAATGTGAGCTGCAGCTCCAAACTAATATAAACCAGACAATATAATCCAAAAATGGTTAGATACTTACCTATCAGAGACAGAGTCTCCTTTCATCAAGAAGAAGATAATTGCATCCTACAAAAAGAAATCTTGTAAAAAAAATTTATCGACATTAATTGTAAGTAAATTTAATTTTATCGACATATTACTAAAGTGAAACCCAACACTAGGCAATGAAAAACTTGTGACAACCTACGAAATTACGAAACAATTTTTGTATATGCGTCTTTGTCTAACATTACGCCGGTTCCGTAAGATAAAGTAGAGCAGAATTATAGAGTTCTGTTGCTATTTTAGCCTTCCTTCTATGCTTTAGTTATTGTTCTGAGGTTCTTACTCGTAATTCACAATTTCCGAACGCATCGTAAAGTACCTAACCAATCATCACAAACATCACAAGCGCTAACTTCATTCCATAAAAGTTGCCCCAAAAAGGTGCCACTCACCGACACAGTGCAACACTGTGTCACAAAAATGAATGGCAATAGGAAACACTCTAAAGTATTTGGAAAACAACCAATAGGAACAACGTTGGCTCTCTAAGGTGCCAACTTTACAAATTAAATACAATTGTCATAATATGTTTTGCAATCTTGAATATTGTTTAGTTATTTTAGGTTTTTCCAAAGATTACACGTTGCCGTAGTCATATTTAGCAAAATTATTGAAATTGTATTAGTTGTGTACTTACTTAATAGAAATTTTGAAGAAAAGCGCTAATCCAATAAATATATGGCGATGTTTCACTTTTATGACATAGAAAGAGACAAACACATATGCAAGAGAAGTAAATCCGAGCGCCACATTGCTTGACGCCCCAATATCGCGGAATGTATGCGCGGTTATGTTGGTAGCCTTGCGTTTAGTTCACCATCGCGACCGCACCGTAGCGTTGGCGTCGTGCAACACCTTTCATTGTATTGACTATTGACTGATTCTGAACACAGAGAATAATGTATAAACGTAATTTATCGTGTTATTGTCTTAGTTCTTGTTAAAATATATTGTAATATATCTTAGTTTAAGTGGAATAATGTCTCCGTTTACGTGAATGTGAAAGAAGACTGCCCGTCGAGTGCTACGCGGCCATTTTACTTGCAATGCGGCAACGGTGTACGATCCGCCATTGGAAACGGCTAGTGTCTTTTTCTGAGTGCAAGATCTGTATTGTCGTATAACACGACGTAATAACGAGAAATAACCATGTGTAATGGAAGTGAAGTGCGGACTTTAGTGTAGTGGCAAGGTGGTCGGGTGATTTGAATGATGTGCGAACGATGGAAAACGAAGTGAAGCAGCGCAATCAAAGAAATAGGCGAAGGGAGCGGGCACAGCGCATGCAAGCACAGCGAGAGAGCAAGGTGAAGGATGGGGACAGCGGCGAGGACGAGTCGCCGGCTCGGGAGAAGCCGCCTCGTCCTCCGGCTCGCAGGAAACGCTCCAAGGAGCCGCTCGGTGAAGAGGACATCATCGATGGGTTCGCCATCATGGCATTCAAAACCTACGAAGACCTCGAGGTAAGTGCAGCGTATATTGCACTAGTGGCATGAATAGATCATGAGCTCTTAGTCAGCTGCTACTTCGTAAACTATGACAACAATAGAAAGTCTATACCAAGACCGACTTATCTCCGAGCTTATATACCTAATTCTAGGTCTACAATGTTTACTTTTACATAATGCCCTAAATGGCTAATATAAATTCCAATTATGTGTCCAAGTTTGTTAGTAATTGAATGAGTGCATTACCATCACACATTTTACAAGTTCATTTCTTTCTAATGTATTATTACTACTTCCACGTCTTATTGGGCCAATTTTGCTTATATTTAGTAAGTAGTGAACCAGGATGTGCACTTTCTTAGTTATTTGTATCCCCATTATAAAAACGGCGCGTCGTAATCGCTTTGGTCGTCGCCTCGGAAGTGCATTGACCTATTGAATGAACCCTACGTGTAAAATGACTTGGGATCAGTAACATTTAAATTCATTAGCAAAAAAGTAGTAAACATTAATTGATGCTATTATCAATAGGTTGTCTTCTAGTTAAGAGCTTAAATAAATTGAAACAGGGAAATAAGTTAATCAAAATATTGAGTTGAGCCACAATTAGTATAATACTACCTACTCCAGTTAAATGATTACCATTTTGCATTTCACATATTATGCATAGAAATGAAGAAACTGAAACTAATGGGCTTAGGTTAATACCTATATCGAAATCTGTTTTGTTTTGGAAATATTTTCTTCGGTTTGGTAATTTCAATACCTTCCTTTCAAAATACTTAATGTCTCTCCTTATTTGTACATATTGCATTGGTCTAACAGAAGCTCAGCGAGGTGTGAGTGCTTAGTTCATCTTCCAATAGATGTACATCTGACTACCCGAATTGGAATATAGCCAGGTTATTTGGAAATTCTTATGGGACAAGTAGGTAATTATAAATTATACTGATAATACCTAGGTATTTAGAAAATTTAAACGAATGTTTCTTTTGTCTGCTCGGCCTAAACAAACTTTGTACAATTATTATTCCAAGGGTCAAGATATTCTATCAACATTTAAAAACCATTCTTGATCAATTTAATGACTATGCAATAATTCTTTAACAGAAAGAATAATAAAATATATAATGGTCCTACTTATCATATTATTATGATGTTATATCTATTCTGATTATTGGTATTAAAGTGTAAAACTCTAATATTAATTGGAGTATTAAGATAAGAATGGATCCTGATTTATCATCATTCCAATAATTCACTCATTAACTCAATCAATAGTGTAGCTGTAAAGTAAGTAAATTTATTTGTTGTCCATATATCTATCTAGTTTATTTCATTCTTTCATTGATAAAGATGAACCATGTATGTGGTCTTGAATGCATGCTCTTTTTACTGCTCCATTATATGCAATGAGCCTTGACAGTAAGTGTACTTGTCAGTGATAGTACCTACTCAAGATTGTTCGGGACTGTCTATCTTGATCAGGGCAAGACACAAATGCGTCTGTGGGCCTCCAATGAACTGCATATGAGCAGTCGCCGGTCGACCATCTGACGAGGCGGGGGGAGAGCGCGGCCAGCACACAGCGGTCTCCCACTAAGTGTAAATTTGGTCTAAGTGGCTTTCGCTCGTTTGTGCTCATTTATCGCGCCGTCCTCGAATGGCAATATGTTGTACGTTGAAGTCTCGTATGTGTACAATAAAACTACATTCTGCGCTATCGTTTTAAATTATGGCGACAGGCTCGCCGTTTGTGGCTCGTTGGAGCGGCGCGCGCGTATATTATAGGTCCCGAACAGGTTCCTTTGCTCCTATTTAATTCACCACATGCGTTGCGGTGTGCAACACTTATGCAATTTCTGCTTACAATGGCTGTAAGTTAATTTTCTACTACAGGAACTGGTTTTTTGTATGAAATTACTAAGAAACCACCGACATGTGGCAACAAAAGAAATGTTAGTACAACAACAAAATATGTTACTTTTCACTACTCAGTAGAATATCTTGTGATTCCGAAATATTTACTGTTTCACAGACATATTAGACATAATACGTACATAAACGACAATTCATACCAGCTATAAATAAAATAAACACCCGAGCGTTATGTAAACTCGTATCAAATTAGGCGTTGTTGGATAGTAACCACGGATTTATAGCTATTTATTTTCGTAATCACTGCCTAATTATTTCGCCAAATTAGGTTTAATTGAATTTCACATACAGTGTTGTTTTACTCCATACAAACTCGATATAACTACCAAGTATTACTTTTATTTATATTCTATGTTTAATATGATGTTTAATTTAGTAGAAATCCATAGTTAACTTCTGTATAATATCAGTTTAAAAAGCTTTATTCTCATAAATATTCTACGATTAACGTAACGACAAAGCCTTAAATATCTTGCTTGCGAAATTACAAACATGTACGACAACATACAGATTGAAATCACAAGCGTATTATAATTAAATCAGCTCTCACTTTCTATGTCGCTTTCTGTACTAGTAATTAAATTGTAATGGGGAACCGAATATTTTACGCAAGGGATTATTGAGGGCAGGGCCACACACATTTATCGATAAGTTTAAATGCGGTCGCAGTAACTGCAAACTTCTTATTCAATAAGTACGAGTTTTGAAAACATACGAACTGATATTAAGGAGTATTTTTTATCGGACAAATAAGGTATATAAATAAGTACACAGCGGGACACAGAACAAAGTGAGTGGAGCGTGACCATGTCATCTGACGCCCAAGTCACAGTCGCGCTGCAGCGGACATTACAATAACATGACGGAGCTTACGACTTTCCCACGCTGTCGTCACCGTACCGAAGCCTCTCTTCGCGTGAAGAAATCTGTCTTATAAACAATTTTCTTTCATCAATTACTTTTAAAATTATACTATACACGTTAAAAGCACGACTAGACGCCTGATAATAGTAAGTACATGTTTCTCGCGAAAAACCTATTATAATATCCATTAACATTCGCGCCATAAAACGTATACCTGTACTAAACCTTCAGCAGACCATAAAACTTTGCCACGCTGACAGAAGAAAAACAACTTTGTTTATTAAAAATAAAAAATGAGGCATGTTCGAAATATCTTGGCAACTAATTTGAAAAGTTTGACAAGGCCCCGTCTACCTGATAAGCGGTCGAAGATTGGATGTGGCATGAAGTTGCCGGTGTGAAATATTGTACAAACCTACTCCTACTCTGATTTTTGCAACGCGAGCGCTTTTCTATTTCCCAAATATTTTTAATTAATTTGTGTCACAAAGACAAGATGTAACGTGTCATTCAACAAACTCTTTATTTCTTTCTAAATATTGTAATCCTTGATTTAGTTAAGTACCACATTTTATAACTGTAGTAAAATATTTTTATGCTGAATTTATATGGACATAAAAAAGTAAATTCAATAAAATATTTCATTTCATTGTTCGTTCTAGAAAACATAGCGCTTGTTTGCGTCGCAAACCACTTACTTTACCTTCGGTATTACAGAACACATGTCGGACGAGATGGCTTCGTTCTGGGTGTACTTACAAAATCAATATCGGTTTAGAAGACAAGCCGCGACGGCCGGGATCACCGACCCTGTCTCGGTTCCCCTAGACACCCTTGCCATCCCCTACTATCCCCTAGAGTTCGGTGTTAGCACGCCGTGACATAAATACTTACCTGGGTAAACTTTAAACCTCTCCGTTCCACTTTTATTACACTAGCGCTTGTGGCTTTTTGAATTTTGCCACCGCCGCACTATTGTCAACACCGAGCACTAAGTTAGTAGCTTTAGTTGGAAAGTTTTACGATTTAGCAATCTGTTATTTTATGTACACCTGTGGTAACTAGATCTCTCTAAGTAGAGCTACTTTTTACGAGACTTTCTGTTGCGATAACGGGGCAAGGAAAGATTGATAAGGATTTAATAGGCGCACGGAAAGCAATTCCGATTTTACCTTTTAGCGATGTAGTTGTTTCAGTTAATCTGCTAATTCTCTTCGTCTGCTTCAAGTTTTATAGTTTAACGTATAAAATCGTTTTAATTTCTCAGTAATTGTAATACAGTAGTCATTGATACAGCATTTGTTACATCTGACAGCGTTAATTAAATAACCGGAATATAATTAATAGAGATTTGTGTTCACTAGGGTAAATAAATTATCGCTGTGGTAACATGTTATATGAATCATTAGTTTCATTGCGTCCGCAGGTCATTATTCTTGTTTGTTCGGGTGGTAGGTGGGTTGCAAATTGCTCAGATTGTCGGTCATCTTAACAGACAAGGCGGGAGAGAATGTCCTTCACACATGACTAGCTCTGACATGCGATACAATTTAATATACCGATTATTCACGTGTGAAATAAGAACCGGTTAAGAGATGTTCAATCCAAACACTCTTGGAGTAATAGAAAATGTTAATAATTCACAAGAGTACTCAGACAGCTAAAACGTGCGGTTAACTTCTCACTGCAGCGAGAGGGGAGTGCAGACATGCAAATGCACAAAATTCAGAAAATCCTCTCCACTGCCGGCGCAAGTTGCGCTAGACTGGCTCACGACAGCGGCATTTACTCAAAGTATATTGTGGAAAAATTGCTTTTGTCTTACTATTTACGCTCGCAAAGTTTTGTTTGCATGTTCTTTATAACTCTTGTTATTTCTTATGAGCGGAATAGCGTGTGTAAAGAATATTTCTTAACAACCATGGTATTTAACATAAGTATCTGTATAATAATCGCAACACTTATTACCATTTCGTGTTTTTCGAATGTTTTTATAAGATGAAATAACTGATATTGTAAATTCCGTTACAGTTCTTCACGGTTGTTCTTAGAAATATATATTATTATAATGGGTAATTAAGACAACACTCATCATTCTAGCGTTATCCCGTGTTTCACGAAGTCTGTTTACGTAACCTGAAGATCTGACAGGGCCGGTTTTTATAGAAGCGACTGCCTGTCTGACCTTCAACCCGAAGGGAAAAGTAGCCCAATTACAAGTACCTCCACATACCTTCGAAAACAAATTTCTTGGATATGGGTTTCTCGATATTTTCATTCACCGCGAACAACGTAGTCATCATTTAAGATTCAAACCTGAATCCGAAAACTAAATTCATCGGTTTAGGCCCGTGCTATATTTGAACCTGCGACCTTACAAGTAGAATGAAGCGTTCGTCCAACTAAGTTACTACTACTACTGCTCGATTATAAAGACAAACTAAAAGACAGAATTGTCTTTCAAAGAAATTCCAGTGAAGTATCTTTTGCCGTAGCCTTCATAAAATTGAAATGAATGCAAATGGCCTTTTTTACATTCATGAACCTAATGCGGCGTCGCTAGTGGTTAACTCGGTTTGAAGCATATATTAATAAGTGTCATCTAGATCGTAGTAAGTTAACGCGTAATTTGTCGTTGCGGGAAAATAGTGGCAGAAGAGACCGTGCTGCGTCTGCATTCGCTTGCAGTATAAAAAAGCTCCTAAAATATTATTACGGCCGTGCTGTTTATTTCCCGCTCGCCCACTCCCTCGTGTAGTTTCACTGCATCTGGCAGCAGTAATATTTACTTGCGGCGAATCCACCTTCCTTTGATAAGGCTGTGTAAATGTAAACTTGTTTGGCATGCTGTCGAGAAGCGCTTACGTAATTTAATACTTGGCACTTATTTAACACAGCTTTTTACAAATGGTGCGAATGCAATTTTAATCTCATATTTGGACAAATGTAGTTTAATATATTTCTCATTTTATGATTCTCAAGCGAACTCTTGCTCAATAAAAAGTAAAATTAAATTAAAAGTCCGTACGCGGGTATTATTATTTTTAAAGTTTACCGTGTTACACGTGCTTCACACGTTCACGCATTTTTCACACCTTGTTTTACCTATTGCAAAATTTGGACGATATTTATTTGGAACCTAAAGAGAATGAAATGAATTATTTATTTTCCTACTTCACCCCTTTATTTACAACTACTTCGGTGACAGAACACTTCGTAAACGAGTACCGTATCTGTACAACATGCTGCCGGTCGACATACGTCAGGAGTGCAATATAAATAAATTTAGAAAATCTTTATTTAAACATCTCATGCAAAAAATCCCTTAGCTGTAAGTTAACTTTAAGTATCTTAAACATAATTACATTAAGCGAACTTCACTCCCACAGACAAACCGAGGAATTGGTTTTGTGGGGTTTTTATTGTACCCATATTTTCTGTATTTCTTATGAAAAATAAAAATCTTACTTACTTACTTATTACAAGAACATCTCATAAAAATAACATTATAGCCAATATTGACGATGGTGAATGTTTCAAATCATAGCCCGCGCCAACGGAATCAGGGGAGTTACTTATCTGTGAATTTCCCCGCGCGATGCAAAGGTTTCAGATCGCAGATGGGGTGAAAATGATAAAAGCCCTCGCGGCAAGCGGCAGGCTTTATTGTTATCGCTTTTATATCATACCGTTTTAATGCGGATTCCTTCAAAAGTAAACCAACATTTGATTTATAAAGTCCATTAAACTTCGTGTTCATATTTTATACTGAAAATAAAATTGTATCGGACAATTTGTACAAAGGGTAACAATTAAATATTTCAGAATACGTAAAATAATAAAACTGGATTCAATTATTAAACTTGCTTTTTCATTTTAGTGTAGTAGCTGTTATAAAATTTACTTAAAACACTTTCAACGACGTTTTATTGAAAATCGTTACATTTATTTTTAATGAAAATCGTTTAAGCTTTACGTTTTTAGGTTAAGAATCTTAATGAGATCAAAGGTGATAAGACTGGGTATCCGGATTTTAATGGTAAATGTATTACCCTCTCGAGGCACTCGGTTTAAGATGTGCCAAGTGGCAAGAATCGCGATGTCGGTAGAGTGGCCCGGGCGCCGGGCGGGGACGCCGGCAGTGGGGCGCTCGCGGCGTATCGCTGCGATCTACCCAAGATCGACCACCCACTCGACTGATCTAACAGCCCGATGAGAGGTCGCGACACGCTCTCTGAATACTTCGCGGTGACTGTCACTCCAACCAAGGTTTTTTTACTAAATCTTACTTCAGCAGACAACGTTACATCTTTAATAACGAATTTATAAATAATTACATTCCATTCGTATTCCTTTATACTATTTTATTTGGCTTTCCCATAGTTTATGACTGACGCGAACGAAAACTCTGGTATAAGCGCAGGCGACATAAAACGCGTGCACAATTTCATTTCTGTTCGGTTTGTATTACAAAAATCACGCTTAAAAACATACTTGAAATCAACAGATTGTGCCTTAGAGAAAAAATTCAAAATCTTCACCAGTTTGCAAGTGTAGTGCAACTTGTAAGAGCATTGTACTTTTAGTCCCGTTTTGCGCTTCCCAAGTGGCAATACTTAGAAACGCCATTCGTGCTTATCGCTCGTTGTTTTTATGCGGAACTAATGCGATGTTAAATCCTACGCCTGTAGTCGTGCTCTTATCGATTTATGATAACTTCCCCATAATGTTCACTGAGAATTTCATTGCGTGAAATGTAGTAAGATGTAGTGAGAGCGAGTCTATTTAATAAACTACTCGCCTAACTCGATAAGATAAAAAAAAATGAATGGACTAGATAATGTCGAGTGGACGTTGCTTTGAAGTTTATTTATTGTTAGTAGTACTTTTACCATTTTACGAGTTTGGGCTACATATAAACGCTTATAATTTACATTTAACAAGTAAACTATTGATTTCTTCATTGTTTTAAGTTTACGCGGTTATTATCATAATTAAAACACATATCGTCGAAATATCGGGAGTCTCATATCTCCATTTAAACGCGGTAAGCACCCGTTATTATGTGTTTTAATTATTGATTTCTTAATATTTTTTTGTGTAAGTTACGACCCCTTTTAAACTCATGTACGACACTTCCGTCTCTACTAAGTTACTACATTTTATGCGCTGTTCATTATGCTAATTATAATTTAGTTGTAAGCAGAATGATCGATCGCTTATCCTACTAATTGCGACTTTAAGTAGCTACTTAACAAGTTTGAAGCGTGTTTATTTTCATAAACACGGCTCAATCACAGTGTTAACTAATCTCAGTGGAGTATACGTTGACATCTCACGCGAGGTGACTCGAATAGCTTCACGGGTACAATCGCCAACGCATTACGTAAATCATCTGTCGTGTTCCGTTCATTCATACGGTTCCATTTTGACATCACTCGGCGTACAATGAAAGAAGATACAGCCGCTCGAGAGTAGACAATTCGGCGATAGAAACTCTGTTTGTAAGGGGGATTTCGATTGTTAACTTGAACTTTATGTAAATAATGTATTGTGAACATAATAAACAGCGGCTTTTTGTTTGTGTGGAAATCAAAATATGTCTCCTTATCACTTAAGTATTAGCTTTAAATATTACTTTATTTATTTTTTATAACGGCTGGCCGTAACTATCTCGTAATAAGAGAATACATTTTCTAATGTTTTACCACATTTTTACACTTGAGTAGTGAAGTGTTCCTCTGAAAGGAAACCAATAAGTAGCTATGTCCAGTAACAATGTGCGGCCGGCGGCGCATTATGGCGGCTTTCGTATTGTTTGGAAAGCGCCGCGGACTAGCTAACCTATATTCATTTGCTCGTAAATAACCTGTCGCGTTTGTTGCATGCCTTTCGCTCACCGCTTTGTGTTGTGATGGCTCATTCAACTTATTATGATCTACGATGCATTACTTGCAAAATGTCAAGCATCTACTATAGAACTAGTTACAGTTAATACCGAAGATAATTGCGTAACGAATGTAACTCAAGGTATTTAATATAATACCTAAATGTAAAGTGTAGTTGAATACTTATGATTGAGCGTAGCTCGGCTTGCTTGTTGAGATAGACCACATAAATATGATTGTATTGCGTTAAGGTGTTAAAGCGCCCGTACACTACTAACACTTATACGCAATCCTTAGCCGACTAATCCTCCACAATCCGCTACATCCGAGTACTTAACACAATCCTCCGCCCTCTCTTCCCCCGAACACAGGTCGCAGATGTAAGTTATGTTTAATCCAATGTTTATCGATTATTTGTCAACCGTGAAGTGGGTATTAGCGCACATTAGCGTTGAACGCGACATAACATAAACATTTGTAACATTACTCGATTATCGTTAAACATACGTCAGGCCAAAGTAAATGTTTGTCGAGAAGTTAGTCTAGTAGTTCTACGTCACCGTCGACCGTACTCGATCCGTTTGATTTCTGGCGACGACGTAAATAGAACGGAAACTCAGTTGATTGATGGAAGCACCATACAAATGTAAATAGTCGACGTATACGGGCAGCTGACAAATTAGGTATCTCTTTGCCATTTGTCGACTGTTTCCAAGTCATGCAATTTTTGTATTCTTTTAGCAAACGTATAGTATAATTAATTTGTATTTGTAGCAGCATAGCTTCATATTACTTAGCAAAACGTGGGATTATTACGTCTCTTTTCAATTGAAAATTCAAATCATCTTCTTCTGCCATTAATATGCTAAAACTCTCCAATGTCTGTAATAACTTAAATCGATCGTCTGTAAGCCAAAAATTACCATTAATTTGTAATAGTCGCAAGTTAATTCAATTAATATTCCCGTCGCGAAATCTTGCCCCGCGAGAATATTAAATAACGACCTCATTTTACGATCGCGCCACCAACTCACTCATTCACAATTAGAACTGAGAATTATTCAGTCTGGTATTTATTTGTCACGATTTATTCGAAATATTTGTGCACGTAGGTGTAACACTTATAAATTACTTCTTAACGCGACTGAACAGATTATAAACAGGTTCCACTGAATAAATACGTTATGTTTAGTTGAAAATATACCGAAGAAAACTATCAATTACCGTTGAGCGGTTAGTCGTTCAGTTGCTTGAATAGCTTTACATTAAGGTAATAACTAGCTGCTCTGTGTTAAAAACTATTATCCTTTTCATGGCGTTATTGGAAACCGACTGTCTAGTCGGCTATAGTTTTTTTACCGTTCAGGTTGTAGGGGCGAGCCGCGGAGCGCCGTGGCAGGCATTTCGTTGTCTTACTCGCGGCATGGGGTGGCGGCGGGAGGTAATCGCTCGTCGGCACGCGACACCGCGACACCAGTTTACAAACATTTCGATTACGCTCCTAACATTTGTTTCCGCGCTCCACTACTTTTTTCCCCGCTCAATTACATCGTTCGACTTGTCGGCTGTCGAGCGAAATGATTAATTGCATTTTTTAAATATATCGGATGTCGAGCTTTCATTCCTTTTCTAAATTCATTTTTATTACCGAATAATCCTTCTGCCTACTTAATTCCTCCGATACCTAACTACAATTATTATTTTGTTATTGTAGATAAATTACATTTGATCTCCCATTTATAAATGGTTTGACTTACCTGCTTCTTACTATAAAACCACCCATTGAAATACATTCTTTTGTTGCCATTTTTTGTTGAATTTTTTGTATGTTCAACATTAAACAACTTTTTTTCAGTAGGGTGTTTTTTTCTTTTTTTTTACCTTTACTTTTTTCTCATCCTGTCTGCTCCTTATTATTATTTTTAGTATTTGAAAAGTATGCGGTTTCTATTGTTAAAGCAAAAAAAAGATGCAATATAATTTTTAATTGAAAATTTTCATTTGAGCGTGTCATCTAACCCATTTGAATAAATTGTCATAAACTGTCATGATTTGTAAATAACTAAAATATCGATGGAGAGAAGTCAATTATCCGCAGCCGTAGCGAGGTGAGCACGAAATAATCGTTGATTACCATGTAGTTAGTGTCTAATCCGCGCCGCTAACCCGCGGCTTGTCTGATGACTTAATTAATGAGCTGCCGTGTCGCCGTTAATTAAACAGCTCCAGCAAATTGAAGTTCACTCAGCCTGCAGCCCGCGGCGCCCGCAAGATTAAAAACAAAATGCAATTTGGTGCGCACCGACTACCCCGACCCGGATTCTAAGAGAGCAGCCTCAAGGCCGCCGTCTTACTCTTGTACTGTATCGTATTCAAATTACAGATACTTTATGCATGAATTGTGACACTCAGTCAGAACAAAGTTAAATTGTTCAACGTCTCATATATCGGTCACAGAATAAATAATGGTTATAAGTTCAGAATGAATCTGCGCAAATAATTATTTTCTTGCTGTGTAAAACGCAGAAGTAGTAGGCACTACTATAAATTCAATTCTTAATAGGCGTGTTGACGTAAAATATTTATCAGAAAATAAATGTATTCTGAAAAGCTGTTGCGCGTGACAAGTTTATTGAAAGTTTTTCAGATAGGTTATATTATTAATTATCTAATTTTACATTATGATGCAATATGTTAGGTAATTTCTATGACGAAATGCCTGTGTCCGTCTTTTATAAGATTTATATGTGGCTACTCACAATATATTACTACTAGCCAACAAGGTTAACTGCTTGTTAATTGAAACAAATTAAGCGTGTCAATAAGTTTGTACTTTGTCATTTTTTATTGAGCTTTGATTACATAATGGAAAGGTTGTTATTTGGCCGATGGCTAGTGGTAAAGCAGTTAAGCAGTAAAACTAGTACGGCATTAGCGACCGCTGGCTGTATAGCGAGGTAATTGAGCATGAACATAATACTCTCCCCGCCTCGTTAACAGCTCTATAATATTAATAATTGCGAATGCACCCATTGAGAATTGTAATTTCTGGCTTGTGAACAAAAGTTTACGTTAACCCACTTGAACATTTTATTCTGTATTTTTAGAACGAATGATCAATAAATCGTGTTCTGCTACTTATTGTATTTGTTTTTCGTATCGCACTTCCGAGCAAAGGCCTCTCCTCTTTTCTACAGATCCCAATCTAGGCAGATTTTTTGCCAGTCCTCTTCAAAGGCATCCAGATAACCTTTCCATCTTCTTTTGAGCCTGCCTCTAATGCTACATTTTATGCGAGCTGTCGTCTGAGTACCACTTAATGCGTTTCAGCAAGGGGAAACAGATGTATTTTCCGTAAACGAACACGTGAAAAGTGGGCAAACAAAACTTGCTGGTGACATGTAGGATAGCGGCTTCAAAGTTCATTCACCGGAAGCTTAGTAATGTAAACTAAATATAGTCCGCGCCGACAATCGCCTTATCCTTAGCTCTTTAGTAGCTAATTGAAACGTCGTTAAGTCATGCTTACGTTTTCGTCAATTAAGTAATTATAAGGTTTAACTGGAACAAAGGAACCCGTTAGTTATTACTGCTTTATTATAACAGTATCGATATGCTGTCACATTCGTGATTAATTCGTTGTTGTCGGAGCAATTACGAGTGACTGCCGTCATAATCTTTGCAAGGTGTGACTTGTTCGAAGAAAAAATGGGTAGGTATTCTTAGTTTGATTCGTGGACTTTTTCCAAACCCTAGCTTTGCTGTTTTCAAAAAAAAAAAGAAATAGTCGAGAAAAGTTTTTGTTTAAAATATACTTTGTAATGACTTTATTTAAAATTGATATCGTCAGCTCTTAAACGATTACCGGCAGGTGCGACGTCCAAGGAGTGGGTGTGCCCCGGGCCTCGAACCCACCGAGCAATCAGCCCATGCTAATTATTTGACAGCATCTTGTAAATACCACTTCTGACGTTTATAGACTTCCAACTGATAATTAACTGGTATGCAATGTATTTACTATAACTTAGCAGCTGTTATCGTCTATTTTGAATTCCTCTTTACTACAAAAATAACTACGAGTTTTGATACGGAATATTCCATTTTAGCATGTTTCTTGTTTGTTTCTCGATTTGATTGAACGATTGTTCACCGGCTCTCAAGATAAATAATAGGATGGTCGCTGAACCTCCGCAATCTTGTTTGTTTGTGTTTATAAGTCTGATATGTTGCTTTTATGTGTATTAACGTTCTGAAACTAACATCAAACAGAACCGAAATAATGTAGCGGTTGGAGGTATTTGGAATTAAACTGCCTCTCCCACGGGAGCTCCGCCGCTGGCAGAAAAATAGCCCGCCCGATTTCTGCGAATCCGTGATAACTTTTTTTATGAGACTGAAATGAATTGTATAAAATCTTTTGTGGAAGTCACATAAAGTTCTCGAGAGGATTTAGCTTTCGTCGCACTTTCACAGAGATTTATTCACTGTAAAATGGAGTTTAAGCACTGTCCTGATTTTGGTTTATTATCTCTGTAAAATTGAAATTAAATTATCAAGGCTTGTGCATTATTGTAACGTGGGCACGTGTTTACGAGTTGAGTATTCTTAAAAATCTTCTTAAGACAATGATTGTAGAGTGTATGGCTTTTTGCAAGAAGATTTACTATTAATTTAGGTACTTAAAGCACATAATAACGGGTTCTTACCGCGTTTAAATGGGGATATGAGACTCCCGATATTTCGACACTGTTGCAAGTGCCATGATCACGGGATGACTGATGAGATTGGAGTGGAGTAGGTAGATCCATAATTTTTTTTTGTTATTATGTGCTTTAATTATGATAATAACCGCGTAAACTTAAAACAATGTATAATTTAGGTACTGTTTTGATTTTTCTATTATTACTTTTTATATTTAATTTGGGCAATAGTATAGCCTTAGAAGACTGACAATTGTAATGACGCGTATAATGCGGAAGAATTTTGGTCTGCGTTCAAAGAAGAAGAAATCAAATCAAAGAAGTCGCAGGATTACGAGCCAATATATCTCTACAGTAGAAGTATACCTTTTAATTTTATAATTATAATTTTAGTGTTTTTCATTTTATAATAGGCTTTTTGTTTCTTTTTCAGTCATTGTTTATTTTGTATAATAGTTTTTATATTGTTTTCTCGTCGTGTTACAGCGCATTGGGTCACACTGTACCGTTGTATGTACCTTTATAAATAAATAAATAAATGATTTCCGCATTGGCTTTGTCGAATCATAAATCAAATCTTTACGCTTTGATTGATCTGCCTTCTCATTTTCAATTATGAACCTACGTCACATCGAATACCGTCACGCTCCAATGAAATTAGTATTGTGACAATTTAAATGAATAAAATGTATCGATTACTATTAATAACACATTTGGCTTTTTAGTGGAACATGTTGTCAATAAAATATCCAACCGTGTTATTTAGATAACTACACGTCATTACAACTTGTTGTATTAATAAGTCATTATCGTTTACAAAGCGTGTGAATTATCACCTGGGTTGGCGTAGTAGAGTGTTATTATTTATTCAGTAAGCCGTTGGCCGCACGTGTCCTGGCACGGGCCACTTTGCATGAGATTGAGATGAGGTCCCGAGATAGCTACTCCCTTTCTCCCATGTTACTGGTCCACAACACCGCATGCAATGTATACAACAGACCCCTCCATTGTTTAACAAAGGGTGTAGATCAACGCGTGTCGTTTTGTTAATCCGTTCAAAATTCTTTTGTTAGCATGAGCAGATGTTTCTTCATAACATTTATGAGAGATCAGGCGTAGACATTATCCTAAAGCTACTTTATTTTTCCTCATTTTGTGTTCGCGAGTTGCCATTGACTTTTCTTTCTTTTTTATTGTGGCAGTTGTTGATCTTGTTAATGAAATTGAGGGTTTCGGAATGAGCTGTTTAATGTTCAAATTTCCCCGAGGTGCTGGAATCAGTTTTTATTGCGCGACCTTACAAGCGGCAGCATCTGTCGTTTAGTTCAGTTGTCGTGTCGGCGGCGAGGAGATATCATTTAATGGTTATGGTAATGGCCCTCGCTTGTCCAGGGCGCGGGGCCGGCCGTCCGTCGCCCCCGGTGAGCGACGACGCAACTTTTTGTGTTCATTCAAAAATGTGTCAGTGGGGGACCCTTGTTTATAAATTTGCGCTACGCTCCTCCCGTGGTGGTCACACGTTGTCACCCCTCTATAAAATTCACGTATGCGTGACCAAACGTTTTGTAAATTGTTTAACTTTTTTCTTGTCTCAAGTTTAAATTACTTCGTTGTTATTTATTAATTAATTTTAAGTAGCTATACAGTAAACATGCTATAATGTTAATCCCACAGCCCACAACCCTCTGTTAAACTTTATAATTGCGGTACAAAATTACAGCCTTGTATTATTTTCCTTGTCCATAAAGATTTTATGAAGTACAAAATGACCGAACTTATTTCTCAAAGCAAATGTTTTTATTATTTGTCTATCAGCTGCTCTTTAAAGTATAGACAAATTACTTTTTATGTTGGCTGTAACTTTGTTCATTGTAATGTAAGCGGACCTTTTTGCTTCGGTTTTTTGTTCAGTAGCCTATCAAGTTTTTCTTTTATGTTCTTGATGTTGGATGTTGTTTATTTTATCTCATCTTAGTAGGTAGTTAGTAGATATCACATCGTTAAAGTTAAGATGTTATTGTGTTTAAGTTTGTGTACCGTTAGCGATCGCCCCACACGCCACTCGAGCCATTCAATTTGAAGTTGATTGTCACTTGCCGTCGCTATATTGTGACGTCCCACTTTATTGTTTTGTCATCCACACACTCGTTCACTTCAACGTTGTGTTTTATTATTTATTGATGTCAAAATTTTTCTTTTCTGGTAATTTATCACTGCGTTATTAGTTTATTCTACGAAGGAATTTGTGTGGACACACTTAGATAGCTTGTTTATTGCCAGGTGCATTTATTAACGTTTACATAACAAGAAAGCTAACAATTGACATTTGTATTCATATGGTATATTACTCACTTTCTCAAGGTGTAAATAAAGTAATTTTTTCTTTTGAATCGTGCTCATGGAAGTTACGTAATTTTGTTGTAGGTAGTTAATTTTTTGTGCATATTTTCCGAGGTGTTTGCGTAAAGAATGTCTGGTTGTCAGTTTTAATACCTGCCACTAAATGCGGGTTTAATAGGCTAAAGGCGTTTTTCATGATTACGCGGTGTCGTTGTCACGTAAAATCCCTCGTTATTATATGTCGCGCCGCACGAGACTGTGAGGCGTTTAAATGAAACTTGAGAGCGGAAGAATTAATTATACACGGTATAAGTGGTGTGCGTGTCACGGATTGGAATATTACTTACATTTTTATTTGCAGAACTTTTAAACGAGCACTAGGTACATTCTAAAGAGCAATTTAATCATCATCATCACCAGCCCATTAACGTCCCCACTGCTGGGGCACGGGCCTTCCCTATGGATGGATAGGGAGATCGGGCCTTAAACCACCACGCGGGCCCAGTGCGGATTGGTGGTTATTAACAACTGCTAATGCAGCCGGGACCAACGGCTTAACGTGCCTTCCGAAGCACGGAGGAGCTTGAGATGAAAACTTTTTTTTTGCAATTTAATAGTTTCCCACATTTATTACGCCTTTGTTCTAAATTCTATATTACTGCTAACAAAAACTATGAAACTGCACTTACCTATGCTCATAATATCAAGTGCTTCACCGTCCCGTAAAGAACATGGAAAGCTCAAGTTACGTAGTTACTTATTACGTGCTCCCGTCTGGCATCTCCGACGTACTTTCCTAAACGTAGAGGCAGACGAACTAAGTATGATTAAGTGGGACCATATCACAAACTTAGACTGCACTTCTCGACTACCTAGGAATGCAATGGTAAGGAGTTTAGAGCTCGAACGCAGATGAGTTGGCGCGCTCCTGCTACTCATTAGACTAAATTACGACGTTACTAAAAAGACTGTTGACACCGGTTTAGTTGCACACTACTAAATTTGTTTTTTTTTTGTTTTAAAATTTTTCTATTATGTTTAAAGTGTATCATTTGTCAACAGGCCGCTGTGAAATGTGCTTCCTCACCACGCACCAACGCGCTGTCAACCAAACCTCCGCCGCGCAGTATTCCCACCCATACTGTCAGTTCGGTAAGTACTTCTGTAAACGCTCCATTTACCTACTCTTAACAATTGACAAAGTTGTTTACTTTAGAAAGTTACATTTATTTGGACACAAAAACTTAGTTAAATCTCTAAACGTGGACATATAATTTTCTTTTTTCCAAGCTCTTAAATAATAAATCTGCATTTAAAATAATACAATAAAAACAACATTGAGCTTTCAACCTTTATACCTAATGCGGGATTAATGCGTCGGGTGATCTCACACGTCTAAATGCAGCGAGGCTAAATCCGTATCCATCGCCTTGCCTCTTCCGGGCCTTGCTTTCTCGCCAAACGCATAAAACGTACGCAAACTGCCACTCGGCTTGTCAACGCGCCTCGCCTCATCTCTGAGCTGGCTGCTAAACCAACACGCGTGAAATGCGCACTCTGTTTACTTAGCTCCAACCGTTTACCAAACCATTAACCGCAATCGAACAATGATGAAAATAAACCCTTTATTTGGACAGTAAAAAGAGCTTATTCCGCTCGGCGCTCGCTAATCTAAACGTAGCAGTTTAAGTATTCACTTAATTCAGTTTGAAAAACAGCTGCGCGAAATGGAAACTCTGCAAAGTGGTTACACTTTCATTAGCTCCGGCGGTGGTGCTCTGAAATTGTAGTCTTTGTTTTTGTGAGACTTCTTGATTGCAGCGAAAGTAGTAAGGCGGTAAAGAATCACAATGCGCTCGAATCTCGGAATAAAAGCTGGATGGAGTGGGATGTGGACGCTCGGAGCGTGCTCTCGACATGATATTAAATAAAAACGTAGCGCCTCCGCAGCTTATACTCTTCACACAGAATCCCTCGCTTCCCGTTTATATTGATCTGTTATCGTGCACATGTTTTCACAAAATAAACTGCATTTACTCTTAAATTCATTATAATCGTAAGTACTATTAATTAGTATCGTTGTGAAATGCAATTTTTTTGCAATGATGAACTTCTATGGTTTTACACGGTAAAAATATTTCCAAAATTGCGAATCGGATGGAGAATTTTAATTAAACGAGGCCGGCAGTCGAGCGTCTGACGGACACAATCCCGTCTATTGGCTGACATCGGCCGTCACTCATAAAAGCTTTATTTGGTTATATCACGTTAGTTACCGCACATGAAAATCTATCATTTTTAACTTTTATTCGTATCCCTGTCGCTTTATCCTTTCAATTATACTTGTGTTGATAATTCTATCTAAAATAGTTTTTGATTGTTCAAGAAACTTTTTAGTATAAATATACAACCTTTAAAGTATAAATATAATATTTACCAATAGTATAACATCTACTACAAATATACATTTTCAAATCGATTTCATAAGAAAGAAGCATTGGCGGAATCGGTGCAGTTTACCTTCTGTGTAGTCCCCTGTGCGTTTCGACAGTTCGCCGCCATCCAGCTATGTCGCAATCCCATCCAATTTGCCTCCCGTCGCTCGGCGCGTTCTCTTGCTCGAATAAAGCGGAAAATCTCTTCCTCCCGACGAAAGAATAAATTATGCCGACTTCAATATGAAACATCGAAGGGCTCTTGTGTTGCCATGTTTTCCAATGCATTTGGTTGTTTTTCTTCTACAAAAATCCGTAGCTTAGTAACTTAATTTGTGCACGGGTCTTAACATAAAGTTGATCTTATTTTAAGAAGTGTGCTAACTCGAGTGGAAAGCGTTTTAAAACAAAACGTGGGAGTTAAACTCCGTACATAACGTTGTGTGCGGCACTGTCGTTTAGTTTTATTTGCAGTCCGTTGGCTGCAGTTTACGGAGTGTATCACGGCTTAAACAATATCAAGCGAAGTGAGCAGGGAATGAGCACGATCGTTTGGCACTGGCTGGGATCGCGCCGCACCGCTGCGGTGCCGGCTAATAGCTCTTCGCAGATTCAATTTGCCGTCGAATAGAATATAGCCTCCCGGTGCGCCGTACGCGATCTAAGTTACGCCCTCGTCTGCGACGCGGTAGTAAACTTCGCCTTAAACACCCACCAGAACATCTAAGAGCTCCTATTATTTAACCCTCCCCTTAGATTAAATTTACTACCTATTTCAGCAAATTTTACGGATGCTTTGTAACTTCTAGCTAATCAAACTTATATTGTTTCGTACAAATCAACGTACCTAATTCATTTTCCTAAATAGTACAATATCTCATCTTAACACGATCGTTCTATTTATTAATAACTCTCGGTAAAGATTCGTTATGTTACCTATTCGTTTTGTGTCTTTTTATTTTTTTTGTGTCTGATTTTGTTCTTGGAAATTGAATGATTTATAAACTCTTTTAATTATATTTACTTACAATATAGGTTATACAAAATAAACAAGTTATATAATATCGAAATCGCAAGTCCCATTTCTACGTTGTGTACAGTGACTATAATCTCCCGACAAAGGAACCGTTGTGTTTGGTTTGACATCTGTATAAAATTGGTTGCGGTGAACACAAATTGATTGCTTTCGACAGCACGAGCGTCCTTATTGTGTTGTCTCTGGCGTGTCGCCACAATCGCGAGCATTGCCAAAATGGTTTTATTCCTCTCCTCCAGGCCGATATTGCAGTTTGCTTACGTCGCACTCGACTTCTCTTATCTTGAAAACGAGTCTTCCACGAACTGGCCAGTCCGACTGTCCGCCTCGGTTCTGCCTATCTGATATCTGAAATATTGTTATGAACGTTCCACCCACGTTTAGAGGATCTCGTAAATTGTTAGCATCTGTCTTGAATTGTGCCACTGTCGATTATTATTGCCCATTTACACGGGATGTTATGTGCAGAGAGATTCCTCTAGCTTTGTCAATTAACTTGCCCTATAACAATTTATTTTATTTAAAAGCCGCTCCATAGAAGTTGTGGACGTGTGTGGGAATCAATAGCACTGCCTGTTTGGTCATAAATTTTAATCAAACAACAAAGCGAAATTGAAATGTTTATTTTATTTGCAGTGCGCGGTGAAAATTTTAATTGATTTATTGGTAAATGATGTCTTCATTGAGCTTTAATTGAAATTCGACAATGGTTCACGATTTAACGATGAATTGTATTGTTCGCTGAACTTGCTCCGGCCGAAATTTAATAATTATTATATAGTATGCATGTGATGCTATTATGACAACAGTTAATTTTCAGAATGTTCTGCTTTTGTTCCATTCCGGGCATTCTGGCGTACAAAATGTAATTTGTCTGTTAATCCGGTTATAATAAAAAAGCTTTTGTTTAAATCCAGTGTACCTAAATAATGGAGTAATACTATGATTGGGTATTTTGGTAAACCATGATAATCGGACTATACAGACATTTTAAAAGTTGCCACAAGTACGCTGTATAAATTATTTGATAAAGATGTGAAGGCCTGATGTGATGCCCTAATAACCAAGTACTTTTCTTTGAATACGAAGTCTTTCTTATTTACTGGGTATCGGTATCGGCCTTTGCATCGGGAGAAGTCAAAAGCTATAAAGCCTTAAATAAATGCAGCAGTCTGCAATCGCACATTATATCCGTCGGATTTTCCCCGTTATCTCAAGTTGTTTACTGAGATGTCTCTACTTTACGATGAGAACTTAAGACTAAAAAAAAATAAAATGTCGAACAAGTTTATTAAAAAAATTACGATACAGATGTTAAATTCTCATGGCGCGTAAATCGTTTCACCCGTTTTAGACGGGCCCCTTGCCCAGCCATGGTTCATTAAATTAAAATGTTTATGCTTATTTAATAGGCAGTTAAAGAAGTGCTCTCCGAATAAATTACTGTACATTTGGAAGAAGTAAATACATTAATTACACTTCATAAAAATCATATCAAGATTACGCATAATATGTTATACATTCACAAAGTAAGTTATTGGAGCACAAACGACGTACGAATGTCCGTAAATTGTATGCTTCATGTAAATGAAAAGTCCATGATTTATGTGCATACATAATCTGCTTCGTAGCTGGAAGCGTTGCAACTGGCAAATAGAGCTCGCTTTGTCCAACATTGTGAAATTAGTCAACAATATTCGCGTCCATTCGTATGCAAGCTCATGAAATTAGCTACACGCTTCTCTAGTACCTAATCAATATCATTGTATTCAGTTTACAAAATCGTGACACTATCACTATTCGATATGCATTGCTTTTAAATGTACTTAATAGCCTCCGTGGTCTAGTGTTTAGAGCATTGGACAATATGGAGGTCTGGGTCCAATTCCTGATGGGGACACTGCCGAAAATCAATTTGTGAGACTGTCCTTTGTTTCGCTAGTACATAGCAGGCAAAATCACCTGGTTGTCCGAAAAAGAAAGATTCCGTGCTTCGGAAAGCACGTTAAGACGTTGGTCCCGGGGTACTAGCCCAAATGCCTCCACCAACCCGCAGTGGAGCAGCGTGGTGGAGTATGCTCCATGCCCCTTCCGGTTGATTGAGGGGAGTCATGTGCCTAGCAGTGGGACGTGTATAGTTTGTGTATGTGTTTATGTATGTATGTATTTAAATGTATTGACTGCACGAGTTCTGAAGATAATGCATTAAACATTTGCTTTCTTTAAATCGTTAAGTAGAACTGAATAGAACGTAGAAATTTCGGTGTAAGTTCCGTGACTCATTTCTGTAACCCTACGCTATTTACTGAACAAACTTCATAGTAGGTGTTCACTTAAATCTTGGAGGCAACGCGAACGTGCTGTAAAATAATAAAGCACAAAGGACGCTAAACGGTTCACAGCAAGTGGAATACTAATTGGTAATCGCAGCGTGATCCAAGCGTAGTAGAAACGTTAATTAAATCGCAGCACATTGGTACAGCTTGCAGCGAGTCGGTAGTAAATTAATCCGGGAGCGGTCTGTCGCGGAATCCCATTTGGAGGCCGGGCTGACGCCGGATCTGATTGATCCCGTGATGCGATGGCAGGCGGCGGCGGCGCGCCTCATCCAAAATGTACGCGACGTCAACGCACGTATTACTGTCACGCTGCAGATAATGGAAGTGCTATTTCTAGAACGAATTGTGCGCTAGCTTGCAGCTGTCCGACGGTGCCAATCACCACTATAATCTCGTTCCCTACCTGAATTACTATTTTAAGTGGTGGTAGCTTTTGCATGGGAGAATTTATAAACCAGTTAAGTGTTTTCGTATCAAAATTTATCGACTGTTTATATATTAAAGATAGGCAAAACCAACGCTTGTACTCCAGAAAAAAATTATGAGCTGTTGAAAGCTGCAATAGAACAAGTTTAATCATATTTCGTGATAGTTCTGAGTAATGCACGTTTTAATTAAATATGCGCGGTGGCTGTTAACGACAGAAATTCAGTGTGCAGCAGTAATTAGAAACAAGGCTCCGGCATCGCCGACAAGTTCCAACAAGGGAGTAGCGTGCCGCGACATAAATAAATTATGCAACGCGCCACTTAACGACACCGCACCCTGCCACCTACCGCCAACAGTCGACACACGGCTCTCACCTCGCACATAACGATACTGATAAATAATCGCCGAGATTGCGCACTTAGCCCGTAACTCGTACCGCAACTAGTAAATAGCCAATAGACACAACCGCAACATAAACAACTAGCTAAATCAACTAACAACTCCACTCCATAAACCGACGATTGCGGCGACGATTAATGCGAAGGCATATCGCATTATATACTAACCGTTATTTACCTAACTAAATTACCTACATCGGACAGGTCAGTTTCGAGGACGTGGATGTTCATGAAAAATGTAATTGAATGATTTATCTGGTCGGTCACGTTTCGCCGCCATATGGACTTCTCATGAATAAGTAATGCTCTGCCGCGGTCGTTGTTTCAATTAGCGGTTGTGTCGCCGGTCAGGCACGACTGCCTACCGCTGCCGGCCGCCGGCCTCCTCCGACCGTCGCACCGAAACCAACCCAACTCGATTGTCATAAAGAAGCTATTCAGTGGTCCCATGATCCACCACGCTCAACGACCGGTATTTTGCCCGAGGTAATTCGATAGCTCATTCCGATACTGAAAACAATAACTTTATTATTATTATCATCCACGGATAATTAATGTTTTCGGTTTGCACAGAATAAACCGGAGCCATAAATTAATTAAGTAAACGTTAGTAAAGGAAAAACTGAAGGAAAACGTGTACTTAACGGTTGAGTGACACTAAAGTAGATATTCTCCTTGTTTGTGAGAAAAAATAAATAAAATACGAGATTGTGATGAAATCACGTCGCATCTGCTGGATATGGCACATAAAATTATTCACTGTTGAATTTCCGTCCGCCATAGATGATAATAAAATTGAAAATATGCAAAGAATTAAACCAAAAGGAGGACACATCTTGCTTCATAAATTCACATCCGCTTATTATGTTTATTAATGAAGTCACAAAGTAAAAAAATATTTAGGAAAACTTCTTTATTTGGGAGCGAAAGTAAGTGGTAAGTCCATTATAATTGGGGTGTAATGTAATGAGCGAAAGTAATTATGTGGTAACATCCGGCGCTACAACCGGGCGACACGACCCAGACCGTATTAGAGGGATCTCCACGCCTACGATGCGGATTAAATTGATATGTGCGTCTAGGGCTGCCATTGCCATTCTTTGCCTACTTCTACGCAAAACAAATAAGTAATTGGGAACAGTACCTACATATTAATATATCATAAAAATAAATGGTAAAATTTTCTACAGGTTACATTTATCCATTTAACATTATTTTTTGTCTAAACAATTATATCCCTCCAAAAATGATACTAAAAACTCGTACTAAATGACAACCCTGATTGTGCCTCTGCTTGACTCGTTTATCTATGTAAAGGGTCGGAAAGCAATCCCTTTTATTAGAATTGGGGACATAATCGTGTGCGTATGTCTTATTGTTGTCTGTTATGGGGACGCGGAAGTATTCAACTTTTATTGTGCTTCCAAATTGACTACTTAAGGTTCTATTAACAAGGGTCTTTTGTTACATAACCATTATATATTACGTGGATATCCAAAACGAATCTTTGATAAAATACTCTGGAAGATTTTTTAAATTTGTTTCGCACACTCAGAAGTTAGACGCTCTCTAACGTTTTTTTTTGTTCCGGTCGACAGCTACTCCCGGAACCGACACCATTTATTTAGACCTAAACCGGTTGCGAGTAATGGCCGCAGTGCTCGCACAGCTTTGAAACTTGACTGGAATTTCAAATGTCTGATGATATAAAATGTGCCACAAGTTTTTGCAATAGTCTGCTATTTTCCCACTATACTATGTATGGCGGATATGTAATACCTATAATTCGTTTTATAAAGTACGTATTAAACAACTTAAGTTTTGACAACATAATGATAGAAATCATTTCATAAATATTTTACGCCCACTATTCATTTTAATTTTCCATAAAAATGAATGCCAAATCAAATAGGAAGCGAACTTCTCGCAAAGTAATAATAACGTGGAAGCTCATTGAGAGAGGGCGGTCGGGGAGTTATCCATTTACAGAGAAGTTATACTACTCGTTTTATTTTCTTTTACTCGTCCCGAAGAGCGCTCGCTCTCGTCGTCGACATCAGTCGCTCCCCCGCTCGAGCGCGCCTTTCGAACCCCACCGTAAAATAGACGCGAAATGTGATAAATGGAAAACTCTTTTTATTGTCGGGCCCCGGGCACGTTACGTTATGGGTCGGCTCCTCTCATCCCGTCCGCGCCCTTGCGCACCCCCGCCCCGTCTTATCAAGTTTTCTTATATCCTAGTTACCGCTCAATTTTGTGAGCCTATATAAAAAAGCTTTGCCTCTTTACGCTCCCCTTTTTGCAATAGAATTGAACTCTTAACGTATCACTACACGTTTCAAACACTTTCTTACAAAGGTGATCCTTGAAGGGGACAACCTGATTTTCAATTATTATTCTAAGTTTGTTTACCTATAGGGTTCCGAGATATCAATTTTGATCTTCTAAAAGGGATATCGTTGTTATTATCGAAGTGTAATTAATAATGGGCTGTTGATGAATAATATGTTGGTTATACAGATTACGCTGCTTCAAGACGCGGGCACGTCGGATGACAGCGGGCGAGCCTCCGAGCGGCTCACGGGCAGCTCGGTGGCACCGCGAGATCCCGACTCTTCCCGTGATCGCCTTAGTGACGTAAGTGTCATACTCCTTAGCATGTTGTTAGCCAAATCACTCAAAAATCACCAATCCGAGCGTCCGTATCGTCAAAATCCGAGATTCAGAAGTCAACGAGAATTTTCAACGGATAGCTGAATAAAGCGGCAGTAAAATTCGAGCTTTGAAACTTTTCATGTCTTCTTAACTGCAAAGAGTCACTTATGAGAAAACTTCTTATCGTATGCGAGCTTACATCGCATTCCTCGAGATTAAGTGCCTACTCTTGTTCGCGAGCATCTTTTCAGCTCAGGTTTGGTGCTTTTAGGTACAGCAAAATGTTTTAATATCGAAACACCACACTGCATGTGACATTTTCTTTATGTTGTCTCAAACTTTCTGTTGTGATTGTTCGTTAGAATGTTAAGTGAATAATTTTTATTGTGTCTTTTATTTCGTTGCAATTCTATCCCGTTTCTCCCACTGTATAAATTGTTCGCCATGTTAACTCGACATTAATGTTGAAGATAATTTGATGAAATATCCAAACTTGAACATCTGGTATTTAAATCCAACAACGCCAGATTTGCGAGTCAAATTAAAAAGTTAAGAGGGGTCGGATTCGGAGCGTGTGTACAATCTCACATTCGCCGGCAACAAATAGCGGTGTCGAGCCGAGGGAGAGACGGGACAGATTCACCTCCCCAGTCACTAGTCCACTCACATGTTCGCTTTCTCTGTCCCCCCTACAGGCCAGTAGCCGCTGTAGTTCCGGAAAAGGCTATATCGTGAGTATACTCATTGTTGTCCTTTCTACTATTACCGAGCTCCTTTCTGGCATGTCTCGCACATCCACTCGACGACGCTTATCTAAATGACTTTTTTGTTAACATTATTGCATGAATGTTGTGTATGCTGTTTATTGTCGAAGTCATCATAAGCCGTATTTCTTTCAGTAACACCCCCTATTTGTCTTAAATGGAAAAAATAATGTAACATGTAATAGCCATAATTCTCGATTACCGTGTGCAAATTTATCCTGATCACGAAACACACATACCGCTGCGGCTCGCGGCGCGGCGCCGTGGCGGTGCTGCTCGATATTCGGCGCGTATCGCAGCTAAATCACGAGATTTGTCGAGGCGGTGCCGCTCCGTACTACATAACATTACCTGCGCTCGCCCTGAATACTTCATGTTCTGTATTTATTTGAAATTGTAATATCTCAGCCTGATCCCTTGTTGTTTCCCTTGGCGCGAACCTACCTCGTAAATATCGCGTAACGTATACCCCAATTTTATGATACGATAACAGTATTCTTGTCTCATATGGGCGGATTTATATGAAATTGTTTGACATTACGTAGTCTGAGTTCGACTTCCTCTTTATTTTAAGAACAATCAATAATCAATTTCGTGCGTGTGTATGGTAATATGTTATACTCGAGCGTGTCATTATACGCTACGATGTTGTTATGGAACAGATATTACAAGTGTTTTATGGATTTATCTATTGCATTAAGCTATTTATTATAAGCGACGCTTTGCATGCAGGTGCTGGTACATTCCTTAACTGTCTCGAATACTCGCTAATTCATAAATGTTCATTACGCCATTACTATTTCCTTTACAGCTATTAATTGCTTAGTGCACGCGGTTACGATTATAGTTTATTTTAACTAACGTGACAACATTATACCTACTATAAACAAACTGAGGTGATCGACTTGCATGGAGTTTGAAATAAGTAAATCTAGCAGCCGTATTACTAATGTAAACTTTTCTCCTTTACAGTGTGATAGTGAAGGCGACGACGACAAGGCAAGTGACATTAAAATAATAATAGATAGAATATCACGACATTTTTTCTGGGTTAGGTATAGTTATAACTGTACATTGCTTGTGCTTAGTAGTGGGATGTACCTATATTTATAATCTGTTTACGTAGGTAGCGCACAGCTGAAGACATCGCGAATCGTGTATATTAATTAAAGTAGTCTACAACTCCCCGACTCTTTGAGAGTTGTAAAACTTTAAACAGAGCGTAGGAAATAAATGTCCGTGTAATGTAAGTGGCGAAGTTGGTCGTTGCGGGTTATTGCTGGACTCGCCGCGCGGGATTAATCTCGCGGCTACACTCGTGTACTCGTGTCCCGCCTGTTTACTGATTGTACACTTACACTCCTCCAGATTATTGTATTAAGCTACTGATTTATAAAGACATTTAACGTTAATTCTATGAATCTTATCTTCATAAGCTTCACAGTATGTGAATAGTCTACTCTGTTTCGAAAGGAGTCATTGTTCAAGCTAGAAGTAGAAACTACAAATGTTAAACTTTAAAAACAATACTTAGACTTGTATGACTTCGAGTATCTTTTCGAGTATAACATGAGCACTAGCAATCATAATTTGATTTACTTGTAAGTACTTTCAAATATTTTGTTGAGTTTACAACCACTCACAGACGTCCACTTTGTACTGTAATACACGTCAACTGCCACATAACTAAATCATCTTACTGCCGCGCTGTAAATTAGTTTAAAACGGCAGGCAGACGGCGGCAAACGCGGTACGTGCTGTTACTTGAAGGGTAACAGCGAGTTTCGCTTTGTGCTCAGACTGTACCGTACACGCTCTAGGGCTTTAACTAACTCGTCAACAGGTTGTGAAATGCGAGTGAAAAGCGGATAAAAGCCGGAGTTAGCGTAGAGCACTCTGGCACGTGTCGAGCCAAAGGGCGCTGATTACGCCGACTCTGTTCCTTAATTACTAGATTGGCGCAGTCCCCAAGTGCCCGTAATTAAATACATTACGCCCGCCTTTAGCGTTGCCAGCTACCATCTTAATGCCGCCCGTAAATTCCACCAGTTTAACGCTTCCCGAGCAAGCGAAGACTTCGTCTCTATTCTAGGAACTTTTCTATACTAGTCACGCAATTTCTACCAAATATAAATGTTTGATTAAGAGCCATTAACCAAAATGAAGTTCCAAGGATGTGTGAACTGAAATTAAAAAGGCTTTCAATAAAAACAATCCAAAATACAATCTGCGGCAAGCAGCAGTGCAAATCCAAAAGCTCTAAAGAGTGATAGCATTGTTGAGAGCGCCGCAGAGCCACGGCCGGATCTCGCTCGGCCACGTTCCCCTTAATCTAATTATCTGGCCGCTTCGCTGCCGACTCCGGCCGAACTCCCCCACCCCACTGCCCTCTCAATTTTCCCCACCGACAGAACGTTTAAGTATGAAAGTATTTTAAGCAATCTATCCCGCAACATTGAATGGAATCTCAGATTTTAACGAGTTTCCAACATCTAAACTTTCCTCTAAAATAAATGCTTTGTTATTTATCCTCAATCGTCGATAAGAATATTTACTTTGTATTCACTTAGAAACTAATAATAAAAGAAATTCTCTGCTGCTTAAATAGGTATACCTAAATAATGGACAAACATAATACTTAATAAGTACTTGGTTCGTCTAGTAGGAGTGAGTAGTTAGGCGTATCAGCATTCGGAATTTGTGTTTTCCTGCAGCGCGGTTACAATCAATTAAATATAATTATATTACGTGGACTTTGCAATTTCCAATTTAAGTAGAACTTTTAAAGTAATATTTCATTATATTTAATGACGTATCAACTTTAATTTTGACAAGTGTTAAAGTACAATTTGTCTGATTGATTCTATAATTTTGTTAGCAAAATGTTTTGATCATCATCCGTCTTAATGTTAAACATAATCAAATTGGAAGTTGAGTGGCACAATAATGCCGATAAATGGATATCTGAGGAGGAAATCAGTCTCGGCTTCTCTGTTGCCGTAGTCGATTAATTAAATTATCCCGAGGGAGGTTGAAGGCGCGCACCGCGGCGAACACTTGCAGAAGCGGATAGACTTGCGAAATCACACAAAAGCGATTCCCCCAACACAATTCGCGCAAGCGAGAGCGGTTACAGCTACGGTGGGTTGACGCTGTTCACTAGTTTCCCCCACTGACACAGCACCACTAACTCGATCCGATTCCACTCGGGCTATTTGCTCTCCAGGTTCAATTATACCTCCACTTTGATATGCAAATCCAGTCGCTTTCGGCTAATTACGTAGACGCTTCCGTAGCACCGTTATAGACGTCAACTTGCACTGCTTCGTAGTGTATTTACTTCCCGTAAACAGACATTAACCTGTAGTACTCGTATCAATATGTTAATTAGAGGAAGAAAATACTATTTCCATTTTAAAGCCTTTTCTTCGAAAGATTTTACACAAAGTGTCAGTTCAACTCGGTAGTGCTTTCTAGTTATTTGCTTGTTGAAAATTTGAGTTATTCCCAGAAAACAGCGAACGTTATGATATGAATAACTCGGCACTTGGGACGAATCTCGGCAAACTCCCCTAGCCCGGCAACTCTGTTATTAGCTTAGCAGTAACGGGAGTCAGCAACTGGCAATGCAAGCATCCAACCGGCCCGCCCCTGACTATGTTAGTAAACGGGTCCGCTTGCATAGACAGTGGTTAACTCCACCGAAGTATGCATCTATGCATATCATAATGGGTCGTATCACTCCGCCCATATTCGATAAACAGTGAACTTGGATTCAGTGATATGAAGAGAAGATGTGAGTGGTGTAACTGGACTTAGAGGGAATCGTGTGGCTTAACCGCAATACCATGTCCAGTGGGACGCGCACTGAGTTACCGCTTACGGGCAAGGCAACTAGCATGCCTGCATTATTTATTGATCTCACATGCAACGATCAACATGCACACTGCACGTGGCGTAATAACACCTGCTTCCTTGCGCGGCAAACAAATAATTTGTAGACGTAAAAGTGTCAAATCAATGTGTTTAACGTAATTGCAGTAGGAAAATATAAATCGCGCTATTATAAAGCAATAAAAAGGTTAATAAAAGTTGAATTTGCGTTGGTAAAATTTTGCTATGTCCAAATAAAGTAGCTGCACTCCTAGTGTTCCTGAATGTCTTATGGTTGTAAGATGACGAATCTAGGGCACCAAGATGTGCGGTGTGTAAAATAATGAATCCATTATCTTACTGACACTAAGTAACGCTATAGTAGTAAGTTACGCTAGCCAAGGCGAGACGGGACACTAAACTTTAGTGACAATGGTGCTGATTCAAGTACACACCATGTAATTTTATATTAAGTTGTACCTATCATTTTCTTATCCGCGAAAAGAAAGGGACGGGTAATGGACAGGCATATATTTTTTGGAACACACGTCAATATTAAGCAGAAATTTAAAAAGCCCTTCCAAAATTTTATATTGATCAATAACTCGACAGAATTAAGTTCACAGCACACGTCAAACGGGTTGCATATGAGCGAGATGCATATTTTATTCGCCCGGGTTATTCATTAATTTTAAAATTAACAGTCCGTCCCTTTCGTTTTCAGCGGATAAGAAAATTACAGGTATAAATTAAAATAGGTACGTATAATTAGGATGTGCCTGCAGGAATCTGGGCCAATAGTAACCGTTTTTATGTTCAACAGTGAACTATCAACTCATATTGAAGTTATTGTGAACCTGACTATTGTCTAAAACATCTAGAAAACAATTTTAATATAAATGGAAAAGCAATAATTGCCAAACGGTAAATAAAATTATTAATTAATTTGCATGTAAAGTACGCTACTGGTTTATAAAATTTAAATTGATAGTCGGACAATAAAGCAACATATAAACACGTAGGCATTCGTTCATCTGAAATTATTACTGCGTTAATGGAATTGTCATTCGTGCCAATTTCAATATTAAATGCTAATTTAACTTGAAAATGTATTATTGAGTAAAGCAATAATTAATACGTGACCTGAGTTATCCATTACGCCCTAGGGTTCGCAGTTGCGCATGTTAATTTTGTTTAAGGGTTCCGACGACGTTAATTGCCAGTTAACTTTCATACGCATTTGATGTTCTTATGTATATCCTCAAGCGTTATCGCCTCAGGGATATGCAGAGAGAATTAACGGGCTTCGTTAATATTGTTACTTTTGAGTAAATCATAAAGAGCTAAATGTCCTATAATTCGTACTAAAATACTTATACTACTACACAGTACTACTTGTAATATTATGTGATATTAGTATCGGTAATACTTTAAGCCTGGGTATTTTTTTTATTGATTAAACACCGCACATGACGTGTAGGTTGCGTGTAAAAGGTCATCATCATTCATCAGGTGGCATATCACTTCTGGTCGATTAGGCTGGGTGGCGCGGTACAATCTGCGCACGGAGCGTATGGGGGCTTGGGCCGTATTAATAAGCTCATGAATACTGATCGCTTGCCAACACACCCGATTCTCCGGTACAAGCAAAAGTCTGGAAGTAATTACATAACAATATATCAAGTATTGATTCATGTTTATCGTATTAAACACAATAAACTCACCGAAATATTAAACACATACGGCTAACTACATAAATACGTGTTTCATTTTGAAATAAATATTTTTCACGAACAGCTAAAGAGAAATCAAAATACATTTAAATAACTCAAATTATAATTGAAGGTAAATGGAATCGCTTTGAATAAAATATTTCCCGAGGCTGCAATGGTGGGCGCCTCTTGGCAGGATTTACCTTACGCAAACCTGCCTCGGTTAATTGAAAGAGCTTCTTTCGTTTGGTGTAATATTTTATGCCACGAAGTCTTCCGCGCTACGAGAGAGTGCGATCCTGCTCCAGCTCGTGCCACCTCCCTTCTCGCCCTCTCATCTCCAAAGGCGTATACGCCTCTTTGTAAATGGCAATTCAGGAGCAACAAGAATATAATTTAATCTACTCCACGGAATCGGAATATAAATTTGTTTTCAACATTATCTTAATCGTACCTCTATTTTATCATTTTAAGGCGTGGGCTTATTTCTGAGAAAGGAATTCTTTTTTTACTTTCATTTCCTTTGAGTGAGAAAAATTGCTTTCAGAAAACAAGTTACATCAGCAATTATACTGTTGAAAATTTCAATCTGCCTTTTTATTAAATTCCCGTGAGCTTCTTTTTCGGTTCGTTGAATGTTATCGTTTGATATAATTACAAGTATTATTAGGTCGAGTAATGTTCGCGGCGAAGGCGTATAATAATAATTAGCATGAAGTCGGAGGGTCGATTGTTGGGTGCTTACATGAACCGCAATAAATTGCTCGCGCCCGCGCCGCGGTGCTGCGGCACGCGAGATAAGGGTCACCGCTACACCATTAAGTGCTACATTGTCACAGTTTCGCCGATCAACTATAAACTGTGTAACCCCACGTCGAGCGCTCCTACGTCACGCTTTATAACTTCTCACACCTACTAACCACCACTTAACCCGGCTTCGTGCTTTCTGCCCCACCCTTCCTTTAGTTTAACCAAACTTTTATAAAGTGCCAGCGTAATTATAATAAACTACATAACTACGAGATTAACATAATGTTTCCAGAATGTTCCACTTTTGTCTTGTAAACGAGCATAAAGTGAAAGAACAAATTGCGAGTTTCCCCAGTATTTTCCTCGCTCGGAAAAATATATGTTTTATTAAAGCTCGGCATTTCCGAGAGCGAGGCAACCCTCGGGCGGTGGGGTGAGGCTGGGGTGGTCGGCGGCGCGCCAGTGTATAACAGACAGTAGAGGGATATAAAACATATTTACGCGCCTATAAAGTACTCTCGTACGCTCACTCTCCACCATTTTCTTTTGTTCCTCGCTCGCAGCCAATGATAATGCTTTCTCCCGTTCGGTTAAACTTATTTCTCTTCCGTCTTATCTGGCTTTTCTTCGGCACTTTTATTTATAACCGAAGTGGTGAAACGTAACAACGTGAAATAAAGGATCTTCACCGCTGTTCGTCTTTTTACAATCTTGTTCGTTTCAATTTGTAGCTAGTAGGCTGTGATTTACATGCTAGAACTTTGTAACCCTTTAACCTTTTTCTCTTTTATTTTTGCTGAGTCCTTTTCTAAATCTTTTTTATCTATTTTGTATAACCACTTATTTAGAAAAGGTTTGATTATTTAATTCGTAATACGTCATCAAAAATACATTAGCCACAAATTGCTGTCATATCATTAATTTTGTTTAATGAGCTTTAAACAAACCATTAATATTAGTCACTAGTTTACACGGTAAAGTGGGTCCATCTGATCGTATCCTATTAAAGTCAGCGCTCAGAATGTGAAGGGTGCACTTGACGCTATTCAGAGCGACTAGAACGGAAGCCAGAGCGTTAACAGCAAAGCGAGGAGCGTCTTAATCTTGCGCGACAGTACGGCTCATAGCAGAAACCCCTTGCGTAGGTGAGAGGGTGTAATAACAAGAGTCCCCTCCCGCTGCCACCCCGTCGTCGCCCGCAGGCTTACCCTCTCGCAAACTTCTACGGAGATTCGTATTACTCTGTCGTGCTCGACTCTAACCGGCTTGACTTGGATAAGTCCCAACTGACGCCAATGGAATCCAAACCTTAAACACACCCGCTTACAACTCTCACATTACGCCGCCGAGGAGCTTACCTTTGTTTTTGATACCAAACATTTAGCTGTTTGTATGGTTAGGGAAATGTTTACTAACTCGACGGTTTGTACATTATACGGAAATAAGTTCTGCGAGAAAATATTATGGTTATTAGAAATATAAATGTAGAGACTAAACTTGTTACATCAGTTGTTCGACAATAATGGACAGTTGTTTTTCGTTGAAGTGTAACTGTGCAAATGACACAAAAAATAAAAGCTAAAAACATTGTAGGCACTTTCCGAGCGTGTAGGACAAAGGCGCGTCGTCAAAGGGCCGTAATTATCCGTAGGCGGGCGAGTGTTAGCACTCGACGCCGAGGTCGAGATATCTCTCGACGGATCAGCAGCTCACTCGGGATGCACTCTGCGATTCCGTTTGTCACTGCACACTGCACATGCACCCGGCTGCGGTCTGAGCTCTCGCTCTGATAAACGCATGTCAACGTGCTTTGAATGCGAAGCGCATTTAGCCACTGTGCCAACCACTGGCGTAATGTTTGCTGAACACGGCTTATGATTTATGAAACGATTGTCATGAGGTTGTGCTGTATAACATATTATTTATTCACATTATGAGAGTTCTGCGTCGCTACAGTTCACCAAGGTAAATATTGTCATCAAGATGATTTATAAGTTTTTTATTTATTAGTTTATTCGGTGTTTAAAACATGAGTAGACCAAACGGTAGGCAGCGGGTACGGCTTTACACGCAGATAAGCCGGCGCTATTTGCACGTCGTCGTACACGACCCGGCACCGGCTGTAATTAGCCGCCCGCAAAGTTGGCCGGAATGCACACCGACACATCCCTACTATCCCACCGATACACATACCGTGCATAATTTATACTAGTCCCGCTTCAGTCCCGCCTCCCACCACAACTGGAATTAGTTGCTTTTGTTTCATCCACTTTAGTGGCGCGCGCTCGTTTCCGAGCAGGTGTAAGTGCAAAGTTGTTGGCGAGCGTGCGAACCCTCACTGATTACTTTTCTACTTCCGATTGCCACTTTCTTAAGTTTCGATTGCTATGGACACCCTCGTACGTTTTCCTATTATTAAAAATGTATGCTTTCCAAACTAGAGCGACGTTTTCTGATTTTTCTATCGTGTTAAAAAGCTCGTTGTTTTGAATAATTTATGTATCAAAAACTTTCTTTAACACAGTGTTTTTAAAGTCATAAAATATTATATCAAGTATCGCGGGTGGAGCGAGCATCCAGGAGTAGAAGATAAGACTTTTAACGGCTCAAGTTTCAGCGTCGTTATTTATGTCGTAAATAGCTCTACATCGTTAGTGGCGGGAGAAAACAAGGCGAACGAGCAAAGTGATAAAGAGGATACACAGCTCTCCATGACTTGAGCGTCTACACTCATTAATATTTCGCCAACTCTGTGACGACAGCCAATTTATACATTCCGTCTGGAGTGGAAATTCAGGGAATTATTATAAAGTAATTTAACTTGTACGATCCTTGGAGAGTTGAGGAGGTTGACAGGTGTTTAAATACACGCGTAACCGTTTCCCCCACGCTAAGATTTTCCGTATTAGGTACACCCGTGTCGAAGCCACTCGGGCGTACTGTGTGGTGCTAGGAGCTCTCTCAACTTGCCATTAATTGCTCGTTCCGACGTGGCCCGAATACTTACATGTATCCCGCCGTCTCGCCCCTAGATCTCACTTAGGTGAGTAGGTACTAAAAATGCACTGTCAGCACAAATCTGTTACACATGGTTTTTGAAATAAAGACCTATATCTTTTATAATGCTTCTATTTTGAGAATAATTACTTGATGATAGGTCAGGGTGAAGAGAGTCATGGAGGTGGCGACGACCACACGTCTGCCAACGCTCAAGAGCCGCGTCTAATTGGCTATCAACACACGTCGTGACTGCGGCCCGCCGCCTGTCACATTGCCCTTTGTCATAATAAATAAGTAATTTGTCTGGCAACGCTCTCCAGCCAGCAACCCACCCTCCATACATCTTGTCTCTAGCATCTACTCGTATCGTGTCAGCTACCAGACAATTAATTGATTTAAGCTCTTTGTTGGCCTCTTGTGGACATACTTAGTCTGTGTGCACACCATTGAAATAGTTATGTTTTATTTAGTAATGAGGCTATGTACCGGTATCTACTTAACTTTTATGATTTAAGAAGTAAACTTGCATAACATACCTAATGTTATAGTATTAGGTATGTAAATAAATTCAAATTTATGACATTTAACTACAATACAAAGCTGTGTACAAAATGTGAATGTTGCAACAAAATGTTATTAAGTAAAGTGGCGGGCTCACTTCAAAGCCATAGAGAAGCATAACGAGGGCAGTTGCTCTAATTCAATTAGGATTCAAAACGTATAAAGAGATTAAAATGAGCTTTTAATGGGTATCAGAGAGCGGAACCGGTTCGGGCGGGCGGCGCGCGCGATCGTGTAATATCGCCAGTGAACATTCTCGCGAGCTCATTTAAGCGGTTTTTGTCCTCGCCTCGTGTTTATCTTATTATACCGCTGTTATTGAACCAGGTTTACTTCGCCCGATCGCTTACGTTGCCCACCGTGGTCAATTGTCATGATTCCGTGCTGCATACATGCTCCCCCGCTTTTCAATAACTTGATATGACCAATTTCTGTACACGCGTAACACAAACTTCCCTCATAACAATATCGTAAATTGTATCTAAAATGTTTAATACTAATATACATCTAATAAGGGACTTTCCAGGCTACGTTTCCCAAAAACAAAACATATATAGCTGGAGTTGTATAGATTTAACGTGATAATTATCGATTTTCTCATTGCTCGGGTACATAATTATTAAAAATATAATGCAATGGCAGACGCATATATAAAAATAATTGCTGCTTGATATTTTATCAGATATGTATAGAATTATGTTGCTACCTATATTGATTCTCTTTATTTTGACCAGATTTATAAAGGGTGGAAGAGATATGTGCCTGTGTGTAATAACAAAGGTCATCATTTATACCCAAAAACAAAGATAAAATGTGCATATGTTTGTTATCGGTGAAATTAGAAGATTAAACGAACGCAACTCTGTACTTTGTTTTGAAGGAATGTAGCCTAGAAAGTCCTTGTAAATAGGCAAGTTCATAATTTAGGTTTCTTGACATTTAAATATTTTCATGAAATAAAATATGTTTTTTCGCGAAGCACAGCGATAAATAAGTTTTCTTATCGACGCTGACACGCCGCTTTCACGCCCATCTTAGTCGACACCCACGCCCACGAACGCGGGCTATTTTAACCGCGATGGCTGTTTAAAATAATTTGTCGACCGCAAGATTTAAATCTTCCAGTTATTTTATTAGAAATTTGTGATTGATGGACCCATTAACAGCTTCACATCAATTTTAAATCGTAATCTTGTTTTACACCCTATCGTAAACCGTACGCGAATAATGCGCAAGACAGATCATTATTTTATATGGACCCTAAAGTACTATTCTACGGCACTTTAGCGTTCGCCGTGTCAGATTATTCTCCTCTTTATGCCGTGGAGAGAGATGCGTCGACCACTTTGTTGTTTTATACTTCGTCACTCGGCGACTTTATGCACCGCCTCATTGCTCTTTGCCGTTTCGCTTAGTTTCCCCTCTCTATTTTCGACTCACGTTACTATGTAAATTTATTTTAAAACTAGCGTTACTCGAGCAGCTTCACCTCTGTTAGTTGTATCACTCGACAACGACTTTTAAAACGGTCCATTAGCCTTTTAAATTGCGCAGAACGTATTATGTAAATTAATATCATAATTAGTAGCCGAAGGTATGACGTGACGTACACAGGTGCGCATGACATAAATGGAATTGTAAAGGTTTGTGTTTTTAAATTAATTCACAAAAAAAAGAACAAAGGAGAGAAATTAAACTCAATTATGAGCAGTGTAATCTGGTGATAAGCCCATAAACGGGACAATTCGTTGGAGCATTCCACCCAAACTGCGGCCATTACGAGGAACGGTGTAATAACCAAGCCGCGGCCCGGTTCACTCGACCCGAGCTCCACAAACGCTCGAAAACAAACTACATTTTTATATGGAGAGCAAACAAAATGAGTTAGCGGTGCCGCTACGGCGCTATCCTATGTATTCCTAGTGAGCGAGCTTGAAAATTCACTTTAATACCTTTGTTCTACAGCTTGCGCTTTACAACTCTCATGTTTCCCGGAAATATTTTACCCGAGTTCAGCTTTATTTTATGTGTGAATATTTTCCACTCCATTTCTCTTTCCGCATAGATTAACGCTACGCAATTTACTTTTAATACTGTTTATGCCGGAAATTCGTTGTATTTATTTTAGTGTCCGAAGTAAATCTGGCATTAATACCAGTAATTTTTAATTTAAATCAATGTGATTTCCTCTATCTTTGTAGTATAAATCTTTTAAAGGGTTTGATTAAATCGGCCCGTGTCAAGCTGTCGACTCTAGCCTTAGGAAGGGTTGGGTCGGTCACTAAACGACTCTTCAGTGCGGAGGGTACATAAAGTTGAGATAGAGGAAGCGCCGACCCCGGTCATAAGTCAGCTGATAAATTTGAGCCGCGAACAGGCTAGTTCGTCCTCTCTATTATGTTTTTTTATATCATTTGCTTTATGTGGCAAAGATTACTCATACCTTTTATCATGCAGCGTAAAATCATTTTTAACACGCCTATTTTATTAGTATGACTATATTCTTTCTCAATGAAACAATATAAAACAAAAATTAATAATGAATTATACGCAAATATTCATTTTGTAAAGAAAAATATTTAAATGAAAGAAATAAATAAATCTAATAAACATATTTTATAATACAAAGGTTGTGATCGCTTTCATTGTGAAATTAAATAAAATAGGAGAAATTTTACCAGTAGAGTTTATTCATTACATTACATCCCGTAGCGAGCGAGCGCGGGGTGTGGGGGGGTGGGGACACCCTCCGCTCAGTTTATGGATATAACCTCGACAAAATACCCCTAAAATTGCACTGTTTTTATTACGTTCTCTCTTTATCTCTTTCGGTTTGTTGCTCTTTTTTTACGACATTATTATTTTATTAGCAAACTCTGTTTACATAATAACAACACCAACTCAAACTTAACAGCTATCTTGTACAACTTGCGGTACAAGGTTACGAAACATTACTTGTCATTTTAATTTTCCTCCAAATTTACCAAAGTAATACCTATACCTAATATTAACGTATAATTTTCGTCGTCTAAACGCGATGGTAAATGATTATACAGGGTGTTAGTGACATCGTAACGAATACTGAGAGGGATGATTCAGACCATGATTTTAAAACCAACCACTCGTAGCGTAATTGTATCTATTTATCTATACGTACAGGTGTAAACCCTTAGAATGTTTTAAATTAGTTTAATATAGCATTTACTAATAAACATACTATTTAGAGCGTGAAAGCCCCAATGACTTAGCACGTAACTCCCGCGCGCATTGCTTTTTTCTTAAAAGCTCTTTGTATTCAATTCAAAAGCTACGTAAGTCACCCTTGTTCAAAACGGTTGATAAATGTTTCCACTAGAATTTGATTGGTTAATTTTCAAAACTTCTGTTCTATTTTTCATTTAAATAATCTGACACGAAATGTTTCTTTTCTCTGATAAATGACACGTTGGCTATCCTGGTAAATTTACATAATGAACGACTAATCATCACTGTAGCTCAAGCTAAAATCGTTTGTGATGACACATGGAAATATCCCGTGCGATTTTTCTGTATCATTAAATGAAAACATTGTTTAGATGCCAAATAGTTCGCAAGAGCGATAAAACAAAGCGGCTGGCAAACGACCAAGTCGCGCAGCGCGACACGAGTGGATGGGCGCGCGATTTGTGACGCGAGCGCCGCGCGCCCGAGTCGAGCTCTGCGTCTGTACCGCTCCGCCTCGCATCACTGCGTGCTTAGCGCGGATTTGCACGGATACGATTCAAATGGCGCTGCCGTATTGCAATTACACTCCCTTTGAACGCGCGGAATGCGCTACGTATGACATTCAATTCAATTTTGCTCACAAAGATAACGTCGAAACTCTCTTTCTCTTTGACCAAAGCCTCTTACCTATGCAACAATGCTTTGTTACCAAATTGTTTGGACTAACCACCTACAAGCTATGTTCAAATTATATTTGAGTATGCACAGATTCCCTGAATGCGAGATATGTAATCAAAACGATGATCGGGCATCAAGTTTAAATATGCACTAATTAGGTTGGTTGCTACACGCTCAATTATGCATGAGCATGTTTACAATTTGTTAGTACATTGTTGTTTGTGCATTTACCGACATTATTTACATAATTGACATGTGATGTATGAATGTATGGAAAGAACATTGAGATATGGTTGACATTAGATGGCTAGAGTGATTCAGTGTGGGCGACATGTGCCAGATAGCTCGCGTGTCAGCGCGCGGTTTGATCCGAGCTGTCGGCTGCACAAGCTACATTAACACTAGCAGTTGGCACTTGATGGACACATTCCGGACAATTTTCAAAAGTGTCCACCTGGCCGTGGGCGGACTCATCCAACTATTCACTTTGATGTTCTGCTGCTCTGCCTGTAAATAAACAAAAGGAAACATTGAAACACAATTAGATGACTCAGAGATTACGTTTTGATCTAACGATCTAATTGCCCGTTATTGCTACTGTCCAAATGTTAAACAAATCGATCATTACACAAATATACGATTCGATTATTTATCAATTTCATGCCACAAGTAATTAAAGTAACGACCTATTTACGTTCTATTTATTACCTGGATAAATAAGAGAAAATCGCAACAAACATTTTACGTATTCTGCAATTGACTTCGGATTCATTTGTGAATTTTATATGGGTAGGTTAAGTCGAGTTAATTAATTTACGGCGAGCGAGGTGAGGCTCGATTAGCGGAATAAATTGGGCTTGCGGCGGCGGCGGGCGGTGGCGGAGGCGGCGGCGCTCGGGCACAATCTCCGCGCAGTAAACACTGCCGACAACAAAGGCGCCCAGCGATCGCCCCCCCGCGCGAAAGGCGAGCTTAATGCTCTCTCATTATTTATTCACATCTATAACGAGATTGTCAGTGCTCCCCCGCTACTCTGCACTCACTTATTTGTCTCGCTACTCCCGCCGTTCGTCGCCATGTTTACTCTCAGTCGCTCTTTTTGCTCGGATAATTCTTTTTTGTGCGGGAGTTATAAAGCTATTACGGTTTCCTTTTAAGTTTTCTCCCTCTAAAATTACCAACAACCGGCAAGCTCTGCTTTGCACGCTTACAGTTGAGTATAGCATTGAAATTGTAATATTTTCTCTTTCGATTCGTTCGAACGTCTGCTTTATTTGCATACATTGCATCTTGAACTCACGACGCAATTTCATTCAAACAATATTGTTTTTAGGTAGAATTTCGTAAAGACCAATTTATTGTGAATATAAAAATATATGGACAAAAGTTAATATACCTATACAACATATTCGTTTAGTCAAGTGCAGATGTGTAAACATATAAAATCTAGCATTCTTATTGCGGATGCCAAGAGTTGAATCTGGCACGTGCGAGTTCATGTGTTGTAAACACAAATTTGTACATACTAAACACAGAATAAATTCGCTGTACGCCCATAGAAGCTCGTGGAAACAACGTTACACTTGAGAATTTTTATTCAAAAGATATGAAAAGCGGTGGAGCACTTGCAAACGGCTAGATAATGCCGGCGTACTCGGCGCAGTCGTTGAAAATTTTATGTCGCCTCTCGCTGCATCGTCGACTGCATCTCTCCCCCCGCATCCGTAATTCCACACCCTCTTTAGTGCTGTCACTATCGGTGCACATTTTGCGGTATTCATACACTGATTGCATTGCAATTTAAATACCGTGCTGTGTTTAAAAAATGGATTCAAAATGATATATATTCCCTCTGTGTTTGGATTCAATTTCGTAACATTTTACAAGTAGACGTCTATTTAACTGAAACACCATATTGATGTAGATAAAAAAGTTCTGTATAACCGGTGGGAGCAGTTTGTATTGCAGAGTTTGCATTGTAGTCTGTACGGTACTCAGCGCGAGATTACTCCAGCTTTAGAGAGATCCGGAGCACCGGGCGCTCCTTTGTGCTGTTGACGCTTCTCCGTTTTTCCGCCTTCCCTCGTTCCTTTGCCGCAAATCTCCGTTGCGGATCCTTTCGACGACAATACATCTTTGTACCACTATTTCTGTTATTGGTATAAAAAATATTTTGCTATTGAACGTCTTATTTGTTTTATGTTACTTAAGTATTAATAAATGACTAGAGATTTCAATGTAGTCGAATAAAATTTGGGAGCAGTGTCTTGCCCTTAGCCACGTAGAAGACGGTAACCTCCTGGTATGTCCTCATTATAATTCTAACAGCGCAGACGCGAGTCATTCATACATTTGTATGTCTTGTGCATTAGTCGTTGTCGCCTTTTGTTACGTCCTCGTCCATTCTCGAGTATCACTTTCAAATTTTTTACGCACGCTCTCTCTTTTTAAGTCGTTTAACATCCTGCATAGATATATTGCCCGCTTTTAAACATTGGGCCCATCAAGATAAAGATTTTTGTGGTAAAAACAGAAATTTAGATAAAAATGCATTATAGACATAAAAAGATATTTGATACATATTCTTCTTCTACATATCCCGATAAAAGCTTTCAACAATAATTTGGCCATAAATTGAATGAGACTCAAAATAAATTCCGCAGTTACCGTCTGACTCCCAATAACTCCCACTCGCGGCTCACCGCTGGTTGCCATTTTTAGCAATTCATCCGGAAAAAATATCCACACATCATGCAAACATGATAGGGTTTTCAACACGACCCCAAAACAAACGTAACTTCATTAAAACTACATAGGGAAGAATCGCTTCGTTTTTGCATTCATTAAAAATCGAATTTTCATGTCAATAAAAATTCAAACAACCAGCAAAATTTAATCGGCGCTAAAATAGAGTCGAACGTTATCGAGGGTCCGTTTTCGCCCTCTCATTAGAGAGCAAGCCCGGAGGGTCGCGCACCGTAAACCAGTACTCTAGTGTATCGTAAGTGTTAATTACTTTTGTCACTCCACAGGCAGTGGTTAACAAATCACGTTGTTACATAATCCCGCCGCCGAGTACTTTAATTTACATGGACTGACGCAACATTGTTTGTATAATAAATTATTATGCCTTGGAGCGTTCTTAACGGGAGGCTAAATCGATAAGCGTCGTTTTTATTGCATCATTAACAAGCAGCGCAAGGGGCGATTTCAATCTGCGTAATCAACGCCAGGAGCTCCGACACTGGCTAAATCTAATTGGTGCTAGAAATGTAAGGGATACTGCGAAATCGTACATGCCTTAATATTAATGAGGCGAGTCCGCACTTTGTTGACATATCATTTTTTTTTTAAACAACAAACAGCCTGAAAATTTCATTTCCCGAAAAACGCTGCAATATCACACCGGCTCACTGATTTCATACACTGTTTTTTCAGGTAACATAACTCGGATAGCAATATTGGAATTGATTCAATCCGGCGTAATATAATTTCGTATCTGCGTTGAAAAATGGAAATTTCATTTGGGCTTTCAGAATTGTATTGTACTGAAAGTGGAAAAACGAGTAAAGAAATATAATCGAACATTGTCGCTCGCTAGCGAATTTCCGGCTCACTGCCTTTTGGGACGATTGAATAAAATTTTACAAAATATAAACTTTTACCTCTAGCGTCTGACAACCGGCACTTCAACAATTTGTAGTTTTGCCCTGACATTTCGTAACTTTAGAATTTAACGCACTAGTTGACGGCACATTCTCTCAACTTTGCTTCATTTGTCGCTTACTTGTATAACGTAAATTATTTTGAACAGAAATATCTTTCTTTCAGTTCTATCTTAATGTTTTGTCGTAAGCATTGACTTAACTTTCATAATCTTGTTTATTGCTATGAGCTTTAAAATGAAGTATCCACAATAGTTAGATGTAGTTTTCCCTGCGGTAGTTTACAAAACTAACAATGACATTTATAGCGGTGTGATATACTGTGGATTGCATACTGGCTCTAATAAAGCTCAGTTGGTCAAATGCAGTTCCTCCATTAGATTCCCGGTTTAATTATGCAAATTGCTTTTAGTGTAACTGAGCCGGGGCGAGTTTAGTTCCCGCTTAGCAACAGAACACGACTTATTGTTTTGCGTATATGTGTTCACAGCTTTATTTAAATAGCTTCGAGTTGTTTCATATTCTTAGGTACACTGTCTATAAGTAACAAATTAAGTCATTCTTATAATTGCGTCAGTAGTGTTCATAATGACTCGAAATATTATAGGCAATTATCTGTGTTTCAATACTTTAGAAAAAACAAATTTCCTAATGTTTAGTCTCGACATCTGCTTCATTCTTCCGATATTCAAACAGTAATACGAAATCTGAAATCATAATTCAGCGTATAAATAAACGTCAGTTGGATGAAGCTCTTCAACTCAGCTCTTTGATCCGTGATTTTTTGTCACTGTTTATACAAAGAGATTCATATCGCTTTAATTTCCCCTCGGTATTATACGTTAATATTTTACGTGAGATCAGAGTTTCTCACAAAAATAATCTGCTCCTCTCTTTTGGGGAAACTCTTACAAATTGCCCTTTACATTTATAGATTCTTCTACAGAGACGGTTGCTGAAGACAAGTCGAGATTTATCTCGCTTATCCCTGCCGCTTTACTGTTTCCCTCTAAAATAAGGGGTCGTCTTTTATCCGGTTTTTTTTCTCCTTATAGAATAAATGATTCCAAATTAATATTTTCCGTGGGGAGAGCTTTTATTGCGTCTTTTTGTGAGTCTTCATTTATGGCGAAGATAATTTATTGAGTAGAGTGGTCTCTTACAGTTTATTCAGTAAAGGACAATGTAGAGTTATTTATTATAAGTATAACTTAAGTTTTAAATATTTGTATAAGAAAGAGCTGGCCACTACGGTATTTAAAACTGAATTGACCGTGAAAAGAGGTTTAGACCCGAGACCGGAATCTAGGTGATGGTTACCCTACAGCGAGCGCTTTAATCGCGCGATCGTAAAGCAATAAGTTATAAAACGAATATAAATAAATCGGCTTATGGCGGTTTTACTGCTTTTCGCGAATGTGTTATTGCTACGACCGGAATGTGCTTGTGATACTCTGCGCGTAATATTGATATCACAGAGACTTGAAGGTAATTGTATTTATGGAAGAATCTTTTATAGGTTTGTCAGATTGTTCGTATCTCTTCCCTGTAAACATGGTAAAAATAAAGCGCAAGAAACTGGTTACAAAATTGCTAAATGTGTTTATTAGCCAAACAAAAGCACCACCACCGCCTATTTGCTACCACTATATGCACTTTGTTCGCTTTTCTTCGTTACTACATGTGCGAATATTCTTATTTCATCCTAGATCCTAGGGGTATCTCGAGGAGTGTAATATAGTAACCGTGACAGTTACCGTTGAGGTTGGTAATCCATCTCACAACCCAAACAATAAGAATATTGGTTTAATGTAAAAGGAGGTTATTATATTAATCCTGTAGTTTCTCAGTAATACCTGTAAAGCTTAAAATTCATAACCTTTGGCAAGGTTATCAATATATAACAGGATGAAACTGGGCTCAAAGGTGCTTCCTTAGGAAACAACATTAGTACTAATGAATATAGTAACCTAGAATTCAGCAATCTTAGCTGTTTGTATTCCATTGGAAAAATATGTTTTGAACAAGTTAATAAACGTCAAGAGTTACAATATAAAACATAGGTACCTACCTAATTACTTATACGAAAATGTCAATATAGGTATGCCAGTCTACTGTCGACTGGAAAGAAAAAGGAAAAGCAACAATATTATACTGTCATACAGAAATCGAAATCAGTTTGGAACGTTTATTTTCCTCAAAGCCTAGGGGTAATTTTTTGTCGACGTGTATTAGCTTCCGAAAGCCGTTTACATGTGTAGCGATAGCGAGAAATGCTCAACGAGGCGGTTTTGTTGGGCGGGCGGCGCGTGCGCGGAGACGAGGGAGGGGGGCGCGGGCGACGACCGGCCGCACTAGCGCCTCGGCCGCCGCGCCGACTGCACGACACTACGCTCTGGCTTCCTCTTTGTTCCCTCGTGTCGTCGCTGTGCGAACCTCGTTCCATCGTTATTTTTGTTCCCCGCATCGGATGCCTGTCTGGATTTCAGTGCTCAAGGATTGCAGTGATTTTTACACCGGATTTTATACTTTGTTGTTTTCGCTGTGATAGAAAAAGTTTTGTGTTTTACAGTGAAACCACAGAAAGCTCCGCTGAAAGAGTTTCTGAAGTTCCAAGTTTGTGTTCAGTGTCATTTAATATCGACTCATGTGTGTACTTTGATGTTATGTGATAGCGTGTGTTAAAACAAATAGTGTGACATAAGAAGCGGTAAACAAAAGTTACCATAGTGAGGATCAAAGATTCCCCCAAAAGCAATGCTGAAGGTGGTGGTAAGAAAGAAAGCAAGAAAAAAGGTGCTAAACAAAAATCTGAGAATAACGGAACGGTGACAAGCAAGAACGAGAAAACAGCTGCTGTCTCCAGGACGGACAAAGAGAGCCACAAACGATCATCGGCTAAAGATGAACAAGAAAAGCAGGTAATAAATAGTACACTCCAATTCCACGAAACGTGCCATACGAAAGTTATATCGTACAACGTGCAATCTACTAATTTGACAATATCTTAGACTGGTATCAACACCAACCACGCACATTGGATTCTTGGTCGGCACAAAGACAAAAGCAGCAATAAATTACCTTGATGAATAATACTTCTACCAGTGCTTTAACGTTTATTACTAAAGTTGACGTGACAGGAATCGTAAATATTTGCCCTACGCCGGAATTAACTTCAATAACGATAAAAGTAAATTGCAATAGAATTCTCTAATTTACACAGGTTCACATTGAAAAACTAATAGAATGGTTATTGCTTTCGGTCACGATACCCCCGAAACGCTAACACACGTCGTTGTTGCCTCTAATACGCTACTATTCCGGTTGTATTGTAGCGGCGCTGCCAATCATGTAATTATAGTTTCCACCATTGAGCTGTTGGCTTTACTCTTTATTATCCATAACTAGGCTAATAACCACCTTCAGATCGCTACTAGTCAAAGTATACAACTGGTTATTAAATTTACTGATAGAGTATCGATTACGAATAATGACAGACATCACGGTAATGTCTTTTAACGATCCACCTCTTAGCTCCCATGCTATTTTGACTTCCTTAATGACCAGGTTAATATAGTTCACAAAGTTTAAACTTAAACCACCGGAAGTTGTTTTATAGTTACTAAATATAAAATAATTTTATTACACAACTTAAATTCACACAATGATTAACACATTTTCCATTAATCTCCAAATCAGCTAAGTAGATTTAAATATGTTAATTTTATTGGTTGATATGATACATGAGCGTTATTAAAATATACACCCAACCGGTTGCGCTATGTAATTATGTATATTAACAATTAATCTGATAAGAATGACTGCGTCGTTAATTTAAAAATTTATAGACCTATTAAGTAGTTAAAGACAGCAGTGAATACCAATTTAATTTTGTAATATGTTTATTATATGATTAGACATGTGCAAGTAGGAGAGTCTCTCGCATTAATTTACAAATGTTTGCAAATTGAACATGTCGTTCGACTTCCAATTAGTATTATTTGAGAGTACAAGGAGGTCACAATTACGTTAATTTTGTCGTCATTAAAGCGGCAAAGTGGAAACCATTCATGTGTAATTACGCTAAACTGAAGACTCGTTCTGTTCTTATACCCTGACATTTACTTTACTTTAGTTATTTAAAAAGTATCATGTTGTGTAATCATCCTTGTGTAAATGGGATTGTAACGAATTAGGTGTTGAGGCCTACAATATTGTTGGGTTAGGCGTTCCTATAATGTAATGTACGGCTGTACCTATTCCTCCAAGTTGAAACACAAAGAGCAATTTCCTTGACGAACTCCAAAATTAACGACAGCCGAACAGAATTCCTGTGACCAACAAAAACGTTTATCCCTTTGATTTGTAGTCATCACCACGAACATTGTCAATGCCTGTCTCTGTTTACTATGCGCGCGCCGTCACATCGGACGAAATTCCGTATGCCGCGTCGAATCCAGGTCATGAACAAACAATTCTTGCGCTAAATATTCCGAAGCAGATGCCTATTTAGTACCCGCTTTGTAAGATAAATATCTCTCTTTATATGTGACGTGACAAAACTGTGTTATTATTTTTGAAGTTCCTCCCATAATAGTGCTGATTCCAGCAGACTTCTAATTTTATTTTGAAATATGAAGTTTTTTTTTTAATAAATCCTAGCATTTCATTTACATGAGAGGTGACTGGCCACTAAAAGTATTTTAACTCCACTTTGTTCTCAAACTGTATATTAGCAAATCTAAACGCGACGATTGGCAAACAGAGGCGAACCACAAAATGTTAATAATGTAATTCTACAATAAATTACCGAAGCTGCATGAATTATTCATGAAGTGAGGCGAACTCGGCATACACACGCGAGGTCCTGCGCCCCATGCAGCCGCCGTCTGTCTTTTTACAACATTCAACTCCCACTTTGTCAGCCAAAAGTGCCCGCTTCTGTATTGAACAAAAACATCCTCTTCTGTTGTTAGCTCTTAGTTCCTGTAAATTGGTTTTACGCTGATTGCCATCAGACATTTTATTCAAATTATATTCATAATTGAAATATCTTTCTGGTGTTAATAATGTTCCCACAACTCGGTAACATTTTCAACATATTAACGCAATATTAAAATTAATATAAAAGTCGGCTGGGCCGCCGCTACCGCCGTTACAAAGTCACCGCAGGCTATGATCGGGACGCTCGCTGTGTGAACTTCGCTGCGAGACGAATTTCTCCTTGAATTTTAAGTCCTATCCTATTAAAAGTTTGTGGAAGTATTAGAATTTCGAATGAGGGGCGAAAAGCTATCAAGGCGTTTTTTCCGGCTCTCCCCGCGTCGTAGCAACCAGCGCGGGTGGAGGCGGCGACCGGCCCCGAGGCTGGGATCGCGAGATTATGCTTCGCTATCTGTTTTGAATTCATAATTTGTATATAATTAATTCAGCTAACTTATTTCAAAAGTCATTAATTGTTTCTAAACGTTCGTGAAACGAATACAACAACTGAAAGCTAACAAACAAGGTTTATTGCAAACTATAAAAACACGTTAACGATGTTACCACTGGACTTTTGAATGAAATTATAATTTTCAGAACATGAAACACCTCCACACAACAAAAGTGAATGTTCAATATTACGATCGTGTTAATATTCGTGTTTTATTTTGACAGCGTTGACTAATACGCTCGTTTATTTTTATTGCGGTGTATTTGTGTCGCGCGTGTTTCGCTCGCGGTGGGCTCGCCGAGACTATTATTACCCGCCGACACGACATCACTCATCGCGCTAATATCTCACTGATTATCTATTTTAATAATGCAACCTCGTTTTGACAGCCCGCCAACAACGTTCAATAACATTGACGGACAGCCCCTACTTTCTTATTATTTTATTTATCCTCTATTACTCCGAAAATACGACGTCAAACACAATTTACGAGAAATTGCTGTGAATTTGTTCTGTTTATATTTTTACATATCCAGAATGTTTTAGTTAGCGTTAGTTTCTTTTTGGCTTCGGAGAAAAACAGATATTTGCACATGTTGCCAAGTCAAAAATAGAAAATAATATGTAGAGATATAAATCATTGTACAATCTTAGACAAAGTTTAGTAAATAAACCATTTGAAGCTATAATGTCAGGCTATATGTTTTTTTCTCAGCCGATATTTATGTAGCTGTCTACATAAATATAGGCGGAGAAGAAAAAAAAGATTAGAAGCCACCGTCGCGCGGCACCTTTGAATATCTTATTGCGAAGACCGGACGCCGAGGCGTCGCGCGCGTCGCCGCCCGCCGGCACGCGCGACCCATACTTGATTTATCACTCCATTGTTGCGGAGCGACGACCCACCCTCCCCGGATAAGGCTAAACATTCAATTGCCGGAACGCTCCCGAAACGATTTGTTCCTTCCATACGATCGATTGACTTTTTTCCGGTCACTTTTCGATGTTTAAGTGGATCAGAGTCTATTCGATTATTTTGACCGTAAAATGTACACAGTCTTTAGTCTTTCGTTTCTGTGTGTCTGTCTCCCGTTTGAGATAACACTGACAAAACATCAAAACATCAATGATAATTGTACTCCGGAAATAATTTTACAAAGTGAACCTAAGCCAATAATCAGGATCTCCATTGCGTTTTAGAGACACGTATACCCCAGCACACCTACACATAAGATTTATCCACGTCTGTGATTAGAATAAAGGGGCATAGATACTTTATGGATCGCAGAGACAATGCCACTCAGATTGCGTCCGCCGTAAACGGTGCGGTTACCCAGCTAGTTTTATTGAGCCATTCTCTCGCTCGCTCGTAAATATCCCCAAGTAATTACTTACCATTCTCTCTTAAACACTCCGGGTTTGTTGCTGTAAATAAATAAAACTCTTCCGAGAAGTTACTCGCTTCCAAGCATTCCAGCCGTTGAAAATTTTCTCCTTGTCGTGTCGAGTTGTTTCTTCTTTCGATTTCAGCAGAATTTTTCTGTTTCACTTACTGATTTGGCTTTTACTTATCGATTCTTTCTACATTTCAAAGATTTTCAAAAATGCTTTGTTATTAGTTTTAAATTCCCGCGAAACATTTTCAGAAACTTACACAATTCTGCACCGCTCTCTGGCATGCTCTGCGAAATGTGAAATTTAATGGAGGTCATTTTCTACACAGTAAGCTTACAACAAATACGGCGATTGGTTAACTGCCAGCTTATCCGGACTCTAATGTGAATTTATTCTTATTCAAACTGCATCACCAGTTTATATTCCGACCACTAACATTACGTATTTCACTTGAGCTTAGATTATTATGCAGATAAAATACGTAGATAGATAAGGGCCTCGTGAACATTACATGGAAATCAAGTAGAGCCGCCGCAATACAAACTACTGTTTTTATTGCTCGTGATATTAATGTAGGTATCCTTATTAGCAATTTGCGTCAGATCAGCTGCAAATACTCGATTAATAGAGCCATAACTTTATAAGGTGTGTATCGCATTAAAAATATTGACACATGTTACAAGTCGCACGTTAATTATGTGTGTTAGCCGCGAGTGTTTTAAATGGTGTTATTAGTATAAAATTTCCATTAACATTAGTTTATGTGTCAGACGTGATTTCATCTTCATTGAACGAATACAAAAAGGCTGTGGGCGGTTATTGTGTGAGGTTAGAACAATAGTCATACAAAGTTAGAATGCTAATAAGTACATTATACGGGGCGGCCGGGTCGGCGAGAGGACTACGGGTACAACCAAACTGAGCGCGGAATTATCCGCTTCCGTGACACAACTATTGTATGCCGGTACCAGTTAAACCGTTATGTCACTATTGGTGTTGCGTTTCGACCCTTGTATAAATCAAGACGGTCTTTGAACGACGTCGGCTCTTTTCGGCCCTCCGTCCCATCCCTTGCGGACCTCCCTGTTTCGGACAGGTAAACTAATGAATTATAAAGTGGAGAACAAAGCGCTGTAAGAAAATAATTAAAGCAATTTTTTTACCGGAAACGTCTAAATTGCATTTAATTTCAATAGTAAGGGACTATCGTTAACTAGATGTTTTAGGGAAAAAAAAACGGTATTTAAGAAGACGCTGCGGATAAATGTTTATTTTCTTCGTTCTTTGTTACAGGCGAGCCCAGAAAATAGCAGAAACGCCTCCCCAAGATATCACGATGCGTCTATGGAAGACGTGAGTAAATTGGATGTAAGTATCCAAATGTTTCATTTATAACTTTAGTCGTTGTTAATTTTGCAAAATCATGGTCTTAATTTTAATAATATTTAATATAAGTGTCATAAGTTTTATCATGGTTTATTTTCAGGCCCCGGATACTGGTGCTCTGTTCCGTGTGGCGGGGGCGGGCGCGGTGACGGGGGCGGGCGGCGGTGGCGGCAAGAACGAACTGGTGGCGCGCGGCGGCAGCGGCGGCGCGCTCGCGCTGTCTCGGGCGCCCGTGGGCGGCAGCGCCAGCCCCGCGCCCGCGCCGCTGCCGCAGCCCGCGCCTTCGCCCGCGCCCGCCGCGTTGCCGCCGCCCGCGCTGCCGCCACCCACCTTCCGCGCCGACACCCCGCACCGCAACACTGGCGCGCACATCCCCGCGCTCGACGGTCACGCCGCCACGGCCACTGCCACCGCCACGCAGATCCCCGCTCGGCCCGTGGGAGCCGCCGGGCCCGACACGCCCGAGCGGCCGGCCAGCAACAACAAGCTGCAGCCGGGTGCGCGTGCCGCCGCCGACAGCCCCACGCCCGCGCCGCCCGCTCCGCCGGCTCCCTCGCCGCTTTTCCCCCCGCAGACCGCCTACCAGGCGCACGCTCCCGCCGCCGCCCTGCCCGACTACCGACACACCAACCACGAGACGCGGACGGAGCCGGCCGAGCCACCGGCGGCGCCACTGGACCTGCACTCGTCGCGGCCGCCGCTGCTGACCGGCGCGGCGCCGCAGACGAGCGTAACGCGTGCTGCACCGCACCCGGCGCCGGCGGCCGCGCTGGCGGGGCCGGACGCCCGCAACCCGTCTCCGGCCGCTGCCGCGGCCGCGCACGCCTCCGTTCCTACCTCGTTCCCGTCGCGCGTCAATGGCGCCCCCCCTGGTGCCGCGTCGCTGTCCGCGCCGCCCACCAACCCGACCTGTCTTCCGACTCAACCGCTGCCTGTCCCGCCGGCCTCGCCGGTAGCATCTTCCCGCCCCTACCCCGCCCCCTCGATCGGGTCTAGTCATGTAAACTCGAGCATCAATTCCAGTATTCACAATCATTCGATACCCTATCAAAGTCAATCGAGTTTACAGAAACATTCCGTTCAATCGGTGTATGCGAGCAGACCTTCTCATCTTTCGCCCTTTAGTGTTTCTAATCACATTCTCTCGTCGAATCATATCCAAGCTTCCACGGCGTGTCAACCGACCCCTACGCATATGAGTCACCCTCTCAACAGTCATTCCATAATGAACCATACGAACCATTTACCATTTCCACCTAATATTCCCCACTCGTTGGCGACGTCTCTGCCCAATCACATCGGTCTGCCGCCGCCCCTGTCATCTACTGCTGCTAGTACAATACCGAATTACACGTCTAGTTTGAAACACCCCGGACTCAGTTTGCCGCCGCACTCTGCTTCCCTGATGCCACCGAGTTCACTTCATGCGCCACACAATCACGTGGATGCATCGCCTACATCGAGCGCTCCGGCAATCGTCACACCTACGTCGAACAGTAGTCACCCGAGCAATCACATGTTAGCGCCGGCCGTGCCGGAGTCGAGGCCGCCGGTAGTGGACTCGCGACAGCCGGCGGTGTCAGCGAGCGAGCTGGCCATGCGGTCGGAGAGCGCGGTGGTGACGTCACTGGCCTCCAACGGCTTCCCGCCGCCTGCCGTGTACTCGGGCGCTGCGTACCCGCCTCTGTACGCGCCCTACGCCACCACGCTGCAGCACAGCCCTTACCTACCAGCCGCTGCTGCTTCACCGAGGAATACTACAGACGCTGTTAGTATATTTCAAATTAATTTACCTACTCCTATCTTAAGAAACGAAAAACCATGGAGCCCACTTAACGATTAACATTAAAAAGTAATGTGATTAATTCTTGAAATTTTTAAATAACTATTTTTCCTTACAAAAAAGCAACAAAGGCATCATGAACTATAAGTGTATGTATTAATACAGCGAACAAACCTATCGTCATCGCCGCTGGTGGCGCCGAAGACTCCCAAAGGCGTGCGTCCTCATACACCCGGGTCGACAGGAGCGGCGGGCGCGCCTCACGCACCACATTCGTTTTCACCTCGACATAGTCCTAGCAGAGAACGTGATGGTTTCAGGTACATTTTTCCATCTATACCTACAATAAAGCTTTAGTTAACTTAGTTAAGCGTTATTCGCGTAAACTTTTTTTGATGTAAAAGGACGACGGGAGGAATGACGATAAAACCGCGTGTTGATGTTTCAGTGCCCTGAGCGTGTCCCGCAGTTCGGCGGCGTCGGCCGTTAGTGCGGCAGTGTCTGCGCCCTCCGTGCCCGCGCCGCTCGCCGCTCCGCTCGCTGCCCCCCTTGCGGTTAGTTTACCTTGTCGATGGATAACTAATGAATCTCTTGATTCAATTAAAAACAAGTTTGAAATGTATTGACAGAAAGGAAACACCATTGTTCAAATAAAAACACTTGTTGTATGATCTCTTGAAGATAGTGATAAGTGACCAACCTATGATCGCCTATTGCGTTAGACAGCATTGTGATAGCAATAAAGAGTATTTCGGCCTCCCATTCCGAGCTCAGTTGTATGGTCACCACATTTTTTTCCAAACCACCGCTCAGAAGTTGCCAGTGCACTTACTTCGTAAAACAACTCGCAAATAAAATAATACATTTTGTACATTCCAGGGTCCTCTACCAGCACCACTGGGCCCGCTGGTGCCCCTGTCAGCGGCGCTCGCTACTCCCACGCCGACGGCGGCCGCGCCCGCCGCGCCGCACCTCACGCACTCCCTCGCGCCCGTGCCTACCGTACCCAGTATCAGCTCAAGTGCCAAGCCTCCTGCGCATTGGGGCGTCACGTCAGTACACATTATTGTTTATATGCTTGCTGCGATGCCTCCAAAAGGTACAATATCGAACAGAAAAAAGATCGTTGATGCATCGAACACTGAACATTGTAATTCATCGACACCTCTTGCTTCTTTTACTTCTTATCTGTATATACTTTTTAAAAACCTCAAATGCCGAAAATAGTAACATAATAGCCACAATACTGTCAATAACTTGAGGGAGAACAGGGAGACTCCAAAACAGTGTCACTGACACTGACCATCGGTCATTGACTTTTCATTCGTAATAGCCACTTGGGATCCGAACGACGGCTATAGTCGATAGTGTGCGCGAAGGTGTTAATCGTTATTCTGTTATACAATATAATTAATGGTGAACCTATATTTCCAGCAGGGCGACAGCGGCGGACCGGCCCGGCGGGTTCGCGCCGGCGCCGCCCTTGTTCGGCGCGCCGCCGCTCGCGCCGCCCAACCCCAACCCCTTCTCCGCAGAGTCACTCTTCCAATCCAGTGAGTTATCAACTGTTATTATAAACCAGTGTGAATTAACTACACAACAACTAGAGATGGCGTAAAGTTCAGAATATGAATGTGTATCGGAATGAAGTTTACAAAATGCTCATGCAAAAGCGTGAGGGCTGCACGGTCAATCAGGACACGTTCCAGTGACGTATATATTTAATTCGTAAGAAGTGTAAATGTCTCACAAGTACAACTGTAATTCTACTAAAATCAGCTCTTGCGACATGCCGTAGTGTTAATCCCCGATTCCTGTTGGTGTGACGGGGCGCTAGAACGACGCTACATCGGCACCAGTAATTGTAATGTATTGTCACACCCCGGACACTTCATACAAACAACCTCGTTTTACACAGACACTACACATTGACATTATCAACACGTGCAACTGTGTATGTGACGTCTGAGGGCTGCAATCTACAATACTTAATTGAGGTAGACAAGAAGTTCTGAACAATATAAATAAGTAGGCCTTTAAGCGCTTAGCCTAGGTTCAAAATTGCAAATTATTAGCATGATGAACAATCATCATAAAAAATAGATAATTGTAGGCGCCGCGCAGGTGAACCAGCGCGCGGGCAATTACTGTGAGATCAAATATTCGAAATATAAAAACAACGCGCTGCCTACACGATTCAAATCTAAACTATGTTCGAAGAGGGGTGAGGTATTATTATTCCTTGTTCTATGGTATTGTCACACCAGCAATGTGCCGAGAGAACTTTAAAGAAATATGTATTACATAAACCTCGTTACATTTGCAGGTCCGGGCGCCGACCTACTGCGGCGCGAGCTGGACAACCGGTTCCTGGCGGCGGCGGGCGCGGCCGGCGCGGGCGGGCCGGGCGCGGCGGCGCGCACCGAGCTGCACCACCACCAGCACCAGCACACGCACGTGCACCAGCACCCGCACCACGCGCCGCCGCACCACCACCAGCTGCTCATGCCGCATGCGCCACTGGTACATACACTTATTATTAACACATTCCATAACACAACACATTGACGGGTTTATAATAATTTGACGTGACACTTGGAATCGGTACATCGTCTGTGGATTTGCCCCGGAACGTGTTAACCTTTCATCTAGTTAAATGTTGTTGTTCTACTCGACTTGATCTTTGAAGCTTTTCGACGTGAATTATTATAGATTTGCCGCAGATGGCATTAACTACTTGGCATGAGGAACTAGAGCATCTAATCAATACACATCCTTAAATGCTAATTCTATGCGTCTGCGACCGCTACATCGTCAATCCTTCGTGATGTATCAAATCTAGTCTGTCCCGAGTTATTTATTTATACAAATGTGTTTCCATTTTCAGTTCAAAGATGTCGGCAAGATGCCATCGTTGTATCGCACGGGCCTCGGTCTCGGGTACCCGTACTCATCCAGTCTGTTGCATCCTACTGCGCCTTACGTACCTCCCGCGCCGCTCTCCTCATACGCACCTAAGGTAACTATAATACACATCTTTATACCAATTGTACTATCGTTAAAACTGAATTCTGACCACTTTGTGCGATCTAGTACTAGTGTTTTTTAGAAAAAAATATATCGCTATATATTTTTCTAAAAAACACTTGTTCAATATCAGGTTTATATTTCGTTTTTATTATCCTCATTGTGATTTGTGATGTGAAAATATTACATAGAATGTCAGCATTCAGTTTTCGTATTTCTAACCTAGTCAATGTGAGCTAATGAGTTACAACTTTTTTCATAGTCTCAAATGTGCTGTTCTTAGCATGACTGAACTCACTTCATGTCCACACTCATCAGTGATTTGTTCTAGGGCTTCTTTACTACTTTCTTTTATCTAATTTTCTTACTTTTGTACAACAATTTTAACTTAAGCTTTCTTGACAGTCAGTAGTATCATAATTTTATTTCTTATAATACATAATAGCAAAATTCAAATACTAACTAGTGTTTATTTTCTGATTGTAAATATGGATGTTTTCCTTGTTTCTTCGAGTCTAGTTGCTTAACCTATATTTTGTTGCTCCGTGATCATTAACCCTTCATCGCGTCATGTTAACAGCCCGTAGTGTCAGCTGCAAGCGACCCCGCCACTAAACCACCACCACGACCCACTGTTGCGGTAGGTTCTATCTAGCACTTCATTACTCTATGCATGCTTTATCTTGTCTATGATATACGCCTTTGTATCACTATAATTAATTTCTAAACTACACGTAGTGGTCCAATTCATTCAACTGTGTCCAATATGGGGACGAATTTATAATTGTGAATGCCAAAGGTATAATTAAAAAATACATTAATTTTGTTACAATAAAACTTGTGTGACCGCCTCAGGTTGATTGAGGGGAGGCCTTGTGCCCAGCAGGGATGTATATAGGCGATTTATGTTAAAACTTGTATACGTATTGTATTATGTTTGTAAACTGTTTATATCGCGGTACATGGGTTCAAATCACGCCTAAACAATGTCTTGTGATAAGGAATATATCACAGCATAACTGAGTAGAATGAGATAAAAATGTGCTAAACAAATTTCGATGTTTTTATTGACCGAACGCAAATTACAGAAAACGGGCAAATGGAACGCAATGCACGTGCGGATTGCGTGGGAGATCTACAACCACCAACAAAAGGAGAAGACTGGCGGCGCGGGCGCTGTGGGCGGCGTGGGCGTGGGCCTGGGCGGTGTGGGCGGCGTGGGCGCGCCCGACAAGGACAAGCTGCGCGCCTTCCCCGCGCCCGCGCCACCGCCGCCCTACCGCTCGCCCTACGACCTGCCGCCCGCGCCCTACCTGCCGCACCATCCGCATCTTGGTACAATCGGTTAATATTACTCTTATATTATTTTACGTTCTGTATTTTGTACTCGTCACTAATCGAGCGGCATAAATATAAAATAACATTTTTTTAGGAATGTCGCCGTTCGCGAGATACGGAGCGGGGCCATTCCCCGGTGCGCCGACCGCTTTCGGGTTGTCGGCTTACGGTCGTGACCTAGCTCTGTCGTCGTCACTGCACGGCGTGCACCACCCGCCGCCGATAGGGCTGCACGACTGGCGCGTGCGGCCGGCCGCGCCCGCCGCCGCCGTCGCCGCCGAGGCCTCGCGCCGCGAGCATGAGGAGCGCGAGCGACAGCGCCGCGAGCGGGAAGAGCGCGAGCGGAGAGACCGGGAGGAGCGCGAGCGACGCAAGCAACGGGAGCGCGAAATTGAACGGGCGCGAGCGCGCTCGCCGCTCAGGAACGGTGCCCCCGAACCGATGAAGGTAGAGATTGTTTATAATTTAAATTATAAAAAATATTTTGTTTAACACATTTTAGTGGACAATTATAAATGGGTTGCCTGTGTTTCAGGACGAGCGTAAAGAACCTCCACGACCGCCTCCCGCCACTCTACCCGCATATCCGCCGCCTCCGTGGGACCCGTACCGCGCCGCCTTCGACCCGCTCCAGCATATGCGGTTCGCGCCGCTAGTGGAAGCCGCCATCCGCGCGGAAGAAGACCGTGCCAAGATGCTGAGTGCGTACGCGCACCACCACCAGCAACTGAAGGCGAGCCCACTGCTGCACCGGCCACTGCCACCGCACGCGCCGATGCCACCGTTGGGCGCGCATGCGCCGCTAGCGCCGCTGCCACCGCTCGCTCCGCCTCTTGCACCGCTCGCCCCCCTAGACCTGCTCAAGAAAGAGGAACCGCGATGATAGCGATGCGGCGTTTCCGCCGCGAACCCGCGTGTACATAACGTAGAGTAAACGACGTCGCAAGTGAGAGTACGACTAATTTAATGTATATCGTTTCGTATTATCGGTTTAGAAAATTATTTATTATTGTAACGTCGCTTGCAGACGACCGCCCGACTGCCGTGCGCCGCCCCGGCGGCGGTGGCGGCGGCGGGCGCAGGCGCGCTGCACAGTGCAATATAGGGGCGAGCGGAGCCTTGCGGCGCCGACTGTACACTACTGCTTGTTTATTTACATGAGAATATCTATCGAGTTGTTATCGTGACCATTTATTAGTTAATTATACATCAAATTGCTGATTAAGTGAAGGATAGGATTATCGGAATCGCTATCGATATAATTATACATATTTATATATACTTATAAATAAATGTAAATAGTAGCATGTAAACTAGTGTTAAAATATAGAATCGGTTTATTTAACGTCATACAAAGGAAAAAAACCCATAAATTATTATTGTATCGGGAGTCTAATTTAAGCTTCCGTTAAAAATCTCATAATGGTTTTTCAATTGTACCAGTGGAGTTTATTTATTTATTTATACTCCTGTCATTAGTGATCAATTAACAACAGTTTTTGTTACATAGCAGTTGATATTTCGTTTTTGATGCATTTAAAAGTATGTGATATTATTGTACTGTGAAATACATTTTGTCTGACTTCAAAAGTAGCGTCTATTCTCAGGTAATATAGATCTAATAAATATTATTGCAGTAATGTTCAAAGTTGTATAAAAAATCTAAATGGTAACATTATTTTTAAATTCTTGAACATCATAAGCAGTTGGAAGTATTGTTAGCGATCATGTCAGGAATCGTCTATTAACTAGTTGAGTGCCATTAAATCATACAAAGGACCTTGAGTCAGACAAAATTGGATATTGTAGAATTTGTCAAGGTAAGGCACATTTGATGTTTGTGTTCCAAAAATCTCAATGAAGTGCGACTCGGAAGTGTAATATAGTTTATACAAAATCATCCTGTATACTAAAAAGTAAATGAAAGCTTGGTGCGATTCAGAAAATACCATTAAAACTTTTGATTTTTATACCAAAACGCCTTTTTATATCCTTTCCTTTGCCTTTTCGCCGAACAATTATACGCAGATTTTTTTACGCAATGTTTCCCAAAACGTTATGATTGCCAACCAATGTACGCGTAAAAATATTTTTGCCATCTGTGTATTCAAATAGCACTTAACATAATAATACATCAATGGTTTAATTTCCCAACTAAATTGACTGATATTTTTTTAACACGCTGGTTTGGCTTTTGTACGAACACGCAAAAAACGATTAACTAGAATGACCAGTGAAAATATTTGCTTAGAATGCTGGTAACAGCATTTCCACCAACATCATCATCAACAAATAAATAATTTGAATTTTCTATTATAAAGTTGCTTGATGGTAGTTGACAAATTGGATGTTATGCCAAATGTTTTTCTGCGAAAAGCTATAGTTCCCATTTTCCTTTCTTGATTCCTGACATGGCCATAAATCGATCCAACTACTAACACTTACCTTGAAAACAGACCTGGGGGGGTCAAAAAGGCCACATCGAAGCAATTCATCTAAAAAGCAATATTGCAATTTGAAATTTGCGCATATAAAAGTATGCAATGCAAACAAATAGCAATATTGCTTTTTTAGATGAATTGCTTTGTTGGGGCCTTTTTAATCCCCCAGGAAACTATTAAAATAAGCAGTTCCCTTTTCCTGATGAGAGATAAGCTAAACAAATGAAGATGGGAATAAGGTCTCACACACGCTGCTTTGACAACTGACGACGGCGGCTACTTTTTGTCACCCCAACTAGGCCCACTGTGTTTTAGTTGTACAATGATGAGAAATGGTCTAATATAAATCAAACTGCATTGGTTGCTTGCTGCTAGAGTTGTATTTATTGCATAACAGTGATTTGAAGATTTTAGCATAAATAATATTAAAAATTGTCTAGTTAACTCATCTACAGAATAGTCTATTTATCAGATAAGTAGTTTACTTCCTGTACCAGATTTGGATGGTTTTCATTCTTTTGACTTTCTTTTGTAGTTGAAGAACACCATAGAGCAAAGCCTCAGCCGTTGGTGGGCATCCGGGTACATAAATATCAACAGGTACAATGCGATCACAACCCCTGTAACAATAAGTAACTTCATAAAAAGCAATAAATAAAATATATTTCAAGTTAGACATAAACAACCTATGATTTAGACCATGATTCTGAGTTGACACCAAATGAAATTTCCCATTGCAAAAGTATTAAATTGACAATAACAAAAACTAAAATTTTCATTAATTTTCCGACAGAAAATTCCACTTGATATCAACTCAGAATCATGGTCCGAATCATTCTTCTCAGTATTTGTTACAAAGTCAATAACATCCACACATGCTCAGGGGGATGATTCCAGTCATTATTTTAAATTATTATCATGTGGAATTTTCTGTTGCATAAATATAGCGTTTAATATTATTTAAAATAATACATAAATTTGGCAACAGAATATATCACTTCATATTAACTCAGAATCATGGTCTGAATCATACCCCTCAGTATTCGTTACAATGTCACTAACACCCTTTATATCTTAATATATGCCAGGCCCAATCTTCAAACAACCTGAGGGGTTATGGACTGTACTCCGCCAAGGTGCTTCAAAAAACAAATACTATAAAATATTCATTGATGGTAAAAAAATAACAAAACATGACTACAGTACCTTACAACAGAATAAGAGTAATGGTAATAACCACCACCATTGGCACAGCTACCCATGGAAATGACCCACCTTGGGTCAGGCATTTGATCATAAACTTTTCTCAGAGCTGGAGCCATCTTGTTGGTCAGAGTACCGGCTACAATCATCACATCCGACTGACGAGGTGAGGCACGGAATACAACACCATATCTGTAATATTTTCAATTTATATGTTTACTGTTTTTATGGATATCATCATCATCACAAGCCCATTAACATCTGCACTGCTGGGGCACGGGCCTTCTCTATGGATGGATAGGGAGATTGGGCCTTAAACCACCATGCGGGCCCAGTGCGGATTGGTGGTTATTAACAACTGCTATTGCAGCCGGGACCAACGGCTTAAAGGGCCTTCCGAAGCACGGAGGAGCTCGAGCTGAAATTTTTTTTTTGTGGATATAATGAGAGAGAAAGGTTATTATTCTAGATTTATCAGTAAGTACCTGTCCATGTCGTATCGGGGCGCAGCAATGTGCATCATCTCTACAGCACAACAAGCAAGACCAAAAGTCATGGGCCACATTGAACCTTTCCTGCCCCAGTTCAGTAGATCGTCAAGCCTAGCCACAGCATACTCTGCCATGTTACTAGTGTCTTGAAACGGCGAATACGGGCGTCTCTCCTTCGGGTTTGGTGCAGGCAAATGGGTTTGACGTATCTGATCTACCATCGGGGCGAAGGCTCCTTTCTTCACCACAGAAAGCACTGTGGAAGGAGCCGAAGTCGTCAATGCCTTTATTGCCTGCATTTTTACCTACAACATAAGAGGTATGACATAAATAAGATTACAGAACGCAATAGAATAAGCGACCGTAAACATAAAAAACGTGTGGTTATTTGGAAACACACTAAATAATATTGCATGCTGAGTCTGTCTAGTTAACTAAATTAATTATTTATGGACTTACAAAATCAAATCATGCACTATTTTCGCTAAAAGACCACTTGTTCTTACAAAATAAATCGTACCTACAAAATTTACGTAACTGACAGATTATTTTTTATTTATAGAGTTTGTTTTGAATCGATCTTGTTTACTCCGGTTGTTCAATAATATTTATTTTTGATTATTTTTTTAGGTTTACTAATTAGCGTCTATTATTTATTTTATCTAATACACAATAATTCCACATAAAAATGTGCTTAAAATACGACGACTAAAAAATTACTAAAAAGTTAGATAGTATAAATGAAAGATGACCGAAACTGTATTTGCAAACGCAAACCCGCGGGATTTTATAAAAGGTAAAAAAAAAAGGTATAAAAGGTAGTTGAAAGAGGTAGATTGTTATCCCATTTTCTCAGATTTTGTCCATCTAACGCTCTTTCCTGGGGTTACAACAGATAATTCGTATAACCAAAATAAATGTTTCACATAGCGGCCGAGTTTTTTTCCTGTGTTCTTCATTACCGTAATCGCAAAAATATCTTAGAATATTTTGTTTTATTTTTTTGCAAATATTCAGTTAGAACTTGTGTATGTCGTTGACTTGCTTTTCTTAGAGTTTGAAAAATTTAATTATGAACTATCTTTTACGGCTAAAGTGGTAACCTAGACCGACATCTTAAGGTGACATCGAAATTGGGAAAATCGACGCTGTTACACGTTACACTAGTTGGATCGTGCCATGGTTACTCTCCACCAACTCGCTTGAGGTCGGGATTACCACGGTTATGCACCACCAATTTACTATTTTAGACTACATTGAGACTACACGATCCTGATCGCTGTGCCTGTGACCTTGACGCATCAGGCCATCGGGCAGGATGAATTAAAGAAATAATATAATCCGCTTTAGACGTCGAACGAGGCTGAGTAAACATAGAGCTTCTTGCATGGCCAGATTAAAAAAGTTATTTAAAAATCAGCTGTTCGCTTGACGCTTTGAGGTTTGACTTTGATGAAATTTTGGGCTTTTTGGCGGGAGGCGGGAACGGGACAGTTGCTTTCTTCATTGAATAATCTAAATAATTAATACGAAGTGGTGTTTTGTGGTTAATGATCGCATTAAGTTAGTCGGAAGACATTCGCGAGTGTTATTATATTGGAGTATTCAATAAACAAAGTGTATCTGCCTATTTTCGCTTCGTGTCAGGAAGCCGCTTCATAACTCAAAAGTTTATGCGGACTTTTGAGTTAATTCGTTTGGGGTTCGGAGTAGGAGTCTACTCCGAGGGTGGGGGCTTAGGTTTCATCATCATCACCTTTCATCATTTCATTAATCATCCAGAAAAAAAATACGTCAGACATGGCTGTATGGGCATAGTTCCCTTTGCCTTACCCTTCGGGGAAAACCAAACCAAAAAAAAAAAAATTGATGAAATTTTGGTTTCTTGTTTATTTATTATCGTAAATAGTTGTTCATTATAATAATTATTAAACTGTAAACAAGGTGAAATTAAACAATAATAAAAAGCGTTGTATTCTATATCTACTCTTAGGAAAACTATATAAGTAAAATGCAGAAAGTGAGTATTGTCTAACAATTTGAACAATTGATAATTTAATTTCAATTCACTGGAACTCTAATTATTCTTGTAGGAAAAGAAATGGCTAAAACCATTTTTTGATTTTGACGACGATCAGCCTACTAAGAAACCAAAAAAAAGTGTAGTACTTAAAAAATCGGTGAGCCATATCGAGGTAAGTTGCATTTTAAACGTCTTCAATTTCAATAAGATTTTGGACTAGTCACATTATTAATATGCTGTTTTACAGAAAATCGCATCAGCTTCCGTTTTACCAAACATAAATCATAAAAATTGGATGAAAAACTTTGATCCAGTGAATGTAGAAGACTTAGCAGTAAATAATAAGAAAATCCAAGAGGTAGAAGAATGGATAAAAGTGGTCAACAGCAATAGTACATGTAGTGATATGCTGCTATTGACAGGACCTGTGGGGTGTGGCAAAACCACTACTGTGCATACTATTGCCTCTAAATATAAAATGAAGGTTACCGAATGGATAACACCAGTTGATATAGATATACCTACAGATTATGGTAAGTCCTATTCAAAACGCAATTTGGTATTCTGATTTAAAACTCATTATAATATTAAACTGAACATATTTACTATGTTTACAGGTGACTATGAATACAAGGAAAAGCAATCTACAAAATTTTTAGACTTCATTTTAAAAGCTGCAAATTTTTCATCATTGTTGGATAGTAATAATAGTAAACTGGTGTTAGTAGAAGATTTCCCCAACACCTTTATTAGGACACCTTCTGAATTCACAGATATTCTGAAGTAAGTTGATTTAATAAGTGTTTTGTTTGTATGGAATAGTATAGTGGTACTGAGGGGAACCTAGTAATCTGTAGTATATAGTGAAAAGACCATTTATTTAATTAGACTTGAGATAAGTATGTTCTACATGTTACATTTTATGAGGTTTAAGGTCCATAATCTTATGAAGTTATTTGTTTCAGCCAATACAAGAATAGAGCAAAGTCACCAATAGTTTTTATATGTTCAGAATCACATTCAGATGGTAAGAACACAGCAGCAAGCCTTTTCACACCAAGTCTAAAGGAACAATTTCAAATACATCACATCACGTAAGTTGGCTTCTATTCATTGTCAAATAATGGCTTCCAAATATATATATTTTTTTGAGTTTGCAATGATGAGACAGCCGCGTGAGGCGAAAGGACATGTTCTTTCAACAGATGACATAATGTCGCTCCTTCCTGTGTCCTATAATATCATTGCCTATAATAGCCAGGCTAGGGTACATATTGGCTACTTAGTTTATGAATGTTATGCTTCTAATAAAATACCATAACATTATAAAATCTGTAAAAATTTAATGTTTCAGGTTCAATGGTGTAACTGCAACAGGATTGAGAGCTGCACTTAAGAGAGTTGCAGACATAATAAATAAAAAGCATAGTGCAGTGTACAATATTCCAACATCTGATGTCATAGAATGTGTAGTGAATTCATCCACAGGGGATGTTAGATCTGCTGTACTTAATCTACACTTTGCATGTCTGAAAGGTAAATAACTCTACTACAATCAACATTAAGATTTCATTTCTTTAGAATTTTTATTTATCTTCAACTTCAGGGTCATCACAAAATTTGGAGACAAGTTTAATAGAAGAGAAGGAGACTAAAAGTAAAACCACTAAGACCACTAGAAAGAAAAAGCAAGCATCCAGTAGATTTTTGTCACTAGGTAAAGACCAGACTGTGAGCATTTTACATGGTGTTGGAAGAGTATTGAATCCCAAAGGTAAGTTGATGATGACATTGATGTCTTTATCTAAAAATAAACAGGTCCACGTTTAAACTTACCAAATGTATTGCAGCATCCTTTTAAAAGTAATCCCCAGTATAGAGTAAATCCAAACCATCAAATTATTTGTGTTTTATTGGACTTTATTTCTTTCAGTGACAGAAAACGGCAACTTTACCCACCCGCCGACAGAAATAATCGAGCAGTTTGTGAGCCAGCCTACTTCATTTGTGAATTTTCTGGAAGAAAACTATTTAGTTCACTTTTCCTGTTCAGTAGACGCTGATAGGGCGGCGTCTGCACTAAGTGACGCCGACTATTTGCTGGGAGAGTGGAGAGTAAGATAATTTGTGTCTATGAACACAATGATTTCTTATTTTTGCTTAGTACCTATCTAACTTCTTGTCATTTTTAGGAAAAGATGTGCCAAGAATATGGTTTATATGTCGCAGTGTCTGGTCTTATGTTGGCTAATAAAGCACCTCTGTCAGCGTGGAACCCAGTGAGAGGGCCTAAAAATATGAAGATTAATTATCCGTAAGTTTTACCACAATACAATAGGTAACAACAAAATTTTAATTAAGTAATTAATCCTAATCAGGTAATGTTGATTATGTTACAGCACACCTAGAGAAATACCATTATTGGAAGAAAATTACTTATATAAAGGAAAAACCCTAGTTTCAGATTACCAAACCTATTGCAAAATTATAGGCAGTAAGCCTCGGCCCAAACAAACAAATGGAATTGAAATTGAATTTTAACAGTTGACTATGTATATAAGCAATAAAAGATTTAATAAGGAAAACATTTTTATTTTACCTTACACAAAATACACATGAACAACTTAGATATAATTTACGAATTGACTTTACTTGGGCATTGAAACAGGAGCATGGGATCTGGGAAGCAAATAAAAATAGTTGTTATTTTTACTGTTTATTAACAAAGTCAAGTGTCCTTTACATTTGGAATATTATAGTAATTACATCAGCACTGCACTTCGATTTTAGTTTTTTGCTCACTGATCACTCACAGTCAGTTTCCATTTTGCAAGCTTTTGTAACAAGAAGCATCTTGTTAAACATTGTAGAAACTACATAAAGATAAACATATTTCCGTTCTTATGTGCAATTTGATTATACTTACCAAAAACACAATTCACCTTCCCAAAATTACAAAGATTAGAAATAGCATGAAAAATAGGTTCATACTTACCTCTGTTACTTTCTGGAATGTGTGGTAAGCATGTGTGTAATTTTCATGGCATGGTATCAACCAGTAAGGTAAAATATTTAGACTGATCAGAGCAGTTCCACTAACAGATACCAGCCATTTTATCTCATGTAGTAGTATTACGAGATCGATATTCCTGTTACGAGCAACTAATAAACTTCGTTCTAATAAGTCCAATCCAAATACATTAAATATTTTAGAATTTTTAAATTATTATTCCACAACTCAAATATTCACTGAGTAAGAACTCTGACGAATATTCTACTCATAATAATACTACTGTTATGTTTGGTATTTTGTGTATGTGAGGGTGTAGGGTATGTGTGGTGGGGGGTAAGCTTTTTTTGGTGGTTTATCGGGAGGAAGAGGAGGAGGACCTGGAGCGTCGGCGGCGCGGCGCGGGACGTGGGGAGCGCGAGCGCGTACGGCGCCGGCGCGGCGGCGAGCGACGCCGGGGCGGCGGGCTGCGGCGCCGGTACCTGTTGAAGTGCAGAAACCTATTAATGATTTACTTTCCACTGTCCTAGCACATTTTTGTTAACACCAACTATTTCTACTAACTCACACAATAGACATGCAACCACTGACATACCAACAATGATGATATGGTTCTCTAAATGATGAAAGATGACATATTTTACAGTTGATATTGATGGTCCATAGTAAAAATGATTTAATCTTCAAATGAGTGGAAAAGATTTAATCCAGGTAGGCGAGCTGTGGACGATCACAGTTAATAAGTAACAAAGAGCACACTAATAATAGCACCAATGCAACTTTATGTGTTTTGGACTTATTATTTAAATTCATGTGGCATTATGTAGAACACATCATTGCATACTGAGGACAATATTATTTGCAGTTCTGTACATGTTTGATATTTCTTATTTCAGAAAGTACTGTGCTCCACATATTTTTTTTTTTGTAATCCTTTGTTACGGTTATAACAGAGCCAATATTTTGCTAAATGGTTTGAAGTACGAAAAACAATATAAAATATATGGACTGACCGAGGCGGCGAGTGTCGGCGGGGCGGACCATGTCGCGGGGGCAGCGGGCGCGGTGATGGGCGACGCGGTCGCGAAGGCACTAGCACCGGTGCCGCCGTGATCTCCTGCCCGTCGATCTGACCTGTTACAAGCATTTCAGAATTAAAAAGTGGGTTTGTTTGTTAGCAGCGTATTTTCTGCTGTTTTTACCAGCCAGTGAAATATAATTTAATATTTTTTTAAGTATAATATGTACAAGCAAGTAAGCCAAAACAGGAAGATAATTAATTTGATTTTTGAATCTATAATTATATTTCAATATACATTACTTATCTGTGAAAGAAAAATCCATTTCTAAATAGGCCCTTTGAAAATTAATATGAGTACCTACATCAATATTTTGTAATAGTTGAACACTTACCTCCATCCATATGCTTCATAGCATTCTCTGCTTCATCTGGGTTGGTGAACTCCACATAGGCATATCCACGTCCATTGTGTGGATGGAGACGGTCCATAGGAAATTCTACCATTTTCACGGTACCATATGTGGAGAATATTTCCTGAATGTGGTCTTTATTGACATTTAATGTGAGACGTCCAATATGGATGCGTGTTGGACGAGGTGGCGGTGAACGTTCACGCTTCTTTCTGCCAGGAGATCTAATAAAAATTACAATTTATTTCATAAATTAAACATTAATATGAAAGAAACACTTCTCATAAATAACAGAGAAGAAAATGCTTACCTATCATGTTTTTCCTTGCTTTTAGCTTTGTCATTAATGGAAGGAGTCTTCTTTTTGTCTCCTAAAGGGGACCTATCTCTAATCTTTTCCCTGTCGGCTTCGCGCCTATCCTTCGCTGGACTCTTGTGGGAAGGTGAAGTCCTGAAAAGTAATTTGCATATTTAATGTACTAATAGATGATGCAATGCTGGCTGCATTGTTCCAAAACAGTGATAATAGTGGAACAGATCTGACGTCTAGTCTATCAACTGATGGCAGATTACGGGGAGAAAAAGAAAGTTTCCATTCAAAATGTTCTGGTGAAACTTAAATTATTTTATGAAATTTCAAGAATGATTTAAAAAAAATGCAACCCATGCTATTTACAGAAATCAAATCCCAAAAGGACAATGTTATCACTGCTATCACCACAAAGAAAATAAGAACAGAGAGCATTTATTGTATTAAAAATTTAAAGAGTTATAAAATAGTATTATCTCTACACTTAGAGCAATGCGAGTCTCCGGCGGATCTGAGGGACTCCTTTTTTCCCATGTTACTCTAAGGCTGTACTTAACTCTAATTCAAAAACTGATTCTATAGTAAATTTATACTAGGATTACATTGATCTCAAGTATAGCAGACAAACTACTTTTCAAACTACAGCCAGAGCTCAACAGCAGAAGCAGTTGGCATATCCAGTTGACCTCTGGTGGGGAAGCAAACTGGTTGCTAGTACTGACAGTTGGGTCCTTGTGGGGATATCATACTTCTTCTTTGGCCTAGAACGGTTGTTGCTGCTACTGCTGCTTGACGAGCTGGACGATGAAGATGAACGCGAGGAACTGCCCGAGCTGCTTGACGATGAGCGAGACGAAGATCGCGATGAACTGCTGTCTGATGAACTGTGAGGAACGCATTTTTAGAAATTAACATTCATAAATGATACTATAAATAAATGAACAAAGACCCAATGAACAGCTTGTCGAATTGTATATTTGCTAAATCCAAAGATGTAAATTGAGTAGAAGCAATGGTTCTTTTTGTAACTTCTTGGACAAAAACGTAGGGATTATATTCTCTTTGTAGGACAAGTCGATACTGAACAAATGAGTATTGACACATAAGGCGGGCCACCAACATAACCTCAAACAAGATAAGATCAAAAAACGAAATTTCCGCTACTGCGAAATAAACAAACCTTCCACTGCTGTCGCTGCTGCTAGATCCTGACTCATCCTTCTTTTTCTTATCTTTTGGCTTCTTTTTATCTTTTTCTGAAGCAGCCGATGGCGATTTATTACGCGCCCTGAAATACCGAATTATACTTTTATATTCGAATTGAAAAGGAAAGTATTGTTAAATATACATTGTTGTACACTCCTAAATGCTTACATTTTACTAATACAACATGAAATCTATTTTATTTTCTTAAATTAGTTAAATTGCTAAACAACACTCGCGTCCCCTAATACTTTTTTTTTTTTACTCAAACTCAATACCATATTAGTGTTGTCCTGTTGTACCGACTACCGACCGGTCCGATCATAAAGCCGGTAACTTGAATCGATAATAACTGGATATCCTAGTAAAATCATAAAACCAATATTCGTACGCAAACATTATTACAGAAATGTATGTGTATTCTGTTTGAAATAATTATGTCACATTCAGATAGATAAAGTCTAGATTTAATAATACTGTTGCCGGTTTAAGTATAATCGAGATAAAAGCTACATTTATGCAATCACTATGGCAAACGTTTTTCGATTTTGACTTGGCATTATGGCTTCATGGATCGTATGATCTTAGCCTGACTCAGGATAGGAAAAAAACAACTTCGATGTTGAGCTGAGTTTTTCGAACTTTGCAGAACTTTTACTGCTAGAAAAATTATGTAACGTACTTTTTTACTTTAGATTATTTAGTATTATGAATCCAAGGAACATTGGAATTTACTGCACTATTTTTTCCTACGCGTTTTCAGCTCGCAGAATAAGTACATACAAACAATTACTTACTTACTTTTAAATATTATTAATGATAGAAACTACTTGCGGTAAATCGCGTAAATAAAGAAAAATAGGTAAGCGACGAATTTTCGCCCACACAACACCGATGGCCAGTTATATTGTTGGTTTGGGTAATCGCTCTTTCAGAGCTAGTACCTTTTGTAGTAGAGTTGAGTGGCCTAAATGATTAGCTATAGGCCCCCGCTGCGTGACATGGACGGGGCATTAGCGCTGCTGGGCGGCCCGTGTTGCATTTATGACCCGACGCCCACTCCGCGTTATTGTTGACCTCTCGTAATATTATCCTTATTATATTTATTTAAAAATAATCATGTTTCGACATCATTGTCGATGTTAAGAATAGAAAACGTCTTAGGATTTTCCTATAACGGTCGTTGTTGACTGTCAATGGCACAGAACCTTTCAATGTAAAAACCATAAAGTTTGGCTTAGTTTTAACTGCTTCCTACCTAATCTTAATCATACTTTAACTGAACCCTACTACTTATACTTACAAACAAACTCATCTTCCTCTGGATCGGTTTTTAGTTGTCGAGTCGATAGGTCAAACAGGATATTAATTCTCCAGCTTACTTCATTCATGATTAAATGCTAATATTATATTTTTATCTACTAACTCACACTCTATCAATGATACTACTAAACGGTGAAGTTATCTGTTATTTTATCACGAAATATGTTTTCATATGTCCCGTATTAGAGCAGCTTTACGTTGATCGCTGGTAGATAGCGGCCCTTTGGGCTTAACGGCATAGTGGATGATCTCAATAATAACAAAAATGTCGAAATATTATTAGTTACCCACATCTATGACACTACGTGGGAAGTACAACGTAACAAAGTTTGCTAATCCTAAGCTTATACCTGCACGAGAAATATTTAATTATGACTGAAACTACTAAGCTGCAACCATGCAGAAATAGATTGTAGATAGGTCCAAGTATAAGTAGGTACTTTATGTGACTCTACTTCTCTCCAGCTTCTTATCCCTTCGGAAGCAAAGCCATGATTATTACCTATAAGTACCTTTACTTAGATATCTTGTTTCACATATAACCTAACAATACACAAAATCCCTAATAATTTATAGTATTCGGCCTTTTTACCCAAATGTCCGGCCTAACTGGTTGGTCAGTGCGGCTATGAGGTTTAACAACCTTACAACCTGACTCAGAAATGAGTACACTTTTAAAAATAAAAAATTGTAGGTAGCATCTAGAAGAGTCTATGAGGAGACAAAATATTTGTGTAACTATAATAGCATACAAACCTACGTGAAGGTACGACTCATGGACGACTGACCCATCGTTGTAGGTAGGTACATGACGGCGCCTTTCATTTGGATAATAAATGGTTTTATAATCATCATGCGGTTGTACGTCCGAATGCCAGAATGTGTGTGTCAACGGTATCGAAACCTTTTATTATTGAATAATAAATTTTAGTTTTTTTTAACTTTGTAAACAACCTTAGAGTAATAAAATACGTATCGCCATCAACCACGATATAATGGTCAAGGTAATGTTAGGGACATAATCGGGTTTTTATTGTATACGATTTAGGAACCAACCAAATAGTAAGAGTACCCAAGTATTCCCATGCTGCACTATCTCGCTATGTTATATAATATTAAATATCTCCTATGCTTAAAGGTTACCTGGAAGAGATTGCTACTTAGCAATAAGACCACCTATTGTACTCATTATATTTCTCTTTTGTTTTGTATTTTGCTTATTTTCCTGTTTGTGCAATAAAGTATTTGTTATATTATGTAGCTCAAACAACTATGACTTGTAATACGTATCCATTGAGTCTATTGAGACCCACCTAAACTTGACCAACACCCATCAGGATAGCGCTCCCGGTCAGTGATTTTTGGTAACGTTCAAGTTTGTGGGTAATATAGGTAATGCAACCGTAGGTACGGTTTATATTGTTTTTGCACGAGTTATTCGGCTTCTCGAGACTCTAGAATTCTCGAGCGCTCCCTACTTCCCGGGAATCCCTGCAAAATCGAAAAATACTAAATTCCTAATATATTTTTAATACCTTATCAACGTTTATCAAATAATATCAACAAAGTTTATCGATAATAAGATCATGATAGATACTTCATGTTTAATATGAAATAAAAACAAAAGTAATGGCGGGCTTTCCAGGCTATGTTCCTCAAAAACAATATAGATGGCGCTGTACAGATTTTCCTTTATTTAACCTTCTAACTTCGTGGATAACAGACAATATAATATATTATCTTTTTTATTACACCCAGGCTCAAAGACATGTTCTACTCAATGATCAAAATAAAGAGAAGCAATATAGGTAGCAACATAATTCTATATGTATATAATGTAATCTAAATATTTTTATATATGCAAAATAATTATTTTTATATATGTTTCTACCATTACACTGTATTTTTGAATAATTATGTACCAGAGTAATGAGAAAATAGGCAATTATCACGTTATATCTCGACAGCGTCATCTATATTATTTTTGGGGAACGTAGCCTGGAAATATCCTCATTATGCTTTATAAGTATTTTCAAAGTCAGTCTGATCTCGTTGATTCGATTCAGTATTTTTCCTTTATTAACTTTATACTTGAACAATACGGCCAGGCGCGCACTACGAGTTTTTCGCCGCGCGGCAGAAAAGAGCAGCGGCATACCTAATATCGCACTGTAATACTGCGCCGCTGCGGCGGCTTTGCCGTCAAGTGCGCGCAATACAATTTAAAACTGTTTGATACAGAATTACAGTGCGACATTATGCCGCGGCGAAAAACACGTACGCACTACGTGTTTTAAAAGTATTTTCAAAGTCAGTCTGATCTCGTTGATTCGATTCGTAGTGCGCACCTGGCCTACCTATTCAGGTGCCACTTACCGATCAAGATTTCCGTACGCACGCGAATATTTATAAGTACTTATAATATGTCTTTTAATTATTTAGAATGATTTAGGTACATTCTGCCTCTCTCTACTCGTAATCAATCAATATCACTAATGTTAACGCAAAAATATCCTAGTCTTTTAGCTTTTTGCAAATATCTAGTTAGAACTTATGTATGTCGCCAACTTTCGAGAGATACTAGGGACCTCGACCATGGGAGTATTGAAAAACATATACATAAATTATACCTACCTACTTATTCACCTCTTCTATTGCTTATCATCGTGAAAGGTACACGACGCGTTGAAATTAACTGAAATGAACTAAAAAACATTATCTTTTTCTTATATCGTGTGGGTTGTGAGATAGAGTACTAACCTCATCACCCCTGGTGTCAGGGTTACTATTGAGCCAACAAAGGCCCAAGGTAAAAACATTTATATCCATGTCACTCAGCCTGTGTCCACCAACTGCTGGGTATAGGCCTCCTCTAAACATACAACAACATTAAACAAACAACAACACAACAAAAAACATTAAAACACACAACATTGAAACATTATATATATCTGAGTTTAATTAGCATTGTACATAATGATATATAGCTTCGTATGACGTAGGTACTATACTTAATAGATTTATTGAAGTATCAAAGTTAGCAATTACGAGTACACGGTGCAACGCAGTCTGTGGCTGAGGGCGGCGTTATAAAAAGGCTAGGGCGGCGAGGAAATAGCCCTAGAAGCTGCTTGAACTGCGACGCTCACGCTCGCTGCCACTCGGTACAACTACTACCACTTACGACACGCAAACTTGTGACTTGTGACCGTAAAGTACCCGTACACGTGTGATCTTCTCGTTATATATTGTAGGTAAGTAGGTATTTTAATGTTAATGTGCCATTTGTTATGATTTTTCAAATAATATAATTGATTGCGTGTGTCTGTTTAAATTGAGAATGTTATTCTGTGCGTGATTATATGATTAGAATGCTTTAATTGAAGAAATTAGGTACCCATCTAAGGTCAATTATTTAGGTGTTTCTGGTAGGTACCCCGAAGTACCTAATTATCAGAATTAGCAGAAAACAATTTGGCAATTCAGCTACGATCACTTAAAAAAGTAAGTTTCTCTATTTTTATGGTAACATCCATTACACACTTTACTTACAATTTTCCAACGTTATCTTGTTTCTCTTTTTTAAATTCGCTTTTAACGCTGTCGGGTTTTTGATTTCTGGTTTATTTTATGGTAAATCATTGTTGTGTTTAAATTATGATTGTATTAATAACTTAACATAAGTTAACTTGTGTTTCAGTCTTAGTCCCTAATCCCTATCTAGTAACACTATTTTTATGAAGCATATAGTCTATGAACGTTAGAGTTACAGTTTAGCTAAAGATCCTATTTATACAACTGTGGGTTAACATTTAGGTTTAGGTTAATATTTACTTTTAGGTTGTGCTATATTTTACCGTAGCTTCTGACTGAAAAATAGTCTAGAAAATATCACCTTCATTTTGAAAGGCCTATCCACTGAAATGCAGTGCCATATTGAGTGAAATATGGTGTGTAAAATAAAAAAAATATATTATAATTATGTGACACCGTAGCTATGTATGAGTAAATGGCGCCCAGCGTGGGGCAGCATCGTGTCACAAAGTGTTCGACGGAGGAGGATTTAAAGATTGGCGGGCTACAGTAGCAAATATTTTTCTCATCTCGTCATAACAACACATAAGCTCACGACTATATCCCAATTAGGGTAGTCAGAGGTACATTCATCATAAGAAGAACTAACGCCCACGCCTCACCGAGCTTCTCATCTCTATACCACCATTTTGTATTTTATGACCGCCATTATGAATTTCTGAAACAAAAACTTAGCCTATAACCAACGGACGGTTAAGACGAATCTATCCTCAGTCATAAAAATCCATCTAGGTGTTGAAATGTTTCGAGGGAAAGATAAATCCACACATATAAATAGTACGTGCGAAACACATAATCCGGGCAGTCTGGTGAAAAAAACCAAGAACGTTCTCCGTACGTACGCAAGTGTCCTTTTAAATTCGTAATGGTATTGTTTAACTTTATTGTACAGATTAATAAAACAAAAAAGGCAAGATGTAAAAAAAGGTTGGCTTATCTCTAAAACAGATCTCGTCCAGGCAACCCTGTATGGCGTAAGTGGCGATTTTACGTGGAAAGGCACAGAATTTACAAATTAGTAAATAAACTTACCTACTTACTTATTTCACATATAAGAAATACTATATACTTATCTACTTAAATAATACATAAATATAATTATAATAAATAGTCGTCTTGAGTCGCACTCTTTAATTGAGACTCAATTCAGAAGATAAACTTATTAAAAAGACATCTAAACAGCCACGAAGCTACAGAAGTAAATTAAAATAAGCTCAATAAAAAAACATGATATTGGGAGATTATTTCGAGTCGGAGAGAGAATTATTTTATCATTTATATCATCCTTCAAGGGATAAATTTACTTGGGACATGTTCAGAAAAATAATGTAAATTTGAAAATAATATTAATGACAATAATAGTGAAGGGCCATGCTGCTTATCATCGCATGTCACCGGTCATGTTTTGTGTAAAAGTGGATATGTAGGCGGGATGAGAATGTAACGTTAAGTTAGTGCTGTACATTCTTGGTCATATGTCTCTAACCTTAAGACTCCAAAAGAGTGAAAAACATTGTGGCTCTAACTACCTTACAGATAACATACGTGAGTTTATGTATCAGCTTGCGGTGGGACGTAATGTTAAAGCCGAATAAAAACATCTCGAGGCATGAGCGGCGCACGCCCTGTGTTGCATACCACTTCATATTCGTGGCGAGGCATTTGCTATGCATGTATAACAACATATAGTAAGGCGTGCTGCGTTACGGCGTTTACTTAAATTAAAAATGCTTGGAGGTGGGTTACATTTCTAGTAAGTATTAAATCAATATTGGTTCATTAGTTTATCAAAATTGTTTAGTAAACACTTTAAAAAAATCCGTAATTTTAGTGTGCCGCGCAATGATAAACAGACATCTGGATACAATATGTTATATTATAACGTCATCGCCAATTTGAAAGCTCTTATGTGTCGCCCTCGCCATATTTCTTTCTTGTCAGGATCGAATAGTATTTTGTTCCTAAAACATTCAGTACAAACTCTTATGTACGTAAGTAAATATGAATTATCTTTATCACACAAGTCATATAAAAAAAATCAAGCAGAAGTATTTTTTTATTTCTGTAAAATTGACCCAATTGCACATAATAGATTTTAAATTGGCAACGACGAGTATCGAATTAGAGCCTATCATAACAACGACCTGGGATAGACGTTTAGGAATCGCCGTCGCCGGACACGGCTTGGACGCGATGATGATGATGAGTATATAATATACTAGATACAGTGAGAATTTTGTCAGGTGGATTGGTAATCTAGCTCTAAATAAAACACTTCAGAGGGCTACTTTATAAGTAATTGGAGGTAAGTATATAGTATCTGTATAATCTGTATATGATATAAAAGACATGTAGTATGTTCACTAGTCGTAATAACTAGGAATAAATTTCCTCTGCCGACCTTTCAAACAGCTCCTATAATGGTATAGGTAGGTACATGGGTACCCATTCTTACAATAGTCGATTGACGATACGCATTAGGCACTCATATCGAGTTAATTATATCGGTCATTGGAATCTCATCCTTAATTTAAAAACAGGAATATCCTTCCACGTTTTCTGCGCGTGTAATCAAGGAAAGTCACTAAACAGTCGTTTGCATTTGCCTATTAATTTATGGCAATATTTAAACTTTTAATTAAGTTTTTATTTTATACGAAAATTTACTTGTTACTGTTCGTTAGAATTTGGACAATAAGATTTTTGTAACTGTCACAGAACAAAGAAACAAAAGGAATCCTTAAAAAGGCACAGGAAAAACAAGTATTAAAGGGTTTGGGTAAATAATGTAAAATTAGTAAAATAACAAATAATGTAAAAAAAACCTTTACATGTTATTTTTAACATATAAAATTAAAGCTGTTATTAAAGCTCGATAATAATATATACACTGTGACTGTTGTTGTACAAAGATAGATTTATGCAAAGTCGAGCTTAGTTGACTTAGGTAGGGAGTTCCGGAGGATTGGTGTTTCCACAATTTCTGCATGGAAAAATATTTAAAAGATAGTTCTAATTTACAAATATTTAAAAGATAATTTACAATGCATCAAAATTTGTTATTTAACTGTGTAGTGTATCGTAACCCGTGAGTCCTTTTGTGATATGCAATAAAATTATTGAATTTGAAAGTCATATTATCATAGAGAGGGATTATATATCCAGCATTTCAAAGCAGGTTAATATTATTTTATACATAAATAGCTAGAGAAAAGAAAGGAGCATCGTATACCTATATAAACAATCTAACTTTGTTACATTACAAATATATTACGTTACTTTAAATGAAATAGATTCCTTGTAAACGTAACACGGTAGTTTGATCGCTTCAATTTTAGGAAAGTTCTCAAAACAAGGCCACACGTGGTTGTTTGTAAGTCACGGGTTTATTCCCGGCGTTATCCTTGGTAAAGTAGCACAGTAAGTAGCTTGTCATCCCCCTCTCAATAAGGCCACAGAGGATCAGTTTTTGACACCGCGTCGTTGTTTGCGACTTAACACTGTCACGCTCCTATGTCACTATAATACCAAATATCGGGTTATTGAAACACAATTAGCCTCCTTTGAGGTCAGGGGACGATTTCTGGGAAAATACGTTTAAGTACCATATACAAAAAATGGAATAATATAAACACTTTAGTTACGAACATGGGACAAAAATAAATACTTTGAAAGAAACATGTTTCAGAGGATGTCTTAAAAATCGTCTTATGGGATCACCTTGAGTAAACAGACACCATAAATACTGAAAGGACCGCTGTTTTTTTTAAAGCAAATGGTTAATATGTAATACCTACACCAATATGAATCACGGGTGTGATTTTTAATGCATTAAAAAATTGGCTAATTGCTGAGTACTATTTTCTAGAAAAAAAGCAATCCAATAAATATTCAGTCTCAACACTTTTCTAGTTACGTTATATTTGACGCGCTGATCTAAAATCCAAGAACCTTCAGCAAGACACTTTTAAGATTTCAGCGTCAGGTGTTAAGAAACAGTGCAAAAAAGCCGGACAAGTACGAATCTCACTCGCGCACCAAGGATTCCGTACAAATTGCCACCTGGTCATTATCACACCCTGAATTCACCCACCCATACCCACTTGGCCAGAATGCTCATCAAAATAAATCAAACTAACTCAAATTCGGGGTTCCTATGACCTTCCTGATCATCGTCAGACCCTGAAATACCAACTATCAAACCTGCATAGAAATCGGACCATCCGTTCTGGAGCTACGATACATAAATAAAGGGATGCAACTTATAACACCTGTCTCTGCGTTGCGTCCTCGGGGGTTAACAAAATAATAATAATAATAATGAATTTAAAAAAAGTATATATTGTACCCCTGGTACTCTCCACCACGGGGGTGATTCCCAAACACCTACACCACAGTCTGAAAATGCTAGGCCTCCCTGCCAACACGTATGTCATCATGCAGAAAGCAGCCATCCTTAACACCTGTTGGATAGTACGCAAATTCCTATCCTCCGACATTGACATCATGACTGAACGCACAGATACGTAATTATTATACCCTCCTTCCAGTGGCACTTGGTCTGTGACCCGTGTCTCTGGTAAATACCCTCCGAAAGAGGAGATAAACTATAGTTTAAAAAACAATAATAATGATTTATTTATTTCAAGAAATATGTCAACAAAGAACACACACACTACTAAGATAATTTAATGAAGGCTTTGACTTTGCCGTTAAAAATCTCGTTCAAACCAATTTTCTGTGGAAGTTTGCATGGTTTTAGAAGCCTCAATATCATATTTGAAGACTTATCCAGAGAAAGAAAATCTTAATGCGGTCCACAGAATACAACTATGTATTTACTAAGCAACAACTGAATCATAGTGGGCCCAGATACCTATTATCAAATTAGGAAAGGGAAACTCGCCCCTGGGCCCAGTTTAAGACTGTACCTAAGTCGTTTCAAGTTTTGTTGTATAGTTTTTATAGTTTCGGAAAAAAATGGTGGATGGAATGGATTTATTAATAAAAAAAGGTACTTACACCAACAGCTTATATAATAAAACATTAAATAAAAGCGGTTTTAAAGCGGCGGTTTTTGCTATTTGGCTACGTAATCCTAAAAAATAACCTAGTTGAGATGTTGAGAATCACTTTATAGTTCTTTAGACTTTCCCAACTTTCGTAACCACACCATACAGAACACAAGTAAGTATTTTTAAACTGCGATGGACGTCAGTTGCTTGTAGGTATTAATACATAATAAACGAGTACGTTTTACGTAGGGAACTAAAAATTTAAAGTACCAGTTGGCCCGAATTTTAGTAGGATGGTTCATCATATATGCATATTAGTAATAAAAACTTTTTATGAAACACAAAAAAGAGAATCATATTTTTCGAGCGCGCAAAATACGTCAGGTTTTTCATCCGTCCGGTAGGTACCTGGATTACTGCAGACACCTTCTAATTTTATTTTAAGTTACGGATTTAAAGGGACGGATGATTGTCAACAAGTTAATTTTAAAATGAATGAATAACCCATGCGAATAAAATAGACTGGTATGCATTCCGTTTGACGTGCTGTCTACTTAATTCTGTCCGATGTAAAATTTTTAGACGGTTGTTTTAGATTTCTGCTCAAAATTGACGTGTATTCCATAAATTGTATGCCTGCCGATTACCCGTCCCTTTCTTTTTCAACGAATAAGAAAATGACAGGTATAACTTAAAATAAAATTAGATGGCGTCTGCAGGAATTAACATGTATAAGTACCTAAATTTTGTTTTTTTAAGATTTTCTTCAACAACTAATTTTCCGCAGGTGATGCATGAAGGATGATGTCCAGCTCAGTACCCCTTCTTCTACTGACCCTCTCATCGGCGTTATCTACACTTTCTGCACCTTACGATGGATACACAGTAAGTAAAAAATAGCTTATAATCTCACATTTCTTAACATGACATGTGATATGATTATCTCATGGAGTCACAGGTTGTCTGAAGGTAACTCGGAAATTCGATATCGTTTTATGAACTTGAGCTATTGACGTTAATGTATGTTTTTCGATCCTCTGATCTTGGTCTAGTCTAGTCGTCATGTTTATTAGAGACGTCAGAATTTAAAGGTGACCGTGATGACCGTTCCACCTACGAACACCTTTTTATCTCCACCAGGGCATTTTCTGGCTATTGAAATAATTAATCACAAGAGTAGCAAATTATTGTTTCTATAGTGAGTATAATAATAAAAATACAGTATTTATTTGTATACTAATACAATTCGTCACATATACAATTTAACAATAAAATTATTAAAGAAAACTTAGTCCATAAATAACCCGCCCCTGACCGTTCCCGGTGGTGCCCATAACGCTCGCCGCATTGCCGCGCTGAATAGCAATGGTCAACCTTTGCTCCAAGAACGAACCGGAGCGAGAGTCATCCGTATAATAAAAATTAAAGTTTAAAAACTAAAACCCGACTACGGAAAAAATGTTGACTGAGTGACTGTTTGTTGTTGTGTATTGTTGTTTATATTTGAAATGTGCGAAATAAGCCCTTTCATTTGATACCAAATACAAGAAAGATATCTTTCGAAAAAAGCATTTTTTTCGTCCTTAGTTTATGTCCTCCAGCGGGCGCCACTAATATAACATGACGTCACGTATCTTATAACCGTCCGACAATCAAAACGCTTCTATTGATACCTCATATGTTACATTACGATGGTTTAGAAGTTAGGTTGGAACAGACGTTCATACGCACATATATACGAAGTGGTCAAACACATAACCCTCCTTTTTGCATCCCCGCAGTAGGGTAAAAATAAACTGGGTTGTTATCATGAAACGTCAATTTGTTAGAATGGTGATAGTCATTTTGTCTAAGTAAGTTTAATTGGTATTGTATTGTTACTAAGCACCCTCTAATAGGTACTTAATATATTTTTGCTTGTCCTTCTTTCTATATCTCCTACAACTAACCTACTAAGAGATATTATGAGAATATTCAATGAGAGATTTTTAGGGTACGTTCCTAAAAATAATAATAACAGCAAAAAATCAATATAGATTCTGATGGCGCTGTACAGTTTTAGATAACAGATATATGCATCTGTCATCTTCGTTTTTGGGTATAAATGATGACCCTTTTTATTACACCCAGGCACAGTTAATTACATCTTCCACGTATTATTGTATTATTCTGATCAAAATTTAATGAGAAGCAATATATACCTATATTAGCGACATTATTCTATACCTACATAATGTGATCAAAGTATCAAGCAACAAATATTTTTATACAGGGTGTCCCAGAATGCTATGGCTTTTTAACAAATTACATGAATGTTACTATATGAGATTAAATGGGCAAGTTTTTACACTAATTTGCTCAACATCGCTCATACATTTTTTATACCACAGCAGGTCAAACTTAGCAAAAAAAATTGATGCCGAATTTTTTTTAAAAACAAATTGCTAAATAAGTTAATATTTTATAAAACTGCATGCAAATTATCATGAAGCAATCATTCACAAATAATATGAGACAAAATGAAACTCAATTGATGTTAAACATGTCTTTTGGGAGACAAAAATGTACAAAAAAACAGGCTTTTTTAGGTTTTTAGAAAAAAATACATTTTGTAAAGGCTATGTATTTAAAAAAAAAACATTTAGCACATCTTATAGGACATTAGCCCCGCTATCTCCCATAGCAATTTGATTTACTCATTCTGGGACACCCTGTATATGCTTCTGCCATTACATTGTATTATACTATTATATAGCTGGATTTTGGAATAATTTTGTACCCGAGAAATGAGAGTAGAGTAATGAGAAAATAGCTAATTATCACGTTTAAAACTGAACAACGCCTATCGTATATTGTTTTCGGTGAATGTAGCCTGAAAAGACCCTCATTTTGATTGATGTATTAAAAAAAACATATTTTTCTTGATTACTTAGTTAAAAATGACTTCCTATTTCACGTAAACAACAATATGTAATTAGATACTAGGCATTGTAATAACCTCCACGCAATATTCTGGATGCAATTTTCTTTCCGACGCCATACAAACTGCTTTCTCCTATGGGATATTAAAGATGGCGGAAATTACCTCGAGTCGTTGCCGTCTATTGAAACAAAACAAAACACGAACACTTTTGCCGTTCAAATAATGCTTAGCTAATTTACTATCTAAATACTTACAATAAAACCGGCGAGCGTTCATGAAGTTTTTGATGAGAGTGGAAGAAGCGAAGAAAAGTATCGGCGTCCGAAGGACGTAATATACGATCCCGACGACCCGATTACTCTAGCCATAGAGGCAGCCAATCAGCTCGTGACACCAAACACTTCAGGACCCCGATACCGACCCCGCCGGCGTGGTCGACGATTTCCCTCATTCAGCGCTTATCGCTATCGACCCACCAGGGTCGATTAATTCTTTCAAATATTTTTCCTCTCAGACGACGCCCTGAGCCGAGTTTCGCGCCCAACTGGGCACCCTCAGGCCTGTTGTCTTAAACGTTGTACCGGGTGAGAGCCTTCAGCGCTCCCCATTTGTCCGGCCAAGTAGTTAATGCCATCTGCGGCAAATCTACAATAAGTCACGTCAAAAAAAAGGAAGAAGCGAAAGTGTGTCAGGATCGTAGTAAGTGGAATTCCGTAGTTTCTGCCTAGGACTTTTTGGCGGGAACGAGAACGGGACAGTTGCTGTCTGCATTGAATAATCTAAATAATTAATACGAAATGGTGTTTTGTGGTTAATGATCGCATTAACTTAGCCGGAAAACATTCTCGACATTGTTTATATCGGAATATTTAATAATAAAGTTCCCTTTGCCTTACCATTCGGGGAAAACCAAAACAAAAAGGTCTCTGCCTACTCCAACGGGAAATACGCGTGATTTTATGTATTGTGTATACATACCTTTTTGGTCTTATCAATTTGCTATCCGCGAGGAACTATAATTGGCTTTCTGTATTTACTATAAGATGCTACTATGTTAATTATAGCTGTTGTTTCTCCGAATATTAAATAAATAAAAAAATAAGTAAATAAAAGTATGTATACAAAAAATCTCCCTATCCATCCATAGGGAAGGCCCGTGCCCCTGCAGTGGGGACGTTAGTGGGCTGGTGATGATGATACAAAAAATAGTCCTCTAGTACCGGAGGAGGAGTGGAAACGCGCCCAGTTTTAACACTGGCATTGAATTTATTTTATGAATTCGTCATTTACGAGGTATAGAGACACACCTTTAACGGTTTTTGGAAGTTGCTTTTCTCTGAAAAGCGAACTCGATCCTTATAAATTGGCATTACATAGGTATTACGTATGAGACTGTTTACAAATAATACGCATTGCTGCGTTTGTACAATTTCCTGTAAAACACGTCGATTCTATGAATAGGCATATTGTCTTGCGTAACGTGGGTTTTAGCTACAGAAAGGGCCGCCTACATTAGTTTACCTCATTTGATTTCGGAATCGGATATTATAATTTACTAATACATGTTATGTATCTAGATTTTTTTTCCTGTATTTGCTATTTCTTCAAAGCAGCCTTTGCTTTGCCAGACCTAATACCACATAGGTACATCTGTATGTAAGTGTCTATTAGCCGTAAAACACGTCTACCATCCCACAGCGTACTCGTAGCAGCGTAGTAGAAGTGACCCTGCAGTGGCAGGTATATAGGCTGTCTATGTTATGTTTTTTATGCCAGTCATTGTGTAGGGTACACTAACACCCTCAGTGGTTTAACAGCCTCCGTGGTCTGGTGGTTAGAGCGTTAGGTTCACGATCTATAGGTCCGGGTTCGATTCCCGATGGGGACATTGTCGAAATCACTTTGTGAGACTGTTCTTTGTTTGGTAAGGACTTTTCAGGCTTGAATCACCTGATTGTCCGAAAAAGTAAGATGATTGCGTGCTTCGGAGGGCACGTTAAGCCGTTGGTCCCGGCTATTAGCCGTAAAAACACCTCCACCAACCCGCAGTGGAGCAGCGTGGTGGAGTATGCTCCATACCCCCTCCGGTTGATTGAGGGGAGGCCTGTGCCCAGCAGTGGGACGTATGTAGGCTGTATATGTAAGAGACATATTTTAAGGGCACTTAACCAGAGCTACATAGTTTGACATCTTGTTGCTCTTTATTAATTTTACGTAGATTGCATTTACAAGAAAAGAGCTTCCTCGAGTGACGTAATATAGTTAGCTACATCATCAATACGAAGTATGAAAGGAAGTCTGTCCTGTTTATATTCAGGCTAATGTAGAGAACCGAAAGATGTAAATACTGTATCTAGGCCATATAATAAAGAGTAATACTACATACTCGTATAGAATGGACACTCTCCGCCCCCCACTAATTCGTATGGGTGCCAAACTAGATGTACCCCACCCCCTCGCTGGGTCCTTTTTACTCTAAATGGTCGTAAGTCGTTAAGGAGTAAAGGAGCGCGCAGGTACTGGCTGTCTCGCTCTTACTTACGCGGTAAGTAGACAACACGGTAAGAACAAGATTTTTGTACGGAGTGTTCGGACTGTGTCTAGTCTAGTCTGTCTGCAGAAACATCAAACGTAAGTTGTAAATCCTTTTACTATGATTACGAATGGATTCAAAAAGAAATGTATGTTATGCCACGGACAGGGAGAAGGAAAAATAGAGGTCACTCAAAATAGGTTTTCTTAAAAAGGAACTTGCAATTTTATGTAAGTATGATTATAAGTTCATAGAACTAAGCTTTCCTCCCCCCCTCCCGAACCGTTGTTCAACCCTTTGTCCCATTATCCTTTCCTCCTAATAGGTCTTATTAGCTTTGTATCGTGTTAATTTTATGAGACAGATGCGTAGGTAACTTAATCTAATTTCACCCACTACTTATATGGCATTATAACCAAACACCATCCATCGTCAGGATATCTCGACAACGTATTTTCTGCTCCACTTTCTTAGCTCATCGTAATAAACAAACTTCTGTGTTGTAGGTAGCGACTGATGGTCAGTGGCTTATATGTGTATTAGATTAGGTAGGTAGTTACATAGTTAGATTCTAACGGACACATTACTGAAATCGGTGAATTAACGTGCTTTATACGTACGGTCACGAGTACTAATATGTATACATTTTGACACCATGTCACATTAACTTTTTTGACGAATTAAACCGTAACTCTCGCTAAATGTCAAATATAATAGAGAGACAGGGTTCTAAAGTGGGTACATGATATTAGTCATGACTGCGCACTTGGAGTATGCTCCATGTGCCCTCCGGTTGATTGAGGAGAGGCCTGTGCCCAGTAGTAGGACGTATATAGGCTGGTTATGTATACGTACTCACAGTACTAGTATTCCTTAGTAGATTTGCGTATTAATAAAAAAAATATCTTCTAAATGGGTTTTTTTATTTGTAAAGTTAAAGCTAAATTTTACAAATAAAAAAAAAACTGTTTCAGAATTTGACTTTTATTAAGCTTTTTGTATTATAAAACAAATTCTACTTTGTGATCATGATTAAAAATTTAATATTCTTTTAGCTCCAGTGTTTGTTAAAAATGTTTAGGTTTTAGTGTTCCGTGTTTTGAAATAATGTTTGAAATTAAATTGCATGTTTGACGTTGTTTGAGGATAAAATACATTATAAGTACTTAAAAAAATATTAACAGAATTAAATGGTCTTCATAAAAATATTTTCCTCGTAGGTTGTGTTTGTACAATTAAATGTAGAAATAATAATATAGTCTAGAAGGGTAGTAAAGAATGACATTGAACCGACGTTTGCGCCGAAGCCCCGACATAGACAGGGGAAATATGCCGAATTGTCCGGACTTGCACCAATGAGTTATTAATTTATCTTGCAGTTAAAGTGCAGTTTTCACTATCACAGTTGTATCGACCATATAAACAACGATACGGCTCACCACCTATGTTAGTCTAACAAAAAGTTAGGTGAAGTGTGGGCACTTAGTTCATCTTGCGATGCATGTACAATCAAAGAGTAAAAGTGCAGTCACCGAGCCCAGTGAATTATTTGTAACCAGTGGTGGTATGAATCATTAGTTGTCATAATTATAAAATTTATGTTTTTGTCTTAAGTGCAACCAGTTAATTTAATACTTTGCAAGATACTGATTGGACTTTTGCACCTTATCGTACCTCTGACTACCCCCAATTGAGATATGGTCGTGAGCTTATGTTATGTTATGTGAATTGGTATACAGCGTGTCACGTAGAAAACTGGGCGCCAACGCGGTGCGGTTATATGCAAACTCTTACTTTCCTGGAACCTTCTCGGTTTAATGTTGATAACGGTATTCCAGCAAGTGGTGGTGCCACAGAAGCGAGCTGCGTTGATGCTGGATCGTCTGCTGATGGCTCTGCAGAAGGCCCTGCACGAGGACGGGGAGCGGCCAGAGCGCGACGGGCCCCGCGCCGCGCCGCTGCGCATCGCCGGCCTTGATGATGTTGGCAATGACATGGTTAGTATAAGTATTGTCGATGCTAATTACAGTACACACTATACGTCATTTTCTTACCCATCATTCCACTAGCATTATCCCGTTTGCACAGGGTCCGCTTACCTAACCTGACGATTTGACAGGTCCGGTTTTTTACAGAAGCGACTGCCAATCTGACCTTCCAACCCGTGAAGGGAAAACCTGCCCAATACTGGATTAGGTGACATACTTCCGAATAAGCATTTCTCGGGAATGTGGGTTTCCTCACGATGTTCTTCTTCACCGCTGAGCATGTGATAAATGATAATAATTTATGATACAAATATAAATTCGAAAACAAACGTCATTTTCTTTTCGTCATTTCCTTACCCACTGAAAAGAAAGGGGCGGGTAATCGACAGGTATAAAATTTATGGAACACACGTCAATATTAAGTAGGCAGAAATTTAAACAACCCTCTCAAAATTTACTTTGCCCAATAACCCAAGAGAATCAAGTCTAAAGGGTAAATGCAACCCGTTAGACGTGGGCTTCCTATTACATTCGCCTGAGTTATTCGTTCATTCACTCATTCATTTTAAAATTAACAGCTGTCATTTATCCATCCTTTTCCTTTTCGGTGGATAAGAAAATGACAGGTATAACTGAAAATAAAATTAGGAGGTGTCTGCAGGAATCAGGGCCACTGTTATTTCAATATTTCCATTACAGCATGACTATAGGCCTTACGACTACACACTTAAGCTTTATACCCACAGAACCGGGAAAATGGGACAAGAGGGCCGTCGCATTATATATATACTTACTTATTTACAAGCTTTCACTATATTCAGTCGGATATTTTTTATGTATTATGTCTATTTTTATTATACTATCGTGCTTTTGACCTCCAATACATATTGTTATAAACCTATTTCAAACGTTAGGTTACTCAAATCATTGGCAAGTTACACAGTTACAGCATTTTTGCTTACTCAGTTAAGTACCTCTAAATATACACCTACCTCTAGATAGGTCTTTTTTCAAGTTGGTTTAGTATAAACTGTGAAAAAAATAAAAACCTGTAAGTAACTATAATATTATGCAACCATGCTTCGCTTATAGGTAATAATACTATAGGTATTTGCGATACATAAATATGCAGTAAGTTCTTAACGTAGCAACTAGGATTATTCGAATGAACGGGATTTGCCACCGCATTGCTAATTCGACTGGATACGTTGTTTGCTAAACTAGGTTTCCGTGATTCATTAAATGGGAAATCACAAGAAACAGCGTGTGGATAGATTCTCTAAGATAATAGATTTATGGATTAGTCGGCTATGCTTTTAATTTAGAAAGAAACAGTTATTATTTATTTAGTTAAAAACGAAAATGTTGCCATAACAATAAATCAGACGGCGTATGAGCGTGGCTTTTAAATTGATGATGATGAAGCAACATCTGCCACGCTACTCTACCGCGCGTTGATGGAGCTATTTGATCTTTTTTTTTACTTTCTTGTTAGCAATTTGTATGAAGTAGGAAGTAGAGTAGTGTAGTCGGGCTGTGATCCGCAGATGGCTCTGTACAGCGAGGTCGGAGTACCCGCGCCTGCGCCCGCGCCCCGGGACTTCGTATACGAGCCCCACCCCGCGCCGCTACACATTGCTGCCCTAGACGACGATAAGGTCATTATTTCCATTTGCCATATCATTACTGAATAGGGTAGTTTCCAACTAGTCAAATCAGTTACTTTTTACTAAACCTCAAAACACGAAATTACTACGGAATTTGTATGAAAAAGCGATCTGTGACGTCATAGAAAAACGTGACAAAATGTCGCACTTATTATTACATTATTATTTATTGAAATTCATAAAGAAGTTAAATAAAAAAGAAAATGTTTATTCTTACCTTTATCATCATCAGAATTTCATAATTTATCTTTGACCTAGGAAACTACCCAATTAACATCAACATGCTTTAGTTTTATTGGTTGATTGACATATTAGAGAAATTAGTAATAATAGCTAGTCAATTATTGTGAAGAAAAAAAAATTTTTAACTCTTTTGATAAAGTAAATGGACTTAGCAAATGCTATCCGAATTAAATCTAATAAGTCACGTAAACATGTAGAATTCCTAGCTAAAATTTATGTCACGTTGATTCCTCATCAGCTCTTTTTTACAAATAAGAGCGCATATAAAAATATAATATTTACCAGGAAAACAGCTTTTAATATTAATACTAAGCTATTGACGAAAGTTGTATAGGTTGTTTCATAGCGAGCGTCACAAATAGCAAATAAGCTAACGTATAACTCTGGCTCGTGGCGAAATTGCACATAAATTGAATTATATTACGAAGATCAAAAGATTTTTGTAAGTTTTGATAAGAGTAGGTGTTTCTTATATTTAAGAATTTACATTTTTAGACGAAAACAATTTCTGAAAACTTTGCCCTACTTATATAAGAAAAATCTTCGGTAACATTAAGAAATATGGTATCGTAAAATATTTTCATACCAGCTTAAGCAATTTTACTTGTTTTTATCAAATCGTGTTTTGAATACTTTTCTCTTTGCTGTACGCAAAATAGTGATCAAGAAAATTTATATACTTAACACCACTTTACGTTTTAAGTAATTGCTGATGCCAACGTATTCGATTTACTTACATTTTGAAAGTCATAGGTATTTTTATATTAGTCACTAATTACAATTATATCAGTCATACGAACCCACAGGGGACTGAAGAAACTTGTTTTGAAAAAAGTAAAGTTGTAGGTAAGTCAATAAAGTTGGGTCAAAAAGAGTATCAACTTTTGTTGCACACTGGGGTAATTTAGATAAAATTTCGGGGCGGGAATTTCGTGATGTTCGAACGATTACGCGCTTAGTCAAATAGAAATTCGGCACGATGCGGAAGGGATGCGAGTACAACCGCTTCCCGCCAAAGAACGCCCGGGTGCTAATAATAGTGAAAACGTTTATTTCGAACTAACCACGACATGTATACTTATTTACACAATTTAACAAGATCATTTACATAACCTAAGAATAAAAAAATCAAGAATATAAATATACATGGATGCCGCAGTCAACCGAAAAAAGGGCAGAGTATAATATAATCGCTTTTATATACCCAAAAGGCAACATTGATTTTCAACCCTTGCATATGCTAAATAATAGCGCGTAGTATAAGTACATAAGTTGAGTTATTAATTACCTACTAAGTACAGTTACGCAATGTTTTGTTTGCAGATTGCGCCGAAGCGGCGCGGGCAGGGTGTCGGCAGAGCGGACGGTCGCGTGTTGCGTTGCTACTTCAACGCCATCACGTGCTTCTAACACCCGTTCACACACTTGTAACACACATACATATTGATAAACCACCCTGCTTTCAGGTATACAATATGCTAAATATTTTTTAATACAAATATCCTGGAATGTAAACAAACACTACCAGCAAAATTTGATTTGTCTATATTTATCTGGACAGTTTTAGTTTACATTTGATATGTATATGATATGCAACACTTTACCTACTGACTTGTAAATAGAGAGAAGAATTGAAAGCTTTTGGCTGCAGGGCCGTAAGCTAGGCACTTTGTAACATAAGGGAAGGGAAGACTATGACCAAGTAGGCAGCCAATTGAATGTGACTTTAGTGCCGCTTTAAAAAAATATATTTGGTGATTTTGGTGGATTTCGATCTAGTAAATTCCATCTTCTAATTCTAAGATTGTACGCGCCACCGGATCTGCTGCATAAGTTTTTTACTTAACAATAACGTTCAAGTATCATTATTTAATTGCAATACAATGATTCATAATTTAATTTATCGCCTAACTTATAATCATTCCCATTCTACCAATGAATGTGCCAATTTCTTAATCAAGTATTTTTAAGCCACATACATCTACTTTTAAAATTGTACCTTTTACTTGTCTTCTTTATTGTAAAGTTAAGGACTAATCTATATTAATAATAAAGTTTTGTTGCAATTAATGAAGTTTCATTTTATAAATATTTTAAGTAAGTATAATAACCTCATCAATCAGAAATCAGAAATCATTTATTCTATCTCGAGCTCCTCCTTCTATCCTGCTAATTATTATTAGCGTGCAAATGTCGAAAATTATTAGTAATAAGCCATTCGCGTAATTTAAAAGTCATAACTTTAGTGGGTCCGTTTTTAAATTTATCAGATTTTTCAATTTTCAAATAATCTATACTTATAATAAATCTGTAGAGAGGTCAATTCTGTACATTAAATATTTTTTCAAAATAACTATCAGGGGATGATAAGTGGTCGATACTGATGCCAAAAATGCAATCAGTAAAATTTTTGTCTGTCTGTCTGTCTGTCTGTCTGTCTGTCTGTCTGTATGTTCCTTATAGAAACAAAAACTACTGGACGGATTTTAATGAAACTTGGTACAATTATTCTTCACACTCTTGGACAGGTTATAGTATACTTTTCATCACGCTACAATCAATAGGAGCAGAGTAGTGAAGGGAAATCCTTTTGTATGAAAAATCTAAACCACTCAAGTTAGACGTTTGAAATTTGGCATGCAGGTACCTAAGATACCGTAGAGGTACACTAAGAAAGGAATTCCCGAAATTCCCACGGGAACGGGAATTAGCGGGAAAATACTTTTGTATGAAAAATGTAAACCATTCAAGTTAGACGTTTGAAATTTGTCATGCAGGTACCTTAGGTACCGAGGAGGTGCATTAAGACAGGAATTCCCGAAATTCCCACGAGAACGGGAATTAGCGGGAAAATCCTTTTGTATGAAAAATCTAAGCCACTCAAGTTAGACGTTTGAAATTTGTCATGCAGGTACCTTAGGTACCGTGGAGGTGCACTAAGAAAGGCATTCCCGAAATTCCCACGGGAACGGGAATTAACGGGAAAATCCTTTTGTATGAAAAATCTAAACCATTCAAGTTAGATGTTTGAAATTTGGCTCGCAGGTACCTTAGATACCGTAGAGGTGCACTAAGAAAGGAATTCCCGAAATTCTCATGGGAACGGGAATTAGCGGGAAAATCCTTTTGTATGAAAAATCTAAACCACTCAAGTTAGATGTTTGAAATTTGGCATGCAGGTACTTTAGTAAACTTAAAGCTTAGTTGCAACAGGATATTACAAAATTCCCACGGGAACGGTAGTTAGCGGGAAAAAAACATTTGTATGAAAAAAATCAAATCTAAATAAAAGGAGAAACTGACTGACTCAGTGACTGACATATCAACGCATAGCCTGAACGGCTAAACGTAGGCATTTGAAATTTGGAAGGGACATAGCTTAGGTACCGTAGAGGTACACTAAAAAAGGAATTCCCGGAATTCCCACGGGAACGGAAATTAGCGGGAAAATCCTTTTGTATGAAAAATCTAAACCGCTTAAGTTAGACGCTTGAAATTTGGCATGCAGGTACCTTAGTTAACTTAAAGCTTAGTTGCAACAGGTTATTGCAAAATTCCCACGGAAACGGGAGTTACCGGGAAAAAAACATTTGTATGAAAAAATCGAAACCGCGTAAGATAGATGTTTTCAATTCAATTAAATTATTTATTGCATTCCATGTAGTACAATGGGGTGTTACATAGGCATAGGAACTAAAACATGGACCCTGTAGGGCACAGCATAGTTGAAGGGAAGAGAGGAAGTGTGTATTAAAATTAAAACTCAATGAACAATCAATTAAAAAAAAATCAATTCAATCAATTAATTCAATCTAGCATGCATGCATACCTTAGTAAATATAAAGTTTATTTTTGGCTGTAATATTTTGAAAAATGGGAGTTATTAGGAAAAAAAATGTATGAAAAAATCTAAACTGCATAAGTATGCACTCCCACACACACAAAGATCTCTCTCTTATATAACACGCCACGCGGACGAAGTCGCGGGCAAAAGCTAGTTTTATTAATAATTTTCAATACATTGTCCTTTTATAACTTATTGGCGTTTAAGTACTATAATCTGCGTGTGTAAGGTATGTGCTATGTGTACTCTAATATGTTGGTGGTAAAGGTTAATATAAGGGTTTAGATCTACAAACCCACTTATGGAACATCACAAATCATTAAGTATAAACATTGGCTACAAAGCATACCTATTTATAGAAACTAATCACTAGGGTGTTAACATTTATTAATATTGTGACAACGTAACATTTTAGATGATTTTTAATGTCTGTTTCTGGGTAAAATTTGGAACAATATTTACTTAGGATATTTATGCTTGTTTACAGCTAGGAAAATGATTGTCTGACTTCATCAAGTAAACATAAACTTACTTACAATATTTTACATAATTTTTATACTGGTATCAACATAGTGTTGTTAAACCTACATAATATAGGTTATTACAAAAGTTTGTTTGGATTATGCTTTGATATTGCTTCTATGCTGTTCTGGGAGCAAATAAAAAACATAGAAAACGTTCAGCTGCTTGTCTTCCCGGGCATGTCGTAAAAACCGACAGAGGGATTGTGTCATCTAACATGATGGACTAATGTTATGGGCGATAGGCTGATCCCTTATCACCATAAGGCTCATCATATCCAGCTTACGACATCGTATCAACAGTGGCTGCAAGTTGTCTTTGATTACTTGTGGCTCTGCCCACCCCATTAGGGATTACGGGCGTGAGTTTATGTATGTATGTATGTATGTTTGGATTATATTCGTTGTTACATGTTATTATTTGGTCCTAGACCGCCACGAGATATTTACGAATCTGTTTTACGCACGATCACATTTCATAATTTGAAAAATATAACATAGGTACCTAATAGATCTTTTACAAATACATTTTTAATTTATACTAGCTTTTGCCCGCGACTTCGTCCGCGTGGCGTGTTATATAAGAGAGAGATCTTTGTGTGTGTGGGAGTGCATACTTATGCAGTTTAGATTTTTTCATACATTTTTTTTCCTAATAACTCCCATTTTTCAAAATATTACAGCCAAAAATAAACTTTATATTTACTAAGGTATGCATGCATGCTAGATTGAATTAATTGATTGAATTGATTTTTTTTTTAATTGATTGTTCATTGAGTTTTAATTTTAATACACACTTCCTCTCTTCCCTTCAACTATGCTGTGCCCTACAGGGTCCATGTTTTAGTTCCTATGCCTATGTAACACCCCATTGTACTACATGGAATGCAATAAATAATTTAATTGAATTGAAAACATCTATCTTACGCGGTTTCGATTTTTTCATACAAATGTTTTTTTCCCGGTAACTCCCGTTTCCGTGGGAATTTTGCAATAACCTGTTGCAACTAAGCTTTAAGTTAACTAAGGTACCTGCATGCCAAATTTCAAGCGTCTAACTTAAGCGGTTTAGATTTTTCATACAAAAGGATTTTCCCGCTAATTTCCGTTCCCGTGGGAATTCCGGGAATTCCTTTTTTAGTGTACCTCTACGGTACCTAAGCTATGTCCCTTCCAAATTTCAAATGCCTACGTTTAGCCGTTCAGGCTATGCGTTGATATGTCAGTCACTGAGTCAGTCAGTTTCTCCTTTTATTTAGATTTGATTTTTTTCATACAAATGTTTTTTTCCCGCTAACTACCGTTCCCGTGGGAATTTTGTAATATCCTGTTGCAACTAAGCTTTAAGTTTACTAAAGTACCTGCATGCCAAATTTCAAACATCTAACTTGAGTGGTTTAGATTTTTCATACAAAAGGATTTTCCCGCTAATTCCCGTTCCCATGAGAATTTCGGGAATTCCTTTCTTAGTGCACCTCTACGGTATCTAAGGTACCTGCGAGCCAAATTTCAAACATCTAACTTGAATGGTTTAGATTTTTCATACAAAAGGATTTTCCCGTTAATTCCCGTTCCCGTGGGAATTTCGGGAATGCCTTTCTTAGTGCACCTCCACGGTACCTAAGGTACCTGCATGACAAATTTCAAACGTCTAACTTGAGTGGCTTAGATTTTTCATACAAAAGGATTTTCCCGCTAATTCCCGTTCTCGTGGGAATTTCGGGAATTCCTGTCTTAATGCACCTCCTCGGTACCTAAGGTACCTGCATGACAAATTTCAAACGTCTAACTTGAATGGTTTACATTTTTCATACAAAAGTATTTTCCCGCTAATTCCCGTTCCCGTGGGAATTTCGGGAATTCCTTTCTTAGTGTACCTCTACGGTATCTTAGGTACCTGCATGCCAAATTTCAAACGTCTAACTTGAGTGGTTTAGATTTTTCATACAAAAGGATTTCCCTTCACTACTCTGCTCCTATTGATTGTAGCGTGATGAAAAGTATACTATAACCTGTCCAAGAGTGTGAAGAATAATTGTACCAAGTTTCATTAAAATCCGTCCAGTAGTTTTTGTTTCTATAAGGAACATACAGACAGACAGACAGACAGACAGACAGACAGACAAAAATTTTACTGATTGCATTTTTGGCATCAGTATCGACCACTTATCATCCCCTGATAGTTATTTTGAAAAAATATTTAATGTACAGAATTGACCTCTCTACAGATTTATTATAAGTATAGATTTGAACAAAATATATGCATTAATTAGATATATAAGTATGAAGGTATTATTTAAGGGGTTATTAGTAGGTAGGTATAAGTATGAGGGTATTCATTTAATGTGTATATATTTTAATCTTGTAAATGTATATGTGTGTCGTAGGTTTTACCTAAATAAACTTTATTATTATTATTATTAAGGTAATCTCGGTGAGACGTGGGAACTAAGATCATCTTACGATTATTGTACCTCTACCCCAATTAACAATGCCTAATGTATAATATTTTATGTATATTATTAAAGTACAGGATATTATACAATAACACCTACACTACTTTTCGTATATTGTTTACAAAAGCATGGTTGTGCGGGGTTTTAAAAATATTATTAGTTTAAATAAACGACATCTAGCGGCATTTTCCAGTACTCGTATGAGTTCTCTACTGGGGTTTTCCATAATAAGTTCACTAGCATGTTTACAACATGTATTGTGTCTCTTGCTAGTCTCCTGTAGATGAAATAGGCCACTAGATGGCCCTGCAAGTCTGAAAAGACGTCGCTAAAGTTGTATCATATAATAACATATGTATAATAAAATAACCCGAAGGAACTACTTACGGATTAGCTTCCGAAATAAAATATTTAAATATAGTTGTTTTTTGAATTTTTATTCTGTATTTGAATTTAGAATTAGTAAACTAAAATATATTTTTTTAGACGCACTTTTAATAAATTTTAATAAGTAGAATAAATTAAGAACATAATACTGATGCAAATTGATAAAATAGAGTCTCTGTTCTCGTTTTGTGTTGTGCTTGTTTCTCTTCCTACTTCATGACGGGTATTCACAAGTTTTAGCAAACAAAGAAGTGGGTATAGGAATCGAGGACGACATCACATCATTCCGTCTGCTTTACTTTGTTCGATACCAATGTGAAGTTCGTTTGCAGCGTTATAGACATCGCACTGACAAAATGCACGCCATTACATCCAAAAATATGCAGTTTTGGTTCGTGGTAATTCGACTTACTTTGCATTTATTTTCTGCTTGTGGTTCTTCTTCTTCTAGCCTGTGGGTTGTGAGGTGGATTACCAACCTCATCAACCCTGGTATCAGGGTTACTATTGAGCCGCCAAAGGCCCCTGATATGACTCATGTAACGACTACGTACTTACATCAGTAAGTAGAAACCGGGACCAACGGCTTAATATGCCTTCCGAAGCACGGGGCGTCTTACTTTCGGACAATCAGTGTCCTAACCAAACTAGGGATTACAAAGTGACTTTTGTTATATGTCCCAATCGGGATTCGAACCCGGGACCTCCGGATCGTGAGCCTAACGCTCAACAACTGAACCGCGGAGGCCGTTGCTTGTGGTTGATGTTGATCGATTCAAATTCAGGTGTAAGTATGTGGATTATAATATAACGTCAAACGGTGTCATAAAGAAATCTATGTAAAGTCCATTATAAAACGTAGTGAATTATATTATCTTAGGTCTAATGCACACAGAGGGCACGGCGTCCTTAGCTTTACGGACGGGGGATGTAGTTTGTATGACAGGCGGATTTCTGAATGACGTATCGCCTCTGTGTGCACTATTCTTTAAAAAGACATGAACAATTATTCAACAATACACAGACACTTAACATTAAAACATATTAACTTGGCACAGGCCGCGGCGCTGGTCTTAAGCTTGCAAGGCAAGCAACGCTTATCATAAAGTAAATCCCAAATTAAAAATAATTTAAGTACATCTAAGAACCCAACCAGTGTATTAACAACAACACCCCTTACATTGCAAGCAGCAGCAGAAATTTTCTAGAATTTGATATAAGTTTTGCGCGGAATATAAAATGAATGTGGCCATAATTAACATCAGACTCATTACCTTTAACAGCCTTAAACTTGTATAAACGTTGCGTTGCGTGGGTTTACCACCAACGCATACTTTCTCATCTTAAGTTTAAAACGTATGTACACGTTTACAATAAATTGAGAAATGGAGTATATTTCAATTTTTTTTATATAAATATACTACATTTCTCAATGTTCCATAGAGATTACGCGAAACTACAAATTATACTAGTCGTATTGTTTTAATGGTTATGTAAGTTAGTATTATATGATCTGTGGTAGAGGCAAATCTACATTTTATCATAGATGGACAAAAGAAAGCCCATAGGGTTGTTTTACTTATAGGTAAGTAGGTAAAAAAAACATACGTGTCGCAATGAGAATCTCCCATCGTAGGTGGTTGCTCACGTTAAAGCTGTCATTCAAGAGTTCTTCGCTTTAAAGTACGGATTACTTCTTGTCTTTAGCTCCATGAAATCGCTACACGCTCGAGGACACATTGAGACACGTTTGACATGCTCGGTCTCGTATAGAACATAATCTTGAAGATAATGGACGTCTGATGTCTACATTTTTGCAATGGGACGAGCGCAAAAATGTATTTTAATGTGTAATATTTTAATATAAAAATGCTATTCGAATCCAAAAATATTCGATAAATTATAACTTAGACCAAATTTTAATGATCAAGTACTTTGTGAGAGCGAGAGTTTCCCGTCACAATTATCCTCTGATTTATTTTCAAATTATAACTATGCTCAATAAAATGTGTGAAAACTAAAAAAAGCATAGTACCGGTGACTAGTCTGTAAAAGATTTACTGACATAAAACATATTTTATTTTTTACTTACTTACATAAAATCGTTTTAATTTTTCTCTTCTTCAATCTATACTGCTAATGTTGAAATAACTTCTCCATTGTACACCAGTCATAGCTTCCAGCATCCAGTCTCTCACACCCATTTTAACAAGGTCGTTAGTCTATCTCATAGTGGTGTTCCTATATTTCTCCATCCAGTCTGGAGTCTTTACTCTAATATTTCTCTATGATATATATTTCACTCTCTAATTACCATGAATGGGATTGGGAGGAGAAAATTACATTGAGATTATTTTTTCTTCTTTAGAAAGCATCGGTTGTAGCTAAAAACTCGGACCATTGGAGTAGCTAGTAGCTAACTATAAATAGATGCCTTCAATCCACAGTGAAGCATTACGCAGCAATACTGGTAGAGTACACACTCCACGCGGTATGGAGCATTACAATTGGTAAGGCCAGGATTAATTCTTAAGTTATAATTTTCGGTACTTGTATGGGTTGTCAGGTAGATTACCAACCTCATCAACCCTTGTGTCAGGGTTATCAGAAATCAGAATCATTTATGGATAAACTTGTTGAAGGTAAATTTAACATTTTTGAATTTACGTCATTTCGCAAGGTGTTATGGCTGAGGAGAAGAAATGACAAGAAACTGCAACAACAACATATTTCATAAGTATACATTCCAAGTTATTTAATAACTAGAGGAACACATTTATTAGTGAGCCACCAAAGGTATCTGACATAGTTTATGTAACGACTAATTACTTACAATAGTTAGTTAAGTAGAAATCGGGGCCAACGGCTTAACTTGCCTTCCGAAGCACGGAACCAATACAATTAGGTACCTACTTACTTGTTTCAGGCACTTATGTAACGTTACAAATTACAATCAATATCAAGTACTTAGTTGCTACTTCAAGTAGAATTTAAATTATAATTTCAAGTGCAAATTGCATCGGATTGAAAATAGTTTCAATTAGCACCGTCTGCCATACAAGTGCTTCTTTTATAGGATACGTGGAAATTGCACATTCACCGTAAATATGAAATTCAAACGACACATCACGTTATATCATGGTCAAGGACGAAAAAAGAAATTACAGCGTTCCATGCTGCTTATCATCCCCGGCATAATATAATAAATCAGCTGATCAGTTGCCGCTGCGTCATGTTGTTTAACATGGTTGACTTGTTATTTTTGATGGTTGCAAACGATGGACCACCCAAAATTGGTCCTTAGTAAGGTCAACCAAAAATATACAGCCAAAAATGCATATGGACCAAACATTTAACTTGACGACAATCGCAACGGAAATTCAGCTCGTAAGAAAGCTTTTTATTAATAGTATTAATAGAAAATAGGGTAATAAATCATAATAATAATTATTATTATCATTAGATATATGTGACGATCGCAAAACCATCCATCAAAGTAGATCAATCAATAAGTAAAGATTTTTCATTTAGAAATCAATCGACACGCTTCGTGAGGCATGGTTACCAAGTTCTTATGGGATGAGTGTACCTCTGAGCACCCCAATTTGGAATATAGTCGTGAGCTTATGTTATTTGCTGTGTTTATCGATCGATAACAGGTGCAGCTAAGTAACTTTCGATGTAAAGGTCTAAACTTTCAAGAACACTAGTTGCTTTGTAAGCGTTCTAATAAAATGCTGAAGTTTTGATGAAACTAATAGTTTGAGCGAGTAACTCAGCAATACAAAGGTAGGGTGACAGCGGCCAGTTGCATGATTACGGCATTTACGTGTCGTGGCCCGTCGTCGTGCTAATTAAGGATAATAGTTGTTAATTAAAGGGGATGAAGTAAAGTCCCTCGCGCTATTCTGTCCACTGTCGCTAACATTAGCCCAATTACATACTGATTCACCTGCAATAAATACTTAAATAATTTACATAGATCAGATATAATATCATAAAGGCGAATATACTTGGCAGGATGTCTGGATTCATACCTTGTATTTCTTCGCACATTTAACTCTCGCAAGCGCCGCCATTTTGCAAAATCATATTTGAATGTGATTTTTAACATATAAGTTGCACAACAAAGCAACTTTGTCAAGTAGGAGCAGCGGGAAAACCTAGCAGAGAAGCCTCGCTAAATAACTGTATAGGTAATCGAAATGGTTTTGGAGCTGTCAGTTTCAACCAATCACAGGATAGAATTACTATATGTCAATATAGAAACTAAGTTACACGATCCGGCTTCAGTTTATATTCATAAATAAGTATTTATAAGAAAGGGGAAAAGCTGATAGCTACCTAATTAAAAGAACGAAGGTTGAATTCATTTTGTCCTGTGCAAGTGTGCAAAGTGCAGCGAACTATATTATGTAGGTTTACTATATTAAGGTTGTTTATATGCTTGAGGTAGTCTGAGAGTCAAATACTTGTCGCTTATGGTAACATTGTATGGGAATTAGTAGTCGACGTTACGTGGTAGTTTTGGACGAGACCTGTTGTGGTTTTGTTTTTGTATTTTGACGAAGCTTATGCGAATTTTATTATGTATGGTTTCAATAAGCTTTCCCTTTTTTTTCTAATATGAATGTTGGTACTGACGAAGCCTGCGGTGGATTTACATTCTGTTTATTGTTTTTTTTTTGACGTTACTTATTATAGATTTGCCGCAGATGGCATTAACTACTTGGCCGGAATGTTTATTGTCTTATTAAAAATATATATTATATATAAAAAGTTAAGTAATTCGTTTTAAATAAATATATCGATTGATGGAAACCCTTAGTGCTTCCTATTTGTCCCACCCGTTAGTGAATGCTATCCGAGCCTTTACAACAAGTTACGTGAAAAAAGAACGTATAACTGAACAAAATCATTGAAGCAACATATTGAAGTATGTATGTGTTTTATTAGAAAACACGTAATAATATAATAATAAAATATTTATTTCAGATTCTGCATCCATATAATGTTAGTTAAACAATAGAGACTTACGAACTATGTTAGTATATTAAATTAAATGACATTACTTGGCCACACGGCGTATAGGTAACACGTGAGTCATAACCCAGTGTTTCCAGAATGGAACATCCATCCTCTCTGCTACGATTCTTAGAAGACTGTTGGCGCTGCCACGTGCTCTCGTTATTAGGGAACTGACTCGCTTGCGAACGATAGCATGGAAGCCATCAGTATGCGCATCAGCAAACATTGCAGACGCACTACAGTAACGTGGAAGCCCCAACAATGATCTAAACACATTGTTATATAGGACCCGCAGAGCGCTGTAAGCTTTTTGAGTAAAGTTGATCCATATGCTGCAGGTGTAAAAAGATTGGCAGTATGCCTTAAACAATGTAATTTTTACTTCTTTAGTACACCGAGCAAACCTACGAATCAACATATTACTCCTCACTGACAACGCCCTACGTTCCCTCTCTATGTCCATGTCATCATTTTACATGTAATAAATGACAATCGGTGCGTTAAGGCCAAGGGTAAAAAAGAATGATGGCTGAAGGCTGTAAGTTCTTTACTTCTTTTTTAAAACCTTAACTAAGTTAATAAATTGAACAAGCTCGTTACCAGTTAAAAATAAATATATCCTTAAACAATTCACAGTGCAAAACTTCAAAGAAAAAAACGTAATTTAACACTTTGAAGAATGAGAATATTTGTGATCTGATTCTTGCATCACTTTACACTAAGTTTTACTTATTTCTTTTCGTTTTACAGTTTTTGTGCTATATTATATTGTACTTTATTACAAACACTAAACGCAAAAATATTTAACACGTTCCGGGACACAGACAACGAATCGTTAACCTTTTATTTATACCATTGACACTTGGAATTTTGACGTCACGTGTCAACGTTGAGACACACAGAATGTTTATAAGGTAACATTATCAATAAAGAAAGGAAAATAATAATAGATCATTGATATTGTGCAAGACGCCTTACCCATTAATCTGTTCGACCCTTGTGGCAGTAACTACTAACAAAATTACCGTGTAGTATTAACTTTTAGGATGTAATCAGCCCCTTTTCAGTGCTCGCCATTTGCTAACGGTCACGTAAACATTATTTTTTATTGTATTTGCTCAATGCTCATACGCGGGTGGGTACATGTTTACAGAAAAATAATTTTATATCATTTATAAAGCTTCATATTGCTTTACCAATATTTTTGATATTTACATGTATTTGGAATATGCTCGATATTATTATATTTAAATAAGATTATTCGACTTTAAATTAAAAAAAACTTTAGTAAATAGTAGTATATTTTATAGTTTATTTTTAGTAAAATATTGCACTCGAGACGCACTGGGGTAGTTTTTAAATCTTTATATGTATATAATATAATTCGTTTATCCCGTATCTTTTCTAGACTCTTCGGTTGGGAGAGAGCTAGTCCAGCAGTGAGTTGATAAACGTCGATAAGTATTTTCATTCCATGATTTTATTTGCGTTATACCTAAAGGACTTATTACACTTACCTGTCCGACAGGCTAGATGCGACAAGGTCACGGTGGTTACCATGGTTACTCCCCACCAACTCCCATTTCCCGATCAGATCGTGTAGTAGCAAATCGGCGGGTAGTAACCATGGTAACCATCCGTGACCTTGACGCATCTAGCCTGCCGGACAGGTAGGTGTAATAAGCCTTTGACACAGCATTCCATATACAATGTATTAAAACGATAAACATAATCAATAGTCGGATTGGACGTGTGGTTCGTGGTATGGAATGTAATTGTGAAAACTGATGACAAAACATATTCAAATCCAGTGAAGCTCGTGAATCTACTAATAAGAAAGTTTTTTCCCTTCCTAACCTAAATTTTTATTTAAAGAGCTGTATCGATAAATCCATCATATGCACTAAGCGAGGAGGTGATCAAAAACATATAAGAGTCAAGTGATGCAAACGAAGTACTTTACGTCGCATAAACTTCGTGTACTTTCAAACAAATGTTGCGGTTTGACAGACAGATAATGAGGATTGTTAGGGTTGTCACCGCGGTAAGGACGGCATGTCATTACGCCGCGCCGGGCAAGGTAGCTATACGAATGCAAATTGAAAGTGTTGTATTTCGGCGGAAATTCCCTCTGTGCTGCACTCAAGCCACCTATATAATCTGTCCTCTCTCAAATTGCACAATAGTCAGAGGACGTTCAAAAATAAAATCTATTATGATAACTTGTAGCTATAAGCTACGAAGTTGCTACGACCTGTAGCTCTTTGCTACGACGCGTATTTTTTGCTACGCAATAGTAAATTAAATATACATAATAAAGATTCGATTTCATTGATTCTTTACGGTTGTTAAAGAACAAAACCAGGACAAAATTTAATGACCAACAAATTTGATTTGACACGAACCTTAATCTCGTCCGCATTCTGTTAACCATGTCGTTTACAAGCATAACAGAAATTAATAATCGCACATAAAATGTGAAATGAGATGACTATTCCATAATAATGAAACAGATGCAATGATCATCAAAGCAAACCCAGAGACATCAAAAGACTAAATTACAACTTATGAAAGACAGTGAAATGAAAGCCTTATGAGTTATTTTAGGACTTATATTTATTCTTGTAAAGAGGTTCTTCTTCTTATGTACTGTTAAACATTTTTAGATAAAATGCTTTTTTTATTTTAGAATTGATTCGTAAACATTAACTCAGACGAGATTTGTATGTAAAGTTTCTAAAATTAACATACTGGCATATTTAATTAGGTTCACATTTCACTCTTCTTTTTAACTTGGTATAAACAGCTTTTGAGTTCTCTTGTACGCATGACTGCCATACAAAACACATTACAGACAGATCAAATCTTATTACACTGAACATTCGGTTACCCAAAATCAATCCTTTGACGTAATAAAATCAACTCATTAAATTACTGAGGAACTTCCAACGGGTACGCTATAGGGTTAACTATTGAGTACGACGTTTATATGTATGTTGCAAAGTAAGAGTTACAAAAATGAACATGAATAAATTCATGGAATTTAAACGAAAATGTGTCCAACAACTTGCTTATGTCGTCATTGGATTTGTTCGGAAGCAAGCAAAATGACCCTAACGAGTTCCATTTAATAAAGTATGCTCCTTATGTATCTACTCCCAGGTGAATACTTTAAAAGTCTATCATACATGTACTAAGATCAACGTGTATAAGAACATAGTACCTAATTCGGCTAATTGTTGACCCGCCGCATCGCCAAATCGCATTACCAAACAGCTCTGATTATGATAACGGCTGGCCGTAATGTATTACGGCAGATTATCCAATCCAGGACGGAAGAGGCGAGTCACAGGGACTGTAACCTGGTACCTGACAGAGGGCAGCAGTAACTATCAGTACTATTCAGAGGTGGAGGACAGGAATCCTAGTATGGCTATGAAATAGACTACTCTGGGCGCCATCCCCTCGCGTCAGATAGAGCACTGCGGGGCGGAAAGCAAGAGGGAACCCACTGTCCTATTTTTTTCTCTAAAAAGTAGCATGGAGAATGCTACACTGATAAAAGGGTAGCTCTTAAATTAGTGAAGATACAATCCAGCTGCGAAATATATAAGCTTCTGTGTCTAAACCTTTAGGAAGGTGATATGATTATCAAGATACTTTGCAGCCACAATTGGCATTGAAGTTCCTGATTGATAAGATATAACCCCTTTGGGGAATTTTACTATATGCTTGTTTCTTTTAATCCTAATCGCATAGTTCAGAAGATAAGCACCTATTTAAAAGGCAAGTAATTGCAAATGAAAAAGACATTACGAAAACAAATCGCCCTTTGTTCATTACAGCAGTTCTCGGATATCCATCTGAGGGCAGAGTATCAATTACTAGGTTATGCAGCGCCATCGGATCCTGTCCTGATTGGATATCGAGTACGTAACAGGTGCGAACATTTTGTTTACACCTACCCTTATAGCGAAACGGGGAAATGCGCAACAAGTTTTGATAAATCGGTAACGTTTCAATTACGAGTATATTTAGATGTAAGTAAACAAAAACAGGTTATTTCCATTACTAACGAAAATAAATCTCTCCATTCACAGCATTTTTTCCATTGATTGATTTTTTATGGGTTCATATCTGACCAAAATCACTGATGATAAGTAACTGTTGAGAGTGCACACATATGAAATGATTATCGGAAGCAAAAAAAAAAAATATTACGTGCTGATTTCTTTATTGAAAAAGCTGACAAAGACATTTAAATAACAATGGAACGTAATAAAATTGACATGTATAAAAAAAACTTAATAAGACCAAGGAGGCCGTCGATAACAGTAATGAAACTTGCTTTAGCTTGCCATACAGTATGCCTTATAATAAATAAGCACAGGTAGCGCAGTGTTATTGTTTACATATAGATATGTGCCGTAGATCACGTCAACTATAATAATTGTTATCGAGACACGTGTGACACGTATCACTTAGTTCTCCGAAGCCCTGTATCGATAATATTACATTTCCAACTAGCTTCCCTCCCTCGGATGCGAGCAAGCGTTAATTAGAACCGTTTCATCAGTTCAGCAGTGAAAAGAGTAATAAAGAGACACACTTTCTAATTTAAAATATTGATATGGATTTGAAATATTTACTTACAATATATAAACATAATGACTAGGTATATATTTATATAATTTCAATTCTTATGTATATTTTAAAGACTTGCACATTTGTTTATTTTTGGTCATGAAGGTATCCTCCGCATGTTAAAATGAGTAACTAACGCGCCATGCCACTCAGTCTGTATCGAAATATGTATGGACATGTGCTTCAGGCTACCTGTAACACATAAGTAAATTTATATTTAGTAACACATAAGTAGTTGTCGCTACGATGCACAGAAAGCCTTGTGAAGGCAACAAGCGTGTCCTTCACGTGTCAACACATTGTATGAGCTTAGGTTGCTTGTTACGTCGATTTAACTAGCGGCGCGTACAGCTAAACGTTGAACTTATATTATGAATGTGTATAGAAATGTCATAGCCATAAATATAGCTTTACTTGTGGTAGGCAGAGGTACAAGTCGCCAGAGTGTGACTTGCAACTGCAAGGGTGGTATTTCTGTGTAAGTAGATAATTATAATTCGCGATCTTGTAGTTTAAATCTAGCCCAAATTATTCGACACAGCTAAAGATCACCTAATTCAATTTATTTTGTTTTAATTATGAACTTAAGGTAAGTAGTTTTGAATACACTATATGGCTGCGTTTCCATTGATGCGTAGCTGTGCGGAGATGAGCGACGATGTGCAGGAATCGACCAATCACCCAGAGTGACAGAGCGTCTTCGTTTTTCGCTCTCTCGAACGCTGTGATTGGTCAAATCCGCACATCTCCGCTCTTCTCCGCCCATCTCAGCGTCAGTGGAAACCGAGGTAGCCCAGTTGGTAGAATGCTTGCATCTCACTTTGAGGTCGCAGGTTCAAATCCAGCACAGCCCTAAAACAATGTAACCTAACCTGTATTGGGCTGGTTTTCCTTTCGCGGGTTGGCGGTCGCTTTCAAGTCGCGCTGTCAAATCGTCAGGCCAGGTAAGCGGACCCTGTGAAAAATGGGATAATGCTAGGGAAATGAGTTTTGAATACACTATAGCATTACCTATGCAGTGTTATAATTTCCAAGTCGGATTTTTTACTAGCAATTACGGCTGCAACACATAACGCTCGTTGCATCGCGATAACGGGGCCCAGCAACGCCGGTATATGCGAGAAATCTCCTCCCTGTTAGAAAGTATCGCAAAACGTCAAACAGTGTGACCCGTCTAATAAGCAGAATTTCCACGCGTTAGAGGGTCGTTAGCCCAATGTGGACGGCTCTCTCAACGACGCCTTCGCTGAATATTAAATATATTTCCAGTAGCTTTTACAACTAGTAATACAAATGTATAAATACGCTAGCTATAAATGTACAATCTGCATGACATGACACAATTAATAGCACATGTGCCTTCAGTAAAGGGAGGAAACAAAAATGTTCTACTTAAGTACTTCAAAGTAAAGGAAAAATAATAGTAAAATAAACCACCAAGAAAACAAATATTTACAAAGAAAAATGAAGCACAATAGGAGCTTTATTGTTAAGAAAATATCTGAATGCCTTTTTAATAAAGCCTTTTAAGTTCTGTCTTTTTTTAATGTTTCAAATTTCCGTGTTACCGCCCTACATTGAACAGTAGGAAATGAAATGGTGGCATATTAAAACATAATATTTTGTAGCGAACGGGGTTCATTCCAAAGCAGACAAACATAATTTCTTACTAGGTATCATATTTCTTTAACCTCTTTCTATAAACTGGGGTCTGAGATTATCCTGCGTAATCCACTGGCCGTATTGTCAAAGGATTGAGGCTTTCTCCAGTTTGCTTTTATAGAATCGTTTCTACTAATGGAAACCCACAGGATTTTTAACGCAATGGTGAACGATTACTTTTTTAAATGTTTATTGGTTATTTCGACAACGATATATTATTTTTAACGCTAGTAGGTACCTATTCTTTAGATTTAGGCGAAGCCAATAAGATTCTCATCGATGCATATACTTACATTTCAATTATTTTCAGTTTTGGCTCGACTGAGACTCACTCACTCGAAAGCTCGGTGAGGTGTGGGTACGTAGTTCATCTTGGGATGGATGTACCGCTGACTATCCCCATTGGGATATAGTCGTGAACTTATGTTATATTATTTTAGTAGTTGAGCCGTAGTAGCCCAGTTGATAGAACGCTTGTCTCTCTCACTTTGAGGTCGCAGGTTCCAATCCAGCACAGGCCTAAACCAATGATTGTCGAATTTGGTTTCGAATTCATGTTTGGATCATAAATGATTATCACGTGCTCAACGGTGAAGGGAAACATCGTGAGGAAACCCGTATTCCCGAGAAATGCATTTTCGGAAGTATGTGACCTAACCTGTATTGGGCTGGTTTTCCCTTCGCGGGTTGGAAGGTCAGACAGGCAGTCGCTTCTGTAAAAAACCGGACCTGTCAAATCTTCAGGTTAGGTAAGCAGACTCTGTGAAAAAACGGTAATGCTAGGGGGTCGATGATGAGTAGTGCATACTTCAATTCGTAATAATAATTAATAAAGATAAAGATGTTTACATAAATCTGATGATTTGATAGTTAAACTAATTTGGCCAATGCCTCTGAGGCGAACGTTACATTGGTCAAATTATAACCTTCAATCCTTAATTGCTTCAAGTCCCAAAACAGTGGACCTTGATAATTAGTAAGCAAGGGTAATTGGAAATCAACTCACCTGGACATGATTTTGATTAAACCCAATACGCATTTGATAATCTTTCATTTTTCACATGATGACGCCAACAGTCATAATTGCTTTCCTTTGATTTTGTTGTATTATACAATTCGCGGAAGGTCGGGGTACGGGTGGGAAACAAACAAGCAAGCGTGACGGACGGAATCGATATTTGGTAATTATTTTTTTACAATTTTTGACTAGAAATTTCATAGTTCTTGACCACATTCGTTTGATTATGAGATATTAATCGTCTACCATGCTTCTTTGCGACCACCTTAAACTGACTCTAACTTTCAAGTGTCTACTTTTACAAATTATTGGTCTCTATAATTGCTGCAGTTTACTTATTATTATGCTTAAATTAGTTCTGGGTCATCAGACAATAAAAATCGGAGAAGAAACAATGAGGGTGATAATAAGTGGTTTTATTTTGACGAACTGTATTTTTTTTTGTTACTTTGTAATAACACGAGCTCTGATTAACTAAAACTGTTACAACAAAGCGATCAAGTATTGTGTAATTTACACAATACTTGACAGACTCACAAACGTGCGACATACAAGTATGTGTCTACACTCAGCGGGATCCCCTGTCTGGGAGACATAAGAGTGATGCAGTTCTACTGAATTATCCTGAAAACAGAATTTGTTCCGTTAAAAAAACGGAAATACAAAGTTTTCTAACCGACCTCCAGCCAGCGGGATATTTCCCAAAGTTAAGTCTGATGAAGTATAAATTGGTATTAACTTTTAGATCTGTATTTATTCTGTTCAACAAAACAAAAAAACTACTTCTGACGTCCTTACTTCAGCTACAATCAAGCTGCAATGAAACCTCCAGTCAGCGGACTTTTTCTCTCACAGCTTCAATTTGTACCTGATACATAGTTTTTTTTTATATTCTACTCACATAATATCTTTCAAATTCTATACTTTTTAATTTAACACTAGATGTACGAATAGGTAATTTAAGTGAAATTATAGTCGTAAATAGGTTATTTGATATTATTTTAGTGTAAAAGTTACAAAAGAATGTCATTGAGAGAAAAAGTCCGCTGACTGGAGGTTTCATTGCAGCTTGATTGTAGCTGAAGTAAGGACGTCAGAAGTATTTTTTTTGTTTTGTTGAACAGAATAAATACAGATCTAAAAGTTAATACCAATTTATACTTCATCAGACTTAACTTTGGGAAATATCCCGCTGGCTGGAGGTCGGTTAGAAAACTTTGTATTTCCGTTTTTTTAACGGAACAAATTCTGTTTTCAGGATAATTCAGTAGAACAAATTCAGATCTAATTCTCTGCATCACTCTTATGTCTCCCAGACAGGGGATCCCGCTGAGTGTAGACACATCATACAAGTTATTCCTGTGACGCACGATCGTGAGGGTCTGATTGCTGATGAGCAGCTAAGCTAGGATTTTTTCCGTATTTTTCTGAAGGTAAGAAAAGGTACACGGTAAGAAAATATTATAAAGACCTAGCACAGATTTTGTTTCTCCGGTTGTAAAGGAGTATGGTTGTAATGGGGTCTTAAGTAACACACGAGTATCATACTACATAATATAGACGTATTATACCGTTCCTGGAAGTAAAAAATAATGCCATGTTCTCTCCAACCCTTGTATTTCTCGAATCCCAGTTAATAAAAGTTGCGAAAAATAGGATTTTTAAAGTAAAAACTGATAGATAAAACTTGCAAATTCAGGAATACAATTTTTATGTAAATAAGCTGTTAGGATTTTAGACAGATATCGTTTCACCAATAAAAAATAGCAAAATTCATACAATTTTACATTTTCACCGCTTGTTTATTTTTGTTTGTTGGTAAGACCGTAACTGTTTTTTCGTCTAACGGAAATCGTTTTAATTTTTCATATTTTGTGGCCTTCAGAGCGGTCATACATGAGGTACTTACTACCATTACTGGTATAACATGAGTTTAGTTTTTATCGGCCATAAATTCGTGACGACTCATGGTTACTGCCATTTCGTATGGAGCGGCCTGCTAAAACATATTCTATGCCGCTTGGTTCCCATCAGTACCATTTCGATTTATTTTTTTACTTAAGTACTTTATTTATTGTAGACTTACTTTGAACGGCAGACATTACTAGGACGGACAAATAGGGAATGCTGAGAGTCCCTAGGTGGGCGCAAACCTTGGCTCAGGATGTCTGAGAGGTAAGCAGACATGCTATTTCTCGTTCTGACCTTTGCTATGCCACGGTTGGATGAACGTGTCTTCTTCTATCGTGTGGGTTGTCAGGTGGATTACCAACCTCAGGGTCAGAACGTGTCAATTTAAATATACACGATGTTTATTTCCAGCTAAGTGATTAGCGAGAGAAGACAAAAAACTCCAATAGATAGCGCTACTTTTCTTTTTTAGTATTAGTATTGGTAATACAATTAAATCTTGACTCAAGATGTACTTTAGACGTTAAAACCAGAATAGCAATGGCAAAACAAGCTTTCCATAACAAAGGGTGCATATTCAAGGCTAAGATTGCCAAAACTATCAAAAAAAGATGTGTCAAAACCTTCGTATGGATGTGAAACTTGGACACTGACACAGAAGGACAGAGAGAGACTGAGGCCTTTGAAATGTGGTGTTGGAGGAGGATGGAAAGAATAAGTTGGACAGAAAGGGTTACAAATGAGGAAGTGCTAGTAAGAGTAAGGGAAAAGAGACAAATACTGAGAATTATTGAGGACAGAAAAGGCAAGATGATTGGACACCTAATAAGACACGATGAATTCATTAAAAACATCATAGAAGGAAAGCTAGAAGGAAAGAGAGGAAGGGGAAGACCAAGAAGAGCTTACATGGAACAGATTAAAGAAAAGGTTAACGTCGTGTCTTATAGGGAAGTCAAAGAATTGGCCTTTGATAGACTGGAATGGAAAATGCTACACCGACAAGAGCGTGGCTCTTAAATTGATGATGATGAATTAAATCTTATTTTTTACGTCAGTAGATTAGTTATTCAGTACATAAGTATAAGTATAGGTATTATATTATATATTGCCTGTTTTCGTGTATTACATTTATTTGATTAGACAGAAATAATTATTATGTCACGTGCATTATTACACCTACCTACTTATTATATTATCTGTAATTAACAACTCTTTTGTATATTTGTATAAGTAGTTAGTGTTTTTATATCATGAAATAAAAATATTGAAAATAATTAACAGTAATATCCGTCACTAATGATGATAAAAGGTGCAAGTCATCGAGGTCCCAAGTGCCATGAACTAGTGATACCCTGCTGAACGCCGCAGGCTCCGGGGGTCGTTTTTACAAGTCATAAATAGTAAAGTGGACTGTAATGGACTCAATCACGGGTACCAACGTGATCTTTATATTTCAATAGGCATCGTAAACGAAATGTCAAGAACATTATTATTTTGTCAGCCCTTTGTTGATAGTTCAGATATAAATACAATACAAAAAGTCTTTATTGCACTTAAAACAAACATTAATCATTTGCGGCTATTTGTACGGTTGCTAAATGTTTGTATGTGTTGTGTGTGTGCAATAAATTATATTTTATTTGATTAAAATAAACAATTAAAATCAGTTAGACAGAACAACAGGCGGCCAGATATACTTACGTATATTATGTATCAAAACAGCTAGGGTCTACTGTACAGTCATGAGCAATATAATGTACCCACTTTAGGACTCTGTCGCACTAACATATTTGACTTTTAGTGAGATTTACAGTTCAATTTGTCAAAAAAGTTAATGTGACAAGGTACCAAAGTGTATACCCGTACGCTGCCATCAGCAAGAAATGGATTGGAGTAAGTAGAAAAACGTCATCATGCCCTTGAATCTACAAAAAATCGTTTATTTATAGGCACGGATGTGGTTACAGGCTGGATCGTTGCCCAGCTGTACAGTACACAGTACAGCTGGTCATTGCAGGTGTGGTTGAAAGGAAAACAGTCAAGTACTTGTCTAAGTAGAGAGTAAAACTATTCTAATTATAAAGGAAAGCTACTGCCAAATGCATGCTGAAAGTTATATTTTGAACTTCGCAGTTATATTTTTTGTTAGAATCTATGGAGCCAATGCCTAGTACGAGCTAGAAGTAGATAGGTAGGTACATATAAAAGTTCACATGTTACCACTCTCTGTCTATTACTGTAAAAGTTTTATTATCCTTTTAGCACTTAAGAATCCATTATGAATGTTTTAATGGTTTAATAGTTAGGTTATATCGATCTCTATAATATCCCTATGAAGTCCCCTTGAACGTCTAGTTGTATTCTATTCGGATCGAATCGATTATAATAAGTGTTATTACGCTAAAATTTTTATTATTTTTACTCTTCATAAATGAAATATTACTATCGAATGTCATTGTTATTAATTGGTGGCATTGTGTGTCCTGTACGTATATTTCAATTCCCTGAATGATATGTAAGAACTTACAATAAATCATTAATTTATTACAATATATAAAATGGTAATATGTGGTGTGGTAGTGTATATGATATTATATAAATGTTTCGTACGTCGTAACACCTATCAATTAAAAAAGTGCTCCTAGAACCCGTTTATAAATTGGATATTGTAACAAACACACCTAGAAACAGAAAGTATTTGTACTTATTTGTATTCGATTTATAATTCGAATCGGAAAAATATTTATAACCCTCACCCGGGTCAAAGAACCGTGATAAATAAGTAATAAAATATTCAATGAAGTAAATTGATGTTCAGGTGAATAATATTTTGTTAACTTTCTCAGTATTTCTTTATAATATTATGGTACCTAATTATTTATTATTATTGGTCTTATATTATGCATATTTTTGGAAAACAAGGGCTTCATTTTTTTGGGTGGACAAGGGGCCAGGTTTGCAGCAATAAGATATAGCGGCCATGAGGAAACAGTGAGAGATAAGAACTGAAAAAGACCGCAGAGGTCATTTCCTTAGTAGGCATTTTCCGAGACCGCCATTTTCGTTCAGACGTTTTTAAGCAGAAATTGTTTATAAATAGTCGAATAACACGAGGTGTTTCAACGTGGGTTGCATAAACTTTCTACGTCGTCTGTTTCTATTGAAACAGGCATTTGACTTCGTAATTGGTATATTTACACAAAATGTTAATCTACTAAAACTGCCTTTCAAATGAGAAGTCAATTTTTGTACTAACACGATTAATGGCTTTCGCGGAAGACATCAATGGACATGGTCCCGAAGTCATCATTTGTATACGTCAACAGTTTGACGTATAAGGTCATATGTTATAACGTAATTGGCTACTGCTAGTTACGCCTATTTTGTATACAATATTATATGTTAATACAATTTTAGTGTTAACACAATTTGACACTTAATTTAGCTTATGGCATTTAACATTTTAATCTTTAAACATTTTCATAACATACCATAGCATCACGCCTGTATCCCCGAAGGGGGGTAGGCAGAGGTGTATATAATATACACCCACTCGTCATGTTTAAATCCCATGTAATAAGGGGGGAACCTAACGAACAATTAACCAGTCACAAATCCTGAAAACTAAATGAAATAAATTATCTATTATTTTAATTTCATTTACAACATTTATAATTGTCATATCATATTTCATAACCACCAATTCATAACAATAAATAAATAAATAATAATAGATAATTGATTTCTGATGGTTTCCAAGATTTGTAACTGTTTAATGGTAATAGACTCGCCCCTGTGATACATTGTAATTTGTAATATTTTTCGACCGAAAAAAGTTCAATTTTTTTTTTACAAAGCGTACCACAATACCACTCGATTTATATGTCGTACAGTCAATAAGTTAACCTTATAAAGATAACAAGCGAATTTAATAATCGTGATGGATGAGTCGGTACGATCGCGTCGTTATACACTGTGACTAAACATTTTGTTAAAGCATCGAATTTACGCTTTCCTAGTAAATAATTATGAATACTAAGAACCAAGTCAGGGTTACTCAGCAATTTGGGGATTTTAACACTTTGTCACTTTTATACTATCTATAAAATGGGAGACAACAGACGTAAAATCGATACGACATTCATATCCGAAATGTAATTAATTTACATAACACAGTATCCCCAAAGGGGTAGGCAAATGTGTATAGCATATACCTGTGTCCAAGACTAAGCTATTTTAAGGAAAAAATTGTACCTACTTTTTTGGCAATAAATTATTATTATTATTATTATTATTATATGTATACATCCACTCTTCGCCAGCTATGTTTAAGTCCCATGTAACAGGGGGCGAGCCTTTTAACATCAACCGGACGCAAATCCTGAAAACCACGTGATATCCATCATCTATGATCCAAACGTGAAATCAAAAATTCATAAAGTCGAATTCGAAGTCCGAGCCGGAATTCAAACCTCACACTATAATGCACACACACACACACATTATAATGTAAGTCACGCGTTTTCCGAACGTTTTTATTTTAGTCTAATATGCTTAAAAGCTTTTCTGCCTAGTACTAAAATATTTCTGAACTAGAAGTTCAAAATACCTACTTGTTATGGTATGGGCTGCTTAGTTTACCTACCAAGCAAACCCTGGTGTTAGTGTTCCGCCATGAACCGCCTTTCGGCAGGCTGACATGGTTCATGTTATGACGACCACTACCATCAGAGATAGTAATGACTGGGACTACCTACGTAGGTTGATAGGTAAGTAATTATTTATTTATTTTCTAGTTTTCAGTGCACATAAAATAAAACCGTTTAACCTAAAAGTTTTTTTACCGATTCTTTATTTTTCTAGTTTTTTGTATTTAATGAAATTGCTTACCGAATATTCCTCGTTCTATTTAATTCACTTAGTGCATCATTATTACAGGCTATTATGGATTCCGAACAGTAAGTTTGTAATTTAATTTACATAATTTTCAGTGACGCAAACTGAAACTGAACGTCCGTTGGTAATTCTGACAAACGCTACAAGTAAAACGATGTTACGAAGTTATTTAGAATGATAGCTACGAGAACAGTAGGTTTCCCTGATAGACAAGTCTCTTTCGCGCGAAGCGAAATACAACAACAACAATTATGTAATTTCATAATAGAACCTTTGTATTGACACTTTTTTATTTTAAATTTTATAAATTTTGCACGATTTATGTAATTTAAATGCACGGTAAACTATATTTTTTTGTAACATCTGTCACACTGCATTTATGGCAAATAAAGAATCTTATCTTATCTTCCACTATGTTTGTTTAAGTTTATGTCCTGCAGAAATTCTAATGAAGCTATTTTTAATGGCAGATTTCAGCAGTTTCCAATTTTATTATATAAGTAAGTATTAAAGTTATACCTGCCGATAAGTAGAGATTAAGTAGAGATTTTTTATCTGCTTTAATTAGTAAATACATTTTTTATGAAGTTATAAAAGCATAATAGTCGTCAAGATGCTCATTTCATTTAATGAATCATTCAAGTAAAAGTAAAATCAGCCAGGGAAATCAACGAACAATTTCATCTTGGAAAAACACCGCCTAGTCTAAAAATTAATATTTAATTATTTGTTTTTAGGGTTCAGTATTTTAAAAAGAAAAACGAGACCTTTATTTAATCACTCTATTGTTAATTTGTCACACTTATTAGTGGGTACTCTCAGTAAATAGGAAAAGCCTGTGTCCTTCTTACAGAGTCAATGGCCCGATACCCGAATTCCATTGAATATACCAATACCCCAAGTTCAACTCTAATTCTATTGGATATAATACCAATTCATTTGGAATTTGAGTTGCACTCGGGGTAAAAAGATTCCAATGTGAATAGGATCACTCAGAGAAGCTTAGAGAGGTTGCAAAGAGGAAAATTGAGGGAAACCTTGCACTATTTAAGAAGTGCGATCAAAAGAAGTGCGAATTGTGAACTATAAACTGACTTTCCACCATTCTAAATTTATTCGTAATTTGTAAATTTTCCCATAAAACCTTGTTAAAAATGTTAGACAGTTGAAACTAAGTGAACCTTGTATACGGATAAATAAGACGTAATAACAAAGGGTCATCGTACCAGAGGTGATTAATTATATTATTTAGAGGTCTCTTACCTTACGGGTTACCAAGCATCTTCAAGAGGATAATTTGGGAAGCTTTTGATATCCCTGAAATGTGTTCACGCTTAATAAGTAATGTTAATGAAGTATTTTTTTTAAAGAGATGTAGTATAGTGTTATATATGTGTTTTTGGCAAATAGGAGGAGGCCTCTATGGTATAATAACTACTACTGCAAATAATGTTTAATATTATTATTACTGTAACTTTACTTGCAATTTTTATGTTTTTTTTATAATGCAAATAGGTTGTATTTGCCAAATACCTACTCTGTTTTAAGTGACCAGTGGAACACGCGAAGCTTGTTTTTTTTTGTTTGATAGTAGTTTTATCGCTCTTGGTCATAATTATTTACTTCTGGATGTATCAGTACATATTTTAGAATAATAAATTACAACATAACACAACTTTGGCTAGTAAGCAGAGGTGTAACAAAACAATTTTCATTTAAAAGGAAGGGTTTTTTTTACTTTCTTCCACTATTCATCATGCCAATCAAATATTTATTTTATTTATTTGGTTTACTAACAATCACTTACATTAATACATTGTAATAAGTAACATATTTGCAACTTATAAGTTAAATATTTGATGTAATATCGTTTCACACAGGGTGTTAGTTACATCATAACGAAAACTTTAATGGGTTCAGACCATGATTCTGAGTTAATATCAAGTGAATTTTTTATCGCAAAAGTATATCATTGAAAACAATTTAAAAAACAAAAAAAAACTTAAATTTTGGAACGAAAAATTTCACTTGACATTAACTCAGGATCATGGTCTGAATCATCCCTCTCAGTATTCAGTACGATATCACTAACACCCTATATTATTATGAACAGCTGTAGTTAACAATACCTAACTAATACTTACACTGTTGTTATCTACTTACACCAATACACATTCTAGATAAGCTACTAATCCATAGTTGTCTATTATAATATATTGTATATTACACTATAGATAGGTCATGAAAAAATTCCACTAAATGCGTAATAGAGCTGGGTACCTGTTAACATTTCTACCGTTTGTCGATAGGACGCATTGTCTAACGTCCGTGTCTAATAGCATACGAGCTATTAAGCTGTTACATCAATGTTTTAATTTTTAACCATTTTTGAACATTCCATGTTCAGTTATATTAACACAGAATGCACACACTAGTTTAGCTTCCAAAATATATACAATCATAAAATGTCTTTACTAGGTTATGAAAGAAAATCAAGCAGCGAAAGATGTGAGCGCATGTCACTGAATTATAAATAAGTAACTAAAATTCACTGTATTATACGGTAAACTATACGAGTCCCTATCCCGTACACATAAGATGTAAGTAGTATTTTTAAATATAATTCTACTGACATTTATTTGAAGGGTCTAACAACGGCCAGTTGCTTAAGTACTTTTATTTCAAGTTTCGTATACGCAATATATTGCTTTATACGCTTATCATTTCAAAAATATAGTTAACTCATCGAAAATGTGTTCTCTATAAATTCACTTTTCACTGTTGTGGCAAATTAGTCACATTAAAATGTCAATCTATTATGTCACGAATGTTTCTAAATAATTAATTCCGGTAACTATAGTTTGTGAAAGTCACTGTCCTATAATAACCAATACGAATCAAATAAAAATAATACTGTAAAAAAAAACATAGGTACGGTGGAAAAAAACTCAAAGGGAATAAGATATTTTTTTTTGACGTGACTTATTGTAGATTTGCCGCAGATGGCATTAACTACTTGGCCGGACAAGGAAATAAGATAGGACATTGTAAAATGAAGTTTGTGTCTGAAATGGTGTCTAGTGTGCGATTGCTTGTTTTATTTAGATCGAAATTTAAAAAAAGTAGTCTACAGTCGTAGTAAGCGCGTAACGTGATACGTATTCGCTATTTAGATATACAGAGCCACAAATTGTCAGAAGACAACTGGTAACCACTCAGCTTATCTCCATTGACATCAATTCATAAATCATAAATTATTTATTTGCATAAAAACATGGTAACATAAAATCTTACAAATATTTCGACACATTATTTTCATTATTATTTGTAAGTATGTCGTTTTCATATCTCGGGCCTACGCAGTCCCGGACTTTTGGAAGGCGTGTCTTATTACTATTATTTTTCATTTTTTATTACGACACGGGATAATAAGATTTTAAATGATAATTTACATTAAGAACTGAATACCTAATAAGTTTTCCGTGTTCCGCGTGTTGATCCTTCCAGGGTCCTTGGTTATAAAATGGACGTTATGTATCTGGGGGCACAACCCCATATTTTGCCTAATTTGTAGAGTTTGTGAACTTAGTTTTTGTGTAGTTCGGGTGGGTAGGTAGAGTTAGAAGCTTGGCTCTACGTGAGACATGATAACTTTCTGACATTGCGATCGATATGATCTCGTATTGGTAACATTTTACATGAAAATGTTTTGTGGAAAAAAAGATGTAAGTACTTACAATTTATGATATGAGTCTTTTTCAGAACTTGAATAGTTATACTTAGTACCATTGCATACACGATCGTAATTTTTTTTGGAGAGACACGACCCATAAGCCGGACACTTTTAATTTTGGTGTCCGATACGTATTCAATTATATAGTAAGCATAGTTATATAGTAAGAGTAGTAACCTACCTTTTTTTTGACGTGACTTATTGTAGATTTGCCGCTACTTGGTCGGAAATTACGACGACATAGAGCTATAAGATTACCTCTTATCCTTTTCAGTCATGATTTTCTCCTCAAACCATAAAAAGTACGTAACTACTAACCGGCCGGACAAAAGTACGTAACTACTACCGAACACGTGTAACACATTACTATAGGTATAGTAATCTGTTACCGGTTCATTGCCTGATATCACGGTAGAAAGTTAGCTAGTTACAATTACAGAAAATTGAATAGTCTGATCAAACAATTACAATTAATTACAATCTACCATTAACAACAATTTACAATAGTTCCAATTAATTTTACAAAACATAAATTTCTGGTCAAAGTGGTGTTTTTTTAAATTAATCATTCAACGCAAGTGTTTGTATGTCAAATGGAATGCCCCCTCTTCACAATCGCCGATCACAGAGGAGCAGGTGACGACCGTGTAGAGGGCATGCTCGTCTGTACTCGCCGATCATCTTCTATAATTGCTATCGAACGGAACGGGTCTGCTTATGCTCGCCCGTCACCGTCATGATCGCCGATTGTATGGAGGAGGCATAATAATGTTCCTTGTTTATTTATATCATAAAATCTATTTAGGTTTTTTTTTTATAATACAACGTATTAGTGACATCGTAAGGTAAACTTTGAAGGATGATTTATACCATGAATCTGAGTTAATATTAAGTGGAATTTTCCGTCGCAAAATTATGTTTTATATTTTTTCAATTCTATACTTAAAATATATTTAAAATTCTACTTGATATTATCTCAGAATAGTGGGCTGAATCATCCCTGTCAGTATACGTTACGATGTCACTTACACACGATACAAGTACCTACGGGTAGCCACACAAGTACGTATGGTTGTAAATGACACCGTAACGCATATTGAGTGGGATGATTCAGTCCATGATTCTGAGTTGATATAAAATAAAATTTCCTGTCAGAAAATTCATCAAAATTTTCAGTTCTATACTTTTGCGACGGAAAATTCCACTTGATATCAACTCAGAATTATGGTCTGAATCATCCCTCAAAGTTTTCGTGAATAAAGCCGTAGATTTTTTATTTAACTAGATCTCTGGCTGACATAAAAAGTACGTACTTATGCTAAGTAACTTCTTTGTTAAACTACTACTTAGCAGGGAAACTTTGATAATTAGTGCAGACTAACCCAACAATGTTACCAGAGTTGCTTAATAATTGATTGTTGCAAAGCAAAAGTTTTTACATATACAAGATTGAATTTCTTTGCTTACATAAAATAACAAGGGCCAGTGTATGTGTTATTATAGACAAATTTATATAGCACCGTACTGAAAGTAAAATATCTTTATTACGAATCTAGAAATAAAAGAAACACAACACAAAGCCAGCAACTATCATCAGGCCTTTGAAACCGTGCAAATATTTGCTATACATCCTACATTGTGTAACAACAAAATTGCATTGCACTGTTTTAATTGTAAAATATAAAGTTTCTTAGTTAGCTTACAGGCGCAAAACATAAAATATGGTCTGTGAGAGGTAGTAGTGCTTGTCTAGAGTCTGTGAATTTCACAGACATACCCCAACCAGTGACTTTTAACACAAAGTGGTTTTGTGTTGGGGCATGGTGAATACTTAGTCCAACACCCGCATGACAAGAGGCTTCAGTACAAAAGTGGGACGCACACGGGATGTTGATATAACTCTGACGTACAGACTCATAAACTGTCACTGTTATTGTAAATATTAAACAACGAAGTTCATTAAAAAAGGGACAAAAGGTTCCAAATAAAACCCTTTGTTCAACATCCACCGACCTAAAAAATTACGTCTCGTTTACGTAATTAAATGTCATTTTAAAATATTGTCGCCCCAGTATCGAAGGCCTTCCGGAAACATTTTAATTATTATAATATGCATAACTTACAGCTCGTAGCCTTACATTTTGTCACGTAATGTATTATGTAGTATACTATGCGCTTTTTGATTGAGTCAATAAAGTTAAGCACCTTGATCTCGGTAGTAAGTCAGCGGATAAATGAATGTTTCGTAGCTTATTTTCTGTTACGGAGGGGGTCGGTTCCGGCTACTGGCTCATTTAAATATCAATGTTCCAAGAATTCAGAGGAATTGAAATCATTTTTCAACCCTATTCAAATCGCAAATAACCCGGATAGTGAAGGATAGTGTCCATGCCTCTAGTTATTTTGTGTGGGTTGTGGAGTCAATGACCGACCTGCCACCAGACCTTAAAGTGACCTTTGGCGGCTTAATAGTAACCTCCCTATCCTAGCTAATTTATATCATACATCAGCATGTGCTCCTCCTGGACTTTTAGAGCATGTCACAAAATGCAGCTAATCTCGATTGCTGGCACACACACCACATACATTGTCTTCCACTAACTGGTTACATTTTTAGAGGCACAAAACAAGTTTAATCGGTTATAGGCCTCGTGCAGCCTCCTGGAAACATTTAATCAGATTAGCTATCCAAATACAAGTTGACGACATCTTAACCTTTAATCTCGCGTACGTCATTCAATGAACTTAGTCATTTCCCTGGAAAATAAGCAACGTGATTCAACCTACCCACTTAAGGCTTAATAGAAGGCAATAATAGGCTAATATTTGTCATTTTTATCGCTGATATTTGCAGAAGCATAATCTCTGTTGCGCAATCGTATCCTAAACAGTTATTACAGCCTATCTTGACATATAGAGTAGATAATTTGGACACATCGTGTATCTACCGGATTAATGGAGCTGCGCTGTAAAGTAACACATCAAACTCACTGGCGGTAGCTCAATTTAATACGTTCTCACCTTGACTCTCCAAATCCGTGGATTCCATCTCAATTAACACCAAATTATTTTAAAAAGATTAATTTAAATGCTAAGTCAGTACCTATATATTCCTAGTACGCAAAAGGTAACAATTTCTAAAAGAAAACTAAGTTCAAGGTATTTTTTGAGAGTAGGTCACTTAACAAAAATACTATTTATAAATAGATACTAAATAAACACTAAAAAAACACTAAATAGATACTTAAGTAATTACATACTATTTTTTCAGCTAACAAACACGAGACTACTATCATATACTCGACATTACCATCATTTGTCTAAATAACGTAGCCTATTAATAAACATAGATCACAATAATCTTAAATGGTATTCACATACGTCAACCATTATCTTCTATCTACTGTAAAGACACGTTTATCTATCAATTTCATCAAATTGCGAAACAAACATTTTTTTAAAAGTGTAGTTAATATGTACGGTAGTATTATAGGTAGGTGTAATATTCTTATTATAAATGGTGGGTAGATCGTCAAGTCATTTAATTTGAGTGGTTTAGGTAAGTAGGGCTCTATGTTAATCTTCAGTTAAGAAATAAATTTATTGTAGACCTATTTAAAATTAAGATGTTTACATTGTTAAAGGTCAGTTTCATTAGTGTAAGGTACAATTACGAAAATTGTTATGGAAGAATGGAGTCACCTAATACAAGCATATCTATGCTTAAAAGGTGACTCCAAACCCAGTAAAAACTATGTAGGTACCTACCAAAAGATACTGCAATAAACTTTTTTTTTAGTTTTCCACTGTAAGCCCTTCTTTCCTTAAATAAAAATAGGTTTACATTTCACCACAATCTAGCCTGATCTAGCGTTTAAGGTACGGAATGTTACCATAGACCTAGAAATATCGAGCCTCCGATTATATAACTTTTTGTTGATTTTCCTCGGATGGTATTTAATATTTAACAGAAGGAAAACATTATAAACAGAATAAAAATAATATAAACGAGTTTTCCTAATGAGCGCTGAGCATTGACATTTAACTGGGTGAGAGACCTCAGCGCTCCCCATTTGTCCAGCCAAGTAATTAATGTCATCTTAGGCAATCTTACAGTAAGTTACACAATGATACTCTGTCATGACAAACTTTCATCCTACAAGACCTGGATGTACTAAACTTATGTAATAACTATGAAAAGTTAACTACATTACCTATAATTCATTATCTTACAAATTTTATTTTCATATTTTTGAAGATACATGTTATGGAAGCCGTGGTAGCCCAGTTGGTAGAACGCTTGCCTCTCTATGAGGTCGCAGGTTCGAATCCAGCACAGACCTAAACCAATGATTGTCGAAATTATTTTCGAATTAATGTGTGGATCATGAATGATTACGTGCTAAGCGATGAAGGAAAACATCGTGAGGAAACCCATATTCCCGAGAAATGCATTTTCGGAGGTGTGTGACCTAACCTGTATTGGGCTGGTTTTCCCTTCGCGGGCTGTCGCTTCTGTAAAAAACCGGACCTGTCAATTCTTCAGGTTAGGTAAGCGAACCCTGTGATAACGGGTTAGCGCTAGGAAGATGATGATGAAGTTAATTGTGATGTGGATTTATTTTGTGATATTTGAAGTTGAGGTAAGCCGTATCGCCGCCTATAATAGTCGAGCCAACTATGGTAAAACACTTGTTACGTCCAGTATATTGGTTAACTACGTTAATTATAATTGGATTTTCCAATCAATGTCTGTCCTTTTCGCGCTCCTGTAATTTTGAAACAACTTTAAACGAGATAGTAAATTAATTTGTAAAGTTGAGTACGAATTTTAGTACCCATAGCATGCTAGCCGTAAACATGAATTTATAAAAATATTTTATTTATAGCATTGCAAGCCTTACTTGGGCTCCAATGATGTGACAAAAACGACAGCTTTTCTTGTCATTTTTGGTCATCCCACCCACCTAACGGTGGTCGAACAGAAAGCTCGGTGAGGTATAGGTAAGTACTTAGCTGATCTTGTGATGGATGTACGTCTGACTACCCCATTTTGGATATAGATGTAAGCTTGTTATGTTCTTTGTTGATAATCCCTGTTGAACCCACAAAGCGCATAATATACTTTTCAGAGGATTTAAGTTCTTCGGATAAGTATGTCATCTAATTTTCACCCCATCCCCCATTATATTATTGCATCTATCATTTCAGGCGCCCTAGACATAGTATTCAGGATTACAAACATATATTTTAAGTATGTCGTTATCCCACACAACGCATTGAGGGACCACCTTAAACTGATTTTAAGTGTCTACTTTCACAAACTAAAGGATCCATTTACAATCGTTTAAGAACTTTTGCTAAAGACAGACGCACTCCAAGACTCATAAAACTCATACAACGCATGGCAAACATGTGGGCTGTTACTAGATGTACAGTTCATGAGGGCTAGAGGGTATTCAGCCGAATAGGCCGAATACCGAATAGTAGCCGAATATTCGTGGCATCTCTACTATTATAGACATCTAGTATGAGCCAGAGGCATAAAAACTTAGTGTACTTAGGTACTATTTTAATATAAAAATCTTTTCAACTTTTTCAAATAGGGCTTATCTACACCGACGACCTGGCTGATACGCCTCTACTACACTCATTAATATGCCGTATGGCGTATATACCTGATACCGCCATAATACGCTAGTTTCCTATTAGTCAAATTAGTTACTTTTTTCTAAACGTCAAAACACGAGATTACGAGTACTATGGAATCCGAATGAAAAAGCACATTGTGACGTCATAGAAAAACGTGATATTACGTTTTCTTGATTAAAATTCATAAATAAGTTAAATAGAAAAAAGAAAAAGTTTTTCGTTAGTTTTAGATCTGTCTTTATTTAGTACTTAATAATCATAATTTATCTTGAACCTAGTACTTACACGACCCAATTAAACTATTTGTTGAAATGTTTTGAAACACTTTCCCGCGTTTTACAAGATGAATAGAAAAACATACTCTTGACTAACTTCTAAGATTCAGCTACTTGACGTTTGCAATTCATCTAAATCTTGACCATTTTTCGACTTTCCGTAGATAACTGTCAAAATGTGAAATTCGTATTATGAATCGTAATATGAATCATATCCATAAGTGGTAATTTTACGATTTTCAATTCAGTTCATAATAGGAACATATTATGATACAAAAGTGGCCTTTTTACCCCCCTTATCCTAGTTCATCATACTTATATCAATACAAACCATTTTATAGCGCGAAGATAAACAAAACATAACAAATAGGACGAATACATAAGAGATGGATCTTTTCCATCTAATAATAAAGTAAAATCGACGGTCTTATTGCTAAATAACAATTTGTACCAGGCATCCTTGTTTCTACGAACGGAATACGAAAACGTTTCTCCTCTGTCAACCTGCAGGTACGTTTCGGCCTTCGCCGCTAAGGTTTACGTTTACTAAGTATTTATAACATAAAAGTTACATAAGATACAACATAAACAGCCGTTAAGCACGACACTGTTGAGCACGGATCTCCCCTCAATAAACCTGACTGGATATGGAGCATACTCCACCAAGCAGCTCCAATTCGGGTTGCTGGTGTTTCGGGTAGTAACTAACCTGATCAATCCACCTGAATCCACGGCCTCCGTGGTCCAGTGGTTTGAGCGTTTGGCTATCGATCTGGAGGCCCCGGGTTCAAATCTCGTTGGGGACATATTACAAAAATCACTTTTTGATCCCTAGTTTGGTTAAGACATTACAGGCTGATCACCTGATTGTCCGAAAGTAAGACGATCCGTGCTTGGGAAGGCACGTTAAGCCGTTGGTCCCGGTTACTACTTACTGATATAAGTATGTAGTCGTTAAATGAGCCATGTCAGGGGCCTTTGGCGGCTCAGTAATAACCCTGATACAAGGGTTGATGGAGTTGGTATTCCACCTCACAATCCACACGATAAGAAGTAGAATCCACCCGAAGTATATAATATATTAAAAAAAAACAGATACAATTACCTCTTTAAATCACACGCTCATTCGATTGGATACACACTGACATAAACTTCAACAAAGTAACCGTCGTAGCAAATACGAGCATTTGTCTGTTCATGTCTACTGGTATACAAAGACAACTCTTCAAACAACTTGCTTGTTCAAAGCATATGTCATATTAAACAACGTTTTAATGCAAAAAGTTTGCGAAATAATTTTGTGTTAAAAAAGCTACTTAATAACTGTGAAATAGGTAAATTAATTCATTTCGCTTCAAATATATTCTTCCGTAGTTAGTATACGCTTCTTTATTGGCCATATAACTTCACTTTCGTAATTTAAATTAATGGGTCATTCGCCATTTTTCGAAATGTGTGTACCTCTACGTGTGAATAGTTAAACCAGTCGTAGCCGCGTAGCAGCAATGTAGCGGCGTAGCGGCGTATCGGCGTTGCTACGGCCTGCACCTACGCGGCGCGGACAGAGTATAAAATGCGAGCGGCCACCCTTCAGCGCTCATTTGCCTTCGAAGACCATCACGAGGAAGACATAGCTAACAGTATCACAGTATCAGTGTAAAGTTGACTGACTGCAAGTTCGTTGATATACTACAAGCAGTTTTTGCCCCTTCGCAAAAGGTAAGTTTTCTTTATAAAATTGTGTTAAAAAGTGTTGTTTGGACTTTGTTAGGAACTTTTAAAATTTTTGTCATCGTAATAATAAAAACAAATTTAGTTAAAATTAAGAAAAATGAGGTTACTTTAAAATAACGGAATCACAAAACATCTTATATTTTGTATTTCTTCTTCTATCGTGTGAGGTGGATTACCAACCCCATCAACTCTGGTGTCAGGGTTATTACTGAGCCGCCATAGGCCCCTGATATGACTCATGTAACGAATACGTACTTACAGCAGTAAGTATTAACCGAGACCAACGGCATAACGTGCCTTCCGAAGCACGGATCATCTTATTTTAAATAATCAGGTGATCATCCTGTAATGTCTTCACCGAACTAGGGATCACAAAGTGATTTTTTGCGATTTGTCCCCACCGGGATTCGAACCCGGGACTTCCGGATCATGAGCACAACGCGTAACCAATGGACCACTGAGGCCGTTATCTTATGTATTGATGTTACTGAAATATAGTTTCAGTGGCTTACAAGGATTTATTTTATTTATTTATAAAGTACTTCCACATCACATACATTAAAATATTTTTACATTTAGAACATTACGGCATTGTGACTAATATATATGACAATTACGGCGTACATAACTTATACAATTAAGGGTACTTAAGTATTTAAAAATAAAGTATAATTAATTATTTTTTAAAGTGGAGCAAATAAAAACACTGTTTACCCGGCGACTATTAAGTTCGTCATTTTATGAATGATTTATGAATGTGATTAAGAATAAAAGATGACAGGTGTAGTAGATGGTGAGAGGTCGAGGCTTCTACTTCCAAGTTTTATATTTTTATAATTGTTAAATACACATTCGCGGGAGGCGTCAGCCATTCAATTCGGTGCAATATTGCCATGTAAAAAATATAATTAATTATAAATGTCATACTTGTGTTGCCAGCAGCACAATTACGCATGTAAAAAAAATTGATGGACCTTAATATTTTTTTCAATAAACATCATATTAAAATTTTAAGTGTAACACCAATATTAATAACACTTCAATTTCCAATAAACCATACTTATAACTAACGCTCAAGGATAATACTTAAAGATGAATTTTTGGGGAATTTCCGTTTATTAAAATGTTATTACTTTCTAAGAGGCAACTTCCCTTTCTTGCGTAAATCTCAGGTGAAGCTTGGATACTTAGTTCATTTTGCAATGGATTTATCTGACTAGCCCAATTGGGAACGTAGTCGTGAGCTTTTCTTATAATCTTTTCTGCGTACCTTCTTCCATTAGCTTCTTCTTTTATTAGCTTTTTCTTTTTCTTTTATTAGCTTTATCCCTCTTTACCATAGCCAGGATTAAACATCAAAATTACCTACTTATTTAACATTAGATATAAAAATTGATATACGAATTGGATTAGATTAGATATACAAATTGGACTCTAAGTGAAAACTTGGTCAAAAGTAACTTCGATGGAACTATAACTGATGTACAAGGCGCAATGTAAATGGGTAAACTCTGTTATCAAGTTGCGAGACTAATTCAGATAGATAATATCAATAGACTTTATACTTCTGCTATTATATTAGTAAGTACATACCTATTCCTCTGGTCATGTGTGGAATCAGAAATACAACGTTCAGCTGGGACATATTGTGAAAAATGACAGAAGGATTCTGCATGTGTTTTCATTTAACTTAACCATTTATTTAGGTGATTAGCTTATCACCATACAATTCAGCATATGCATAATAATATAACTCTTTTGCACACATATTCATATCATCTCCCAAGCGATAACCTGAGATTTGATAGGTCCGGTTTTTTATTTAAACTGTCTGACCTTCCAACTCACTGGGAAAACTAGCTTATTACACTCTATAACTGACATACCTTCGAAACGCATTGCTTGGTTGTAGGTTTCCTCACGATACACACGGATTCACAAGACATTAAAAAGTGATGCTCACAACTTGTCTTTTGACTACATGTGAGTCACACTAGTACCTTCCCCAATAGTAGTAATCCCTAATAGGGTACACGTGGGTGAGTACTCAAAGACAACTTGCAGCCAAGTATACGAAGTCCTAAGATGGATATGATGAACCTGTTAAGAATTACAGGGTATGTAAACCAGGTAGGAAATGATTGCTTAATATTATTATTAATGGATTTCTTACTTATACATATACTATCATGTGTCATTAATCCTTTTGTTGTTATAAACAAAACACGCACGGGACGACGGCAACCCGACGGCAACGACTAACGCTTGTAATTACAGCATTCAACTCGCCCAACTAAGGTTAATCTATAATGTCTTAATGACATAATCATATTTTTTTCGTTCGTTAAGATTTTCTACACAAAAAGGAAAAGTATTTTTTTGTGCCTCAGATGGCATTAACTATTTAGCCGAATAGCTAGAAGTTGAGTAATAATGTCAATTTGATGAACATGTACATATTGTACATATATATTATGTATTTCAATGTTTGGACGATCTGTTCCAATATTGACAAAAATATTGCATCACATTCTAGGAGACACGGAACCAAATTGACAGACCCCCTTTTCTTGGAAAACTTCGCAAAAAAATTCGTTTCCATTACTTTCAAGCATGAATCTTAAAATACAATACAAAAACTCTTTATTGTACTTAAATCACATTAAAAATACATTAGTATTATAATTAAATTGGTAGTACAACAGGCGGCCTTATTGCTAAAATATTTTGAAGTATGGGCCCATGGGATGCGACCTAAATATTTATTTTTTGACATGACTGATTGTACATTTGCCTCTTTGGCAGAAACCAAAAAGTTCAATATTTAATATCAAATAACATATACTTAGGTAAGTAAGTATAATAAAATTGTGTGTAATATCTGGCATATTCCCGCCACAAACCTCCACAAATTGGCTTCTGAATGCCATAATTACTCATTAGTTTAATACTATATCAATACACCACGTTCCATTGCGGTGAAAATGATATTGCTTATACCAAAAATGTACGTTAGATTTTCGATTTATGAGCATATTTTTTGACCAAATGATTTATAATCAATTATTGAATTTTCAAACACAAAGCGCAAGGAATCTGAATCACGCTTTTATGATACCAATTACTGCGTAATACCTATTTCATTAATACCGATACAACACGCAATAAAAATATGTATAAGTATATGTTTAATTTCTTTTGTAACTTAGTTGATGCGGAAATACTTAAGTACCATAAAAGAGAAAAATAAGAATAATTCATACAATATAATTACATTTAATACTTATTAATAACAATTATACATCTTATACTGTGCTTTGAAATTACATAAAAACGTAACTTTTGACCCTAACAGGCCAGGTGGTAATAATACTTCATTTAAAGCGTAATAGAACATCCTTTGCAAAAATACCACGAGAGAATCAGGATACCTCTACAATAAACTTAATAAATAACAATTCACTTAATATTCATCCAAAGAAAAATAGGGATTGTAAGAAATGTAAGTATTCTAGGCTCTAGTCTAGTCTACTCTAGTGTAGTTCTGTGTTCTTTTAGATCTATCTATAAGAACACGGAATATATTGTATAACAGCTCATACATAAGCATACACACACAAAACACCACCACTACTACTCTTTTTTTTAGAATGTAAATTAGTTAAGTATGCTTAAATAATAATTTCAAATCATATCATATTAAATCGTAAAATGCGTAATGAGGAGCGGGGCTTCCTGACACAGGTCTCTGCATGAGGCTTACTAGGAAGTCCCCAATAACAGTCTATAGTCTATTATTTTGTATTAATATATACATTTTTTTTCTAATCGCTAATATCAGCAAAGCTCCGCGCGGACGGAGATCTTATAAAAATTCGATTAGCCTTTGAAGGTCCGGTTCCCTAAAAAAACTTATGTTAAAAACATCTCACCAAGATACAAACGGAAATCGTTTGTGTGGTTTAATTTATATCTTCAATATTAATAGGTAAGTAGTGCATATTTGATCGATTTAAAGTAAGTTTTAAATCCCCCACTAACGTGTTCCACACAACATACTAATAACCGGGAGTACTGAGAACTTTCCAGTTTACTCAGATAAGTCTTAAACAAGCATAAAACATGCATTTAGTTTACCATGCTTAGTAATCTAAGTAATGTAATGTGCCGAGGTTTTTCTTGCAGCTTCTTTTCCGTTCGTTATGTAAAAATTGACGATTCAAAGTGTAACTATGTTACCAACTGAATAAAGATATTTTTGAATTTGAATTATTATAAAGACATTTGGTAAAAACCTTTTGTAATGAACTAATTAACTAGAAAACTGAGGCGCATCATGCATTTTAGGGGTGGACTAAAGACATCAATCCTGGACCTTTTTCAGTCCCGAAAATACCGGGATGATAAATGACATTTCATTTGTTAAATTCTGATAAATTAAATCTAATAATGTTAAATTGTGACTTTAAAATATACACGCATACATAATGGTCAAACAGGTAACGCTGCTTTTCCTTGCCGTAGTACGTAGTATTAGTCCTTATTTTGTGCCGTAGTCGAGTAAAAAACTGGTTTATTTATGTACTTACTGCAGAAACTATCTTCGACAGCCCCACCACCCACGCGACTCCTGCCAGTGTAAATCAATTATTTTCACGGGATATGGGCTATGATTTAATATTATATTATTATAATCGTTATTTCTGGAGGTGGAGGCCTGAAGCCGTAAAATAGAGGTTTAAAAAAATATTGTGTGCCCCTAACCTATATCGGGATAGGTTTAACCACAAGTCGTCAGACTTATATTTGAAGTCAAGCTTTTACCAGTCTATAAATATTAGGAATGCTCACGAAATATACGTCTTACTTGTACAGGGTGTAATTAACATCGTAATAAATACTAAGGGGGTCATTCTGAGTGATACAAAGTGGAATTTTCTGTCGGAAAATCTGTGTTTTTTTTAATAACTTTCAGTTCCATACTCTGCGTACTTTTATATTTTCCATACATTTGATACCAACTCAGAATCATGGTCAGAGTCATGGAAAGTTTTCGTTACAATGTCACTAACATCCTGTATGTTACATTGTTAAAAAGTCATGCTGTACCAGGTATTTGTGTTAACATATTGTTAACAATATATAATATCGTACAAAAAATGGAAAAGTTTTTTGTTATTTCTTATTTTCCTTGCTGACTTAAAATTACGTAAACCGGAATGGTCACGTATTTACATAAACATGCATTTTATTAAAAAGAAAATAATAAACTGACGCTACACGATTCTGCAAGTAATGAAATCCCGGAAATATGAGAAGTCGTATGCGTGTGTGTGAAAAACGATTTCCCCGTGGAAAACTGGAGTAATATTAAAATATAAAAAAACCCGCGTACGTGCATACATAAACTCCCGCCCAAAATCATTGCCGGGAATATTATAGTACGTTTTTTATTTAACAGCTTTACATAATATGAAACCTACAGACAGGCACCCCGTCAATAAACCGAAGGTAAGAGCCTCCGATGACACAGATCTAATTTTAACAAAAACTTGTTTTACTTTTATTTTCAAAAAGGAAATATTGCAAAACAGCATTTCTTACAACTATTGAATTTGCAATCCACTGCAATACATAGCGCGGGAATATCAAACGTCCTGCGTTTGACCTATACAAATTCTCCTTAGTTAGTCTCCAATTTGTCCTAGCCTGCCACCCACACAGACCGCAAGGCCGATCACCAAGCAATTTCCGGACCGCTAAGACGTGTCATAAATTACGTCCAGCTGAAATATACTTTTTTAAACATGAAAAAGGAAATACAAAGATAAATATTATGCAAAAAAATTTAATGACTCAATAAAAGGTCACGAAATTGTTTGATAACCAATTAATGCGAATACTCATTGCGATTGTTACTGGCTAGGCATTTTTTTTTATTTTTAGCAGTCATCAGTCAATATTTAAAAAGGCCCTCGGAATAAAGTAGCTGATCGATGTATAAATATCCATTTAGTAAATACTTCAATGTTGAATTGAAAGACCGACCACCTGCGGCGATCAATTATACATACAGAGTGTTAGTGGCATCGTAACGAATAAGGGGGATGATTCAGACCATGATTCTTAGTTAATATCAAGTGGAATTTTCCGTCGCAAAATTCATTAATTTTTTTAGTTCTTTTTCAATTATTTTCAATTCTATACTTTTGCGATGGAAAATTCCACTTGATATTTACTTAGAATAATGAATTGAATCATCCCTTTCAGTATTCGTTACGATGCCATTTACATCCCCCGTGCAAGTACATACAGGTAGCCATACAAGTTCGTATGGGTGTTAGTTACACCGTAACAAATACTGAGGGGAATGATTCAGACCATGATTCTGAGTTGATATTAAGTGTAATTTCCTGTGGGAAAAAAATCGTTATTTTTTTGTTTTTTTTTTAATTAATATTTCAGTTCCATACTTTTTCACTTGATACCAACTCAAATCATAGTCTGAATCTTCCCTCAAAGTTTTCGTTACGATGTCACTAACACCCTGTATTAAAATGGTGTGCACACGTGCCCGCTATGTGCGAGTATCTTTTCCAATAAGATTGGCTATATAAGCCACATGCGGGCACATGAACGTCGGAGTTGAAGCAGTCGCCGTAGCCGAAATCGGCTGAATCACATCATCGTCATCACTTCAATGTTACTGACTCCACTCATTACACCGCTTTACATGACATTTGAGTAGTATAAGATTGATAGATAGATAAAATACTTAAAAAAAAAAATACAAAAAAACTTAAAATACTATAGAACTAATAAAAAAAACTAAAGTACAAAAAAAGTAAATAATTAATATTTTATTGATAAAGTACTTAAAATACGTAAAATGCTTTTTTTTTCTTTTTGGTCTTGATTGATTGATTATTTGATACATAATACATAAATAGCCTCTATACGTCCCACTGCTGGGCACAGGCCTCCTCTCAATCAACCGGAGAGGGTATGGAGATTATTTGATGTGGAGCCGAAATAATAGTAATCTTGTTACGGCAAAAAACTTTGTCACAATCTATAATTACTTGCTAAATTAAGTACGGTCGCGAGTACGCGATATCTTGATAAGTCCTGATTAAGAACCTGATTCTGATCTGATTAAGGTCCTAAGTAAAAAACGATTTATAAAGAATTGTATAAGGGTTAAAATCGCTGACGCTGACAACGTGCGGTTATACGTATATACCATACAAAATTATTAAGGAGGTTGGTTAGGTAAATAAAGCTAAACTCATAGTAATCATATCAATCTGGTGTTACTTCATCCAGTCAATTAGTTAATGCCATTTGCGCCAAATCTACAATACGTCACGTCACATAATTATGTTTATCACGTCAAAAAAGGTGTTGTTACTTTGATAAAATAATGCCTGTTCTGATAAGCGGTGATATTTAAAAAATTACATCTTACACATTACGCATAAATTACGCGCAAAAAAGCTGTAAAGTGGATTGCTCCGTTGCGACGTCGGAACTCCGTGGTCGGAACCCACTGACTAACCATGACGTCGCAACACGTCGCAGGGCATCTTTCTAAGTAAGAAACAAACATGTTACTCTAACATATTATATTCGCCGCCTGTAATCGGCTTAAAAGTGGCACGTTTGTCTCATTCATGGTTTTCGTGACTTCAATCTGTTTATGAATATAGATGAAATGGGACCAAGGATAAATTTAATAATTACACATACCTTTTGGGTGAACCTTTGAAATATGATATTTTATCAATACGATGGGATCTGTGCACGTCGCTTTTCCTTTTAAGTACCTATTTCAAATAAATTTCCTTGAAGAATTTTGTAATAGATTGCGTAAACATCATGATAATTAAACATTATTTAAGTTACTTATCTTACTATTTAATGGCGTTGATTGTAAGCCATGTTGAGTACTGTAATACATTCCGCTTTTCGAGAAATGCTCCGCATCAGAGACATACCCCACAAACCGGCGAAACTATCGCACCCGGAACATTTTTTTTCTATTTTAACCTTTTTTTTATTTAACCTATTTAAATCTTGTTCAAATTCAATCGCCAGTGAATAAAAATCTACATGGCGGAAAAACAAGATGGCCGCCATACGAATTTTGTTTTAAAAATGCCTTGGGGTAATAATGTTGTATGGGAGCTTTGATTAGGACGTCACGTGTAATTGGGACTTATGAAAATACTTCCCGATCTTCGAAAACTGCTCCGTATCAGAGAGACACCCTACGGCCTGGCGAAACTATGATAAGTACTTACTTACTTAGATTATTTTTTGTGTCACATATTCAAACTTTGGTCAATTCAATTGCCAGTAAAAAAAACTAAAATGCGCAAAAACAAGATGGCCAACATACAAAGTGTTCTATATTTGCTCAACCGTTAGAGGCATGTGGGTCATTTTCGAACAAGTACAGGACACGCATCACGCATCATCTGGTTTCCTATATTCGTACAACTGAATAGACTCCTAAGTAAAATGTATGTAAGTACGTAAATATGGAGTAAATAGGTAGGTACAGCTTTGAATAGTTTCTTTACCTCTTTGACTGGTTTGACAAAACCGTGAAAGAAAATTAATATTAGTAGAACTTACGCTCCGCAATGTGTTCCTAATTCATTCCTTTCCAAAACGGGCTAATCCTCCTTTTGTTTTACCGCTTCTAATCAGTTTTAGCTTAATTGAGATATATTTTCGGAACATATATTTAAGTCTAATTCAGATGTAATACTTCCGAATAATAATATTATAAACAAATAAGCTTCGGATAGTAAGTCAAGATGATCATTATCACTACAAAATACTTTAAAAATCGTACGCTGATTTCCATCACCGCAATTTCATTTCATGCCTTTGTTGTTCATTTCCACCAATCGCTTTCAATAGATTATTTGATTTAAAAACAATACCGGATTCCTCTACTTAAAAATAATCGCAAAGGTGGAGTTAAGTAAATATAAGTAATATTTAAAATATATAGCGTTCTATTCTATCTGTTTACACAGAAGGGATTTCTGCGAAGGTATAAAATCCAATTCTCGTTAGGGGATTAAGCAACGTACGGCTTGTCTGTTTTACTAGTTGATTGCATGCGAGATGAACTTCTGAAAGGTAGTGACGGCATTGAAAAACGTTTATAAGAAATGAAATTGACGAGGCGAAGAGTTTATTGGATGCACCGCTCAGATCCGCTTAGGTTGATCGACTTTGCATATATACGAGAACAACAACGCCTTATGCACATTTAATAGACATTAAATTATGTTAGCTAACCTCCCAGTATATAGGTACTTGATTGTAATCATAGAATATACCTTCTGTATGTCTTCTTGTATGCCATTAATAAGTTTGTTTTTGACGTAACTTGTGGACTCGATTCGGCATTCGTTACTTGTCCAGAGAAGTATAGAGCTCCTACTAACAAACAGTACTTATACTTACTTGATATTTTTTAAACCAACATATTCGAGCTTGGTCGGTTCGGTGCGAGTTCTTCATTAAACCGCACTATGGAATGTCGCAATACCTGTCACACGATTTAGGTTTAAAAGCTACCAAAGTGTTAAAGATTAGGTACATATAATAAAACTCGAAAGAAAAGAACATCAACGCGTGTAATTCAGAAATGTTTATAATTTTGTTTTTCAAGCCTTTAACAAAAAATAAATAAGTATCTAGGTAAATGTTTTAACTATTTAGACATCGTAATGAGCTTACTGTTGTTGTGGACTTTGTGGCCACAAACGAAAGGGAAACAACTCTTTTCTAACATTCGTTCGTTTGTCGCAAAGTAACAAGTTAAATCAATTCTGACCTAAAGTTTTCTATTAGGAACTGTTAGAGTTGGGAAGATTCCTAATCAAACTACTTATTTCTTAGATATCAGGATTACTTATTGGTAAACTTTTGTCTTCCGTTTGACTTGTAGGTTTTAATTAAGTACGTAGTTTTAACACAATTGATAAATATACTAATATAGGATTTTCTTTATAATAAAAGCTCAAAAGAAAACTAAAGTAACTAACTATTAATAAAGAAATAATTAAAAGGTTTTTAACGATAGTCTTGTAAGCGCTCTGACTTCATTGTTTCAAACTCTTTGTAGAGATAGAAGTTAAAACATCAGAAAATCATATTGAAAAGAAAGAACGATAGTAAGTAATTATAATTACTATTATGAGTTGACCTGGGTTAAAAAGACCACCTGATAGCAATTCACCTAAAAGACGCAATATTACTATTTGACATTTGTTTGCATTGCGCACTTACTTTTATATGCACATATGTCAAACTGCAATATTTCTATATTAGATGAATTGCTTCGGCCTTTTTAACCCGCCAAAACGCTGGAAGGATACTTTTATGTCGACGCTATTCACAAAACCTTTCTACAAACGATTTATCCCATAGATATGTTTATGTGTATGTAAGTAGTCGTTAATAGCATCTCGTATATCCAATTATATGTCAAGGCTTGGAAATCCCAGAACGGTCACCATTGGTGCGTTTTGTGATAGGAGCCCCCACAGGGATATTGTCAAGACGTATGAAGAGCGGTTGCCCTTTTACACTAACACCTATAAGGTATTTTCGGGCTCACGTGGGTTGTATTAATGTTGTTATAAACTTATTTAAACACCTTCTATTTTGAAAATGAAGAAAAATTAGTAGCAGCCGTATTGTTTAAAAGTTTATTCCGGACTGGCGCAACATAGTAATTTCATATCTACCGACATATTTACTTATTAATTATTATAAACCAAATACTATTTCTCTTTTGTTTTGTATTTTGTTTTTTCCTGTTTGTGTAATAAAGTATTTGTTATGTTATGTTATACCTACATTGCAGGAATAATGAGGTGATATTCATCTTGTATGCAGATAAAAAGACAGGGTTAACGACTTTTTTGTAGCCAAATGAACCTCTACAGGTTTGTAATTGTTCTAAAAATCTTATCATTTTAAAGTTCTATTAAAGCAACAAAGTTTCATGTGGTTGCCATTTGTCAAGTAAAGTTGAATATTAATATCCGAAAATAGAATAGACATGAATTTTAGAACAAATTGAAAATAGAAACAATAGTACATTATGTTTATAACTGTTGTTAATGGGCAAGAACAGTCGGGACTAATTTAATGTAGACAATGGTTCTTTATCTCCGTGTGTTAAGGGGCTTTATTCCATGTCACGGACACACTCGATCCATTCCAAGTAATCAAAATAGCCGTTCAAGTGTCAAAAGGAAAGGCACTAGTAATACAAATAAAAAGCCAATTATATTTCGACCAAAACCTATGTAAGTTTAATAAATGTGACGCCTTTGATTCAGAGAAGATCAAAAGATTAGATTTACGCCTGTACACTGTGTAATGTGTATCAGTAAGGATACACATTTCTATTCCAAATAGATAAATCCTGCAAACAGAAAGCCGAAGGACTCCAGAAGTCCCAAAATAAGAAGGAGGAAGAATCCAAAGTCAACGGTTCATTTGAAATTCATTGAAAGCTTTGACTGTACTACGAAAAGAAACCCGTCTAATAAATAGTCTAAACGTTTTATTACATCTCAGTGGCCGTTATGTGTACAAATTAATGTAAATTAAAATCCTTCCCTCGCTATATAAAAACAAATTAACATGTTTGACCGTGTAATTGACACATGAGGGGATGGACGGAGACATAAAACCGAGTCGGGAACTGTCGGTCGCAGGGATATCACCAACCTGTGTGCAAACCTCCTGCTATTCGCAAGTTAATACGTCCTTAGAATTTGTTGTTACCTTCGTATTAAAAATATCGTGACTTTATGAAAACTATAAATTCTCGTTTGCAACATCGGTTGGCTACTATTACTTTGTACCTACTTCGAAAAAGAGTTACTTACTTTATTTATTTTTAACCTTGATACCAAGGTTGATGATGCCCGTCATTGGTCTTACAACCCACACAGTCAATGATAAAATACCTGATAGAAGCCGAAATATTTTACTTCGATCAAAAACAATATTAGTTAAATTACCTATTATTGAAGGTACAAGATTGTTACGTAGTTGTTATACCACAGAACAAATCAATTAATCAAATTAATCATCTAAAAACAAATGAGTTTCAACTTAAAACTGATTTAGTCCTCTAAACGTATACTTTGCAAATGCAATACACAGTTTCTTTAGAGATGTATACATTTTGTGTGGCTTAAATTTATCAATTAGTTTCTTCTCCTATCGTGTGGGTTGTAAGGTCAATGACCTACCTCACTTGTCAGGATTATTATTGAGCAGCCAAAGACCCTGGCGTGACTCATATACAGCAAGCTTTCCGTCAACCGAGTAATTTAGTCTGCATGTCTTCATCATCATCATCCAAACCGTGTCCGGCCAAGGCGACTCCTAAATGTCTATCCCAGATCGATGTTATGATAGGCTCTAATATGGCTAGCAAAACATGTGGCCGAACCTTCAAATCGAAGTTCGGTTTTGCTAGTCTGCATGTAGTAACCTAACTAAAAGACAGCCATACAAGATGATATCGAAATCAAGCTCTCCATATAACTTATCATATGAACTACATAGCCAGGCTTCACCGAGCTTACCAACGTGGCATATGGTGAGCTATATCGTCGTCCATAATGGTCAAGCCCATTACTGGCTCATTTAATGCAAGGCCGGTACCGGGGCTAGAACCGGCACTCCACGTTTCAGTAACAGTTGGTGACACACAGGACCGCAGTAACTATTTAGCTCTTGGCACCTTAATAAAAATAGAAATTAATTATGTTACCGAACGAGTTCCCGTACCGTACTTGCACCAATGAGTTATTAATTTATCTTAAGTGCAGTTTTCACTAACATAGTTGGCTCGACCATTACAGACGGCGATACGGCGAGACTGCCGAGGTTTTTCTTGCAGCTTCTTTTCCCCGGCTATACAATTCGCTAGCGATGAGACGTTCGCTATTTCAAAGTGTAACTACGTATGTTTGAGGTTGTGTTATGTTAAATGAGTTAATTTGTTCCAGATTAGTCTATTAAGAAGCAAGATGAAAGCATCGGCATACAACACTACGGCCATCATGCTCCTACTGGGAAGCTTCGCTGTGTTGCTGTTGACAGCCTCCGCCGCGCCTGTGGTAACTATAATTACCTTTCTTTCGTTTTAATTTCCAGGTAGCCCAGAGCCCAGAGCTGCTGTTGTAACGTCTAGTGACACCAAAACTTCAGGGAAATTGTTTGACACGTAGTTTCCAATTCAAATATTCTTTCAGACAAAGTACATCCATCAGAAACCATTTTATATCTCAATGAAATGTAGGTTCGACTACAAAATATTCTCTACATGAGTTGATAATAACTAAGGTTAAGGCTAAGGTTACGGTTAAGGTTAGGTTCTAAACTAATAGTTGCTAAAGTCGAAACCACCCGAAGGCTCGATACGTGACGTTTCTCTAAAATCTGTATTATATTAGGTTTATGAAAATCCTGTTATACTACACAGTAACCAATCCTGAATGTCACATTTTACATAATCGTAGGTTACTTGTTTTTATTGATGAATATTCTCTCTAACAAACGTGGGTGGTTGCGAACAAGGTGGGTGAAAAGTAGTGTTAGTTTGGCATTTCAGTAACACAGACAAGGGTAAAAGCCAAATATTTAGGCAAAAGTGTGAAAGACCTATATGGTACATAGATTGAAACGATGCTGTTGCTTTTATAACTCTCTCTCTCTCTCTTTCTTCTTGATGGTAATTATTACGCTACTTTAAAAGTCGATATCATATGGTAAGTTAATCAAATCCTCTTCCAATCGAAATATGTCTGAAAGGGTCTATAGAACAAAATTGGAAGGTAACAATGAATTTAATTTGGGTGGGACCAAAAGTCATTGACTATCCAACCCATATCACTCGTCTTTCATTCTCAAATTAATCTAAGACTTCCACATTCAACACACGTAACGCCACACGTAGTTAATTAATCAAAATGGCTACACATTGTGAGAAATTGTGTACAGACTTATTTCATACGTTATCCGCAAACGGTACGTATATTAACTTACCTACGACCTTTTTATCGGCCAATTCGGCGAAAATGTTTCAAGTACTGTCTACTAAACCGAATCATTCAATTTCCTAAAGGCGCAGGTAAGGTAAAAGCATTTATCGCATACTCAATGGTTTTTATTAGGTTACCATTTTTACGGTTATTGCACAAATATACTTCCGAATATTTCACACCAAGTCCAATTGGTTTATTTGAATATTTTTTATTTTTTCTATAAAATAGTGGACAAATGACCAGCTGGATTTTATAAGTTATGACATTTCGGCAAATCTTCAATTTTGTGTATCTTCTAAGTACTACCAACTACTCGTACATGTAAATCAAATCCTGCACTGGAACAGAATAAAATAATTATTGCATAAAATTGATTAAGTATACCGTAATACCTTCTAATAAATTACTAGTAGCTTGCACTGCGGGTCTTACATAACCTACAGTTATTATAAATTGCTGCACATTTGTTAATATTAACGCGATATTTTAATTTTCTTCATTCTCATTACGACGCTTTGCCCAACCACCTACATTGTAGACGTGTTTGTTTTTTATTTATGAAGTTGCCATTATTTATGAAGGCCTAAAATAAGATAAAATAATTATTTTACATTTTCGCAAAGTCTACCTACCTACTACTACTACTTACATTCAAAGATAACAGAATGGTTCGCAGGTTACGAAGGTTGCGACTACTTCTACAAAATATTATTTCTTACTTTTTATAGACTGATTTTGCAATCGGTTTAATATTTTTAAATTACGTTTTTTTTTAGTGTAAACAAACTCGAGTATGTAACACTAAAAAATATTAATACGTCAGTAACCAGGTAGCTACGTTATTAAAACACTCAAATAGACCTTAGCCCCCATAGCACACTAGCTCCAGTCCTCCCCCCCCCCACCCCTGTACCACCACCAACATCTGCACCCGTATGCGCTGGACATTAATGTATGACCGAAGACCCACAGTTTAGGAGGCTGCAATTGTGCTCTGGCAGATCCGCTTAGCGAGGACGCCAGATCACTTTACAAATTAGTAAAATTAGGTATTGGAAGTAGAATAGCTACTGAATAAATTGTCAATTATATTAATAAGCTTCTATCATGTAAAATAATTCCTATTTACTGTTTAATTACGAGGACGACATGGTCGTTATTCTTGTACCAAGTCCTTTATTAAATAAAAGATATAAAAAAAAGAAGACCTACAGTTTTCAAATTATTTTTGATTTACTCTCCACCCATTTCTAATTAACCGATATCATAATACTTACACTATTAAATGTCCTTTAACGGTCTACTAACACTGATAAGGGATTCCTTCATACAAAAGACATCAACGCGCGTGGACAACCATACACCTAACAAATTTATGTTTATATGCTCACATAGACTAACATATACGAATTCCAAGAATATTACATACATACGGGTATGTAATATTCTTGGAATTCGTATATATTGATAACCTCCTTTTTTATAATCGGTTATGCTGTCGACACGTTAGTAACATAAATTGAGCACAAACGGAGGACCTCTGACTACCCCAATTGGGAATATAGTCGTGAACTTATGTTGGTATGTCTACTTTCTATGGCGCAGGAGTCTGATGACGAGCAGTCGGAGAACACGCTGGTGGCGCGGCCGGACGAGGACTACGGCACCTGGGATCCTGCCAACACCGCCGCCCTGCGCAAACTGCTGCTGCAACTCGACGCTGAAGACAGGTACAGTATTTCCTGCATGAGCATTTAACATGTATTTTAGCACTGTCAAATCGAAACATACGATAAAATCAGTGGAGGCATCATTGTTCGTTTTTTTTTTATTGTTCGTTTACGTATTATTACATCACATTGATAATAAATTACAGTACATTGTTTGAGGTTTACGCGGTTATTATCTTAATAAAATACGTAATTACCAGGTTTCTACCGCATTAAAATACAATACAATACAATACAATAAAAAAAAAAATCAAAAAAAAATCAGGGATATAAAACTCCCGATATTTCAACACTGTTGCAAGTGCCATAATCGCGGGTTGACTGATGAAATTAGAGCGGAGTAGGTAGCTAGGTAGCTGTAGGAAGGTGCAGACATCTATAACAGCCTATATGCGTCCTACAGCTGGGCACAGACCTCCCCTTAATCAACCGGAGAGGATAATTACCATACAAACATAAGACAATCATAAAAAAATAACTTCGAATAACGCGCCTTCGAATAACGCGTCATCACAGTACCTACTACTACTACTACACACACACACACACACACACAACACACACACATTAGTTTATGAACCAAAAGTTTCACTAAATCTCAAAGTTACTGCGACAGGATTGTAAAGAGGGTACACAATAAGTGCTCATGTCTGTATATACATATAATAACGCCTGCATTCCTATCGCTGTAGACAAATCCAAAAATCATGGATAAGACCTCCCGCAGCCACTTCTGATGACCATTCCAAAATAGATATTATGTTGAATCGTATGATGATAGGTTATCAGTCCATCGCCGAAATAGATATACGGGTAAGATACATAAACTCACATTAAACTCGCCTATTTCTCATTGGGGTACGCAGATTCACTTACTTCTGAAAGCAGAAACCACGACCAATGTCAATGTAATGTAATGTTAAGCATTCCGAAGCACGGAATCATATTATTTCTGGGATAGTTAGGTGATTTTATCTTGCAGTGTTCTATCTATCTCTCCATATATCTATTTTTATAGAGAAAACGTTTAAAAGTGACGCAACGGTACCACAACATATAGTGGGGCCTCACTGTTACGTGTTATGAATTTGCGCAATGTTCGCGACTCGACCTATTACTCAATCGTAAATATAATAAAGTACTCAAAGTAATAAACTTAGATCAGATACGTTATACGAGTACCTACATATTGGATATGATTTCATATTAATTTCACGTCTTAATAATAGCGACATAATAATATTAAAAAATACTTATAATATATTAATAATGTTGAAAGTTCAAATTAAAAACTATTTATTAAGTTTCAAGGTTCAAAGCTTTTGTACCCACCAACTTTATTTTCTAATTGCAGTAATTATGACGCTTGACGCTATTTTAATATTAAGCATAATACAATTTTGTACTAAAAACCAAAATGTCAATCGGATTACGATTACCTTCCGGTTCGAAAATAAATAAGATATTTTTAATCCTATCCACCAAAACTGGATCTTATAAATTCCGGAAATAATCTCTCTGAACTTTTTAATTTACATAATTCTAATAACGAAATGCAAATAATCCCATTCGGCAATCATCTGAGATTATTTTATTGTAAAGTTTTGTAACAAAGTACTTTGTTACTTGCCAAGTATTTCACGTAGTAAGCCGAATAGCAGTTTAACCGATGATTTAATTCAAAATCGAGCGGATAGTCCCCGAGCGAGTCCTCTATGCAGGACGTCACAACGCGTAGCTAGTGTCTAACTAACGGGTGTATTTTTTTTATTATTTGAGAGTTGTGAGGGCCGGACTGAATACAACCCGCGAGATCACTGCGACCTTGACAGATCTAGTGTGACCTAAATCCCTACATTTAAAAATCCTCCTCTAACCGATCCGTTCGAAGAGATCCAACGTCTTTTTGAGAGAAAGCTCCATGACTTCCTGGGGGTCCATTATGTGGCCCCCAAGTGTACGGCTTCTACTATGTATGAGAGCCTCACAGCTTCACAGCAGATGTAGTGGCGTCTCATCTTCCCCTAAGCAGAATCTGCATAAAGGAGACTCGGTCAACTCCATTCTGTGTTGGTGCTCATTGAGTCTACAATGCCCCGTGAAGGCTCGTATTAAAATCCTAACCTGCCCCCTAGTGAGAGTAAGGATTTTAACTAACGGGTGTAACACATTTAGTAACTAGTTACCTCACAAAATCCGTGTGCACCGGTAAACAAAGACTTCGGCGACGAGACAACTACCGACAACGTTAGCGTACGTTGTTATTAGCCCTCGCCTACCCGAGCTAGCCTCGCAACTATTACAAACTTGTGAATGAACTTGCTTTACAAACAAAATTTCCCCACATCGTCGAACAAGCGTTTATCGGCAAAGCGCTATGCAGATGCAAACTGTTTATCATCATGGTTAGCGCGCTTTTTTATGTGTATCGTAGTATGCTCGCGCACGAACCTTTTTACGACAGTACAAAGCAAATAAATGAATATTCAAAAAAGTAAAACATTAATGCATAAAACCAGGGTTCGGATTGGTTGTGTTAATAACTGAAGTGTTTCTATTAACCCACTCAAAAGTAAAACTCATGCAGTCAATTTCATATTCATACGATTAACTGACAGACTTATCCTTTACTTACCAAAATGACTGTGGTTAGTCTTAACACATTATTAACAGGTGTTAATCAAAACGATAAGTGCACGAAAGTTACCGCGCAACGATACAATACAATACAAATACACTTTATTGCACCAAAATAAAAATAAATAATAAAACGCTCAATTAAACGCTCTATTTGTCACTTCGATAAATAACAATAATCTGTGTAACACTAACTTGACATACTTGACATACTTACAATTATCACTTTTTATCACTTTGAAAAAGAAAACAAGTCTACGAGTATTATTTATTGATTCCATTCCTGTAAAAAAAAACAGCAAAGATTTTTGTGATATGTCCCCACCACCGCGATTCGAAACCGGGACCTCCGTCTTGTGCGCCAAACTGCGCCAAACGCTCTGGACCACAGAGCGAGAGGTGATAATGCAGTTTACGAAAATAAAAGGACAGCATACAAAAACGTGCAAGATTCTGTGACAAAAGGATTTTGTACCTAAATTGATTTATCATTAATTTACAGTACTTAACGAACTACGTAATTTTTCGTGTAGACGGTTTTAACCCCGTTGAAGTTCGAAGGGAAATTTGTTGACTTATGTATTCATAATTTTACAAACAAATAAATTTGGAATAATTAAAATTAAACATTCACATCAAACATTTCCAGAATATCTATAAAGACAAACAAAACGTGTCTATAAACGTCTCACGCGTGGACTCATTTGTAGCGACATGCGAAACTGTAATGTGAAACGCGTTACGTAAACGGTACTCGTATCTATTGCATATTAAGCTTATGTTACAATTGTCACTTTACATTTAGCCAATGACAATGGGGACAACACGCCTACCTACTGGTACAATGCGGTAATTAATTAAGTTTCTTGGAACGTTCGCATTATATAAACTATTGCCAACTGATTACAGCTGAAGCTCTACGCCTGAATGGTACTATTTCTCTTTCACAATCGTCATTAATAGTCAATGAAACATGCCTTTTCCATTTCCCAGATATATAAAACGAATATCAATCTAACTGTTGATGAAAACCAATAGAAGCCAATCCAATATCAATTAACATTGAAATTATTTTTCTGGATAAGAATCGCATCCACTACAGACAAGGCAAAATAGGTTTAATGCCGATTGTACTTACATACTCCAGATGTACTTACAATAATCTTTCTTGTGTTGTGTTTAAAAATAATATGTGCATAATTTTGATATTTGTCAGGATGAGCCGGGTGAGCCGCTCGTGGCCGGCTGCAGAGCCCCGCGGGTGGGGCTTGCGCGCCCTGGACGCGAGGCTGGCGCGGCCCTGGCGCGCGGACAAGCGGCAGGTGCGCTTCCGCCAGTGCTACTTCAACCCCATCTCCTGCTTCCGCAAGTGAACGGCCGACCCCACCGACCTCGCTACCCTAGTTGTGTATCACCACTGGGCTCCAACGTACGCTAACCCGTTTGCATTTCGAACGAATTTTGAAACTATAAAGCTCTAAAACTGGTTCAGTCTTTTATTTAAAAGAAAATAATTTGCATAACATTCCAAATTCAATTTTCTTTTGCAGAACATATTCAAATGACCGAGAGAATAAAAAACAATTGAAACAATTGAATTTTAAATTAATTTATGAACTTCTTGAAACGTTATCATTAAAAAATAGAGTAAAAAAGAAATCGTTCAATATGTAATAGCGTTAGCGTTTAAGGATATAGTCTAACGTACCTCTGTACTCCTTAGGCCTATAATGTAAATACATTTTGGTAAAGTCCTTTTCCTTGTAACAAATCTAAATTCATGTTCAAATATTGGCGTAACACCTTAGTGTTAAAACCTAAGCGTTTTAATATTTGGAATCTTGTGTCTTTAGACACATAAAAGTTATAATCTATCGTTAGATTTGAGAACCAAAACATGTGTGTAGGTGTTAACTTAGAAAACTAAACTCGAACATTATATAAATTGATAATCAAATATGTGTCTGTACTACGATGATACTGATATAATATGTACGTGTTTTATAGTAGTGAGTGCATATAAAATGAAAAATATATTTTCGTCACAGATTTTCTATTTATTTTATTACACTTACAAACATTTCCAACTGTAATAATAAAATTCAATTTATTGTAGAATCTTCTTAAGATCTTTTAACATTTACTATTTCAACTAATTTATGTACTTATGTGTAAAATAAACAGCGTAGTTAAGTGTTATTTATATATACGATAATTACTATAGCTAGTCAATGAAATAAACTTAAAATGTTTGTCTAAAACGGTGTTTATATTATCAGAGTACTCCTAACTTTATCAACCACAAATAAAGATTACATTATAAAAAAACACTTTAAAACAAACCTTCAATATCAGTTAGTTGACAAGAAGACGTGGATACTCATTATCTATTTTCAATAAAAAATAACTAAATATGTAAGTAACTCCAAAAATAACCTAAAATGAATAGTGAAAGCAGCGACAGTAATACAAGCAATCCAGTGTAGCAAGTCAAATGCTACGCTCAAACGTTTGCTACGTCACTGCTACGCAGGCCGTAGCAAACTTAACCGTTACGTGACACTCGTCGCCATTATCAGATTCAAGCACATAATAAATTACAATGAAAGCGTTGTTAAAAGTCTTGATGTCTACAGTATTTTAGGCATAAAATAACTGCTTAACATGGATATTATTACAAATTGTACAAAAAATATTGCAAAGAGAAATATATAAATATATGTATAATGGGCAATCTATCACTCGAAAGTAGCATGCGAATTCATTTCAAATACACATTTTACGTTGATACCAGGTTTCTTTAGGAAAAATTAGGACTTAAAAAAATAGGACTTTAATATTGTGAAATCCTCTGGCATCCGACATTGAAACAGTGTGCCGGAGACAGTATGCACCACAAACCCCTTCAGTTGAATGGTTGATGGTCGAAGGTGTGCATAGATTGAGCTATATATAAAAACTAGATGTCGCGTGGTTCGCTCGCAGCAAGCTGCTCGCGTGTCTTGTTTTTCCGCCATTTTTTTACCGCGATAGAATTTGACGAAGACTTGAATAGGTCTCGTGAAATCTAAAAAGTTCTAGGTGCTATAGTTTTGCCAGGCCGTAGGGTGTCTCCCTGATGCGGAGCAGTTTTCCAAGATGACGTTCCGATCGTCAATTTTACCTCTGAGACATTTTCTGGAAAAACAAAAATTTGTATGGCGGTTATCTTGTTTTTCGGCCATTTTGTTTTTTTTTTCACCGGGGATAAAATTTGAGCAAGACTTGAATAGGTCTCGTGAAATCAAAAAAGTTCTAGGTGCTATAGTTTTGCCAGGCCGTGGGGTGTCTCCCTGATGCGGAGCAGTTTTCCAAGATGACGTTCCGATCACACCCCTAAACATCATTTTTACACCCGAGACATTTTCTGGAAAAACGAAAAATTTATATGGCGGCCATCTTGTTTTTCGGCCATTTTGTTTTTTTTTCACAGGCGATAAAATTTGACCAAGATTTAAATAGGTTTCGTGGAAACAAAAAAGTTCCAGGTGCGATAGTTTCGCCAGGCCGTAGGGTGTCTCCCTGATGCGGAGCAGATTTCAAAGATCGAGAAGTACTTCCATACTCAACATGACTATCCGATCAAATCCCTGATACTTCATTTTTACTCCCGAGGCTTTTTCTGGAAAAAGGAAATTTTGTATGGCGGCCATCTTGTTTTTCTGCCATTTTGACTTTTTTTCACCCACGATAAAATTTGACCAAGATTTAAGTAGGTTTTGTGAAAAAATAATCGTTCCAGGTGCGATAGTTGCGCCAGGCCGTAGGGTGTCTCCCTGATGCGGAGCAGTTTTCCAAGATCTGGAAGTTTTCTCATACTCAACAATACGTTCCGATTACAACCCCATACACAAATTTAACCCCCAGGGCCTTTTCAGGAAAAACGAAATTTTTATATGGCGGCCATCTTGATTTTCCGCCATTTTGATTTTTTTTCACCGGCAAATAAATTTGACCAAGATTTAAATAGGTATCGTGAAAACTAAAAAGTTCCACGTGCGATAGTTTTACCAGGCCATAGGGTGTCTCCCTGATGCGGAGCAGTTTTTCAAGATCGAACAGTTTTTCCATACTCAGCTTGACGTTCCAATTATACCCCTATACATCATTTTTACCCCCGAGGCATTTTCAGGAAAATTGAAAAATTTGTATGGCGGCCATCTTGTTTTTCCGCCATTTTGATTTTTTATTACCAGCGATTGAATTTGACCAAGAATTAAGTAGGTTTAGTGGAAAAAAAAATGTTCTATGTTTGATAGTTTAGCCAGGCCATGGGGTGTCTCCCTGATGCGGAGCAGTTTCTGAAGATCAAGAAGTATTTCCATACTCAACTATACGTTCCGATCAAAACCCTCATACATATTTTTTACCCCCGAGGCATTTTCAGGAAAAACGAAAAATTTGTATGGCGGCCATCTTGTTTTTCGGCCATTTTGTTTTTTTTTTTGGCCGGCGATAAAATTTGACCAAGATTTAAATAGGTATCGTGAAAACTAAAAAGTTCCACGTGCGATAGTTTCACCAGGCCATAGGGTGTCTCCCTGATGCGGAGCAGTTTTTGAAGATCAAGAAGCATTTACGTACTCCACGTGACCTTCCGATTGCACCCCCATACACAATTTTTACCCCCGAGACATTTTCTGGAAAAACAAACTTTTGTATGGCGGCCATCTTGTTTTTCCGCCATTTTGATTTTTTTTCACCAACAATAGAATTTGACCAAGATTTAAATAGGTTTTGCGAAAAAAAAAATATCCAGATATAATAGTTTCGCCAGGCCGTGGGGTGTCTCCCTGTTGCGGAGCAGTTTTCCAAGATTTTGGATTTTTCCCATACTCACCGGGAGGTCCCGATCACACCCCCCATACATCATTTTGACCCCCCGACGCTCCTTCTGGGAGAACAATTATGTCAGTGAGTCAGTCAGTCAGTCAGTCAGTCAGTCAGTGGGTCTCCAGCTATATATATTATAAAAATAAAAATAATAACTAGAACCTCAAATGCAGGCGGCAGCACTGTTGAGTGTTCCTAAATTTTAACAGTTTCCCATTCTGTCCAGCTAAAATTCGTGATAAATTGCTATAAAATGTGGAGCAACGTGCAGTGTATCCCGTCTGAAGGATGAGTTACGAAGAAGAAAAGAAGCCAATAAATACAACAGTATGATTTTGCAGTTAAACGCTGCGCAAAGGGTTTTTAAAACACTCAACAGTAGCATTTACAATGAAAGGGTACATAAATATTAAAATAAACGAAATGAAAACAAATGACTGTCTTAGAAAAGTATTGCCGTGCAAAATGGAAACTCTTTGGAAATTCATATTATTGTGGAAATTAAAAAATATAAATAAGTATTTACCATAACTACCATAAGATTATGTAAATGCAGATTGTATGCAGTGTAGCACTGTGCTTGATTATATACGAAGTTAGGTTCTGCCGAATTGCGGCTTTGACTGCTGTTTGTTCCGTATTGAACAGTCAGTTCACACAGTTTGAACAGTCAGTTCAATACGAATTTCAGAACAATGGGATTATAAACTTTTGCGAGTAGTAATAAGTACAATAAATAATTCCAGACTTTCTCTCTATCTCCTATTGAAATATAACTGTGAGTTGGACAATGAATAGTTTTGAGACAGACCGATGAATGACCGAAATATTCGTATTTCGAAGAAAGTAACACAATAATTATAACTCTAAATCGCTTGTGCGATTTGGATGAAAAGTATATAGACGGATTAAAATCCAAGGACGTAAGCATGAAAACAAATGTAATGCGACAATCAAAGGCTACGAACGAAGTTATGAGGAACAAGCTAGTAGATAAATTAATAAGGACGGATGACGCTGAAATTTCTTCTCTTATATAACCAGCGTTCACGAAAGTAATTTGACTGCTGTATGAGCGACGCGCTGTCAGTGTGGGATGATATTAGCAACACAAATACTCGCAGAGCCCGTAAGCCGGCAACTTGCGTGAAACGCGCTCAACAATTGCATATGACGATCCACAGATATGGACTCAGGAACGATGGATACACGAAATTGCAAAAAGAATGATGCTTAAGAAAATGATAAAAACACTTAAAAAATCAACTACGCATGTACTTATGTAAATTGAACACAAGGTAAGTAAAGTGAAGAACAGAATGCTTACAGATAGTAAGGCAAAATTTTAATAAAATGTTTTCTTAAAGTGTACCATTATATATTTTTTGGAATGAATGAACTCGACTTGGTGAGCCACATGAATTTATTGTCAGGCAAGAGTTTGCCTCGATTTAGCTCTGCTAATAAGTATTCCATAATATATGAATCGCAATCATTTCCACGCGTAGGTTGAACTTTTTGAGATATGCTCATTTCTTTCCGTACTCGCTCCATTCAATTTATAATCTGATTGAATACTTAAACCAATCAATATATATTCCTTCCAGTTGAAGACGTGCATATTTACTGTAAGTACCTTACTAAGTATTTGATGGCAGGTAGATAAGAGTGATTCAACCGTTTACTGCGAGTTTTATTATATTTACGAATACCTATGTCATAAATCACTACAGCACTTAATTATGATATATAGGGTAAATCAGGGTTGGCCAGTTTTTTTAGACCCTATTAAAGAAAGATCTTCGATCGTCAAAACCTTCAACATGCATTTTACTTGATTTTTCCTTTTTTTTTGCCAAAACACTGTTCATACCTCAGCTCCCAAACACGGTCTAAAGCAAATTAAACAGTTTCCAGCAATATATGGTCAACGGTTCCATGATTTTTTTCGACTTGCCCCAACACATACATACAGAGACATTTCTTCCTTCATACTTCCAAGTACTTAACTTACCATTTCGCATAATTCGTATTTGCAAGATGCTTACCTACTTACATAATAAATTAAAACAAATTGCCTAGAAGAAATTGCTGCCCGGGCAATAAAGTCTGTTCTTTGTGCTCATTAAAGCACCTTCCTAATATTGTACCGAAAAATGTTTTTATAGCAAGTAACAAATGTTGTTTTTACATTAAATTGTGAAAACTTGTGAAAAACTTGTGTTTCATAATAAAAGTTTACATTTTCTGTATTTCATTTACGAGGTTCATCATGAAATATACACCGACGAACATTCCTCGATATATTATGCCGAGACAACAGGCTTAGTCGAAATTTATTACATAAAAAGTAACGATATTTTTCACATCTCTTCATCTGAGATGACGCAACATAATAAGTCATTATTTATTATTATATTTTTAATTTTATAACCTACCGTAATGTTATTTATCTTAGGATGCTATCATCAAAAGTTCAAAACGTGCACGTTGTTTTGTATGGACACGTGGATCTGCCCACCCCAATATGCACTACAGGCGTTAGTTGAAAAAGTGGTAACTGAAATTATGTATAAATAAATATATATACTGTTTTTTTCTTCCTAAATGTTGAATCTGTCTGGTATACTCGATTTCTTATCTCATTTTAACCCTATTACGTTATGGCTAGATGACTAACAACATAAAATATCAATTTACTTACTCCATAATTAACCTTAGCTACATTTTATGCAAGAGGAAAGTTGCTTGTTTCGGCGATATTAATTCCTGGATCTAATACCCGACTTTTATTTTATTTTTCTGTTAGTCAGGTGTCAATCTTCATTTACAGGTATTAGGTAAGCTACTTTTAGAAAATTTTGGGAGAATATCGGGTATTCAGAAGCTGTCGAATAACTACGATAAATGTAATTTATTAGGCAAATCATTTTGAATCCCACCGTTCAGGTAATAATCCTCAGGATGTAAAACACCCATATTAAAAATCTCTGCACCAGTATTTTCATGATGCAGTCACGTAATCGTAATAAATAGATGTGAAATAAGCAAAGTTCGTAAGACTACTATTAAATTAGTAAACGTGTTACGTACAACTTAGTAGATTACGTTTCATTCATAACATAAATTCCCTAACTACGATTGTAAACGGTGTTTACGCGTAACTAGTTAAACGTAGAAATTGTAAAATTACTATCGTAAGATGTAACTACATTATATTATTATTTATAAGTAGTGTGTAGTAGCTGTTGGTAGACTTAATAAATAAAAACAATATATTCACACGGAACAGTTTTTAGTGTATTACTATTATGTACGACGTATTTTTGGTTTTGTCTGTGTGTGTGTGTATAGTCTATTATTTATTAATATAGTTGGTTAGGTATATTTTTAGTAAATGTATTGTATTGAGTATTTATTAATAGATGTACGTATAGAGTATTTATTACATAACTTTAGTTTCCTTTTATTTATTTCTTGTTTCAATGGTGCAGCAACTATGCTATGGTGCGGGCCATCCCGAACTCAAGTTCAGTAAATTTTTGTTTTGTGGTAGTTCTTGTCTGGAAGAAATTGCTCTAGAGCAATAAGGCCGCCCAAATTGTACTGTATTCATGTGTTATGTCTAATTGTTAAAATTAAGTTCTGTGCAATTTGAATTGATTTATCTATACGATTGATCTACGAATGCCGCATCGTACCTTCAACTTTAATAATAGGATTGCCTTGAATGCTAAGCTCCAGTAGCTTGCTAGTCTGACAGAGTATGCTAATCCGTTGGCCAGGCTGTGGTGCCGGCTCTAATAGAATTACTTCAAGTTCAAAGTTCATGTATCTTGCTCCTAACGATGTTATCCGAGCTCAGAATTAATATCGGTGACAGATTAATTTGATCCAACAGATCTGATAAGCGAATGACAGAATGGCATCTATCAATATCAATCTGCTCTATTCCATTTCAGTAATACACATTTTCGTCTCTACCACAGTTTTCACTGCTACTTCGAAAGTAATTTTATATTTCCAAGTGGAAATTGGAGCGGAGGTAGTTATTCTAAGCTATTCAACGATAAAGTGTTGCTTTAAAGCCGAACGGTATTATCAGATTCCACCGTTCACTTTACCTGCTCGTTAGAACACCTCACAAACACAAAAGATAAATGTGATAAACGATATCTTTTTCCTTCCAATTTCTGAGAATATTACCCCAATATATTTTGAGCGTACCAATTTAGAATTAAATAAAAGTTTCAGTTAAATTAATACTTTTTATTATCTATATACTTACTTAGTTAACATTTCATCTAATTTAATCTGGGAATATTTAATGATCGTAATTTAGATTTTTAGAGACTGTAGCTTAACAACAAAAGGGCTGAAATACTGTCGTGGGTTACCTAAGTATGAAAAAAGCATTATGTCTATTTACTTTTTAAATTATGAAACAATTTTTAAATTACTTAATGAAACTTTCGAAATTTTACCGATAACTTATTCATGTTATATTCAGAGTGAGTCGGGGAATTAGAAACTTACATATTTTTTTACGGCATGGCAATACTGTGACAGATAATATTAATATCAAGTGACATTTCTCTTCCTTCCTTCCGGTTCTCAGGTTTAATACCGTGTATTGTATCTTGTTTGCACAAATTGAAATAAATCGGTGTGTGATCATGTAATACAAAGAGTTTCCGTCATAATGCTCCCTCCCTGTGGCTTCACCGCCCTACACAACTACAACAGAAACAAATTTTGATGCATTTTAAAGTCGTGGACACCTTAATCATCGAGCCTGCATATCAATTATTATTTTGAAATCAGTCTGCTCTTAAATGCCTTCGTTTCGCAAACAACTAAATACATGTGTTAGTAACACTGTACCTATACTACGAGTATCCATGTATTATGTATGATACTGTGAAAGCCCGAAGTATGCCACAACCATCATCGTTTTTAATTAAAAAAAAAATAATAATCGTACAATTCAGGCAGACACCTGTAAACCGATCAATCTTATGATTTACCACTGACCCATGAAAAATGATAAAAAAAGAAAAGTTAAGACTCAAAGTCAGAGTATTGCAGGTTGAAATCATAATATCCAAAAAATGAAGATGATTACGTGCTTCCACAGACACATGAATCATTCACAAATTATACACCAAATGTACCTACCCACTTGTTGAAAACACGAGATTGGGTATTGAACTGATACATTCTGAAATTCGTAGGTACGTATCAATATATTCCTACTTATTAGGTCTCTATGTATGTCCATAATTGCAATCCTTGTTATTATGTATTTTTATACACAAACGCCCCATCAAAGGCCCCGTGTTGTACACGTGCTGCTAATAACGTCACCTGCAATAGGTATTAGTACCGTATAATCCGCAGGTTCTCAAAGTTATATGACCCATCGAGCGCTGGGTTGCTGAAAGTAATGTGTAAGACACATTCCTACATAGATCTTTAATTTTTATTGCCCCCGAAGTGCAACCCAAGTCTGGCCTTCAAGTAGACTTACAACAGCCCGTGTTCGTTCTAGCTGTCTTTGGGGAACAGTAGTCCCCAATTTAAGAACCGCTGACGAATACGACAAACCAGAGCGTTCCCTGTATACCTACGTCGGATTTCACTCGACAGTTGGAGGTCATTTTCACAGCAGGGTGTCAGTCGCGCCACACAAGAACATATTATTGCCACTTACCTCGTCTGATTCGTGATTATATTCCACTTTAATACTTATCATTTGATCGTATTATGAATCGGATTTGATTTTGAAATAAATACATTATTTTATTTGTGCATGAATTGACGTCATGCGCCATACACGAGTAGTAGATAGACAAAACATAGGTATTAATAGGTATATTTTGTGTTTTATGTGAATCAATGACGACGACGAAGGATTATTTATTTGCGGATCGTTGAATTTCACCCTATGGTTTCCTATCCCTTAAATTGAAGCTCTCATTGACCTTAATGAACAATAAAATTCAATTAATTCTATGAAAGTTACCAATGTCGTACCTTAAAGTTTTAAATCGTAGGGAAACGTAACCAAACTTTTAATTAATACCATCATCCGACGACACGTGACTATAACTAAATCCCTTTTAAAACAGAAAATTCATAATGTCACATGCATGGTAATATAGGTATTTACCTATGAAATTGCCGTTTTGTATGAAAAAAAAATGTATTTTTATTTGTATTAACCGAAGTAATCACCCATGCAATCAATGCATCTTTGCCAACGCTGTGGCAGTTTATGATGCCCTTCTTAAAGAAATCAGCTGGACGGGAGGCAACAAATTCTTCAAAGGCATTTTGTAGAATTGCCGAGACGAGCGATTGCCCAATCCTGGTTCGAGATGTGCAAGATTCTCCATCATTGTGTTCAGTTCTTCACAGTACACATCTGCAGTAACCCTCACCCCATTTGAAATTTCCAGAACGGAAGCAATCAAGCCAATAACAGGTGGTGCGTTGGTTAGGTTAGATGTTGCGTGCCGCTTGTGCTGCCACGACGGTACTACTCATATTCCATAATTACTCGAACTTTTAATGTAAGTACCCATGATGACGAAAAAAGATTGAAATGTGATGAAAATGTAACACTAATCAATATCAATTGACTACTTTTGTAAAATGAATTCCACGTTGTTAAATAAAATTAATTTGAAATTAGAATTCTTAGCCAATCAAAAAATATTTTGAAATGGCCAGTACAGCAGAACTGCAATTTCATAGGTAAAGACCTATGCTTGTGTTTGTGTGTGATCTGCTTACTCCGTATTTTTGAACTCCTTTCTACGAAAAACAATAGTGATCTAAACGTGGCATACTCTTTGGTAAACTTTCTGTTTGGTTATTTTATTAAAATACCAGAAAATACCTACAATAATAAGAACCATTAGGAAAAAACATATTTCTAGTAGTACGACTTACACTAAGTAGGTAAGTAAAAAAACTGAGGTAAAAAAGAAGATACCTAAATATTTTCTTACATAGACGACGTATAACCATACACTTAATTTTTTTTCGCGCTCACGCTTTTATCTTATTTGAGATGACGCCCAGATTAATCTAATATATTATGTCAAAACCGTACTAGGTCGCCTGTCCTCTACCCCTGAATAGAACTGACAGTTACTGCTGCCCTCTGTCAGTTTCCAGGTTACAGTCCCTAGGACGGAGATGACTCAGTCCCCGTCCCCCCTGGGATCGAGTTACTAGTCTTGTATGAAACCAAAACCAAAGGCTAAATGAAGCCATACATACAACATAAACTCACGCCTATTTCCCACCGGGGTAAGCAGAGACTATAGAACTCCATTCCATTAGTTTTGAAATAAAGCCATAAGAACTTTAAAATAATTTCGTCCCACTGTAAGTATACGCCGGCGCCATTTTTATGTTTTAATCAATAGGTGTAATAAATCGATCGATTCTATATATCAAACGTTTCCATAAATAAAAAAAGATTGTAATGTCAAGTTGCCGAAAGAGCGTAGAGCGGTAGAATGAATGAAATGAACGAATAAGAAATGATTTCCTTCGGTCGGTCGGACTTGGACGAACTTCAACATAGTTATCTATCAGACATTTACGGACGTTTGCCCGTTTGGTGGTGCTTTATTTGTGGTCGGTATTCTCGTCTATTGTGAACTTCTATGATACCCAGAAAACTTAAATTAAACTTTTAACGACTCACCACCGACGACCATGGCTGAAGATGCATTACCTGACACTGAAAGTACTCAAACGCAAACTCAAAATTCACAAGTAGAATGGAGCCAAAACAACACGCCGGCAGTCATACCCACGATTTGGGGACGACTTTATTCTACCAAAGTTTCGATAAAGGGAGCTGGATGTTGGAAGAAGACTGATCGGCGCAATCCCGAGTACTATGGTAAAATTATTGCGATTTTTTTATTCTCTGCTATTACTCAAATTATTTTCTAAAGGTGATTAGAAGGTATTCAAATCACCTTCGTCGTTACTTACATAGGTACCTACTCACTATATAATTTTATTTGATTAAAAATATTATATTCTATCTGCAGATTTAATTCAAGCTGAATTCACCTTGGGAAGGGCTCTCAACTGCACATTCGTTATGAAAAAAGACATTATCAAGGAGGACATCATCAGAAATGTTAGCAAACAGCATTTTGTTATGAAAAGGGATTTATCGTTAGTACATTTTTCTTATTAAAGTTAATCTTCTTAGCACTTTGTAAGGCACAGTAACATAATTTTCAATATAATTTACCTACTTATAAGTTTGTTTCTAAAGTTAATAGTAGTTTTCCTAACACAAAAGCCAAACAGACAACAGTATAATTATATTAAAGTTTGACTGTAAAACTTGCTTTCAGAGAGCCTTTAAGCCCTGCAATTATCACAGACATGTCATACAATGGGACCTTTGTCAATGGTGAAAAGGTTGGGAAGGGCAACAGCCGAGTCTTGGATGACAGTGATGAGATATCAGTCACACATCCTGCTATGAAAAGTATTTTTTGTTTTGTTTTATTTATTTTTACTTTTATTTAATAGACCCTTGAAAAGGTTTGTTGTGTTTTACAAGCTTTAGTTTTGTTTGGAATATAGAAAATGATTACCTAAGTTGTAAGTTTGATTGTTACAAAGTCAATTAAAAGGCCCATTATACCCCCTTTCACTTTCATACACTTTGACCTAAATTTCTTTTCTGTAATGAAAATCTAAAAAACATGTCCTTTTTACAGTATTCATTTTTAAAGATTTGCTCAAAAATGAACAAGATCAAGTGCCAGATGAGATATCCAAAAAGTATTACATTTCAAGGACTCTAGGCCAAGGAGCTTGTGGCGTTGTAAAACTGGTTTATGACAAGGTAAAGTTATATTTATGGTGACTGTTTTCTTCATAAATACTAATAATTTAAAGTTTTAAAAATAATACTTTAAGAATTGGAACTAGGTACAATCACTAATTTAGAACTTCTTTTATTTCACAGACAAAGTGTACCATGCATGCAATGAAAATAATAAAGAAAAGCAGATTGACAAATGGCCAAATTAACAGCCTGAATAATCCTGAAAAAATTATGAACGAAATTAACATTATGAAGACACTCCAACATGTAAATAATACTTTAACAATTTAAACAGTATTTAATATTTCATCTTCAATAACTAATGTTTTATTATTCATTTGTTCTTTAAGTGTTGACAAGTTTACAGTTCGCCATATTAATACTTACTTTTTACTAGGACGTAAATACCCAAAGTGATTGCAGGCAATAACTTTCCTTTTTATATAATGTTTCAGCCTTGCATCATCACAACAGAAGAAGTATTTGACTCCCAAGAAGCCGTGTACATTGTACTAGAGTTGATGCAGGGCGGAGAGTTGTTTGACCGGATCACCAAGCAAGGGCACCTCAGTGAGAAGCTCACTCGCTTCTTGTTCAGGCAAATGGTTCTCGCTGTGAAATACCTCCACTCTCAGGGTATCACTCACAGAGATCTTAAAGTAAGGTTCCATAATTATATTTCCGAGCAAAAAATTTTAAATCCAAAAAAAATTAGCAAAATTTGGGGATACACTTTGGTCAAAATTTAAACTTCTTCCCACGTGTGGATTGTGAGATGGATAACCAACCTCATCAATCCTGGTGTCAGCGTTACTACTGAGCCACCAAAAGGCCCCCTGACATGACTCATGTAATGACTACTTACTTACATCAGTAAATAGTAAAAGGGACCAGCAGCTTAACGTGCCTTCCGGAGCACAGATAATCTTACTTATAATTTAATTACCACTTAAAACTAAGTCATAATAACTGCTTATGGTCAGTCAACCGATCGCATGTTTGGGCACAAAAATAAAATTAAAAAAAAAAATTACACCACTGCATAGCTAAGGGATCGAACTACGCTACTATTTGTTACGATAAGGCGTAACAAATTCCTTACTTATAATTACTGTGACGCAACAGACACTGAGTAGATCGTATTGAACCTTTTCTAAGGACATCTCCAATTTGATCATCGTAAGTCCTTCTCGGTCTTCCTCTGCCAGTCCTACCATCAACTTTCGCTTTACATACCGCTCTACTCTGAACCGGCGTGCGTGTATGAAGCGATTGATGAATGTGGAGGAAGCAAGAGAAGTGTGTCAGAATCGAAGCAAATGGATTTCTATAGTCTCTGCTTACCCCGGTGGGAAATAGGCGTGAGTTTATGTATGTATGTATGTAACAGACACTGAAAATCTACGACGTTCGTTTAAGTTTTAAATAGTTTTAATAGATATAAATAGTTTTAATACAAGCCCTTGTGTATTTCATAATAAAACATGACTGTAAAATAGTTACAGGGAATAATATTACATGGTGTATTATACATAACAACTTCCTTTACGCATCCAATCTAAATAGATAAGTGGTATATGCCTTTTATATATATTGTAATCATAATTTAATAATATATAATAGCCTGAGAATGTGCTACTGGAGAGTAAGGAGGATGACACAATAGTAAAGATAACAGACTTTGGCCTGAGCAAGTTCGTGGGAGAACACACTTTTATGAAGACAATGTGTGGCACCCCTCTCTACCTGGCTCCTGAAGTCCTCCGAGCCAATGGACAACGCTGTTATGGGCCTGAAGTGGATGTATGGAGCCTTGGAGTCATATTCTTCATTTGGTAAGTTTAATAGAACTAACAATTTGTGTTTAGCCAATTATATTTTGCTGTGTAATACCATTCAAATAACGTAGCTTCACGCCTGTACCCTAAAGGGGTAGGCAGAGCTATACACTTATATACACCCACTTCCCCAGTTACAAATGGTTTGTAATTATGAATTTCAGTCTTGTTGGCTACCTGCCTTTCTCCGGAGACTACAAAGAGCTGTCCCTCCACAATCAGATAATGAGCGGGCGCTACAGGTACTCGGAGGCGCACTGGCGTGGCGTCAGTCTGCAGGGCAAACTCCTCATGAAGAGGATGCTCACAGTTAACGTGGCCAGGCGAATCACCCTCGACCAAATCCTTGACCATGCTTGGATGCAGGTAAATTACTTGAAAACTCGTTATTAGTCTATTATGAGTAATATACACCTCCACTGCACGCACTGGAACAACATGGTGGAGTATACTCCAACCCCCTCGAGTACATTGAGTGTGATATATATCCTCCTAAGACCGAATGTTCTTTATAAATCCAAACCCCATTGTTTAACTATTGTCTGGAAATCTCGGTCTTAAGAGGTTATATTTTGTGTAATAAATAAATAAAACATCCTTAAAAACCGTTTGTACTAAGTTAAGTTTTACAAGTAAAGAGGTTATATAGGAAAATTATTCTCCAGGATGCAGAAGTAATACAAAGAGTAGAAAGACTACTGTCTCAGACATTGCAAGTTAAAGACTTCTGCCAACTGACAGTCTCAACAAATTCTGACCAAGAGAACAACAGTAATGCAGACAATGTAACAGTTATCAGGATACTCGCGAAGACTAAAAGGGCTTTGAGTGACAGCTACAGTTCATGCGAACCTATTCCGAAAAAAATGAGAATGGAAGTCTGCCCTGAGTTTGAAAAATACGACACCAGCTCGACAAGCAGCTTATATTCTTCAGAATAAAGTTAGTTTACATGACAGTATAAAGGATTTGTTGGACCTGATCTTTTGATCGTAAGTACTTAATTTATATAACATTTTTAACTGTTGTTTGCTGTGTCAGCATAATAGTTTTAATGCAATATACTGGTGATATTCATTAAAAATGTCACAGCGTTTTCTCCCTAAGCATTCCTAATTGAATTGCTGTACAAATTAAGTTTAAGCAAACTGTATGAAAAATGAAACTTGTTGTATAATTCAATACAATTTTGCTTAATATGTCCAGATTCATTAAAATTGCAATAGGATTTATATGTCAATGATAGTCACTTTATAAAGGTTTTAAACACCATTATTCTCAATTATATTAAGATTCTATGAATATGATTTTATGAATCTATAATGCTACAATTCGATTTTTATTTTGTTTCTCGTTTTAATTAAAATGTTACCTAGATAGTACAAGTATTGAATGTTAAAATTGTATTGTTGATTATTGTTTTTAAATAAGTGCCATGTGAAACGGTAATTGAAGTGATATTGAAAAACCAACGATTTAGTTGTAATTGTTAACTAAAATTAGGACAACCGGACTGTTTCAGTGTCCGATGTAATTTGTTCCTTTGTTGACATACTCAAGACAGATTTGTGATTTGCAGTGATATGTGATTGCATAGATAATCAGTTACATGTTAAACCTTTATTACGTAGATTCCAGAAATGTTGAATTAATATAAAATTGTATGCAGGTTTGCGAAGGTGATATGTTACTGTGTTCTTAGTATTTAAGTGAATACTGCAATCACAATTAGGATAGATACTAAGTTCCAGTGATTTAGTATTAAGCTACCTTGAATCTTAATTATAAATGCAAGAAGGCAATGGTAAATTAACAATGTGTATGTTCCATCTGATGACACGCGTATCGTAACGGTACGCACGTACCATTGTAACAGTTAAACCTCATTTGTTTACTTACTATGCAAATTCCGCCTTATCGCAACCGACTTATACATACCATCATGTTTAGTTTGGTATAACTGTAGACTATCTCGTTTTAACGTATGTTACTTTGTTAATTACATACACATTATTGTTTTTTTGAGATTTAAATAACAATAAAACTATTTTATAAAAATAAATTATTTTATTTCTTCAATTCCGCATGATACTGTACACATTATTTACAGAAACAAGTTATATTAGCAAATAATTCTAAAAATTAAATTAATTCAGTCTTCAAATATTGATATTCACTACAGTTTACCAAACCAGATAAAAAGTCCATTATCTAGAGTAAGGTGTCATTTAACAATATAGCTTTATTATACCATCTCTTGCATGAATATTTCCTCAAATAAATTACACAGTCCAAATATTAAGCAATAAAAATTATATTGATTTCAAAAACACAAGAAAATAAAATAAACTGAATTAAAAATAACTTTTTTATGACAAGTAAATAAGATTGCTATAGTACAACAGATTATCTAGCATATACTTAGAATACATCGGAGATAGATTGTAACAATCCGTGTGACCCACAGTCACACGGAATGCATTCCTTACACAAATGGCATAAGTCGAATGCCACTACTTCATATTAACAGGCACATTCTTTTACTAATAGGTAACAACAGCAAAGACTGTGATGCCAAGTTCTAAAGCCTTACTAAGTATTAGTTACTTTCTAACTCACATTCACTATTGCTCCACATAATACATCTCTCCTTTGTTCATGTGAACAGCCTTTACGTATCAGTCTTTCAGCTGTGTGTCAGTCAAATGACTATTATCTTGATCCCGTCGTAGTGATTTGACTGTAGCCGAGGTCTTGACTTCTCTCACAATTCTAGTTCACTAAGGTAAAGACCGATAACGTTGTTCTCGTACCACTATTCACCACTCACGTTATCTTCTTGTGCGTTGCTGTGTGAAGGCTCCCTGCTCTGCGCTTCCGCTTCTGCAAAACCAAACAAATATTAATGGTATGTCGCTTAATGAAATGTCCAACCCGAGACATGAAAGGTTTCGTTAATTCTTAGAACACTAGCCACCAAGAGGGAACAGACGGATAGCAATTGATATCATCGCCGTTAAACATACAAAAATATTCCTTAATTTACTTTGTGTGACATTTGTTGTTATATAGCTTTATTTATTTCTTATTTATCGTGGTGTTAAAATTAATAGTACAGGTTATTGTTTAGATGAATAGCCATGCCCGTGCACATAAGCTAGATATGAGCTAGGCGACTCACCTAACATAAAACTAAACAACTTTTGAAGTAACTGAAACAATGTGAAATTTGTGTGCAGTGACAGACAATGACAAGACAACATTGTTAATCTATAAACTACTGACTAATGAATATTCATGTCAAGAAGCAAAAGAAACAAAAACTATAGTATTCGATTATAACAAGAACAACCACAAGAACTACTACTAGGCAAGAGTCAACTTCAATTCGACATCAAAGAATATAGATATTGTTAATTAATGGAATTTTAGCAAACTACTTTTATTCACGTTTAACAACTGTACTGTCTAAAAAGTCTAAAGATTGTCTTACCCGCTATAGCCCTGTCGACTTTCATCTTATCCCGGACGATGTAGAAGGCTGTGAGGAAGAAGAATATGGCACCGATGACTTCAATGAAGCACGTCACGAACAACGCGTATTGTAGAGAGTGGAACTGTACTGAGTGACTCGCCGCCTCCGCCGGGTAGTCAGACATAGAACGTTTCAGGAATTCCGATATCTAAAACAGTAATAATACCCATATATATAACACGTAAACATTTATATAATTAATCAAAAATGGTTCTTACGCAGTAAATAACAAAGATCCAATCTTTAATTCGTTATCTTCTGAGTTTATTGACATGAGTAATACTATCGTACTTAGATCACAAAACTGATTTACGTACTATAAACTGTCTCATCTCATTTAGTTCGTACAAAATTATTACGCACATTGGATAAAAAATAAGCCTATAAGTTTATTTGATGAAACTCACCACTCCAACTAAGTAGGGACTACCAGCATCCCCAAACATATGGGATATCAAAATCTGAAAAGCCTCTGCAGTAGCTCTTCGTGGAGGAATCACCACATACTGAAAAATAAAGAAAAACACGTAAGGTGATTTATTAAAAACAAAAATTACCCGTACCCGGACAGAACACACTAATTATAATACAAAAAACTCACTGGTCAATTCTGTTTATACACAAAAAAATACCCTCCTATTTTTTATTCCACAATGATGATAACTAGTAATTTCTTCAAAGTAGGTATTTGTATTTTCGTTGATTGATTAGATTAATAATTATAAACGGAATGAATTACTTTTTAAACGACATCAATTGACCAATGATACTAAAGTTATTAATTAGATAACACACACACATTAGCATTCAATTCGCAATTTTAGTCACTGAATTTAAACTTGGCGCCTTTTTTATAGTTACGCCATCTGTGTTTACTTTCGCAAATCACGTAACCTTTAACATACATATAAAGCAAGTACACTGCGTATTTCACGCATGCACCAATAGATGTCGCTTTTTTATATAAAGAACAAAAACCAGTCCACTCAGCTCGAATATTTCAGTCAAAATATTCCAATGAGTATGTTCGATAAACCTAATGAGAAGAACGGATGTATCTTGCGACTAGGCAACAGTGAACCGATAAGCGAGTGAGAGACTGGTTTCTAATTCTTAGCATGCTTCAAATAGCATTGAAATGAAAATAGACAGTACAAATCATGCTCAATAACCCCATTCATGCACGAAGTACCAAACCGCTATAATTATAACACAAGGCTAGGAAATATTTTTTCAGGTAGAACGCACACACTATATATATTTTTTTAATTAACAAAAGAAAATCATGACAAAATAAAACAATTATTATCTTCCGACCTCAGAACAGCTTCCGACAAACTAACCTTGTATTACATTATACAAAACTATTAAATAAAAATCTTCCGTTATCACTTCTAAACGCGCCGTTGTCATTGAATCATGTTCAATGTCAAGGGCGCGAGAGGAGAAGCGTGGGAAGTCGGGTCTTACCATCGACATATCGGCCACTATTGCCCAGTTGAGATTCAAAGCGAGCTCGCCAATGAACATGAGGACGAATGGCGCGTAAAAATTGTACGGCGTGAGTGCCATGGCGAGCGCGATAGCCGGCGCAGAGACGATGAGGCCGAGTCCGCAGATGACGGGGTGCGCGCGCGGGAACCGCTTGATGAGCCCCGCGCCCAGCCACACGCCCAGCGGCACGCCCAGCAGCCCGGACACCATCGTGATCGACCCGAAGATTAGCGACACCCTTCGTGCAAGCATCGCATCGTCAGACATGCCTCCGGTATATACGGTAGGGCCATACAGCCGGAGAGTTCACATTCATTATTCTTATTACTACGAGTAGTTAGTCATTTAGTCACTTTAGTTGTAAGTTGTGATGGTAATGAATTGTAAAGGTGACTTCACTTTTAATTAATTATATATATAATTATCTCGATGATGTAAAATCTCCAGTGATGATTATCATGCTTTCGTTTATGCACTATAAATAAGTTCATATTAGTCTATGATGATGAACGAAGCTAAATATCATGTCGATAAATATTAATAATGAAGCGGCATTCCGGGTTGCGGTACGATGGAATGGGACGATGCCGTGTTCATATCTCATTGGAATATTTCGTTGGAGAAACGAGCCGGTGGACGGTTTCTGCTTTATTCCTCACATCGCGGGGTATATAAATAATACTTGATAGCGCAAGCGGGACCCCAGCGAAATGCGAGCGGAGTAAAGTCAGAAAGCGCTCACCAGAACGATGTCGGCGACGATCGACCAGGTCAGGTTGAGGGTGAGCATGCCGAGGAAGATCAGCACGTAGGTAAGCGCGACGTGGGCGGAGACGGCGACGAGCGCGAAGTACACGAGCGGCGCGGAGGCGAGCAGCGCGAAGGCGCAGATGAGCGGGTCGCAGTCGTGCGCGCGCGCCCGCAGCCGCTGCGCCAGCGCCGAGCCCAGCGGCACGCCCAGCGCGCCCGCCGCCATGCCCACCAGCCCGAACTTGTACGACACACTGCCGCACCGGCCGGGGTTATATCTCACTTCTAATCCTAACGCAGCGGCATAACTAACAAACGTACTCAGGGAAAAACGTAGAATTTTCCACTAGATTAAAAATAAAATCGCGAGTGACGAATAGCACCTTTTTTCTAATAGTGCTATGCCACTTAGAGTTGATGATCGCTGACGTTTGTATTTTTTATCAGTTCTTATACTCTGTAGTTACGCCGCCGCCTGACCTGAACTCTAATTAACTTTAATGGTCTACTGTATTCTATGTATGTATTTATATAACAATGTATTATGTACCCCGATCTACACAAAAGGAATGTATGAAAAACAACAATCTCAGTACGACTAATGTTCTGAATTAGCAATTGAACTTGTGACCTATGACCAGATTGACTACTAGTTATTTATTAGGTACTGATGACTATTTTACGCTTCTCATAGCGATGACAACATTCTTTAAGTGTTCGTTAGTAACTTACTAAACTAAGTACTCTATAAAAATTACCTTAGTTATTTCACTATTATATTCAGTGGTAACCAAAATTTAATTTGTGGATACAAAGTTACGAGAATTTGAGCTTTTTAATTAGATAATATTCATTACATTAGTATAAAACTACGTGAGGCCGATAATTTCAGTTGAATCGATTTGTATTTGTTTTACAAAAGAATCAAGACAAGGTTACAACGGAATCCCACGAGTGGTTTCGCTTCAAACACACAATTTTATAAATATCTACAACTAAAGAAGTAATCTTTTACTAATCAATCTTATTGGATGAGGTCATGGAACCGTGTCTATATTACAGTGAATGTATTTTCAGTGTTAGTCAGTGATTTTACGGTGACTCAAGATCTGAAATTAGTTTATCCGTTCACAAGAGGGGAACCGAAACAAGTGGATATATTTAGCATTATAATACAAACTTTAAAAATACTTAGAGGCATATCCTGTATCGATGATATCGTATAATAAATAAACACAATAAAAGTTTCATAAATATTGCGCTATTTTTACTTTTACTAAGGAATTTTTCCACTATTATAAAGCATCTGCTACCGTAGTTACTAGTCAGCTAGTAACTACAAATTATTATAAATATTTCAACGTCAGACGTTTTGTTTCACATTTTATTTTTCATCAGTGCGGTCGCGTTTGACGCAATATTTAACATAAACACTGAATTGAACAACTATAAAAAAGTGAGTACGAACTACTCGAGTACTATTCTCTTTTTGATGTTACATTATGATTATCACTGTGGTAACAGGATATACCCCTATCGTGACTGAAACCGAGACATCAAAAATTATCTATAGATAGATTGAACCTCACGTGAGCCTCAATTTCTCCCACTTCTCATTCTCACGCCTCACTCTTTCCCCTAACTCCTCACTCTTTTCTCTAAATGCTCACTCTTAAAAAAAACCTCGGTGAAGCGTGGGTACTTACTCCATCTTTCGATGGATGTACTTCTGACCAATTGGGATAGTCGTGCATGAACTTATATTATGTTATGCTCACTCTTTCTCCTAATTCCTCACTCTTTCAACAGTATACTATGCTCACCTCTCGATAGTGATGTTGACGTCGGGTTGCAGCGTGAGGCCAAGGAAGATGAACTGCGGGCCCCACCAAGCGAGCGCGCCCGTCACGAACGCCACACACGTGAACGCTAGGGTTGACAGCATGAATGATGGACTAGAAGTGAGGAAAATCATTGATTAACGTGTGTTACATTAGATAAAGATTTTGTACAATTTTTTAATCTTTTTTTATCTCTATTATCCCGTTTTTCACAGGGTCCTCTTACCTAACCGGAAGATTTGACAGGTCCGGTTTTTTACAGAAGCTACTGCCTATCTGACCTTCCAACCCGCGAAGGGAAACCTGTCCAATACAGATTAGGTCACATACATTGGAAAATGCATTTCTCGGGAATGTGCGTTTCCTCACGATGTTTCCTTCACCGCTGAGCTGTTTTTGTTTAATTATACTGTGGAACGTATTTTATTACGTGTTCTTGTAAAATTATGCCCAAATACATATACTGCTATAGAGCTTACGTTAATCAGTGCCGTAGTATTATCAAGTTAGAAAATTCCTGACTGAGTTAGCTTTCATAACAACGCTAACAAATGATATAGGTACTGTACACACAGCGAGTATTGATATAGAATACATTTGTTAAATATTTATTAGTAAGTACACAGTGTGTCCTCTTAAGTATTAGTTTGTGTATGTTTCCTGTGAAGATTATCCAGTCATATTAGCAGACAACGTTTACCACTTTACAGATTTGCTTCTAAGAGCCAAGAAAATTATGATATTACCGAAGTATACCTTTTTATAACACTAACGGCCCGTCCCGACTTCATACGGGTGGACTTTTTAAGAGTTTTAATAAGGATCTCTATGTTTTCTTGTAATAAATACGACCTATGTTGCTCAGAAATAATTTTTAAAATCGATCCACTAGTTTATGAGCTTATTCAATACAAACAAAAATCTTTCCTCTTTATAATATTAGTATAAACAAATAGAACACAACACATAGGACATACAAAACATTGAGCAAAACAAAGAGATATCTTCATACCGGTGAACGGATTTATGGCGAAATAAAGAGACTTACTTCTTAAGAAGAGCTTTGATATCGTCCTTGTAAGAAGTGGCTTTCATCTGGCTCTCCTCGGCCTGGCCGCGCTCGGGGTCTTCCATCACCCACATGATCAACCCCACAGCCACTGCGCCCAGGAATGGAGTCACCCGCAGACCCCATCGCCAGTTGTTCGCCGCTGAACCAGCCACCGAGCCCACTATGTAACCCAGACCACTGCAATTATACAACACTACAGTTACAAAAACATACACGAAAACGTGACCCCTATTGATTAGGCTACAAGTAAATGTGCAATCGTTAATGATAATCGAGAATTTAAATAATGTAAATACTTTTAAACTTCGTACCTACACGAAGGAATTAATAA